>NC_048598.1:57380067-58092567 GCF_003668045.3 Cricetulus griseus
TATGTTATGCATCAATAGCAGCAACAGCTTTTCCAGGTTCTGCAGTCATTTGAACAAAACTGTAGAGATGTCACACCTTTTAATTCCTCCTCGGACTCAACCCTGGCAGTACCAAATGCTTCAAGCTGTGATGCTAGGGAGGTGACCTGGGAGCTGACAATTGTAGCGTGGTCACATTGGAATAGTAAGTGACTAAACAAGTCATTGCAGGAGTGAACACATGGGAAAACCCAAAGGAAGTGACTAGAAGACCTCCCACCCCAAATAACTAGGATTGGGAAAAAGGAGGGGGGAGGGCGGGCCGCTTCAAAGAGCCATGCCATCATCATCATTGTGTATTACTCAAGAACGTCTATGCAAGGAAGTACCTTCTCCACACCCACGCCACACCCACACCACACCCACGCCACACCCACCCAGGTTTATCTGTGAAAAGCCACCTCCCTTGACCTCCCCCTTCTCCCTCTTCTTTCTGTCCATTCCTCTCCCCTCTCCTGTTCCCAATGCCTTCCCTCTACTACCTTCTGCCTCTCTACCCTCCCACCATCCTCTCCCCATTTCCAGGCTCTAGGGGGCATTATTTTCTGGCTTGGGGTTCTTTAGACCATGCACATCCCACCTAGGCTGAGAGGCATAGCTTTTCCTAGACCTTTTAGTTAAAATGGCCTAGGAGGCCCAGAAAATTGTTCTTAGCAATTCCCAAAGGGAAGAGCAGGTTACTTCCATCAGAACTGCGATGGTGGGAGGGTGGGAGAGAGTCTGGCCACCAGGCTGGGTGCTGCTCTGAGATACCCCACAACGCACACTAAACCTTCACTCTGTCCTTCATGACTCCATTTTATAAAACAGCAGTTTGCTCCATTTGCGCCCTCATGTCAAGGCAGAATGACTCTAGATTTTGTTTATGCAGTAAACAACCGCTATCGGTCCAGTATATGTCACAAGGTCCAGACTGATAATAATGTATTTACTTAAATAAAATATTTCCACCTGACAACTTATCAACTCAAGTCAGGAGCACATGAGTACATGGATGTATCACAGTCATGCCAGGAAGCTAGGCTGAGGCCCTCAGGTACAGGGACACACCAACCAACATTGTACAAGGCCCTACACAGATCACATAAAAGAGGAGTAGCTAACCTTTCATGCAGTAGCACCCACCTGCCTGCCATCAGACCCTTTGGTGCACATGTCATGGGATCCGTAAGATCCCAATGATTGATTGGCAGGTGGCAAACTCCCGTCTCCATCTCTGGAGCGTCAGCTCTACACGATGGCCTTCTGCTTCTTGCATGATGAGGTCCACTTAAGGGGACCAACTGCAATTAGCCTGGACCCAGCATGCCCCAAACCAGCCCAGTGCCTTGAAGTCTGTTCCACAGTAGCTGTGTGGCTGGGCTGTGTCTAACTGCAGTGATCCTTCCTCTCTGGCATCAGCTCACTGCCCTGCCTTCAGCAAGACCCCTCTGGATCCTGTCATTGATTCAACCCTTTCTGAACCACAATCTAAGTCATGTGTCATTGTGTGAACTGTACCATATGATCTGGGAGCTGATGTCAGTCATTAGGGTGGGAATAAAAGAACCTGTGCTTGCAGCAGTCATAGATACCAAACAAGGTTAGGAGCACTGGTGTACTAAAGCCAAGGAAATTGACATAATGTGATTTTACTGTTCTTCAGCAAATTCATTGTGGAAAGACATTGATGTATCTGTTTCTGACAGCTTTCTCATGACAGGGTACCCTGCTCCTGCGAGACCAGCCTGCTTTTGAAACTGCACAGAGTGAAGGAGTCTGGGTTTTTCTTGGCCACCGGTCAGCATCAGGGGCCACCACAAACAGGCTCAGAACTGCTGGCACTCAGCCCATCCGGTTCCAAACCTGGGGTCCCATGCCCTGCTGCCCTAACCCCCTGTTTCTTCACCCAGATTCATCCTCATTTGAATAAGTTGTTTTCTTCAACGTGGCTGTACTTGAGAACCATCTAGAAGATTTAAAAATAAACACACAGATCCCCAGGCTGTGTTCCTGGGAGTCCAGATCCATTACACAAGAGACTTCTCATTCTTATTTCCTGACAGATCCTCAGGTGACTCAAGGATAGCAAAGCCCCGCCTCCCCTTAATCTTGTTTTCTCTGCCTTCTTCCCTAGGTATGCATCTATGTTTCCCAGCACAGATGTCCAGATGTTGATCGGCAGCTGGCCACTTTTCACATTAATGGTTTTAGACTAACTTTCTTGGAAACCTCCGGCCCTCTCTTAGCTGTTCTTCCTGGTTTCTGAGACCCAGCATCCTGACCACTGGTGTCACTGTATAAATCATGTCCCTGTGCCCTGTGTTGACACTAGCTAACAAGGGCTTTAGCAAGTAGAACAGTTTGGGTGGGATATTACTAAAAAGGAATTGTCAGGGTGGGGACTGTCTTCTTATAGGACCCCAGTCTCAGAACTAACCAAGCTTTGAACAAGCAACCTCTTCCTTTGCCTCTCCAGCTGTCCTCGAAACCCTGTGTTTTACTAGCTATATTCCTCAAGCTGAGGAGAAAGTACGGTTACTGTATTCCATTCCTAACTCCAGCTTTGTCTTGGGCTATTCCCTAAGTTCCCTTACTAAGCAGTGTAAACAATAATGCCATTTTGGCTGTCCCTCCACAGAGGAAACTGGGTACAACAAACCTCATTAAATTGCTGAGTTATAACCCTATTTAACCTGACCAGGACATCTGTGTGTGTGTGTGTGTGTGTGTGTGTGTGTGTGTGTGTGTGTGAGAGAGAGAGAGAGAGAGAGAGAGAGAGAGAGAGAGAGAGAGAGAGAGAGACTAGGTATAGGATGAGAGGTTGAACAGGACCTAACCCCTAACCCAGAATGCAATTCCAACCCTACTGAAAGGTGAAGGAGAGTTTGTTCTGGGTTGAGGACGTTGTAGTTTTTCAAATTATGGCCATGTCTTAAGGATCGCTCTCAACAGAGGCAAAAACTGTACATGTATGCATGTTTGAGTGACATGCCTGAGTTATAGCTCGTGAGCTATTTCCTTCTTCTCTGACAGAGGACAAATAAAGGATTTTCTACAGAAAACTGACTGGAGTCGGTACAAGACTAATTTGAAAAGTCAAGGAGATTTTTCTCTCTCCGTGCTTACTTTTCACTTTTGCCAGTGACCTCCTTCTAAGAATTCAGGCCTTTCCTTCTTCCTCCAGGCTAGCTCAGATCCAGGTGGGTGGCCTGAAACTTCGAGAAAGCCAGAGGCCAAGAAAAAAAATCCGTTCTCCTGAGAGTCTGGAACTCGCTGATGCAGCTGGTAGGAACTGCCTGAGTCTTACCTTGGCATAGCTTCGGCAGCTTACTCCCCGGAGCTGTGGGGGAGCACCAGTCAAGCTAAGGGGTGTTCTCTCCTGCAAGGAATGAGCAGCCTGGCTCTGCCTGGGCTAGAGTCAGACTGTTGCTTCTCCAGGCTGGGAACCTGTAACAGCTCCCTTCCTCTTCTCCACTACAGGTCATATGTTTCCCCACTGACTTTATGTCTCCATGCTTCTCAGCGTTCCACCAGACACAGAATACTCTTTACTAATTATACTGAAACTAATTCTTGCTCACTATAAAAATTCAAACAAGATGGTAATGTACCAATCAAAAACAAACAAAAGTCTCCATTACATTATTTTCCTAAGATATCTAGTCTAGCCTTAGCAGCTGGGTGGAACACTTCTAGATCCCTCTCTGAGCCTTCACAGCTATGAGAGCCATGCTTTTGGTTTTACACCTTTGCTCTTGGGGTCTAGTCGGCTACCTGGAATGTTCTCTTCTCTGTTTCTGCACAGCCTTCTGAATGAGGCACACCTCCTGCGGCTAGGCCCCCACCCCAGCCTTGACCTGGTACCTCTCCTCTCCCCAAGCCTCTGCCTAGTCTTATTATAGCATCTTGTGCAACAAGTGATCAATTGTTTGCTTTTGTGTCTATCTTCTCATTAGTGAACACATTAGTGACTAAGAGGTGAGGGCCAGGGTAGACCCCCAGTGGGAACCACAGCCCCTGGGCTTTGTTGGACTATGCTATCCATTTCTATATCCCCAGGGTCAACCCAGAAGAGAGTGCAGGGCACCTAGATATTACTCAGGAGGAAGACTGATTAGAGATATCTTTATCTGGAAGTCAGTGGCTAGGGGCTTTACTCAGTCCTCAGAAGGAGGTGGGACTCCTCTTTATGGATGAATTTGGTTTGCAGCAAAGCCAGGCTACTGGATCCAGGCTGCCTGCGTTGGAGCTGCCCTGAGGTAGGGATGGGCTGGCACACACACAGAAGCCAACTGAGTCTAGGTGTCTGGACTGTAGGGCTGTTGGTTTGGGGCAGTGATGCTGCACATTCTAAAGCTGGAGGGGTCCTGGAGGTGTGAGGTGCCCAGGGGTGGAGCTTGTGGAACATAGAGAAGGGCCCTCTCTCAGGACAGAAACCAGACATTACCCTGCCTATACCCTGTTTTGCCCAATAGTCAGATATCTTTATGAATGAGACATCCAGTCTGATTGGTGTCCTGGGATTGAGTGAACCCTCTGTCACTGTCAAGTCTGGTTATATCTTTTCGTCTCTTCTCTGAGAACTTTCTGCCTTTTCCTCCTCTGGCTATTGCATCTCTGACCCCTGAGTTGGGAATGGTGGAAGAGCCTTTCACTCTTCTGTGGTGGCCATTGCTAAGGTCTTGGCTCTACACTGTCCCCACCTATATTTGCCTGTTATGGGTGTTCTAGCTCTCACCAGACTCTTTGGCTTCCTAACCCAAGGCCATCAACCTTCTCTGGGGGCTTGGTTAGAATGAGTTGGGCGGTCCTCACCCCAGAACCATGCAATCTGTGGGGTGTGGGGCTTAGGAACCTGAATTCTAATAAGTTCTTCAGAGTTCTTAGGAACAATCAGGTCTCCAAACACTGCATGAGATCATGACATCATTCTGTACTGGAGAGGATTGGTCTCCTCGGATGCCAGGAAGGAGTCTGGGTCAGTGGTGGTGAGATAAGACTGGTTGAGTGAGCAGAAACCCTGGCAGGAAGGCATTTCCCTGGCTGGGCGCCCTTGGTGCAGACAACTGCTTTCTCACCTCTGGGTCTGTGTTAGCACTCCTCAAGTGCTGTTTCCCGCAAGCCAACCAGGAACACAAGGTTCTTCTAAAGAAGAAATGTGATGGAGGGCTTGGATGTGGGCCAAAGGAGAGTGGGGAAGTAAGGAGGATTCTTTTTTTAGGGTTACTAATTCTAGAAAAGAATGAGGGGGCACTTTATCACCATCCAACAACTTGGGGAGACTTGTGAGACCAAATAATTGGAGACCAAAGATCTGCTGAAAGCAAGGAGGCTCGATGAGAAGAGACTTGTGAGGCCTTGACCCTGGTCTAGGAAGATGACTATGGAAGCTTCTAGTCCTGTTTTTTTTTGTTTTTTTTTTTTTTTTTTTTTTTTTTGAGGGTAGTTTTTTTCAGTTGTTGCTCAGTATGACTTAGGGTCTACTAATGCCTGGCACTTAGTCAGCATAGAGATGGGAACCATGAACAAGGGACACTTCTTTCACGTGCCATGACCTTTCACACGGAAGGTCATGTCCTGCCTACCTGGCCAGCCTCCTTGTCCTTATCCAGGGGTAGCTATCTGGCTGGCACGCACAGGTGCAGCTCTTGCCCAAGCCTGGCTTAGGCCTGAATGGGAGTTGTGAGAGGAGGAGAAGATGTGTTGGGGGTTGGATGGGAATGGGAGGCACTGCCTAGCAGGCTGGAAAGCCCTTCAGTGGAGTTCCCTTCTTCCTTGAGGTCCCCGTGTGTGCCAGCTGCCTCCATGGCTCTCACACACACATCACCCAGAAAGCTGACTGGCTGCCAGCCTTCTAGTATGTCACCACATCTCCACAGGAGCCTCCCACATGACTCAAAGGCCTGTCATGTGGCCAAGCTGAGCAACCCAGGATGTCACTGGAGCACTGATGGTCTTGTCAGTCAAAGCTACTGACTCACTACAGGTGTTCCAGTCCAATTGGACAGGCCTGTGAAGTGTTCTCTTCAGCCTTGTGGCTCCCACAGACACCTTGGTCCCCACTGGAAACCTGACCTCTCAGATGTACAGCTCAGGCTCCTTTGAAGAAATTTGTGAGGACCATCTCTAAGCACACTGAGCCACAATTATCTGTTTATTTATTTTATTAGTGTGTGTGTGTGTGTGTGTGTGTGTGTGTGTGTGTGTGTGTGTGTGTAGGACACGGGAAAACTGTCTGTTGTCACCTTAAAGCAGTGAAAGAGTGATTCAAACTCAATCCCAAGGGAACCAGAGCAGAAACTTGGGGATTTCAGGTCTGTGTCCAAGGGTTCCTGAGTCACTGGTAACCTCAGGTAAGTTCTGGAATCCCTGGGTTCGTTCTCCTTCTTCAAAATGGGGAGATGATGTGTGGCTCCCAAAGTGTGGCAGCCAAGAGTGGAGGGCAGACCGGGTGCTGGGGGCTTCATGTACTTCACCTGAGCCTCCTAGCCTGTGAAGCAACAGTGCTGTTGTTGCTATTTTATAAAGGAAGAAGTGTAAGTGAAGAGAACCGAGTAACTTTCCAGTCAGGGACATGCTTAGCCACAGCTGGCAAAGTCCTTCCTTCAAGAGTTGGGAAGTGGCTCCACAGGCAGGGCAGCATGCTTAACAGTGGCTTTCAGGCCCTCAAGCTTCCTGGAGACTGGTCCCATGTCCTCTCACACAGTGCCTGTGACAAGGTGGCAGCTGGGTGACTGAAGAACCATTCTGTTTCTTTTCAAGATGCTGCTCACCCTGAAGCAGGTGCCAGGCTGTACCCTCTGCATCACGCACGTCCACTTTGTCCTTCAGAACATCCCCTCCTACTGTCTGTCCAGCGATGCGCTTGCCTTTGGCACATGAAGGGATGGAGGCTTGAGTTGGTTCTGAGACTCACACAGACTCCTGGAGTTGGGGTATGTTCAGGACAGCAGTGTGTCCACCCACTGAGGTGTCTGTGGTAGGCCGGGTCCTTCTCCTAGGGCCATGCGTGACCCAATGCTACTGGAGTCAGGATTCTGAGGACCCAGGAATGAGGCATAGCCAGTGCTGGATGAGGTGGGTCATCTGCTCGCTCACTCACTCACTCACTCACTCACTCACTCATTCATTCATTCATTCATTCATTCTTAGTTACTCATTTAGCCTTCACTTGGTCATTCATTTAGTCTTCACTCCTTCCTTCCTTCCTTCCTTCCTTCCTTCCTTCCTTCCTTCCTTTCCTCATTCACTCAATCCTTACTCATATAGTCAATGTCACTCATTTAGTCTTCACTCACTCATTAACTCATTCACTCATTCGGTCATTTACTCTCTCACTCAGTCACTCACTCATTCACTCACTCACTCATTCATTAACTCATTGACTCATTCACACACTCACTCACTCATTAACTCATTCACACACTCATTCAGTCATTCACTCACTCACTCCTCATTTAGTCTTCACTCACCCATTTACTCACTCACTCACCCACTCTTTTGCTCATATTCACTCATCAGTTCAGCCATGTTTCCCTGCCATGTTGAGGATCTGTGCTAGCTGTGTAGTCACAGCGCTGAACTGTAAATACGAACTCAGAGCTTGGGGCATTGGCCAGGAACAGGAAGCAGGAACTGAATGGCAGTTATAATAATAGATTAGAGGACTAAATTTTGGGGGCAGGGATGTCCCTTATGGAGATCTTGAGGTGAGTTCTAGGCTGAGATCCAAAGCATGTATAAAGCGCCCCCCCCCTCGCAAGACTGAGGATGGGAGACAGGAATGTTCCAAGCGGGCAGTGGCATGAGAGCACAGTAACCACTCAGAGCTCTGCTGCTGTGTTCTCTGTGCCATCCTAGGCTCTCACCTTTGACCTTTTTGTGTTCTAAGCACTTGTGATCTGGGTTCATCCCCAGGGCACTCAGCTCCCATTTCCTCTCTAGTGGGCAGCCCCGGGGTGTGGGTACCATTGCAGCTGCTCTGCCCACTGCCCTGTCATCTCCATGGCTCATTCCCTTGGGCAGTAACTGGAGAAGAGGTGGCAGGTGACAGAGGGACATCCTGGCACTGGGTCTGTCCTGGAGCCCATGGAAAGCCTTTGTCCTGATGGCCTGTAATGGGTTTCAGGAGAGAGCTTCAATATTTGATGCAAACAGAGACAACAAAGGATGTGGAGGACCATTATCAGCTTACTAAAGAGGAGCTAATCCTCCTGGTCAGGCTGGGTTCAAGTGCTTGGAGGGCACTGGGGGTGTTGCTGTGTACAAGCAATTGTGAGAGATAATGGTACAGAAGGGGGACAATCCCCCCACAGAGAGAGGCACTCCCTGGAAGGTAGGGGGCAGTGAAAAGAGATGGCACCTGCCTCACAAGCCCAGAGACACAGGTGGCACTCCCTGTACCCCCATGTCTCTGGGCTCCGTGCCTGGAACTACAGCTCTCTCCCTGTGAAATCTTGATTGCCTTGTCAGCTGTCCTTTGCTGGGGTCACTTGTGTCCAGATATGCAAATGAGAATGAAGGTCAGCTCCACCTCTTGGGTCTTTCTTTCCTCTGCCTCCCTTCTGCACTTTGCTGATTACCCTCAGATCTGGGGACCACGAAAATGGAAACAGCTGCACTTGTATGCTTTTAGCATAAAGAGATTGTGTTGCAGGTGTCTATTCTTAGCTCTTCCCTCCTTCAAATCTGTCCAGTTATCTCATCTGACACATAAATGTTCTCTTCAGTCACCAGGACTGAGTCTTTGCTTAAGGTAGTTTGTAGAGGGGTTTCCCTAAGTCCCTTCCAAGGGTGGGTTATGGTGAGAATGTGTAACGTGAACTCTTTGCTGCCAGCCTGGCTACAAGAGTGCAGCAGACCAAGGGAAGATTGGAGAACTCAACTCTTCAAGCTTTTCTTTGCACTAGCTTTGTGGGATCCTGCTGGAATTGCTTCATCACTAGACTCCCTCAGGGGTTCAAAATTTGGGGATTGTAAATAAAGAGAAAGAACTGTAGCTGGTTTGCATAAATTTGCATAACCCTGTATAATTTGCTTGGGTAGGATTATTCTGTTTTCTAGAAAACCTCCAATTCAATGCACCCTTCCTAAAAGTTCCTCTTTGTTGTAATTTATTTTAGGTTTCAGAAATTTTGGTTTATTTTTATTATAAGACAAGGTCTTGTCTCAGGCTTTGAGCTCATGTCTCCCAAGTTCTGAGATTACAGAGATGTATCATCCTGTCAGTTTCTTCTGATTCTGGTTAGCTTCCTAAAATGTCATGTGCCTCCACCCCCTTTAGGAAGACAGTAGAGACTTGATGAAGGAAATGGGACGAGAAGGCACGCAGATGTCTGAGTTGGAGTAAAGCAGTGTCTCAGGAATTTCCTCCAGTCCTAGAATCCCGAGGCATGGAGGGTGTGCTCAGGGCACCTTCCTTTTCCAGAGGCAGCCGCACAGCACCAAGAACCTTAGGAGCTCGACTCAGGCTGCACTGTGGCAGAGATGGGTCTACATCTTGGATCCAGAGCCCAGCTTCAGGGAGGAGGGTCTAACTTTAAGTGTACCACTCCACAAAAACCCTGCCCTTGGCAGCAAAAGGAGCTCTCCCTGGATGGTGGGGTGGGAAGAACTCTGGCCCCTCTCACAGGGAAGGGCTGGAAATGGATCTGTTATTTTCTCCTTACAGCCAATGATCATTGTATGGAAGATAAATGAGGCCTGTTTCAGCTGAAGAGAAACACCTGCTAGAAAGTCCCTGCCAGCTGAAGGGCTTGTTCCACCCCTTCTCTGCTTCCTCTCTGATTACATGATAGCATCTCAAAGCTCTCTCCATCCTTCTGTCTTGTTTTCCATTAAAAAAAAATCATGCATTGTCATAACTGTTATTTGTAAGCTTCCATGCTATTTAAACCGTGATTAATTATAATACCTCACCAAAGCAATAACAACCTCCTAAAACGCACACCAGGCCACATTGCTCCATTGTCTGGAGAGCTTCCTCCCCCAGTGTGCCAGGCCCTGTGTGGTACAGGTGCAGTCTGCCTTCTCACCTCTCACCCTGTCCTTACCTTCTGCTCCTGTCCTCGTGGTGCCTCCTGCTTGCCTGGGAGCCTCCCTAACAACTTCACCTCTCAGTCCCTTTGCTCCTGTGTGCTCTTTCTCCAGGAAATCTTGAAGGCCAGTGTCTCCTCACCTGCTCAGGGCTTGGCAATGATAGTCCCTGCTCCCAGAATCCTCCTTTAGCTCCTTTACTAGCCTAGGTGGGATCCCCAGTTTGTACAGTGACACCTGTCTTATTTATGTGGTGACCAATCTATTCTGTTTTCCATATACACAGAGGGTTTTGCCACTTTGTTCATCAGTGTCTCCAGTCTCTGCACAGAACATTAGAATGTAGCAGATGCTCAAAAATACATGCACACACATAAAAACATGTTAAAGCATTTATTTTTATTATTTTAATTATGTATATGTGAGTGCAGGTGCCTGTGGAGGCCAGAGATGTTGGATCCCCTGGACTTAGAGTTACAGGCAGTTGTGAGCTATCCAGTTTGGGTGCTGGGAACCTAACTGAAGTCCTCTGAAAGAGCAGTAAGTACACTTAACTGCTGAGCCATCTCTCTAGCACACACTCACTCACACACACACACACACACACACACACACACACACACACACACACACACACACAATCCTCTTTGAGACAGTGTCTTGTTATTTAGCCCAGGCTGGCCTTGAACTTCTGATCTCCATGCCTAATCCTTCCAGTGCTGGAATTACTCATATGTGTTACTACATTCACCTAAGAAATGCTTGTTTAATGAATGAAAAAGTGTGAACGAGTTGGGTTAGGTGACAGATCATAGATTTTAGGGTCCAGAGTGTTAGTGGTGGCTCTCTTACTCACTGATAGACAGTCATAGGCAAGTTATTCACCTTTTCAGCCTCTGTGCTCCCTTGGCAGGGATAGCAATAACTTCCATATTGAAAACGAATCCAAGCACCATGCTCATGCCCACCAGGAGCTCATCAAATGGTAGTCATTAATGTAATAAGCACACTGTACTTCATACTTGTTATACCAGGATCTGTTCTGACCCAGATATCCAGTTTATTGAATGACACAGAGATCTGCAAGGCATGAAGAAATCATGGTGAGTATAGATGACCAAATACAACAAGAGCAAAGGGGTAAGACCAGCGCATTCTAGAATCTACCCCCATGGACCAGCACTTCACAGTTTATAGATTGTTCACACCTAGCTCACTTCATCTCCTCCTGAGCTGCTGAGGTCACAGAACAGGCCTCGGTGTCTCCTCCGTTTTACCACAGGAGAGTGGGGCTGAAGAGGTGGCCCAGGCTGACACTTCTCCCTTGTTCTGCCTGAGTCCTCTTCCTGGCACTCCACCATGTGGGGCCCTGTGTGGTTTCAGGAACACTAGCTCCAGGGCACTCTGCTCTGTGCATGCTCCTGCTCTAGCTCTTACATACCAAACCCTCTGCTAGTCTATGGAGAAAAACAAATGAAGTTACAAGAGAGAAGCAGGTGCAGAGCAGGGCTTCGAACTTCTCAGCCGGGGGAGGCACATTAGTCCTTGGAGTTCAGGTCTGCCACACACTAGCTGTGCAGCTCCGGGAAGTTAACTTCTCTGTGCCCCACTTTCCCCAACCGCTTATCAGAAGGATGATACGCCTAGTTTGTGTCACTGTTGTGAGGCCTGCTCAGAATGGCACCTGGTGCATACAGGAAGCTTCAGCACACATTTGATCCCAAACCCAGTGTTCTTGTTCCATAACCTAAGTATAAAAGTTCATGGATTCTTAATCACCAGCATGTTCACATATTATATCTATATCTATAGATATAACATACATGTATATATGTATGCACACATATGTATATAGAATGTGTCTAAGAACACACACACACACACACACACACACATAAAATCTTTACAGGGCCTTGTGAAATCAGCAAGAAATAGTTGTCACCCTTCCACAGAGCAGAAAGCTGAAGCTGGAACTGAAGTTTATTCAAGGTCACACAGGTGTGATTTGGGAGGTGGCTGCTTGCTCATGACTCCGTGGGTAAGTCCCTGCTCATGTCTACTGTGAAGCAGGATGTACTTCAGCCTTTTCCAGATTTGCAAATCCACTTAATTTCCTCTAATCAGGCACTGTCAATACAGGCAAGACCAGGGCTCCTGGCGATGTAGCATCGAGGGACACTACAGACTCCAGAGGGCCCACTTGGAGTCCCCTGTAGCCCACCGGTGGCCTCCCCTCTCAATAAGCTCTGTTTCCTGAGCAACTGTTGTGGACCCAGGATGGTGCCAGGAATCATGGGGAGAGGGGAGACAATGAGAAGTTTTCGCACAGGGGTCTGTGGCCTAGTTGAGAAGGGGTGGGGTGGGAGGCTGCATCTTCTCAGAACTGGGATTCTCAGGTTCATGGTTCAAGATTCTGGGAAGCTGTGGGTATGAACCATTCTAATTTCAAGTTATCACACTGCTTGCTAGAGAATTTGAATCCCGGAGTTATCCAGGGAAGAAGGTGTGGAGCTAGGAAAAGAATCCATGGGTGTGTTCATCTGTTTGCTCATTCATCCATTCATTCAACCATTTATTCATTCAATCTTTGTTTATTGTGCCCGTAGTGGACAGTGGAGATCCCAGGCTTACGGCTGAAGTTACAAACTTTTGTTTTCTCATTAGAGAATATTAGTTTCTATAATCAAACCTAAACTCAACCTATTATTCTTTCACACATAGACTTAAAACAAATGGCACCACCAAACTCAGGTGTGGGGGGTGTATGTCTTTAATCCAAGCACTTTTGGGGTGGGGGTGCAGAGGGAGGCAGATTTCTGTGAGTTTGAGACTAGCCTGGTCTACAGAGTGAGTTCCAGGACAGCTGGGGCTTCACAGAGAGACTCTGTCACAACAAAACCAAATTAAATGCACCCATAACTGTTTATCACAACTGTTGAGCACCTACTATGTGCTAGGCATGTCTCACACAGGGTGTGTTGTAGGTTTTGAAACTGGATTATTTGAGTCATAAAAAGGTCTATGCGCTAACACCCACCCATGATACACAGCTTCATGATAAAATGACCTCATCACCAGCTGGAGCGAGTGATACAGTATTTCCACTTGGCCTAGTCATCTCTCATGTCTCTCCAGTCCCATTGCCCTGTTTTCCTTTCTCCTGACACCCATTGGCATTGCCAAGGGCACATAGCTACCTTAATTTTATGTTTAGGTTTGTGCTTTGTCGAATATGTTTTTGACCCATAAGAGAGAAGACCCCGTTTAATTTTGCTTGGTCTGGACTTGACTGAAGCATTCTGCAATGTATCTTTTTGCCTCAGCCTGCTGTTTTCTCCACACTCTGAGGGTTGCTTCATCCATGTCCGCCTGCGGGTACCCTCTCTCTCCTCTTCCCCTCAGCATGGAATTCCACTGGGGACTAGATCACATTTTATTTTTTTGTTTGTTGGTTTGTTTTGCTTTTCTTTTTCTGTTACAAAAATGCCACAAAAGAAACTCTTGATCCCATCCTTTGATGTATCCAGCAGGAGTGTTATGAGTACATAACTGCTGTGACTTTGGGCCCACTTAGCTTAATACAAACTAAAAGTCGTTGTACCTGTTTCCATATAAACCTGAAGGAGGGGGGCAGCTGGAGAGATGGCTCAGCGGGGAAGAGCACTGGCTGCTCTTGCTGAGGACCTGGGTTCAGCTTACAGCATCCACAAGCATGGTGGCTCACAACCATTTGTAACTGTACCTCCAGGCTCTCTGACCCCCTCTTCGGCTCCACAGCACAAGGCACAGATTCTATGCTATGCCTGAGCATACATACAGGCAAAGTACTCACACATGTAAACATGTAAACAAATCTTTAAAAATTAAACAAACAGGCCTGGCAGTGGTGGTGCACACCTTTAATCACAGCACTCGGGAGACAGAGAGACCTTTGTGAGTTAGAGGCCAGCCCTGTCTACAAAGTGAGTTCCAGGACAGCCGGAGTTGTTACACAGGGAAACAAGGTAGTTTTGAAAAAACAAAAACAACAAAACAAACCACAAATCAAACCAAACAAAACTGAAGGAAATTCTTTTGAAGGGCTACTTTGGGCTTAGGTTAGGGGGCTCCAAGGTGTTGACTAGAGCTTACTGAGACTGACCTTGGGAGATATGGCAATTCACAGAGCTCGGCACACTTTTGATCCTTTTATCTCAGAGCTGAGCCTCTGAGGTTGGAAACACATGCTGTTATTGACTGACCCTTAGGAGAAACTTGACTTCTGGAGAACCAAGAAAGACTGAAGTGACCTTGCCCCACCAGGAGCTTGGCGTTTGTGCCATGGCACGTGGGCTTGAAGACATTTATTCTTGTGCCCTTGTTTCTAATTAGAATTCAGTTCATCAGCCTTGGCATCGAGGCCACGGCTAAGTCTGGTGGATCCTGATCTCTCCTCTCTTGTTCTTTTCCCTCCTCTCTCCCACTAATAATTATTTTTCCTTCCTTTTAATTTTTGGTTGAGTAATGCATTCAAAGAATTGGAAATTCAAAAGTACACAAAGGCCTGCACTTTGGAAAGACTCCATCCTACTTGCTCAGACTCTCCTATGAAGGGTAATCCACTTTTATCAATTTCTCACCTATCCTCCTAGAATTCTCTTTATGTAAAAGCTAGTACAAAAAGTTTCTATGACAGAATAATAAGGCATTGCATACATGATTCTGACACAGAATTTTCAAATATCAATGCACCATGGGTTAAGAATGGCTGTGTAAACAGCCATGATTGCATGCTCAAGACCAAGCCAGCCAACATCCCGGGGAGGATGGGGCGGGGCAGGGCTCCTAAAACCCCATCACTATTGGCAGTTGGTGACTGCTGGGGGGCAGGGTGGAGTCCGTTTTCTCCAGGGATGCAGCTTTTTGGAGGCTGCCTGTGCTCCAGGGGATGCTTCCACAGGGCAGCGCTAGGCCGGACTCAAAGGATTCTAAAAAGAATGCACTTCAAGTTTTTGGGAGGGGTGTAATGTAAGTAAGGAGTGGAAAGGAATCGAGTGGGGGGTGGGTTTGATCAAAACACATTATATGAGTGCATGAAATTCTCAAACAAACAAACAAACAAACAAAAAACCAGAAATGGTTAAAAAAAAAGTAATGAGTTTTTGGTCTTAATCAAAATTAATTTATGCATTCAATTAAGAAATAGCTATGTAATAGCCCATTGTCTCTCACTAATATTCATTTGTCCCCTACTGTCCTCCTATCTATAGAGATGAGTGCTAAGGGGAGAATTTAAAATGACTCAAAACACCCCTTCTCTAGGGTCTGGGAGCCTGAGGTAGAAAATATGAAGTTCAAGGCTATGAATGAGTAAGAACAACAAAAGACAAAACTCACACCCAACAACAAAAATACCACCCCCACACAAAACCAAAAGTAGGCCCTGCCTTCAAGGAGACTGCAGAGGTAGTATAACAAACAGTAGAGGTGCTGTTCACGCCAGAGCTGGATGTGGAATGCCAATGGCTCCTCCGCTTTGCTCTGGGAGATGAGGGTTAGAAAAAGCCATGGAAGTCCCCTTCTGGGGCTCTTCTGTCCTGGTGGTCACTGCGATGAGACAGAATAGGGAGGCTGCTATGGCCTCTTCCAGCCTTGGGCTATAAACAAGGCTGCTCTGTGGGTGCTAGAGCCAGGTGTCTGACTGCAGGTAGAGCTTGAGAAGCTGCTGATGGCTGAGGGACAGAGAGGCCACCGACTAGGCAGAGCTCTGTTATGTAGGAGCAAATGGCAAGAAAGATGGGCATTTTCCCAAGTCCTTTTGAGCAGTCTGGGGCTTGGTGTCCAAGCCTCATTTGTTTGATGATAAGATTTGGCTTTATTTCTTCCCAAGCCCCAAGGGTATATGGCTCAGGAGTCCTGGCTCGGTCGGGCCTCTCACCTTTCAGCAGCTGCCCAACAGTGCTCTGCTAAGCAGGGCTGTGGTGAACAGGGTCAATAGGATCAATAGGAAAAAGACTCAGGTCTTTTCCTTAAAAGAATGGTTATGCAGAGGGCCTGCGCCTCCAGTGGGTGCCACTGTGGTAGACCAAAGTCCCTGTGCTTGGGGCATGGACACTAGGGGCCAGGCTCAAACTCAAGTCATGGTGGGCTTCAGAGGCTCACAGGGAGCCCTTGTTTGGTTTCTGATCCTCAGCTCAGCTCACTCTGCCCTGAGGATCAGGGTCAGTACATCTCCCGGGTGTAACAGGATAGTTGTGAGTCTCCAGGCCCACAGGACCCCACTCGAATTTGGACTCTAAAGAGAGTACAAAATGCAAGCCAGGGGCTCTGTGCTGCTGTAGCAGAGCCTTCCCTTTACGCTGCAGTGTGTCCAGCAGGGCCAGGCTGGAGCTCTGTCATTCCAGCTGAGAGATCATGGAGTTCTCAGGACCATTTCACGGGTGGGAAGGCTCGTAGGAGGGCTCACGCTGATGGGAGGGGGGTGCCGTTATTGCTGTCTTGAAATTAATTTTTCAGCAAGCTCATTTCATTACAGGGCCATGGAAATGATGTAGCTTTTATTGCCTATACTTATCCTGATGCTTTTTTTTTTTTTTTTTTTTTTTTGAGACAGTGTTTCTCTGGAACTCTGGCTGCCCTGAATTCACTCTGCCTTGAACTCAGAAATCCACCTGATTCTGCCTCCTACAAGCTGGGATTAAAGGCTTTTGCCACCATGTCCAACTCTTTTCTTTTCTTTTTTAATTAAAAAATGAACACTACAGTTTCTTCTTATCCAAGGAAGAACTCCTGGACCCACACCACAGATGCTTAAAGTCACAATCCACATACACACCTATGATCAAGTTTAATGAATAAATTAGGTACAGCAAGAGATGAACAATAATTGATAATAAAATAAATGTTTATGAGACTGCACAATAATAAAATATGACATAGACATATGTTTCAAAAATATTGTACTATTCTCAACCTTATAAAGTGGGGTGAGTGGCACAGGCATTGTGACATAGCTTTAGGCTACTATTAATAGAGACTTTGGGAATGATGACAGTTGTTATGGCAACTGAGACAGCTACAAAGTGACTGGTGGGTGGTAGCATAGACACTGTAGATACGCTAAATAGAGGGATGACTGGCCTGGGCAGGATAGCACAGATGTTCATCACAGGACATGTGATTGGAAAGCTGTAAGTTATTATTTCTGAAATTCGTTATTTAATATTTGTAGTCCACAGTCGACCATGAGCACCTGATCCTGCCACCACAGACCAAGAAGGACTATTGCTCCACAAAGGATAAAAACAAAGGACATGCTTATTGGTTGTTGTACGTTTAGATCCGGTCCATATGTTCATTGTGATGCCAATGCTAATGCAGACCCTCACACACACTGCACGTCCTTCACAGTGTGACTCCCAGGATAGTCGTGTGTGTGTGTGTGTGTGTGTGTGTGTGTGTGTGTGTGTGTGTGTGTAGTGTGTCTGTGTGTCTGTGTGTCTGTGTATGACATGGGGGCATAATGTTCATCTCTGAAGGATACAGATGGTGGTGTGCTAGGGGTGTACTCTGCTCCTGTGACTTCTGCCCATGGTGTGACTTCTGCCCATGGTGTGACTTCTGTTCACAGTGTGACTTCTGTTCACAGTGTGACTGCTGCCCACGGTGTGACTGCTGCCCACGGTGTGACTGCTGCCCACGGTGTGACTGCTGCTCATGGTGTGACCTCTGCCCATGGTGTGACTGCTGCCCATGGTGTGACTGCTGCCCATGGTGTGACTGCTGCCCATGGTGTGATTGCTGCCTATGGTGTGACCTCTGCCCACGGTGTGACTGCTGCCCACAGTGTGACTTCTGCCCATGGTGGTTTGCTTTCTACTCCAGAGCTAGGCAGGGGCAGATGGGGCCCTTGAGTCCCCTGGTTAGTGTCCCTGGTCACCTGCCTCTCAGTGAATCTTTGGAGTCAGGAACTTCTTCTTATACTTTCAGATTGACCTCTCAGACCTTCCTAGGACTCAGGAGACAGGAAATGTCTGTGGTAGGCATAAGGCATGAACCTGACCACGGAAGACCCTGAAAGCTCATCCTGCCCACCTCCTTCAGACTGGGCCACCCTATCTGTGCTGTGTGACACCAGAAGAAAAAGCAGGTCATAGCTTTGAAATGTTCAGGACACAGAATCCATATGTTCTCCAGGTATCTTGGTCTGGGGTTTCTCTCTGATTTTGATTTGTTGCCTGAATCAAGGATCCTGAAGTTTTTACCCAGGACCTTTGAAGTCTTACCCAACAAACCCAGGTTTGACACTCCCAGAACCAGCTTTGCAAGTGACCTCAGAACAAATGCCACAGCTTGGAAACAGAGGACACTTCTGCCCTCTGGTGGCCAGTCACCAAACTATCATGGTGCCCTCCGAGGATTGGATTTCCGGGGCCTTTTCCATGGGACAGCAGCTTTGAGTCTTCAGGTAAAGAGTTTTCATGTGGAATATAGCATGCTGTCCACCGCCTCAGGCCTTGGCCTCGCTGCTCCCTCTCCTGACACACTCTTCTGTAGCTTATACCGTAGCTGTCAATCCAGCTGTCACCTCCACAGGAAAACCCTCTGGGACCCCTATGTCTAAAACAGCACCTCATTGCTGTGTCTGTCTCTTTCTCCAGATATGCCATTGGGAGATCAGTACTCCTGTCTGTTTGTGTGTTACCAGTCCTCAGTACAATGTACATAGAAGGCATAAAAAATACTCGCTGAAGGAGTAAACGTGTGTGCCTGCAGCAGCAAGTGGGACTTTAAATAGATGTTCTGGTCCTCAAACCTCAGTGGGACTGCTCATCTGCCAGGTGGGCACACTGAGGCCTGGTCAGTTATGGGAGCTGTTCCAGTACCTAGGAAGCAGGAACAACAGCTTTTGTCTTGTTTCCTTAGTTCTTCCTGGAAGAAGCTGAGGGAAATCTCAGGCCTGTTGGCTTCTGCCTGTCAGGAGTAGTTCATGTTCTGGCTCCCCAGCCTGGCCACTGAGGGAGGCAGAGCTGCACTGCCTCTGAAGCTATTGGTCCACAGGGCTCAAGGGAGCAGCCTGTTTGCAGAGGGGAGCAGGACTGTGTCAGGGGAGAGGAGGCAGGAGAGCTGGAGCCACCGAGACTCCTGTGCTTTCTCTGGGGCCAGGATTTGCCTGTGACGTTCTCTCCTGCTGCAGCCTCCTAGGGGCATGCTGGGGTGGGGTTGAGCTTGGAACGAGTGGCCTGCACAGCTGCCGTGAGAGTCAGAAGGACGAGCCCAGGAATCAGCAGCATCTGCTCTTTGGCTGGCCTGGCGAGAGCTTGATGGATTCCACAAGGTGATTCTCTACGGTGCCTTGGTACTGGGGAGGAAAGGGAAGTCAATATTCACAGCCTGAGGTCTAGAGAGCCCTGGTACTTGGCTCCTCAATGAACCCTGGGAGTTGGGCATTGTGTCATCTTTCTGTGATATTGTTGGGAAACCGAAAACCGGAGGGGAAGCTTGTGCCTTCCTACCTTCTCCCATTCCTTCTCTGTTCTGCCTCTTCACAGGAGTTCAGAGTATTTCAGGGAAGGATTATAGGAGCTCGGGCTCCTGACTCCACCCAGGTCTCATAACTCCCCATTCCCCAGAAGAACCAACTGAGGTGACATTTGGGCTTAGGCAGAGATGGACAGCTAACATCTCATCTCTGATGGATACTTGTCCCCCCAACATTTCAATAACCCCCAATATCCTCTGTGCCTAGGGTCCTTCCTGTCTCCAGCTGGCCCCCCGGTCCCCATGCCAGGTGCAGGGAGACTTGCCCTACCAGTTCAGCGTCTCCATGCCACCTTTCTTCCTCTCTACCAACTATCCAAACTGTCTCAACAAACACCCAGAGAAGGCCCCTGTCCACATAACAAACCCCTCGGTGCCCCACTGGCTCTCTTTCTAAGAACCTCCATTCCCTGGTTCCAGGGGAAGCTGGGAGTTCTTCAAGGCCATGGGTTTCTTCCTTTTTTTAAAGACAGGGTCTCCCCAAGGTTGGAAATCTCAATCCTCCTGAGTGTTAGGGTTATAGATTCCAGGGCTATGGTCCACACAGACAGAAAAGGCAGCTGTTGCTGCTTCTGGATTTATTTTTATTTTTTAATTATGTGTATCAGCATGAGTCTACATGTGGGTATGTACACATGTGTGATGGGTCTCAAAGGGTCAGAGGCCAGGTGTCAGGTCCATGGGAGCAAGAAATGTAGATGCTTGTGATCCACCTGACATGGGTACTAGGAATACACTTGAGTCTGCTGGACAAGCAGAAAGTGCTGTTAACCACTCCTCAGCCTGAGTGCTGTGAAGCCACATCTTGAACCCCTGAGTGACAGCTCAGGAAATTCTTATGGGCTAGGACAGATTTTATACACAGGGAAACAGGCTCAGATCAGCCATATGTTTTGACAGGTATGCATGTGAGGTTACTAGGACAGGACTCTATCCAGGTCAGTCTGACTGCAGACACCATGCCTATGACCTCCAGGCCCTGGCTCAGTCTCCTGCACAAGTATCAGGGACTGTGGAGAGTTGCAGAGCTCTTCTTTAGCAGAGAAAAGATGCTAGCAAGAACAAGCAGAACAAGCACGTAAATGGCCTCACGTGATGGAAGTGACATTGTAGGAAGGATATACTTTACTCCAATTTAATGGGACAGGAAAGACACTCTCTCTCCCTGAAATGACAGATGATAGACACATATATACACTAGCAGTGGGCTGGGGAAGATTCCTTGTGACCAGAGTGTTTGGCAATAATCATATCTCATAATGCTGATAAATTGTGATAAGCTGTCCTTGCTAATGGTACAGGCATGCTCACCTGCAAACTAGCAGCCTGCTTTCCTGCCTGTGGCAAAGCCACACTTACAAGTCATGCACTACCATGGACACTCTCTGCTTTTCTTTCGTACGAGGCGGTAAGGGTTGGAGGCTGACCTGAGGTCCAGGCTGGGCTGTGTGCACAGAGAAAGCTCTTAACTTTCTTTGTGCAGCTGCTGGAGGCAAATGATGCCTGTCCCTACCAACAGGGTCCTAAGGACTTCTCTTCAGGACAACATGGGTCATGCAAGTCAGTCAGTCACTCATAAGTAAGTCTGGATGGTGGCAGCCACTTCCACCCGGAGGATGGGGGGATGCCTCTAAGCTCCTAACCACTCCTTGATCATTCCCTCCATTTAAAATCATTGTTTTGACAATGATTACCTTTTGTTTGTTTGACACAGGGTCTCTATGTATCCCCGACTCTCCTGGAACTCACCATGTAGACCAGGCTGGACTCAAACTCACAAAGATCTGACTGCTTCTGCTTCCCAAGTACCAATATTAAAGGCATGTGATACTATGTCTGTCCCCTTCTCTTAAGAAACCTCTCTTAATTCAAAGTGGCAGAACAAGGTAACCAGATGAGCCCCAAGTTGTGCAAACTGTCAGACTCTACATTGTAACATTAAAGTTCTTCCATTAGCTAGGCTTGGTGGCATTCACTTGTGACCCCAGCACTATAGAGGTGGAGGCAGGGGGACTGTGAATTAGAGCTTAGTCTGGGCTGCAGAGTGAGATCTTGTCTCAAAAAAAAAAAAAAAACATACAGAAGTAAAACCCACAATTGCTTCTAGGCAGCCTTCAGTGGCCACTCCCATCATATGGGCTGTCACTATACCCCTGGCCTGGACTCTATCACCAAGTCTGCTCTGCCATACAAAAGTTGTATTGCAATCACTCATGTTCTTTGTCTTCCTCTTGAGTCTGATGATCCCCTGATGCCTGCACAGTGTCTGGCATACACGCCACACTCAACACATGCTGTTTAAGCTCCTGGGTCTATTTATCTTTCTGATTGGAAGCTGTCAGCAGCTCCTATAGGCTGGAGATTCCACTTGACTGAATACAAACTTGGCTCCATGAGACTTCTACCCCACAATGAGGATTGGTCTAGAGACCACTTCTCAAATCCTCCCTGAATTAGAATGCCCAGGCTCCATGCACAGGACTGGCATTTTAAATACTCCACAAGGGACTGTGATAGCTGGCCAGACTGCGAGACCAACAACTTACGTCCTGATACTTTCTTTATGCCTCTGGCACTCATGACACCAGAATTTCGAAGTCCATCCAACTACTAAATAATTAAAACGACGACGAATGCTCCTATGTCCTCCGAGAATCCTGAGGACCCCTAGGGCAGTTCGACTGGTTCAACCATCACAACACTCACCCTCAACAGAGCCCGGCTGGCCAGAACCTCAAAGGCTTGTACCACATTGATATCATTCTTGGCACTAACTTCAAAGTAAGGCATGTCCTTCTCTTTACACCATCCATGGGCCACCTCCTGGGGTACCTGAGGGAGAGAAATGATGACCGTTTCTGTATTGCTGTTGCTACAGCCGCTGTCACTGTTGCTGCTGTGGCTTCAGTGTGGTTTGTTCCCTCCGGAACCCAAGTTGGAATTGATTCCCCACTATAGCGATGCTGAGAATGAAGGAGGTGAAGCCTCGAAGGGAGAATAGGTCATTAAGAAGATCTACAAAGGCAGTAGGGAGATGGCTCAGTGGGTAAGAGCATTCCCTGCCCAAGTATGAAGACCTGAGTTCAAATCCCTGGCACCCACATAAAAACTGGGTATGACCATAGATGTCTGAAGCCCCAGTGCTGTGAGCCAGAGACAGGTGCATCCTGAGAGGTCACTGGCCAATCAGCCTCACAGCCATGGCAAGCTGCAGGTGCAATGAGAGACTCTGTGGGAAATAAGGAGGCTCACGACACAGAAAGACAGCTGAGGGCCTCCTTGGCCTCTGCCCATGAATGGACATATATTCCTTCCTCAACATACACACACACACACATGTACCCATGCCTAAAGGAGTGAGGTCTTGTGTGTGTGTGTGTGTGTGTGTGTGTGTGTGTGTGTGGTGTGTGTGTGTGTGTGACTGAGAGCCACTTGTCAGAAACCCCTCAGCTTTTTTTTTTTTTTTTTTTTTTTTTTTTTTTGGTTTTTCGAGACAGGGTTTCTCTGTATTGTTTCAGAGCCTGCCCTGGAACTAGCTCTGTAGACCAGGCTGGTCTCGAACTCACAGAGATCTGCCTGCTTCTGCCTCCCGAGTGCTGGGATTAAAGGCATGTGCCACCAACGCCCGGCTACCCCTCAGCTTTTGACTCTCTCCCCTTTCTCTTCAATTTTCTGCCACCGCCAGCACCCTCCCTTCCAACCATCACCTCAGGCCCCGTGATTGTGGCCATTTCCCCTCTTGATGACTGAGAGCCTTCCCTCGGTCATCCTGTGTCTACAGATCCATATTTTATCTTTTCAGTCCCTAACATGAATCTGTGAGGTGGGTGTTGCCAACACCATTTTACAGATGAGCACCTGAAGCAGGGTTTCTTAACTTGTGGGTCCCGACCCCTTTGGGGTTGAATGACCTTTTCACGGGGTCTCCTAAGGCCATTGGAAAATACAGATATTTGCATCACAATTCATAAAAGTAGCAAGATTACAGTTATGTAGTAGCAATGAAAATAATTTTATGGTTGGTGTCACCACAACATGAGGAACTGTATTAAAGGGTCACAGCATTAGGAAGTTGAAAACCACTGACCTGGTGAATTACCAGGAGGATAAAAGCCTGGGCAGGATTTAGACATGGACCTGGCAGAATTAGAGCCCACTTCACTCGCTGGCTTCCTAAGGTCTGGCTAGAAGCTTTGTCCCAACATTGGCTCCTTCTTCAGTCCCTTTAAAGGAGATGCCCCAACATACACAGGGCAGGCAGGGTGGGAAGGGAGAGTTCCCTCTCTGCCTCCCTGCTCACCGAGCAGATCCATGCCAGGAGGGACTCTTTTCCTTAGGGTAGAGCCCTGGAACAGTGAATCAGGTTGGCCTTACTCACTGTTAGGTACATCATCACGTGTCAGCTCACCCAGGGCCCTCACTCACTATGTGACAGATGTTATTAGCTGGACTTCATAGGCAGGAACAGAGGCTCAGAGCTGTTTAGACTCACAAAGCTCGGGGAGGCAGAACATGGATGCAGGCCCAAGTCAGAATCTCCTGGCATCTGAATGGCCTCTGAGGACTCTTCTAAAGAACCTTGCTCTTCTTTACTGTTGCCCCCACAAGACTCCAGGTTCCTTCAGTTCAGGCTCAGGACCCTTTTATTCTCAGCCCCTATATGTGAGCCAGCTGAGAGAGGACATTGCTCTTAAGTGCAAACAGCTGAACGCAGTTAGGGACCCCACATCCTTCTGAATTACTTGGAGGGGAAATTGCCATATATCTTATACTTGCTGTGACTAGTACTTTAACATTATTTAAGGGAATCAAGCTATTTGTTCCAGAGAAAGGACAATTTGTGCCTTTTCCTAGAACACAAGGCAAGTGGGGGTGTGGGGGATGAAAGTGCCCCCCCATCACATTGTCTCCCATCGCTTGCAGGTTCTGGGAACACCTCTCTTTCTAAGATTATGAAGTACCATTGTTGACCACTGTCTCCCTGGTTCTTGCCCCCCTGGTCTCAGGACTGGCAAGAATGCCCAGTGGGGTATGTCTTCTTCACACAGTGCCTCTGTTGACCACTAGTGTGGCTCTGGCATTGTGAGGTTTGCAACTTAAGACTGTGGTCAACTAAGCAAGAACACCCAGGCCTCAGTCTTGGCCTCTGATGCCTAAGCTTTTCCCACCTTCAGGAAAAGGTGAGGAATGCTCCCTCCTGTGGGACAGATGGCCAAGATCCTGTAAGCCACCAAGACTTCTCCTAGATTACTGTCAATCTTAGATGGTTAGAGGAAGACTTGGGATGTTTGTACAAGTAATCTGTAGATAAATAATCACTGGATATTAATACCTTATGCTTGCATGGCATCTTCAAATAGATAGTAACACCTTATACACTGGTGGCATCCTGCACACTTGAAGTGCTTTGAGTCTTTCAAAGTCTTTGAGGGCCAAGTTTAGACTTACACTTCTTTATGTCCCGCCCCCTCCAGCTCTCATCTCCCCAGATGCTGAGTGTTTAACTACAACTGTTAGCTGGTGCTTGGAGTGAAGTGAGTGCAACTGGACTATGTCTTTATGCTGTGGTCACAGTGGACACTGTTTTTATACCAAGGTATAACAAGCAGGAGCCTAGGACTGTGTCAAGGCTGATCACTCACTGAGGGAGCTTGGGAGACATGCTATCAGTTACAGCTGCAGCGACAGTTAGCTCTGCTGTCCCTTCCCTTGAAGCAGCAGAGAGTGATGGCGGTGTCTGCAGGTAAGATCCACGTCCATCTTACCCCCCCCCTTTCTCATGGGTCTGGAAAATGACTGAGCAGAATCTCCAGAGCATCAGTTGAGACTATGCTACAGCCACTTCTTTCTGGGTCTCCAGCCCCTCCCCCTGCAGAGGGCTGGCCTGGAAAGAAGCCATTAGACAGCACTTCTAGCTTTCTCTGCCAGTTCCAGCTATGATTTCATGGCTTTGAAGATCATCTGGTCTTTTATTTATGAAGCATAGTAGTTTTTTATAACTTAAGCTCAGAGGACTCTAAAAGTAAATCCAAGACGTGGCCCTGAAGACTACTGTCACTTTCACAAGTTTTCCTTTTGTTGACAATGGGCTGTTAACATTTTGGTTCTGCCCATTCACTGGGAACCAGTGTCTGATAAAAACTAGGTCAGTTTGCAAAAAAATTATTACTCTTATTGATTTATTTTACAGTGTATGTATATGTGTGTGTGTGTGCGCACACATGTGCATACACATGTATGGACATCAAAGACAAGTTGTAGGAGTCATTTCTCTCCTTCCATTATGTCTGTCCCAGGCATCAAATTCAGGTCATCAGGCTCTTTGCTGCTGAGCTGTCATGTTGGCCCCAGTTTGTATAATTTTGGTTTTGATGCTTTTCCATCTTGTATATATTGAAAATGATTGCCATAGAAATTTAAAATTAGCATGTTTGGGGGCTGGAGAGGTGGTTCAGCAGTTAAGAACCTCTGCTGCTCTTGCAGAGGACCTGGGCTTGGTCCCCAGCACCATATGGCAGCTCAGTTACTGACTATAACTCCAGTTCCAGCCTCTGCAGACACTACATGTATGTGGTGCACATACATGCATGTAAGCAACATAGTCATATACATAAAATAAGGATAAGTAAAAATGTAAAAGAATTTGCATATCTGAGACTAGTTAGTAAATCTCCAACAGAGACTATTGTAGGACATACTATCCCAGATCCATTGGTGGCACGTCAGAACTCACGCTTTGCTGTGGAGTAGAGCATTAGAGCTCCTGAGAATAAATTCCCTGTCGCTCAGATGTTAAAACCCCTTTCTCACAAACCAAGGTTTTCCCACTGTTGTCTTCTGTGGAAGGGTTTTTAACAAAGACAAGCCAGTAGTTTCTTTCCAATCATTCTGGCTGTATGCATGCCTGCACATGTATGTGTGTATTTATTGTAGGAAGATACACACCACATATAACTTAACACTGTAGTCCTGTTTAAGCATAGAATTCAGGTCATTAAGTGCATTCCTAGCCAGGCGTTGGTGCTGCATGCCTTTAATCCCAGCACTAGGGAGGCAGAGGCAGGCGGATCTCTGTGAGTTCGAGGCCAGCCTGGTCTTCAGAGCGACTGCCAGGATAGGCTTCATAGCTACACAGAGAAACCCTGACTCGAAAAACAGAAAAAAAAAAAAAAAAGTGCACGCCTACTATTGTGTGGCCATCATCACTTGAGTCCAGAACTTCCTCCTCCCCAAATCTAACAATGTACTTACTTTCCTTTAATTAAGTAGGAAAAACTAAACTGGGTGGTGATGGCACACACCTTTAATCCCAGCACTCAAGAGGCAGAAGCAGGTGGATCTCTTTGAGTTTGAGGCCAGCCTGGTCTACAGAGTGAGTTCCAGGGCAGTCAGGGCAGTTACAAAGAAACCCTGTCTCGAAAAGCAAAAACCACAACAAAAAAGTGGGAAAAAACTTTTCCAGACCTGCCCCTAAGGAGGATACAATTACAGCAATTTCTCTTAACCCTCAAATAATATAGGGAAGCCCATCTTCTGGTTTCCATGGCAGAGAAGAGGTTGGAGTGGACCCAGGGCATACAGGGAACATGGCGGACCACTAAGAGATGGTGCCTACCCCGTCAGCTTTGTGCCAGTGAGCACAAGCCTCCCTTGGTACAGTCACTTGGCTAGTCCTCATTTTCCTCATCCCAAACAGGGGCTGGCAAACTCTTTGCTAAGTCGGCGTCAGAGTAAGGAGATATAAGGGCTGGAGCGGCCCCTCCTTTGTTCTTGGTCCTACCACTATGGGGTCTTTGTGGTAAATCTCTCGGCTTTCTCTTCCCACTTCCCCTTCCCTGCTTCCCTGAACTCATTTCCTTGTTGTTCAGTACCTCTTACCTCTGTTCCTACTAGGCCACCTCCCTCCAGACCCCTCCTCTGGGCCACCTTGCAGAGAGACAAATTCCCTTCCTCTTCCCCAAATCATTCTTTATCCACCCCAACTGGCTGGCCCTGGCTCCTCCTCGGGTCTCTGCCTCCCTCTCACTGTCTCCATTGAGGTCAATCCCATATTCGCCTTTCCATAGATGATGGAGGGGTTTGGCTTGCCTGGTGCCTTGCTGCTTTTGTCATCCCCTTCTCTAAAGCAAAGCCCCTCACCCTGTGCTTGGCTCAGACCATCTGTCTTATGAGTCATCACCTGCCCTTTACCTGCCAGACACTGCCCCCATTCATTGAACAATTCATTGCCATCAGCTTCCTTTCTCCATCAACACAAGGCTGCCACTAATCGAAGTAGCCAGAATTCCTTTTCCACCTCCAATCTCTGCATGTTCCCATCTTCTTCACAGAATGAGATCCAAATACAAAACTAGCCTTCCGTTTTGTGACCACAACTTGCTCTCTTTTCAACTTCTGCACACCCATCTTATCCTGTCCTCTAATATCTGATGGTCCAATTACCGGACCTCCTTCCTCCAGGTTTCCTTGGAGCCCTCCCACACCCACCCTCTTGCTTGGAGAAACTGCAGTCCCAGGTCCCCTGTTCCTAGCATTTGCTCTAGCAGGGCTGTTGAAACACACTCACTGATGCTCCTTGAAGCTCACAGCCTCCTCCTTCAGCTGAGCCCTTCGTCCTTGCCCTTCCTCCATCAGCTCATCCTCTCGTGTTTGGCTTTAATCAAGTAATCAGAATCCAGCCCTAAACTGTATTAATTTGGAGTCTATGCAATTTAGGGAGATTCTAAACGGTCAGCCTTTACCTTGATTGTTAAGCCTGCTTTTTGGCTTCCTTCCTCACTGGAGGGTGGTACCTCTTACTTCACTGAGAAAACTCTGGCCTCCTTTTCTTGAACTACCTCAACTTGACCTGTGGATGCATGAAAGATGTTAAAGTGGATTCAGCATTATAACCTGATAGACTTCAGTATGCAGTGGGATGGCCCAGGGACCATGCATGTCTCCAAGGGTTTGTAATGAAGAATCTCCTAGATGACACTAATACCCACAACATGGACACACAAGGCTTGGAAGGAAGGACTGGATAGTGTTCCTTTGGAGTAAATACAATTACTCCTGCCTCCCGTAGGAGTCAGAAGCTGGCTTTGAGGTTGGTTGTAACACATGGCCTCTGAAGCCTGGTGGTGGTGACAGACTGGGGTCTGGCATGTACCTGGAGGTTACAAGGTCATGCGTGGAGACAGAACTGGCTCCTTCCTTAGAACATGGCCAGAATGCCTGAGTATGCCTAGGCTAGGCGTGGGTGCCACAGAGGCAGCTACTAAGAGGATTGATTGAAGCTGAGGGAAGAAGCCGGAGATTGCAAGACACTTGTTTCTTTCAGGCACCATAGAATGTCACCGTCAGGGTGTCAGAAGGACCTGAAGGAATGATTCATAGAAGAGGGGCATTACCACACCTGTCAGCCAGAGCACACAAAGCGACACCACAAAACAAGAGTTGTTCTGTTCCATGATCACTTCTCATTCTTCCTGCTTCACTCCAGACAGGACTAAACCCCAGAGTGCCTATCTTACCTAAGCTGGTGGGGCCTGCGGGCTTGTAAAGCTGATAGTGAAGTTCCCACTGCAGCTGGGCTTGTGTGGGAAGATAGAGAGACTTGAATGACTGTCTGAGACAGGATGCTTGCCTGACACTGAGTTTCCAACCTGAACTGTCCACACAGAGCTGAACTGTCCACACAGGATGCTTGCCTGACACTGAGTTTCCAACCTGAACTGTCCACACAGAGCTGAACTGTCCACACAGGATGCTTGCCTGACACTGAGTTTCCAACCTGAACTGTCCACACAGAGCTGGAGACTTGGTTCCAGCTCACGCTTCTCCCCTGAAGTTTTGTTCTTAGGTATTCCAAAGCTTGCCAGTTCCCTAGCTGCTTCAGGTTGCTCTCCAAGCTTCTCAGATTCTGGATACCTAAATCAAATGTCTTCCTCTCTGGAGAGGGACCTTCCTCTGTGCAGGTGAGTGCAGCTGGAAGTACCCCTGCTGTCTCCCTCCCTCCTCCTGTCCACCCTATACTTTGCAGTACTAAGTTTTGGTTCATTTCTCCTGCTGTTTTCTGTTTGAACCATTGTGAAAACCGAGTTCCAACACAATTACTCAGTTCCCCATGAACACTTTTCCATTAGAAATACTGAGAGAATGTGGTTTTAACTAACAGCTCCTTTGGGTGTTATTTGGGCTTCAACTGGCACAAAGTACCTTTGTCTCAATTTTTACAAATTAAGACAGCCTCTATTCCCTTTATTGGTAGCAAGTAAAGGTTGAAAGAACTTTCCACTCAATAGCCCTGTGACAGCTACTACCCATACAAGTGGGGCCACTGCAGTCATGGGGTAGACCAGTTGTCCACTGTCCTGGAAAATCTATAGATCCATAAATCGATACCTTCAGATCCCTCTGACTCTAGGCAGAAATATTGTTCTAAGATTAAATCGGATTCCACCAAGACCTGACTCCTGGCTCCTCTGAGGCTCTAACTTTCTTACTCCTGTTTCTCATGTCTCAGTTCATATCATTTTGTTTCTTTAGCCTAGAACCCACTTCCTCTAAGGAGCTAGCTCTCTACTCTGGATTAGACATCCCTTTGTTCTCATCTCCAAGTCTTCAAAGTGTCTAACTATAGTTGCTTTTGCCACATTGTCCTGTGATTATCACTGTTAAACTGTAGAGTCCTTGAAGGGAGGACTCTGTTAGCACTGTATGTGAGACCTAACACAGTATCTGGTATGCATTTGTTACATACAGTTTGATGAATGAATGAATGAATAAATGAATGAACAGTACCTTCCTGTCTTCCAGATCGATTTTGTTGCCAAGCACCACCATGGGATATGACTGCTCCATGGGGATGATCTTTGCCAGGACGTCATCCCTCCAGATACCCAGGGCTTCAAAGGACTCTGGATCCGTGACATCAAATGCCAGGATACAGCCATCAGAACCTTTATAGAATGTTGATACCACGGAGCGGAACCGCTCTTGACCGCCTGTGTCCCAGATCTGGAGGGGAAGAGCAATGCCCCACAGGCTCTGATGAGTGAATAGCTGAAGAGAAACCAGCAAGGCTGTATCATGCCAAAAGCTTCATTTCTGGATGGGGAAAGCCCTGGCGTAGATGTGCTCAGCACTTCCAAACCCACGGGGCAGCCTCCCACTCACATACAACACCACAGCTCTTAGCTCTGACTTTTTCTCTAGGTTAACAGGACAGAGGTTGTTACCCCAGCCTCCAACAGTAAGTGTCTTCTGGCTTTGTAGGTCACCTGTCTCTGTCTCATTATTCACCTCTGCTTTAGCAGGTAAACAGGTGGGTGTGTATGTGCCCCAGGGAAGCGCTCCTAGTACACTGTGCTGTGTAAGCGGGTGATTTTCAGGTGTGCAATACAGAATCGGAGGGGACTGCTCACCTGGAGCTTCAAGGTGGTATCATCCAGGATGATAATTTTGGAGAGGATGCTGGCCCCCAGTGTGGTCTGGTATTCCTCAAAAAATGTTTTATGTACATATTGGTGAAGGAGCGAGGTCTTCCCCACACTGAGGGGAAAAAATTCCACACATGTGTAAATGCAGACCTATAAACACACACACACACACACACACACACACACACACACACAGAGAGAGAGAGAGAGAGAGAGAGAGAGCGAGAGAGCGAGAGTGAGAGAGAGAGAGAGAGAGAGAGAGAGAGAGAGAGAGAGAGAGAGATGCCATTCTCAGGACATCACCAGGCCCTTTGCACTGCAGTCCTTCCTTGAGTCTTTGAATTAATTTCTTTATTTCTTTTCTTTTCTTTTCTTTTTTTTTTTTGGACCAAAGTTGGGTTTAAGGATGGGCTTTGATATATGAGTGACTTGAGGTGGGGGAGCCACAGAAAGGCAAGAGTCACACCCTAGGATGGGCTCAAGTGTCTCAAGAGAGGGTTACTCAGATTCTCAATTTCCAGTAACAATGACCTAGAGACCACCCTTTGGGATCAAAGGACTGGGAATAGTTTCTAGAAGCAGAAACCAACCCAAATGAGCACTTTTGGATAAGGTTAGGTGTCCCACACAGTGCGGAGACTTCTGTTGGGTGTGGCAGGTCACTGGAGGACCCAGAGATAGTGAATGGCTGCATAGCCAGTTACTACAGAGTGGAGCCCAAACCAAGAACTTCTTGCAAGCGTCTTTCTCGCAGGTAAGCTCCCAAACTTGAAGTGTGATGCACTTCGCTACCACTCTGACTCAGCTCCTAGGTAAAGCTGTTTCCTAGCGAACACACGGCAGCCCGGCTTGGCTTACCCAAGTGCGCCGACGATGATAAGTTTCAAGTCCACTTTCTTTCGGGGATTCATGAGCGGCTTCAGAGCCTGTGGGCAAACAGAGGTCATTTTCACACTAGCTAGTCTTGCTTGTGGCCATGGTCACTGGGGCTAACCCTCCCACACCCGGTCACTGCAGTCCTCCCACGTGTCCTCCACAACACCTTCTAAGCAGCGTTTAGCATCCCGTGACTCCTTTCACGTCTGAGCTCTGTTTTCCTCTGGTTTATCAGAATCTCTGTCCTTGGCTAAGGACTCTAGTGAGGCTGTTCTCCCGAAGGACACACATGACTTAGCACCCTGTACACACCCTCCCCTAACTTTGCTTTGCCAAATTTGCAAGACTGACAGCTCACTTACCCTTCAGCTCTTCAGAGTCCGGCTCTGAGAGGTAGCCTGAAGTGCCAAACAACAGGACAGATCTGAACAGAGACCTCGCACGTGTCAGGAGCCTAGAGCCAGGAATGGAGACCAGTGTGGGAAGAGGGGATGGGGTGGGCAGGACAAGTGGTCCATTGTCAGGACTGCCTGGAGGCTTTGGATGGATGAGAGCCCCTCCCCCAGCCAAAGTGTGCTGCCCTTGCAGAATCACAAGGCTCTTTGCTCAAGCTGAAAAGGGTGAAAACGGCACATGTTTCGGGAAAGCTACTTGGCAGCACGTGTGGCAAGCTCCAAAATAGTTCTGACCTCTACTTCTAGGAATTTTTCTTACAGAAATCACCAGAAACTCCAGCAAAGACTTCAAGACCATCCTTCCAGCATTGCTTATAAACACCCAACAGTGAAAAAGTAGTTGGGCCAGGACACAAGACAAATTACTTAGTAGTCATCAGAATGGAGTATTTGGAATATTTTATTATATGTGGGAAAATATCCATGCTCTATAATCTGAGTGAAAATTGTTGCTAAATTATGTGTGCAGTATCAGCTAAGTGTCAACTGATATAACAATTGTACTAATGTTTTTTTTTTTTTTTCAGTGTTTGGGATTGTAGCCAGAGCTTTGTGAATGCTGGGTAAGCACTGTATACACAGATCTCATGAAATACAGAATATACACATTGAAAATCCAATCAATGCATGCATTACTGAATATAAACAAATGTACTCTTCCTTTCCTGTGAAGAGAACACATGCAAGCCCTGAACTTGACACTGGGAGCCACCTAGGATGAAACACGTAGGATCTGCTCTAGGAAACATCAGGGAAGAAGGAACGGGGACCAAGGGACACTAGAAAGTGTTCCCCAGACACAGAAAAGGGATGGTGCTGACAACATGCCAGGCCTGAAGCAGTGAGGTATGTGGTATGTGTAGAGGAGAGAATGAAATAAGAAAATTCTGGGGATGGAGAATAGAAAGGGTGATTGGTTTGCTTCAGGGGAGCAAGATTGAGGTGGACTATCCCATTTTATTCATTCATTCATTCATTCATTCATTCATTCATTCATATTATTCTAGCTAACTTATCAAAAATTCCCTATCTCCCAGGCATGTAGATGTAGAGGCAGGGAACTAAAGACACTAACCGGGGCTGGCATGCAGCAATGTTGCTGCTAACAAAAGTGAGGCACCAGGAAGTGGCTGAGAAATCTTTGAAAGGGGTGTGACTCTGAGCATCAGTTATCTCTTTTCAAGGGGCCTGAGAGCAATGGAGTGCTGTTTCCTAACACTTCAGCACAGTGTGTTAACTTATCTTAAAAAACCAATACAATATCTTAAAAAGGATTTAGAGTTTCAAAATGGAGGCAGAAAATGGAAAAGCTCCAGCAATGGCTGAGCACAGTGGTACCCACCCTTCGTGCAGCAGGCACTCCTCACCATAGCCTTCAGCTGAGTGCAAACAGGACTCAGAGAAGAGTCACTCCACTGGGGATATGGCTCGGTACTACTACATTGCTGGCTTAACTTGAACAAGGCTTCCATCCCTAGCATGCAAGGTGTGTGATGGGGGGAAGGGCAAGTCACTCATAACTCACATAACCCCACACTGTAGCAACTGGATGAGCTAGTTGCTTGGATGAAAGGCCACAGAAAGCTCCGTGCTGTGGTGCCTTCAGATTACCAGAATTGGAAGCCTTGGCTCTGTGTGCATAAACATATGGGGCACTGGGCTCAGATCTGTCGTGCTCAACAAAACCTTGGGTGTACTGGGAAAAGGCAGCTAGAGGGGTGAAGAGGCTCCATTAGAGCAAGAGACCTGGGGTTGCTGAACAGGAGCTGTATGCGAGGACCCTCACTTCAGTGGACACGCATCATGAGGAGGTGGAGGGAATGGCCCGTGCACATTGCCACGGTATGTCACACTCTATATGCTGACATTTGTTGGTCAAACACTGTGCTGAGGACGTTGAAAATACGCAAATAAGTAATAGCACATTGTGTGGGCTTAAATGAATTAGCATGTTATTATGCTTGATGTATGCTGTGATATGTATACTGGCACCAATTGAGGTTTCTTTACTTTTCTTTTTTTTTTTTTTTTTTTTTCAAGACAGGGTTTCTCTGTGGCTTTGGAGGCTGTCCTGGAATTAGCTCTTGTAGACCAGGCTGGTCTCAAACTCACAGAGATCCGTCTGCCCCTGCCTCCGGAGTGCTGGGATTAAAGGCACGCGCCAGCAACGCCCGGTAAGGTTTCTTAAAGAGTGTTAAGGTCTTAAAGTGTTAGCTCTTTTAGTGCACACACAATATCTGTGGAATTGGCACTACTATTATCTCTGTTTTACTAAGCACTAGATGTTTTCAAAAGCTGATTTAGGAGTTCCTAACAAAACACACCCTGTAGTGGGGGAACCTAGGTCGGAGCTGAGATTTGGATCCAGGCCCAGCTCTAAAGAATGCCTGTGATGGTTGATACTGATCCCCAATTTGGGAGGATCTGGCATTACCTGGGAGACACACTTCTGGGCACATCTGTGAGACAGTTTCTAGACTGAGCTAATCGATGTGGGAAAATACACCCTAAATATAGATGCATAATTCCATGGTCTAGGATCCCAGAATAAATAGATATGCATACTGAATACATACATACATACATACACACACACACACACACACACACACACACACACACACACACACACATATGGATGAACAGAATACAAACTGAGCAAGGACATTCACCTCTCTGCTTCCTGGCTGCAGATGCAGTGTGAGCAGCTGCCCCAGGCTCCTGCTGTCATGCCCTCCCAGCCATGAGATTGCTCTCTCAAACTGTGAGCCTAAATAGGCACTGATTTCCTCATATTGCTTTGTTAGGCATTTTGTCACATGTCATATCATGAGATGTACAATGAATATAACTGGGGTACCAATACACTAGGCTTTTATTTTTTAATAATAGAAAAAGTACTGAAGCCTGGAGCCTGCTAGCAAATACTCTGTCATAGAGCCCCACTCTCACACCTTTTTGAGAAGGGCCTAAACCGGCAATCTCTTGCCGAAGACCTCCAAGTGTCTAGGATTGTAAAAGTGTACCACCTGTACCATGAGGCTTTCCCTTAAGTGGAGATGAATGAGACTAACACAGCTTGGCCCTTAAAGGCCCTGTCAGAGCACATATTTACTCTACCTGATTGTCCACCAACAACATACATTCTTCTTTAAAAATTAAGATAATTAGAAAATTTCTTATATGTGTACTATATTTATACCATTTTCGCCTACCCTGCACCCTCCTTCCAACCCTTCCCATGCTTCCAACCCTGCCTCTCTCCCTCTCAAATTCATGGCTTCTTTTAGTAGCAGACTTTCTACACAAATGCCAATCCATATATTCCCAAAATATAAGGTCATTTTAAAAAGGATGAAGTGATGATGCACACACACACACACACACACACACACACACACACACACACACACACGATAATTTAAGTAAAAAAGAAAAGGCAATCTGAACGTTTGATGGAGTGTGTTTGACCCCGATTGTCAGGAATAAGCCCCAGTGTGTCTCTGTGTTTAACCTTACACATGTGTGTCCCAGAAACACACAGATGGAAACATGCCATCTAAGGAGGGATGGGGAAAGAAGGCAGAAGAGGCTTTGAGTTTTCATTCTATCTCAGGTCCATATTTTTAAAATTTATTCTGCAATCTTAGTTTCTGTAATTTAAAAATATCAGAAAAGGACTTAACCTCTCCTTTTTTCCCAATCCCACCCAAACTTAACCTCTCTTTATACAGCATATGTGACAGGGTGACTGCCCAGAGTCATCTGAGTGTGAGTTCTTAATTGGATGACTCACTGTAACTGGGGTGGGGTAAGGGGAGGCTGCCTCATATCAGGCAATGACCATGACTTTTGAGGCCAGAGAGCCCTCTCTCTTCCCTAATCTATCCATCTGTGACCTTGAGCCTTGAGTATTGCTAACCTAGGAGTCTCTATTCCCTCCTGGACAAAGTGGACAATGACTTATGGCTGTGGCTTCATCTGCAGATGGCATGTGTGTGGGTCATGTTATGACAACATAACAGGATCCCAAAGTTAGGGAAGATCCAGACAACAGTTTATACTGTTGTGGGGTGGGGTTGGGAGAGGAGGTCCTGAGATCCAGTTTGCAGTGGTTGCAGTTTTGATGACGTAAACATGTCCACTGTGGCTGATTTCAAACTATAAGTATGGGGCATCCATAGAACTAGAAGGACCTCAGTGTCACTTGATCTAAGTACTGGGCAATGCTAGGCTCATGGGAAACAGACAGACAGACCCTGAGCGCTTGTTCCTCTCACCGGCAGTGGGTTTCTTCACCCATAAAAATGCTCAATTTCTCTGCAATGCCAGGAGCTGGCAGGGGTGGTGTTGGAGGAGTTGATGTCTTTGGGTTTCACTTGCCTCTTCTGATCCTTGTAACTTCTCCATCCCTTCTACTGTCCTGATCCTCTTTCCAGATGGGCCCTGGAACTATGCTGCCACCAGACTTCTGTACCCTGGTCCCACAAAGGGTGAACATTTTATGAGTATGACTTCTAAAAATAACCTTGACCTTTGGCTCAGAGAGTGGCCCAGGCTGGCCCAGTGCTGTGGTTGGAGGAGTTGGTTTGGGGACAGGGGGCAGCAGGGGCTCCCTTGACTACTCCCAGGTTCCAGATGGTGGCTGAAGTCCCTTCCCATGTCCTTTTCCCCTGGTTGGGCTGTAGCCACAATGTCCTTTTCAGCCTCTATCCACTCATGGGGGTGGGGTGGGGTGGGGGGACACAGGATGTCACGACTGAGAACATCAAAGAGGGAAGCCAGGCATCTCCCTAACAGCACGGCTGAGTCATCTTCACTGCTACTTAAGAATGAGTAGCAGGCTTGGAATGCAGGACCAGCCCAGCCAGCTCAGCCCACACAGAGCAGGACTCCAGAGGGACCACCTCTTCTCCAGCTCTTGCCCTGCAGCACATCCCAGACAAAGCTGGGCCCTGCCCATTTGCCCTGTTTCTCTGCAAAGCCAGGAAGACTTCAGTTGCTGCGGACCTGTGACTAGTCTGTAAGAACTCTTGAGGGTTTCACCCTTCACTTTTCCATGTCCCTTCCCTCCCTATCCTGCTGCTCCAGCTGGGACCCAGAACACTCTCTTGCCTTACTTGTTCTGGGTGAGGCCCCATCTAAGTTGTCAGGGAGACCAGTGAGCAGGGGCAGCTGAGAATTCTGCAGCCCAGTCTCATTGCCCCGGTATACACTCTTCCCCAGCTTCTTGTCTTGCCCCGTAGCTTTTCTTTTCTCCCTGGCACCCCATACTATGTTCAGTCTTAAACAAACAAACAAACAAACAAATAGTGGGACTCACAGGCTGAGTAGAAAGGCTCCTGTTTAGTGAGATTTCCTGGGAAAAGGAGGCCTTGCTGCCTGCTGGGATCATCTGAGAGTCGGTCTCACCCACCCAAATCCTTGCAGGTCTAAACCTGCTTCCTCCACAAAGTAACACCCACAGTGCTGGTTTAGAAAGCTCAGCGTTCTCTTTCTTTAAGTTCTTTGGGGAGGTGTTTGTCCTGATGCCCCAAGTAGACTGCTTATACCCTAGACAGTGCCTCTCATCTCTGTGTATCCCTGTCCCCAGTGTGGTGACTGAAGCTGGGAATATAGAAACTTCTGAATGCATCCACCCATGTGTCATCCATCTACACATGCATTAATTTATCCATCCAAGTATCTGTCCGTCACACACCCATGTAGTACATGCCTGCTATGCAATAGAACAGTGTATGTCTAAGAATACTAAGAAACTAGTATCTTTGGAGGTTCTTTGTAGATCAATAAGCCCGAAGCAATCATTTTTATCAATACACAATGCCTAGAAATTATAGAACACTTGCCTTTTACAAAACGTTATTATAGCTCAATGGATTCTTGGGTAAAAAAACTAGTTGGTGAGCTGGCAGGATGGCTCAGCAGGTAAAGCCATGCAAGCTTGATGATCTAAGTTTTATCTTCAGAGCTCATTTAAAGATGGAAGGAGGGAACCCATTCCACAAAGTTGTCTTCTGACCTCCACACATATGCTGTAGTAAACAGGCACACCCATCATGCATACAACACACACACACAGACGCAGACACACAGACACACACAGACACACACACAGACACACAGACACACAGACACACACACACACACACACATACATACACACACACACACACACACACACACACACACACACACACACACACAGAGAGAGAGAGAGAGAGAGAGAGAGAGAGAGAGAGAGCAACAACAAATTAGACTAGCAGCCGGCTTAGAGTAGAATCCTGTCTGCCCTACTCAGTTCATTGGCTCATGCATTATAGCTCTTTGCCAGAAGAAATACTTATGGGCTAGAACAAAGGGGATGTTCTCCTACTTTGGGAGCTGGACTTTCTCTGGTAGTCCCCACATCTACATCTCAGAAGGCACTCTGTCCATGTGCCAAGGAGATGCCAGATGCCTTCTTAGAAGGCTCCAGTTTCTGGCAAGCCCTGCAGGTCTAGAGGCATAGTGCCATCCTCCTGTGACTGAGCTGCTGTGTCCTGTCTTGCACCGCTACAGATCCCCGAGCTGGGCCCCAGCTCCCTGTGACTGGGAGGGAAGTCCTTTCTCCACCACACCCAGTAACTTTCTGTAGGGCAGGGGTCTTTGGGCTGCATTTAAATCTTGCACCTGCCACATTCTTAGCCTTATCCCTGCACCATTGTTTCTACCCCTCTTCCCCAACACCCAGACAGTTCAGGAGCTGCTGGGCACATGGAAGGATAGACAGGTTGCCAGGACACTCACAGCCACAGCTGTTCGGCACTTACCTCACACAGGTGGGAGTTCTGGGCCTGGGCCTCTGTTCCCCAGAGTGGCAGTTTCACTCTGGCCAGTATTGAGAACGTAAAAGGGGTTGGTAAGAGGCCACTTCCCTCTGAGTTTTCCTCCTTTCTCTGCACAGACTTGGGAAAGTTGCAAAAGAGGCTGGGCCTGGGTGACCTCAGCTGTGTGGGTGGAGGAGGTGGAGTGGACTGGGAGAGCCAGGCTTCAGAGCTGCCTGGATTTAGGGCACCAGGAATATTACTTCGTGAGGATTCTGGTCCCAGGGTATGGAAGGCTTGAGTTGGGGGACTTTTGGACAGAAGGTCTGCAAGGTAACATGTTCAATTTATGGGCTTGTAGGAACAGCTGCCTCTGCTCATGGGAGTCCCAGTAAAGAAGCCCTTTGTTTGCTGTCTTCCATACACTTGGGGAGCAGAACTGGTCCAGTAAGGTTGGAAGAAATTCTGATCTTAGGTCTTGCCCCCACCCTGAACACTCCGTACACACTGGTACACACACACACACACACACACTTTGTATACATGCCCCCACATGCCCTGTGCCACCCTCCTTATATATACACTATACACATACCCCATTCCTCACCACACACAACTCTATACAACCCACACCCCCCACTCCACTCACATAGAATAAACTCCCCACATACATCCCACACCACAGCAGGCCTGTAAGAGGTGAGACACCCTAAAACCTCATCCACAGTCCCTCTGGTTAGGTTGTGTGGCTTAACCTGAAGCACCTAGAAGGTGACAGTAAATTAAAATGCTGCTAATACAGTTAATTTTGACACTCTCATTTCACTGTCATGGAACACGCCTTGGGTAAGTATAGTTGGCAGATTAAAAGCAGATGGAGTGAGTATAGACAGGACTCCTCAGATCTCAAGGGGTCCCCTTAAAGTGTATTTGATGCACTCCACATTCCTCACAAGCTAGGGCTCTGTGTCCTTGTAGACCCATTCTTTTGTTTGATTACTATCCTGTCAGAAAGTTCTTCCTGGTTCCAGTAGCCCTTTCCAGCCTCTGTGTGTCTAAACCAGCCATAGAATTTTGCATTTAGAAAAGAACACCGAGTAGCCTTGGGGATCCCACACTTGGCCAATAGGGCTGCCACTATGGACCCTACTAAACACAAACAGAAGCAAACACTCTTGGAAGTAGGGACCTAATGATTTCCACTCTGAGGAAGAGTGGAAGCTGAGGGAGATTCTAAAAGCTGTTTGCACAAGTGAGGTATTTTGGTTCGTGGAGGCTGCTGGGCTTTTGGATTGTGTGGTTGTGTGTATGCGTGTTGTATGACGGTTACTGGGGAGGTGTGAACAAATGTCTTCTCAGAGAGGGAACCAAGTATGGATACCAACTTAACTTGGCAGCCCACTGAGTTTACTGGGGCTGCTTACTGGAGTATGGGTGAGAGGTTACTTACAGGAGCAGAAGTGACTCAAAGCTCTCCCAACATGGGTGACAGCTCAAGGAAACTGCACATCTGGGGCACACTGCACAAAATGCAAATGGCTTAACAGGCTGGAGGGTGACACTTCCAGGCAGCTCAGGTGGTCTCACCTCGTCAATGCAGCTTGGTTGGGTCTCTACCATTTCTAAGCAGTTCAGCAGTCCTTACTACTTGTTTATGCTTGAGGAGGGAGGGGGTCAGGTACTTGAGGAACTTCCTGAAGCCTCTGGGTTATTTATTTCCTGAGCTCAAAGAAAGCATGCCTGAAGAATGGAATGCCTTACCTCCCTTTGTCTCTCTCTAAGACAGAATTATCTCAGAAGAAATGACTACACAAAAATGAGATGGCTGTGGGGCTTTTACTCTAGAGTCGCAGTGGCACGTGGACTTGCAGATGTCACAAGGTCTGCTCTGCTGAGGACCCTTGGGGGTATGGGAAGTGCCCTGTCTGCAGCTGGATCTTACAGCTTCTGAAATTGCTTCTTCTAGGCACTGTTTGCAGAACTGTTTCCAGTGTCTTTTGGAAACTAAGACACCAGCTATCAGGCTCCAGCCCCCACTTCCTCCATCCACGTGAATCAGAAGTCAGTAGGTTCCCTTTCCCTTTCCGTCATGCTGCACTGGAGAAGGCTGACCAGTTTGCACCCCGCCACACCCACTGCGTTCATTCAGCAGTCTGAGTAGGTCAGATTCTTGAGGGAGACACAAATGGATCCTGGAGTTTAACAGTGGAAATAAAAGCATCAGAGGGTTCAGAGGAGGAAGATGGTAGTCCTAGGCAAGGTGTTCTGAAGGGGAAGAAGAAGGAATTTAAACTGTAGTTAGAAGGACTGGCAGGCTGAGTGGAGGAGGCATGCAGGCTCAGTGCAAGGGAAGTGACGTGGGAATAGGCAGAGATGCTGACCCTCCGAGTAGCAGAAGAAGGCTGGCACTGGGAAGACACCCAGAAAAGGCTGGCACTGGGAAGACACCCAGTCCAGGCCAACGCCTTGGCTGTGCGTACTCTGTGCTGGAAAGTTCCATCTCAGTTTTGCTTGCTTGTTTAGAGATGGGTGAGGAGTGGCGGCAATGGTGTGTTACTATGTAGCCCACACTGGCCTTGTCCCTCCTGCCCCTCTACCTTCTGGGTCCTGGGATTGCAGGTGTGGGAAATCTCTTCAGTGGCCCATCAGGACGAGGCCACTCTGTGGAGTGACCCGCTCCCCTGGTGGAAAGGGTAGAAGGACCCCTGACAGCAGAATGTGCAAGTGAGGACATGGGAAGGATTCAACATGGCCCAGCGGCTCATATTCATAGAGGAGGGAGTTGAACAGAGGCAGGGTCCTGGACAGTCCTGGCTTGGGGGTCTTTTTGGTACCCTGGGGGCAGATAACAGGGAAGTGGGAACAAGGGAAGGATGGGATTCTCATGACTTTCAGAAATATTCACCAGTCAGGCACAGGGGCAGTGGTGTGATGTGGACACTGAGGCAGTGGTGTGAAGAGGACACTGGGGCAGTGGTGTGAAGAGGACACTGGGGCAGTGGTGTGAAGTGGACACTGGGGCAGTGGTGTGATGTGGGCACTGGGGCAGTGGGCAGTGGTGTGAAGAGGACACTGGGGCAGTGGTGTGAAGTGAACACTGGGGCAGTGGTGTGAAGTGGACACTGGGGCCGTGGTGTGAAGAGGACACTGGGGCAGTGGTGTGATGTGGGCACTGGGGCAGTGGTGTGAAGTGGACACTGGGGCAGTGGTGTGATGTGGGCACTGGGGCAGTGGTGTGAAGTGGACACTGGGGCAGTGGGCAGTGGTGTGATGTGGGCACAGGGCAGTGGTGATGGCACAGTAGGATGTTCTTGAAACACCCTTGGGGAAAGGTGATCAGAAGGATGGGACAAAAGGCCAAGTGGAAGCAGCACTTTTGTGACAGAGCTAGTGGGACTGGTGTGAAGACAGAGTCACCATTTCGTTTGGTCATTTGTCAGAGGCAATGGTGTGGCTTACGCATCATGTCCACCCTCTGGACTTCTTCTGCTCTTCTCAGCCTGCTGGACATGCAGCCCTGTCCTGTGCGATCGTCTCACCAGCAAGAACGACACAGGACACTCGGATCCTTCTGCAGTAAAGCTTTAATGCATCTTGAGAGGGAGAGCAAAAGCTTACAGAGCGGAGACCCCGAACTCCCAAAAACCCATCCCTTATATAGGCTGGCAACCGCCGCCTCGGACGCGTCACCCCCTGACTGGCTGCAGCTCATCGGACCATATGACGCCACGGGAGAGGCAGAGACCAAGGGATGGAAAGTTACCCAGCGCCTGCGCACTAACTTGTTTACCATTCGGTGCCTGCTGGATGCAGGCACCATCTTGTAATGGAGAATGCAGGGATGGCTCCCTACACAGCCCCAGGTCATCGCATCCTAGGGAACTCTTGGACTAAAATGACCCCAAGGAGAGCACCTGCAGGGATGCTGTTCCCGAGCTGGCCCCCATATGGTTCTTGGGATGTTTTGACTCAGAGCATAAGTTACAAAGTCTTGTGTCTCAAGGGCCTCTGCTTTTTCTGAGAGTCTCCCTGATGGGTGAAGGCCTGTACTCTAAGGACCAAGGCCTGCAAGCTAGCTAACTGTTTCTACATGCAGAAGGGCACTGTCTTAGTTACTTTTCTATTGCTGTGACAAAACCCCATGACCAAGGAACTTAGAAAGAAAGAGTTTATTGGGGGTTTTCAGTTTCAGAGGGTTAGAGTCCATGGCCATCATGGTGAGGAGCTTACTTCTGATCTATAAGCACAAGGCAGAGAGGGGGTTGGAGAGTACTAACTAGGAAGAATATGGACACCTCAAACCTCAAACCTCAGCTCAGTGGCACACCTCCTCCAACAAGGCCACACCTTTCAATCTTCCCAAATAGTTTCGCCAACCGGGGACCAAAATATTCAAATATATGCGTCTATGGGGGCCATTCTCATTCAAACCACTATAGGCATGGTGTCCTCACATGACCTCAGGAAGCACTTCCTATTGCCATGATCATTACACAGGTGAGCAGACAGGTGTGGAGGTGTGGTGGTGGGAATCCAGTCTTGGCTTGTCCAGCTGAGAACTCACCTATTAACCCGCCTACTCTCACACTTTGGTAGTTTGTTTAGAACAACAAGCTGTTCTGAATAAACTGCAAAGGCAGTAAATTAATAAAACAAGTGAATAAAATAACAAAAAATATGTGCGTGACCATGATGAAGGGTGGAATGCCAGTGTGAATCCAAGTTAAGTATCTACCTTCAGCGTGGGGTGTGTTCCTTGACTATTCCTGCCTATAAGTGACAGTGTGAGTCTGTCCTAGTGACCTTGCAAGTCTTGAAGTACTATGTTTTGTGCCTAACATAAACAAGCATTTAGATTGATACAAACCTCAAAGAACCAAATGAGCAGGAGAGAAGATGGAATAAATAGGCAGCAGTAGATGTTAAAATAGCAGATTATCTGCAGTGTCAAGAACCCCCACACACACTTTCCTCTCTCCCCACTCTTCCTCCTGCCCCTCCATTTTTCTTTTAAGCAGTGTCTAGATGTGTAGTACATCCTGGCCTTGAACTCACTGACTTCCTGCCTAAGCTTCCATATTTTGAAAGGAAAGTGGCAATTTAGAGAATATGTGGGCCATGATTTCTTTTGTGTAGAAAGAAGAACATTGCATGCCAATAACTCTCCCTGTTAATACAGCTAGAGGAAAAAATGATTAATTTATCTACTTATTTAGTGTGTGTGTGTGTGTGTGTGTGTGTGTGCATGCGAGTGCAGGCACAGGGTAAGAATATGGATGCAAGAGGACAACTCAAAGGAGCAATCTGTCCTTCTACCATGTGGGGTCCAGGAATTAAACTTGTGTCACCGGGCTTGGGAGCAAGCATCTTTGGACACTGAACCATTTTGCTGGCACTTTCTTTGGTTAAAAACGGGTTCTTACCAACCACTTGCACACATTGGAACACTTGCATACATTTTATAATAAGAATGAGTCTGAAGATCCCATTTTAAAAGAAGCAAAAAGGGAAGGGAGGAAGAGGAAAACAAGTGGTACCCCCAGGATGAAGATGGGTCCAGTCCCATTTCTCCCTGGGAAATCCCTCAGGACAGACTTTGGGAGTGCTCTTACCCCCTCTTCTGTTTGACAGCCTACCACATATTTTCATTTACAGTAAACTCATAGGCATGCTCCAGGAACTCTTTGGGACAATGGGTGGGGCTACCTGATAGGGTGGAAGTGTGTAAGATGGGCTGGGAAAGTTCACAGGAAGTAATGTAAAGGGTCATTGAGAATTGAATATTGGAAGTAAATGTAGTATGTTAGAACGGGTAGGTTTAAATCCATTACCCTCTGCTATAGCATCCTCTCTTTATTTTGACAACTGGTAGGTAAAGTGGGGGAGGGGAAGTCTCAGGCAGTCATCTTCTTTTGTATGGGAGGTGGACTTCACAGTGAGTACAAAGGTGATGAAAGAAGATGACTGTTATGGGAAAAAATAGAATTGGGGAAACCCTAACCATCATGAGCGGTTCAATGATGACCGTCAGTGCCTGCTGAAAGAGAGGGTTTTGTATGAGATGATGTAGGCTGACATAAATCCACCCATCCAACTTAACATGACCAGTTAAAAGACACCCACATTATTTGCCTCCTGATGGGACATACCCAGGGCTTTCTATGTCACAGTTCTGCCATGAATCAAGGTCTCTAGATCTAACTACCATGTCATAGGCAGGGTGGGTGCAAAGACCCTTGTCAAACAATGCCTCCACATTCTAACTAGTCAAAATCTTTTTCTTGGTCTTTTTATGAGGCAAAGTCTTGCCATGTGGTCCTGGCTGGCCTGAAGTTTGCTATGTAGCCCAGGATGCCTTGAACTTGAAGTGATCCTCCTGCCTCAGCGTCCAGAGTACTGAGTTATAGGCATGTACCACCATGCCTGGTTGCAGTTAGCAAAAGAACATGGAAAAGTCTATAGAAGAAAAGAGACTTAAGAGACATTTCAAGCTAATGCAATTTATGGGTTTTTCCCCCCAGTTATGGATCTGGTTTGAATCCGGATACAAATAAACCAACTGTAAAAAAAAAAAAAGGTACACATTTATGACATGTAAGGATATTAGACACTAGATAAAATGATATGGTACTTAGAATTTGCTTCTGAATTTAGATGTGTGGAGCCAGAGGGAGAGAGGATAAAGGGGCCTGACCACATGTGGATGGTAGAGGTGCACAGGGATTTATCTTGCCATCACATCTACTTGCATATGTGTTTGGAGAGTTCCATAATTGGAAGTTGACACAATTAAGCAATTAAGACTATAAACAGAACTTCATTCTTCCATCATGGTGGTGGTGGTGGAGGTGGTATGTGTGTGCTCTTATGCTTTCTGTAGTCTGAATACTCTGGGATGACTGCATCCCATGGGAAATGACTTTTGGATAGGTATAAAGAAATCTAACAGGCTAAAGGGTATCAGGTATAGACATACATCCCTATTTAGGGGACTGCGGGGGCCAGTCCCACTTGGTTATTTCCACGATCAAAGACTGCGTAAAACTGTCGAATGAAGACATCCCCCAGGATCCAGAGGGGCCCAGATGGTGGCTGGATGTCAAGTCCTTGAAAGCCGCTGCCGCAGAACTGCATCCCGTCCACTAAGTCCTAGGGTCCAAAAGTAGCAGTTAGTAGCAGACAGGGGAAGATGATCAGAGGGCTGGGAGCCACACTGAGCGGTGGTGCTGGCTGGCACCAAGTGGCCTGAGATGGTTGGTGAGTGCCACCGTTGTGGTTGGTGGGTTTTTTTCATTTCATGCCCATATTCCAGCTTGCTCAGTACAGTGCATATTTGCTCGGTTCACTCATCTGTGTTCTACAATTCTGAGTACTGTATGTTTTTACAGCCATACCTTGACATCAGTTTATAACTGATAATAACTGTGATAACAACTGTGTAAGTGTAATAACCTTATTGCAAAAGCTTTGGTTTCAATCCCATTTTCTTTGGTTTCAAGCAGAGCTCAACTTAATTTTTATAAGGGAGAGAAACTGCTCTGTGAATGACTAGCCATCACCACTTCCTTCTTGATATCTGGAGAAGAAGCCTTAGAGTGGACTCTCTTAGACACACAGCAAGCACACATCCGTTGTTCTACGAAGGGAGCCTAATCTCCCCCAGTCTTCTTTTTCTTTTAGATGCTATGTAGCCCATGTCCAGAACTCACTATCCTGCCTCTCCCTCCTGAGTGCTGGTGTTGTAGGAATGCACCACCACTCCTGTCCCCCAATTTTACTTTTCATTTTAGAAAAGATTTGGTTTCTACCAGGTAAGTGAGGTTTCCCTACAACCACCTGAAACTCAAAGCTGCTGATGAGGAGGTGGGGGAAGTCACAGCTCTGTGAGAAGACAGGGATGAACTTTGAACATCGAGGAACTTTCAGTATCCTCGATGCACTGAGACGGCCCTGATTGAAATCCGTCAGAAAAGGACCCCAGTACCATGTTGGGTACAAGGCAGGGTTTGGGTACAAGCAGAGCCTCTTGCTGGACAAAAGTAGGAGAGTGTAGGTGCTAGATACTAGAAGGGTCCAGCAGGAGGATTTATATCAAATGCTTGAAAGCCACTGCCACAGAACTGCCCTCCATCCACTAAGACTAGGGAAGCCACTGCCACAGAACTGCATCCCGTCCACTAAATCCTAGGGTCCAAAAGAAGCACTCAGTAACGTGGTGTTGGAAATGGAGCCTGGTGAGCAGGGCTTAGTCTCGCCATGTGGCATGCTGTCTGAAGAGAGCTTCCAAGGGTGTTTCAAGAGCTCAGGGGTTTTGCCACTAAGCGATGCTTTAGAGCAGAAAGTGAAGGTCACTCTACCTTACACCTTTATGCTGACACAGTCATTGATGGCATGAGTGATTCTGGTTAAAGGGTCAACAGGCTAAAGTGTGTTTCCCAAGAAGTGCAACATCAAATACTATGCCTAGGGGATGTGAAGTGACTATAGATTTCCAAAAATGTCCAGCTTTTTGTCTCTACCTCACCCTCAGAACTTGGGAATCGTTGCAATAAAATACACATTTTAGCTTGAGAAGAAAAGTTAATTTGAATGTTGCCCTCCCAAAGCAGCTCATATCTTCTTTTTTAAAATCACTCTTTAAGAGTTTTTACTGTATGTATGTATGTATGTATGTATGTATGTATGTATTGTGTAGTATATTTCTGCGTACACACATGATCAGAAGAGGGCATTGGATTTCTTGGAGCTGGAGTTACATGTGGTTTGGGAGCCACACTAAGTGGGTGCAAGGAACCCAACTGTGTCCTCTGGAGGAAATAGCAAGTGCTCTTAACTGATGAGCCATCTCACCAGCCTCAGCAGTCATATCTGAACTATTTATTTAACTCTGAGAATCTCACCATCTTCCCCTATAAGTCAGGATAATAACATTGCCAGGTGCACATAGGCAGTGTGGAGGATTAATGTGTTTGTTGATAAATTCCTCAGAAATCCCCCTTAAATGTCTTCTACCTAAATAGCTGCTGCTTCATGACAGAACTGGAAACTAGAAGCAGGTCCAGGAGTTTCTACCACAGGCAGCTTTGTCTCTCTCAGACAGAATGTCACATCAGGACTGGTGTAGATGACTTTGAAGGGGGAAGTGACAGGCACGTGGGGAGAGTTCTGTGACTCACAAAATAAGGAAATAGCCCTTACCGGCAGGATGTAGGCAGTTGGGCTGAGGGTATATGAAACCCCGTTGAGGATGAAGGCCACATTTGGCATCGTGTTGAGGTTGGCACAATCCACAGCGTACTAAAACAGAGAAGGATCGACTCAGAGACGACTCTCTCCCCAGTGAAGGACAGGCTCTCCTGCTCCTACCTCATTCCCGAACCTCGTAGACACTTACTTCTCCATCCATGGGTGTGGCCCCAATGGCCTCTTGAAGCTGTTTGATCTTGTGGGAGGGGCCAGTGATGAGGGAGGTCCCTGTGTCCACAATGGCCTGGCAGCCCTCAGAGCAGAACATCACTGTGTCTCCCACCTGGACTCTGAGGACAAAGGGCCCCGTGGTTTCATGGTTACCACCTGATCCTTGGCCATTCCCGTTCCCTATGGGGCCCTTTCACCATTCCAGGACACAATAATGGCATTACCTTTGGTCTCTTCTACCACAGGGGTGTTTTTCAACTGGCATGTTTGTTTGTATGAGACAGGGTCTCTGCATAGCCTTGGATGATCTGAAACTTACTAAGTAAACCAGGCTGGCCTTCAATTCAAAGAGATCCACCTGCCTCTCTGCTTCCCAGGTGCCAGAATTAAAGGCGTGTGCCACCATGCCTAGCCAACTTGCTTCTTTTTAAAGACAGGGTTTCACTCTGTCCAGACTAGTCCCAACCTCATAGCAATCCTCCTGCCTCAGTCTCATGAGTGCTGGGATTATAGGCATGATCCATTATACCTGACTCAACTTACTTTTTTGACTGAGATTCATCGTAGGAAATACATTTACTTCTTGGCCAAACACACACACACACACACACACACACACACACACACACACACACGCTGAAATAGATTTTTGTATTTTCTATTGTACTATGTTTTCATTCAGAAATGTACCTCAGGAGTTGGGCATGTTAGGGAACACCTGTAAGTAATTCCAGCATGTAGGAGGCCGAGGTGACAAGATCCTGAACATTCCAGGCCAGCTGGGGCTACATGGCAAGATCCTTTCTCAAAACATAACACAAAGCAAACAAAGAGTCTTTAAAATGATGCCCTGAGCTGTTTGACAAACATCAGCAGCCAGTGAGCACTGGAGCTGTTTATCTAGAGCATCTTAGGAACAGAAACTACATTGCTCTGCCCTGAACTCCCACCTTATGTAGCACAGTGCTGGCCATGTAGCAAGGGTGCGATCCTACTTCCCCATTAGCTCCGTGCCCAGGCATGGATTTCAAGGCTTATTTTCAGAGCCATTGCCTCCACAAAATCTTAGGCAGTCTTCAGACAGAGATGTTTCACTCTGTTTGCTAGTCATTCTAGTGGCTCTGGGAGCCCTGACCACATCCACTTTGTGTGGTGACAGTTTGGGACCACATTTCATCTTCCATGCAAGCTTCAAGAAAGCAAAAACCTGAGTCCAGCCGGGCGTTGGTGGGGCACGCCTTTAATCCCATCTCTCTGGAAGCAGAGGCAGGCGCATCTCTGTGAGTTCGAGGCCAGCCTGGTCTCCAGAGTAAGTGCCAGGATAGGCTCCAAAGCTACACAGAGAAACCCTGTCTCACCCCCTCCCCCCAAAAAAACCTGAGTCCAAAACACCCTGGCATTTCCCATGTCACTCAGCCATTGCATAGTATATTAATTAAGGCTGTGTGGACACAGAGTAGGTAGCTGCAGGAGTTAGAAGGAGGCCTGCAGAATGTATACAGAAGGAAACCACTCCTCTAGTCCTCCCTGTGTGTTCCCACACCTCCAGTCCAGATGTCAGGTTCCCAGCATCTGCTCCAGTGCCTTGTAGTGTCACTCAGTTAACCAGTTTGAGTTATGGCTGTTGTGAGTGCTTCTGTTCAACCGTAGCTACTATATGGAGGATACTCACCCGTCCAGTGCAATCTGCCAGTAGCCTTGCTTGGTGACTGGAATCCAATTGAGGTTCCCAGAGAAATGAGAGGGATCAAAGCCTCCAAAAGTCAGCTCACTTCCTGAGCCACCTTGTGGGTCACTACATAGAGAGAAAGGCAAATTGTCAAAGAAGGGCCAATTGGCTCTTTGCCGCATGTCTGGGCACTTGCATCTGATACCCAGGTAGGCAGAAACTACCTAGGTAGCCTGAGCCTTTGGGAAACCAAAGAGAAGAATGACTGTGTTCAATTCTCTGTGAATATTTCCTGCTTCTTGGATAAAACATTTAGTAGGTAGGTAGCATCAGATCTGCAGATCCAAGATCAGGACTATCCTGGGTGTGCAAACACCCAGGATGCCCCCCAAAATACCCTTTCTCGGGGTATGTTCCCTGCTATGAATGCTGCGGTGTCCAGAGTTCCCACAATGGTCACTCCCCTTTGGTAAGGCAGAGAGGGTAGTTTGAAAGCAAAATGACATATTAGAGCTTGACTATTGGTTAATTTTCTTTGGTAGTTTTTTTCTCAAGTTATGTGCTGGAATTTAGTAGGATTTGGGGAAGAGGGGTATTTCCAGGAGGAAAAGGAGCAGAAAGATACAAAGCCTGAGGTGCTGCAGGGCAGGCTGGTAGTGAGGAAGGAACATATATCTGTAGGGATTTTAGGTTCAGTGAGGACTGGGGATGTAACTAGAGGGTACAACACTTGCTTGGCATTCATGAGTCCTGGGTTCTAGAACTCTCACCAGCTGATCTTGTTGAATTCTTACATCAACCTTGAGGAAACTGGGACACAAAACCATGCAAGCGGAAAACATGAGTCCAGACAGTGTGCCTCGATCAAAGTCCTACCCAGTCCAATCCCAACTGCACTCACTCTGGAGACACAGCACAGCCCAAGAGAGCAAATGCAGGACTCTTTGTGGAAGGGGGACAGGAAAAGGGGACCTATTTTGTAGCCTGATGAGCTCAGGCCAGGCCAGAGTGGGAGGAAAGTGAGGTGAGCATCCCAGGCAAGGGTACAGGGACAGCAAGCTCCATGCTCTTCCCAACTATAGTTTATGGATTTTGAGAGCGCATGGCGATACAGGTATAAGACAAAACCATCTTAACTATCTTTGAGTGTGCAGTTCATATTTTCATTCTCATGAAGCCAAGCTCCTGCACATTTTCACCATATAGAACTGAGACTTATTGAACAAGGATCCCTTTCCCATCTCCCCTTGGCAGTCATCACTGTATTTTCTCTTTAAATTCTCTTTAAATTCTGGGTACCTCTTGTGAGTAGAATCGGATCTGTCCTTTTGGTGTCTGGCTTATTTCATTTAGCATAAGTCTTGAGGTTTAATCCATGTTCTAGCACAGGTCAGAATTTTTTTTTTGTTCAATGGGAAATTGAACTCAAGGCCTCCTGCAAACTAGGTAAGTCCCCTAGTGCCATACTGCAGCCCTTGCTATCTTTCCTTTCAAAAACCAAGTAACATTCCTCTGTATGGCTGTACCACATTTTCCCTTCCTATTCATTAAAATATAACTGATTTTTGGTGTCATCTTATTGGCTAATTTTCCCCCTATCTCCCAAAAATAGACGTTGTCCTTTTTCCATTGTGCTTTGGTGTCTACCATTTCAGGTAGCATGCAGTGGGACCTTTTTGTTTTTTGAAATAGGGTATCTCTGTGTAACAGCCCTGACTATAGACCAGGTTGGCCTCAAACTCACAGAGATCCACCTGCCTCTGCGTCCTGAGTGCTGGGATTAAAGGCATACGCCACCAAGCCCAGTTTGGGTATTTATTGACTATATAAATCACTAGCCAATCTCAAGGGTCCATAGATTCAACTCACAGTGGTAGTTTACCAAGTATTTGTCACAACTCCTTTATGCGGCAAATCACATTTCCTCAAAATCCAGAGAGCCTAAGTGTTTTGCTCAAGATCATATGTCATAGGTCAAGCCAGAGTTTCAAGAGATTCACTGGTCTTAGGCCCATAAAGTTTCTGCCTGTAGTCATCATTGACCTGACCCATGGAACTTGACTGGCCTCACCTGCTCATGTAGACAGAAAATATAGGCAGATCCACGAGGTTCTGGGCCATCATGTTGTCAAACACTGGGGTCACCCCTCCAACAGCCAGTGAAGGGTATCCCAGGCCCAGAATCCCATCAAACTCTGCATTCACAAAAGTCTGGCCCGGCTCCTTGACACTCTCTCCAAACTGCTGGCCGTCCACAGTCAGCCCTTCCACCTGAAGGGAGAATTGCACAAAGGTTCGTTGGATGAGGTTCTCAGATTCCTGGGTCCCTGTTCCAATGAAAGCTAAATCTTCCTTTCTCAGCTTTCCTTGATAAACAGGACAAAAATGTTAACTATAATCCCACTGATGTAATTTCTTCACGTGACTTTAAAAATTGAAATATAATGAAATGCAGAAAATGCGAGTGTCTAATAACAGTCCACACACTATACATGCCCATGAAACCCTCCTGAGACAAGACAGAACATTTCAAAGCCCCAGGACATTCCTTTCCTGTACCCTACCAATCATTGTGTCCCTCCTCCAAAGTGACTGGCCTTCCAAGCAACATTGGTTTGTCTATGTCTTTAATTTTACATGAATGGAATTGTTTACTAGGACGCTGCTACTTAGCTTCTGTTCCTTAGCACTATGCTTGCTACATACTCTTAGAATGCTTTTATTCTCATTAGTATTCCAAGGTATGACTATGTTACATGCTTGATCCCTTATGCCATCCATGGGTAGGATTCTGGGCTGTTTCCTGTGTTTGATTATCACTGCTGCTGCTCTGTGTATACTTCCTCTTCCTTTGGTGAACACAGGTGTGTATTTCCATTGGAGCAAATCTCTAGACGTCAGGGTTTATAAGTATTCTCTCTGATCAAAAGTCCTGGAATCTTGCAAAATTGTGGTACCAGTGTTTCCTTTACTGATATTCTGAGAGTACCAATTGGGCCATACCCTCATGAAAGCTTTATGGCCTGTCTCTTCCATGTTGGTTTTATAGCAGATACACAGAGGGTTATATTGAGATTTTAATTGCATTTCACAACAATTAATTGGTTATTTGGATATCTTCTTTTAGGAATGCCTGCTTTTGTGGTTGTTGGTGGTATATTTTGGAACCAAGTCCTTTGCTGGAAACTACAAGCCCCCCCCCCAACTGCCAGTGATGCCTTTTGCTGTTTTTGATGAAAAAAATATATGAATTTTAATGTAGTTAATTTTTGCTTCACCATTACTGTTTTTTTTTTTTAAATAATGTGCTTTGGAGTTTTTCTTTTTCACAGTCATGGAGACATTTTCCCAAGTTTTTTCTACATGCTTTATTCTTTTACATTTTTGCATTTAGGTCTATAATCTACCTAAAGTCTGACAACATACGACAAAGTTTTTTTTCCTGTACAGATATCTAACTGACCTACCGTTTTTTAATAACAGTGTTATCTTCTATATGCTACAGTAAAATGTTCAATATGAGTGAGGTGATTGGTGGGAGATTTCTAGATTTTTTTCATACATCCTGGTACATTTGTTTTTTTTTTTTTCCTTTTTTTTCTTAGCCTGTACCAATATGGGAGTCCAAATTGTGGATTTATAATACCTTGGCATTGTTTTCATAAGTCAAGATGATGATGATGATGATGATGATGATGATGATGATGATGATTATGTTTTTTTTTTTAAGACAGGGTTTCCCTGAGTAGCTTTGGAGGCTGTCCTGGAACTCACTTTTATAGACCAGGCTGGTCTCAAATTCACAGAGATCTGCCTGCCTCTGCCTCCCAAGTGCTGGGATTAAAGACATGTGCCACCACCACCTGGTGAATCAAGATTATTCCTGTATATTACATTGCATTCATCTACATGCTAGAACCAATTTATCAATTTCTAACACAAATCAGTACTGTTTGATTGGGGCAACACTGGATCTAAAAATCAACTTGGAGATTTTGACTATTTTATCAAAGTAAATCTTTCTACAGTCCTCGCTCATCTTTCAATATATAATCTTTTAATTTCATACAGCAGTGATTTATGGTTGTTTTTAGGGTAGAGCATATTTGTTAGAGGTAAGCTGTTTTTGATGGTTTTCAAAACCTATTTTTCATTTGTCTTTGCTGTGACATAGAAATCCACATGACTTTTGTATGTTTACCTCTTCTAGAAATGTTGGTAGATTTTCTTATTATTCTCAATATACTGAAGATATTTTTAGATTTCCTACATGTGGATTTTTTTCTTGTGGTTATTTGTCTTGGTGCATGCCTTTAATCCCAGCACTCAGGAGGCAGATGCAGGTGGATGGATCTCTGTGAGTTTGAGGCCAGTCTGATCTACACAGAGAATTCCAGGACAGCCAGGGCTACAGTAAAACCCTGTCTCAAAAGAAAACTGAACAAAACAAGAGGGAAATCTTGCCCAGTACTGGAAGCCTAGCAGGCTACCCAGGGCTAGGGAAGTAATGGATCTTGGAGGAGAGCCCATAACCACCACGTCACTAAAGCAACATAAACCGTAGCTACACTCTAAACATTTGTCTTTATACCCACTGATAAATGTAATCCTCAATTCTCATCAAAGCAACTTCTCTTTGAAACCGACAGAGTTGTCACAACCAATCAACATTCAGAGATGCGGAACCCAGTCCCAGTGGATATTTCAAAAAAACAAAAAACAAAAAACAAAAAACAATTCCACAGATAAGGCTCAGGGGTCATTGTGAAGAGAGGGTTCAGAGAAACTGTAAGAACCGGAGGCAGGGGGAGTTTGCTGTGAGATTGTGTCTCTTAAGAGAGTTAAAAGTTACACCCATAAAGCCTCACCAATATGACTGTGTAAAAAAGCTGAACAAAAGTGACACTAATAAACCTGCTGACACAGATGGGAGAAAGCCCATGAGGCCTCAGCCTAGGCAAAGAACTATGGGCAACCAAGGAATGCTGAGAATGGGAGAAATCACCTTTCCTAGGAAAGAGCACACCCATTTGGTTATTCAATACCAAATGGTCATCCCTGGAAACATGTACATACAAGTAATATTATACAAACAGAGCAGGTTGTTAGCATGTATCTAGGAATACATACATACAATACATACATACATACATACATACATACATACGCATGTATATAACAACAATTAGTGAAAAAAGAGACCATGAATTTGAAAAAGCGCTAGGAGGGGTTTATGGGAGGGTTTGGAGAAAGGAAAAGCAAGAAGGAAATTATGTAATTATACTATAATGTCAAAAATAAAAGAAAACAAGCAAAACTAAAAACAAACAAGAGAGTCTTTGTGTGTGCTGCTGGTATGACAATGTTACTTAGTTTCTTTTTCTTTTCTTGTCTTACTGTGTTAGCAATGGTCTTCAGCACAGTGCTGAACAGACAGGGTGATATGACTACTGCTGTCTGGTTCCTAATCTCAGGGAGAATTTCAAACCCTCTCAAAAAATTCACTATTGACTGTAAGCTCTGCTGTGGGCTTCAGAGGAGGACAAATTAACCTCAAACTCTCTGGCTTCCTCCACAGCCTCCCACACGCATCCCCATGACTGTCTTGTGGGTATTCTTTAATAGACTAAGGAAGTTAATTTATAATCCTGGTCTTCTAAGAGTTTATTTTTAAGTTATGAACACATCTTGAATTTTACCCATCCAGATGTTTGTATTGCTTTTTTGTCTTTATTCTCTCAGATGACAAATTTCTAGGAAGAAATGACTCTTGGTTGGGTCTTATGATCCTCACAAAATTTAATTTGCTCATTTTTTTTTTTTTTTGTTTAGGGCTTCGGCATCTATTTGGGCATGGTGGCATTTGCCTGAAATCTCAACACTCAATTCAGCACTCAGTAAGAGGATGGTAAGTTCCAAGTTAAACTCTGCTCTCAGTGAGAGCTGTCTCAGATCTGTCCTCCCCACAGAACACAAAAGCTTTGACATCTATGGAGAAAGGGTGTAACGCTAATCCATTTTGTTTTGTTCCTTTTGAGACACGATCTCATACAGCCCAGGCTAGCACAGGATTTACTATGTAACAGGAAATCTTAAACTTCTGATCCTCTTGCCTTTGGCTCCAGAGTGCTGGGATTAGATGTGTGTGTCACCTTGTCCAGTTTTTGTGGTCCTAGGGATCAAATTATGGGCTTTGTGTATGCCAGGCAAGCACTCTGCAAACTGACCTGTATCCCTAGCCTTTAGTTCCAGTTATTTGACTGACTGACTGACTTGATTGATTGACTGACCGACCGACAGACTATTCAGACAGGGTCTCACTATATAGCTTTGATTATCCTATAACTAACTCTCTATATAGATCAGGCTGGGATGACACTCACAGAGATTTGTCTGCCTCTGCCTCCTGAGTTCAGGGATTAAGGGCATGTTCTAGTGCTTATAATAACTTCTTCAAGTATTATTATTAAAGTTGTTCGGCTATGAAGTAACTATCAATTCTCTGGAAGATGGACCCAGAGTTTTCCTTGTGGGAAGGTTTTTTTTTTCTTTTTTTTTTCTTTTTAAAATAGTAGAGTAAGCATTTAAAATAGATACCACATTATTAATATTTTCTATGTTATTGCATCAGGTTTGATAGTTCATATTCCTCGGAATATTCATCGATTTAGGATTATTGCAAAGCTTATCAATGCAAGACAACTTTGATATCTTGTTTTGAGGTTGACGAGATCTTTAATAGTGTCCCTTTTCATTCTAATGTTAGGTTTCTTTCATTTTTCTGGATTAGTCATGCTAGGCCAGTTGGTTGCCCTTTGCAGTTAATTTGTGCCTTTGTTGTTCTTGTTTCCAGTGTGGATTTCCTACTTCACTGACGTCCTGGTCCTTCTCTCTATAATTTCTTTCCTTCCCTTTTCTTTGGGTTTGGTTTGCTCCTGTTATTAGTGGCTTGTTCTTCTTAGTGTTTGTGACTCAAAACAACAGTCTAGGTCACTGGTTTTTCTCATATAATGCACTTTGGGCTGTACTTTAAGAACTACATTAACTGTACATCAATCTGTGTACTTATATCTTACATACGTGTGTGTGTGTGTGTGTGTGTGTGTGTGTGTGTGTGTGTGTGTGTGTGTGTGTGTGTGTGTGTGTTTAGATAATTGTCTTTACACAGTTGCAGATGCCAGTTAGAGAGTGCACTAAAGATGTGGTTTCTAACCTAGGATTGCAGCCTGAGGTCTGCAGATGTGGCAGCAGAGAGAAGGTATGTGTCAAGAGAGAAGATATGTGTCAGCTGGAACCTGCCTGTGTAGGGGTGCTGGGCCCCCTTGGAACTGGAGTTACAGACAGTTGTGAGCTGTCACATGGGTGCTGGGAATTGAACCCAGATCTTCTGTAAGAACCACTGAGTCATTTCTCCAGCCCTCTTAAACATATTTTAAGGAGACTTAGTATACTAAAGAAAATAATTAAGGCTAGCAATACATTCATTTTTCTTTTTATTATTTGATGGCCAGCTCAGTGGAGTAACCAAACCCCACACAACTCACAAGAGTTCAGAAAGATTTGCTCCAGGTTTAATGGGGGGGCAGTGATAAAAAAGAGTCTTCTGCTAGGTTTTTATTTTCACTTTTCCCCACTTAATTCTCAAATTGTTGAAAGGATGTTGACAAAGACTGTGCTCCACTGACCTTGGGATATAGAATGATGGCCATCAGGGTGGACCAGCCTCTATTTCTCACACACACTTGCAGAAAGTATCCAGGCAGGGCCAGGACTCCCCTGGTTCTCTGATTCCCACAGCAGGGACCGGTAAGACTTTTGATGGGGGGGGTGTTTCGGTGTTCAAGGAGCGGCTAGACTTTGGGACTTTGACACCTGTATTCTTCTCTGTAGTTGGATGTTTGCCTCACACCTTCCTATTTCCCAATGGAGCCTCAGCTTGCTCACTGGCTTGCACTTCTTTTTTTCTTTCAAGGTGACAGCCTTCTCTCATCCCCTTAGTGCTCAGGGACTGGTGATCCAGTCCTGACACAAGGCATTGTGCCCTGACCCTTCTCTCCTGAAGGTAGTCCCATGCTTCTGTCTAGGGCTCAGTGTGCTGAAAGATGACCACTGTCCCATCTTGGGAGGGAAGGATTGCTCCCTTGTCCTGGAAGCTAGCCTTGTCTAAATCCACCTGAGGCAGACCTGAAATTGTGTCCCTGAGACCTCTGAACCATATCCTGATACCCCTGTGCCTAGTTCCTGCGCAAGAGAGCAAAGATTGAAGAATCTCACTCACAGAGACTTGGTCAGCTCCGATGATTCCTGTCAGGCTCCCAGTACCATACTGGATGGAGAAATGATTCCCTACCTCCTCATATGTGCTGGACTGGGATGGATGGAACACTGGGTGAGTCTCTGGAAAACAAGAATGCTGCTTATTGCTTCCATCCCTGCCCCAGAGAGGCAGAGTGGCTTCCCTCGGCTACCCACAATGAATGGACGATGGGGGTTCTTGGCAAGGCCTGTCAGTGAGCTACTGTGTTCTTGCTAGCCTGACCAGGTGTGTCCCAACCAGGGACCAAATATTTGTCCCTGGGCAAATCTGGTTGCTCACAGTGACCTCATAGACACAAGATAAGCACCATTTACCTGGCGCCAGCAGCAGTCTCAGCCATCGGTGTGGGGCAGAGCCTGGCTTTCAGAGGAAGCTCTGGGTGAACAATTACCACTCTAGGAAATTATCCCCAACTCTTCACCCTACTTTACAGATGTCTAGTTTCGGGTTTCAAAGAGCTTCTACCCTTGGGATGTGTTTCACACAGAAAGATCCTTCTCTGTTTAGGGCTTCTGTTTCCAATCTCTCCCTAACCCTACATTACCTCTGGCCAAATGGACACACCCATGCCATTGTACCCTACCAGCCACACCTCCATGGGAGCCAGGCCATCAGGGCCTCCTTGAAGCAGGTATACAGTCTTCCTTAGAACTCAACTGACCAACCTGTTCAGGTATAGACCAGAGAAACTATCCCCCATGTTCCTTTGGGTGTGTTTCAAAGGAAGTGAGTCACCAAGTCAAAGATTTCTCTTTTTAGTGGCTAATTTTCTCTCCATTAATTCTGACTAATTTGAAAGTTGTTATCTTGACTAGCAGTTACTTTTCATCTCCATCCCTGACCCAGCCACACCAAACACACACACACACACACACACATACACACACACACGGGGTGGGGGGGGGGAGGCTGGTATGGCAGGGAGGACCTGTGGAGGGAATCAAAGTCTCTCCATTGCACAAAATAGCCTCTAAGAAGTGATTCCCACCATTGCTGCACACTTACTGCATGCTGGGCTGGTACAGTAAACAGAAGGGACCCAGAGGTTGGAGGAGCCAGTGTCAAAAATGACAGTGAAGTTCTGTGGTGGGGATCCAATGGAGATAGTGCCGAAATATTCCATCTACAGGGACGGGAGAGAAAGAAAGAGAGTGTGGGAGGAAGGGAGAAGGATTGCTTGCAACTAGAGCATGGACTCCCACAGATGACAGTTTACAGAGCCTTGAAGAGGCAAGGCTGGAGACAAAGGATGCCAGGAACAGAGCAGAGACCACCAGGGAGGGCACTAAGGATACTCAGGAAACTTGGTTCCATTCTTCTCTCATTATCCTGATTCTTTGTTTTCCACTTTTAAATTTTAAATTAGATACAAGATTGTCTTACATGTCAATCCCAGTTCCCTCTCCCTCCCCTCCTCTCCTTCCCCCCACTAACACCTTACCTATCCCAACGCCTTTCTTCACCCCAGGGAGGGTGAGGCCTTCCATAGGGGATCTTCGGAGTCTGTCATAGCCTTTGGGATAGGGCCTAGACCCTCTCCCGTGTATCCTAGGGAGTATCCCTCTACCTGGAATGAGCTCCCAAAGTTCATTCCTATGCTAGGGATAAGTACTGATCTACTACAAGAGGCCCCATAGATTTCTGAGGCCTCCTCATTGACACACACATTCATGGAGTCTGGATCAGTCCTATGCTAGTTTCCTAGCTATCAGTTTGGGGACCATGAGCTCCCCCTTGTTCAGATCAGCTGTTTCTGTGGGTTTCTCCAGCCTAGTCTTGGCCCCTTTGCTCATCATTCCTCCCTCTCTGCAACTGGATTCCAGAGTTCATCTCAGTGTTTAGGTGTGGGTGTCTGCTTCTGCTTCCATCAGCTACTGGATGAAGGCTCTAGGATTGAAGGTAGGCATCAATCTCATTATTGGAGAAGGGCATTTAAGGTGGTCTTTCAACTGCTGCTTAGATTGTTAGTTGGGGTCAAACTTGTAGATCTCTGAACATTTCCAGTGCCAGATTTCTCTTTAAACCTATAATGGCTCCCTCTATTATGGTATCTCTTATCTTGCTCTCCTCTATTCTTCTCCCAACTCAACCTTCCTGCTCCCTCATGTCCTCTTCACCCCTCCTCTTCTCCCCTTCTCATTCTCCTATCTCCCTTTCCCCTCTCCCCTTCTCCCAATTTGCTCAGGAGATCCTGTCCCTTTCCCCTTCTCCAGGGGACCATGTATGTCTCTCATAGGGTCCTGATTCTTAAAATGTCATTGTGAACAAGGCAGGGGAGACAGAAATGCCTCTGTTTTTTGGGATCAGGGAACTGGGAATGTGGGGAATCAAGTTCTTTCTTTGCCCAAACATATAGCTAGTAAAATACCCAGCCAAGCACACAGTAGGGTCTTTCCCCTTGGAGCACATTTCATCCTTATCTCTTTCTTCTTGAAGGAATCCTTGCACACTGGGCATTACTGGGGCCTGCTTTACAAAGTTCACAGAGACTAGGGGATTAGACATCTGAGTCATCCAAGCAAAGAGACCCATGCCTAAGCACCCAAAGTCACTGATGCAGCACTGGTCCCTGCTGGAGGCCCAGCCTTCCTCCTTACACCCTGTGTCCCCAGGCTTCAACCTAAGAAGTCTTACATCCAGATAGTTGATGAGTGGCTCATTGGTACTCTGGTCCATTTTACAGGACTCGCTGAACTGGATCATGTCCAAGTTCTGGGACTTCCAGAAGTCTGAGAGCTTGCCTCGGGCCCGCAGCTTCTTCCGGATGGACTGATGCTTTCTGAGGGGTACCCTAGAGAAAAAGAGGCATGAGGGGACAGTTCTGCTTCTGTCCCCTATATCCATGTATCGGTTCATAGCCTGACTACAGCAAGACCCAGGAGAGGACCTTCAAGACCAGGGTGCGGCCATAAGCAGGCCTTCTCTGACCTGTGGATTCAGGATCTGAGTAGAAGTGGCTTTCCCTACTGGGCGCTGTCCCTTTGAGATTTTCTAGGGAATGGGAGGTAGGACACAGTCCGAAGTTTCATCTGACCTCCATGAAAGGCTGACTTAAAGGGATGGAAGGACTCTGTGGACTGGTACTCTGTGCAGCTTGGCAATGTAGCCCAAATAATAAAAACCCAGAGACAGATATTGAGGTTCAATCAGAAGATCAGAAAAGCAAAGCAAAGTGAGAGTTCTCACTTCTACTGGTGCTCAGACCTAGGGGGTGATCTACCAAACCTCACATTGCATCTCCAGACTGCACTGCTCCTCACCAAATCTCAGAGACTCTCTGAGACTGCACTGAGCTCCTTATAGTCTCTCTAGTTCTGGGATTAAAGGTATGAGCTCTGTTTCTCCTTTAGACTGATTCACTCTCATGTAGCCTAGGGTGGCCTTGAATTCACAGAGATCTATCTGCCTCTGTCTCCTGAGTCCTGGGAATAAAGGTATGTACCACCACTGCTCAGCTTCTATGGCTGTGGCTAGCTTTGATTTCTGATCTCCAGGCAACTTTATTAGATCATAAACAAATATCACTACATGGGAAAGTATTTGAAGGCTTGGAGTTGCAAACCATAGCTGTGAGGCACGCTTTTGAGCAACAGAGGGAGCCCCTTGAACTGGGGCAGGCACCTCCACTGGAAGGATTGGCCTGGCATAGACTGGGGAACATTGTCTAGGGATTCCCGTGAAACCCCAGTTTCTTCTTTTCATTTCCTCATTAGCTTTCCTCCCCCAGGGGCATCTCCGAGCCAGGGTTAGGGGATGCCTAAGTTGAACTCAGTGCTGGGGGCAGGGCCTTACCTGTGTATAGCTCCATAGGCCTGTCCCAGGTCCAGAAGAACCAGCAGCAGTGCAAGGAGGGATTTCATTGTGGTCCAACCAGCAGCTTCTCTCACTCTACTTTGATCTCTCTTCCCCCTTCTTTTCTTCTCAAGCACAGGGCAGGGTCACCAGCTCTTCCTGGTGCCCAGACCTGCCCTGCCCAGTCTGAGGACCCAATGATAAGGTCTGGAGTCAATAGCCATGCCCAGAGTAAACAGTATGTGTAATAGGACGTCCCTTGTCTGCCTCTTTTTACTTGGGGAGATAAGGGCAAAGTGTGTGTGTGTGTGTGTGTGTGTGTGTGTGTGTGTGTGTGTGTGTGTGTGCACATGTGTGCTCCTGTGTGTATACCCTCTGAAATGAGAGGTGATCCTGTCTCAGCTTCTTCAACGGTCTTCGGACACTCCACACTGGCTTTAAGAAATCCCATGTTTATTGTCTAAGGGAGCAAAAGATCCTTAACGAGGGTCCCACTGCTACTACAGGTGTTTAAGGTGAAGACTCCTGAAGGGCAGAAACTGAAATGCTATATGTGTAGCAGGATTGTAACTCAAAACGTTAGCCAGGCTATTGTCCCTATATTTCTTATTCTCTCTTCATTCCTTTAGAGGCTCCCAAAACAATTTGTCCTACTCCCCAAAGGCCCTGAAGTGGAAACATTTGGCTATGGATTTGTTAGGCAAGCTTTCTTAGCTCCAAACACTTGATGAGTCTAGGCCTGGGGTCCCTCAGTGTGACTGTCAGTTGACTTCCCATTGCCTCCAAGATATAGCACTCTTAGCTCCAGCACCATGTCTGCCTGCACACCACCGTGCTCCATGTCTTGATAAATTGAACCTCTGAAACTGTAAGCCAGCCACCCCAATTAAATATTTTCTTTGTAAGAGTTGCCATGGTCATGGTGTCTCTTCCCAGCAGCAGTAGCCCTCACTAAGACATGGGGCCTTGAAAAGAGGGCTCTTCAGGAATGTGGGGAGGAGGCTGGCTGGAGGCAGAGGCTTGGCACTTTCCAGAACATGGGAAAGCTGTTGGAGATGACACCCCTTATTAGCTTCTTTTTCTACAGCTTCAATTTACAGAAGATAAAATAATGACAGGGGCAGCTGCACAGTGCTACATGGAAGTTAGCTGCTCCAAACACAAGGTACATTACTAGTGTGGGGTAAGAGCCTGCTCTTGATGACAGGGAGCTACACTACAGGATGCGCTGCCCCTGGCTCTGGCAATAGCATCAGCTCAAAATGGCCCTGACAACTAGTTGGGAAAAATGTCCCAACTGTTTTCTGCTCAGAGTTGAGGAATAAAGAAAAATCCACTATGCCACATGTGACCAGGCAAGGAAAGACGGGCAATGATGCCTGCATCCACTCAGTTTTGCCCTAACTGGTCATCTCATCTTTGAAGACATTTCTCTCAAAACCTCATTCCCTCATCTATGAAATGAAGAGGCTGGGTTGAATGATGATAGAAGGGACACTAGAGAGGGCACAGGTGTGTCTCGGACATTGTGTTAAAGGACTTAGGAGTATGTCTTCAGACCTCACCCCAATCCTATGAGAATATTTAAAGCCACGGGGTAGCTTCTTTTTTTGGGGGGGGGCGGGTTCGAGACAAGGTTTCTCTGTGGCTTTGGAGGTTATCCTGGAACTAGCTCTTGTAGACCAGGCTGGTCTCGAACTCATAGAAATCTGCCTGCCTCTGCCTCTGCCTCCCGAGTGCTGAAATTAAAGGTGTGCGCCACCACTGCCCAGCCACAGGATAGCTTCTATGCAGCACTGTAACTATGCTCCAAACCTAGGTTTGCCTGACTTTAAAGCTGAGATTTCTAACTATGACACTGTACTGAATGATCTATAGGGCCTTGTGTTCTAGAACTTCTTCCCGAAAGAGGAAGACGAGAGGCTAAAAAGAGCAAGATTCATTTCTGCCAAGACACATGATTTGTAGGCTTGGAAGAATAAAAGGCATGCATAGGGTGTGGTGGGGTGATAAATGTTCTCAGTGCATATTCATAAGAGTTTGTTTGTTCTTTGAGACAGAGTCTTACTATATACCCAAGGCTCCTGTCTCTACTTCCTCATTGTATGTTTTTCTATGTATTTTCTATCTTGGTGTCAATGAATTGCTCTGGAAGAATCATTACTGTATTGCTAATAGGTGCAAAAATTACACCTGCACCTCGCTCTGGCTGAATGATGAAAAAAAACCTTATGTTTCTTTAAAACATTTGTTTACAGAACTGGGGAGGCAGAAGCAGGTGGATCTCTGTGAGTTCGAGGCCAGCCTGGTCTCCAGAGTGAGTGGCAGGATAGGCTCCAAAGCTACACAGAGAAACCCTGTCTGGAAAAACCAAAAACCAAACCAAACCAAAACAACAACAACAAAAAAACAAACAAAAAAAATTTGTTTAATGCAGAGACAACTTTGAGACACTTGTTTTTTCTACACAACTTGTTTTCTTTGTTTTTCCAGCCTCCTTTTTTCATGCAACTGGAAATCAGAAGACTCTGGCATCCCCAGCCTTTCACCATGTCATAAACTCAGTCAATTTGAGCTGTTTTACAACACACCACCAGCTGTATTCTGGGAAATTGGCTTTTAGACCAGAAATTACACAGCATTGCCAGCAGAGGGCGCAGGCGCCATGGAGGTTTCCTGTCCAGATGCGGCCTCTGTTTGCTAGCACCAGCATGTCATGCTTTATGCACAGTGACTGATACCAACTTACATGCTTGAATGCAGACACAGCAGGGTTTGAGTCCTGACACATGGCTTGTGATACCATGGATGTGTTTTGAGTTTCAGATTCTTCAACTATAAGAAGAAGTATGTGGGGCGCACCTGCAAAATATTAGCATAGGAGGTCCTCTACAAGTTTGAGATCAGCCTGGTCTACATAGGAAGCTCCAGACCAGCCAGATCAAACAGGGAGGAAAGGATGGCAATGCATAGGAGGAAACAGATACAAAAGAGCAGTTGAGATTATGTCAAGTCTCTGAGATGTGTATCTGATGAGAGTCATCAAACTCCCCTGTGGAAAAGATTGCAGATGGAGGTCTTGGAAGGCTTCAGTTATTTATTCACAGGTTGCGGTGCACACTCTCGCTTATCTAATTTCAGAAAGAGGAGCCCTGAGGCCCCAAGAGATATCTCCCTCAGTAGGCATGATTCAGGTGTAGGAACCTCAGGGTTGTCTGACTAAACTTAAATACTGTGGTGGTATGAAGGAGAACGGCCCCCACGGGCTCATGTATTTAAATGTCTGGTCCCCAGTAGGTGGAACTGTTTAGGAAGGATTAGGTGTAGCCTGGTTAGAGGAGGTGTGTCACTGGGGGTGGGCTGTGACTTTACCCTAAAAAGTCAAATCGGTCATTTGCAATACGGCACATTGCCCTCGGAATGAACTTTTACAGAATGAACTGTTTGGGAAAAGTCAATAGCTTACACTAGACCCAGTCTTGTTTTTTTCTGCCTGAGGCCTGTGGATCATGACCTAAGCTCTCAGCTATGGCTCCAGCAACATGTCTGCCGGCCGCCATGCTACCCACCATGACAGTCATGGACACACCCTCTGTAACTGTAAGCAAGCCCCCATTAAATGATTTTCTTTTATAAGTTGACTTGCTCATGGTGTCTCTTCACAGCAATAAAACAGTAACCAAGATAAATGTGGCCATGCCTAATGTAATGTAAAAGATGACAGCAGCTGGGCACTGCTTTCTAGACAGCCTGGTCTGGGTTGTATGGTGGGCAGAAAACCTCAAGTTCACTTTCAAAGATTGGGGGCTTCTGCTCACTCAGGAGGTGGCTTCTAGGGTGGATTCTTGTTGGGCTGTCCTTGAAAACTTCCATCTTGTATCTGACAACTGGATACCAACTCTAATAGAGAGCCTTGATATCTGTTGAGAAGATTGGAGCAGTCTGTTGTCCTTCAGCAGACAACCTGCTTACTGAGCCTGCCTGGAAGCTGCTCCATCAAAGCTGGGTGGCCCGGCTCTCCGCCCTTGGAGCCCCTCCTTATGTCTCTGACAGTAGGCTACCTCTTCAAAGCACACCAAGCCTGCAGGATATTTCTCAGCCAAGGCTGACTCAAAGGCAGCTAAGTCCCTACACCTATTCCCCAGTGCCTGCCATACCCATATTTCTTTGTTAAGTGTCTGCTGGAGGCTACTATGAAGGCCCACGAAGATAAATTTCCCAAATGCATTAGAATTTCTACTTCTAGATCTGTGGAGGGTAAATTTAAATGCCCGGGAGTCATTTTTTCTTCTCAATGAGTTTTGATGTCAAGTAAAGATGATTTTGTTCAACTAAGCTGAGACACAAATTAATTCACTACTACTCCTTTGGGCTTGGGGATTTAAAAAAAAAAAAGAATGTACCTGGTCTATGTATGAGTTCCAGGTCAGCCCGGGCTTGTGTCAAAAAATAAGTAAATAATAAGTAAATAAACAATAAAAATAAGTCCAGGTCAGGAAGCACATGCCTTTGACATCTGGTTCTGGCACTCGGATGCAGGGCAGAATCACCATTTACAAGGATCTGAGAACCTGTTAGTTAGTGCTTCTAGCAGTAGCTGGTGCCTGTCTACCATTCAGTGTCTCCCAAAACTCAGTCAAGAGCCTTGTCTAGACTGAATGGCTGAAAATAAGAGAGGAAATCATTTTATAAGGACAAAGCTGCAGGACTGAATAGGGGACTCAGCCGCTGAGAGAATGAGTTCAGCTCCCAGCACCCATGTGTGGTAGCTTGCAACTGCATGGGACTCCAGTTCCCAGGGCTAGTGCCCTCTTCTGACAGTCACCGGTACCAGGCAGGCATGTGGTACACACACACACACACACACACACACACACACACACACCTAAATTTAAAAAATCAAGGCAAAGATATTTTGTTTTGCTCAAAACTTGTTATTAGTAACTCCCAACTTCCAAGACACTACAAGTTATAGGAGCCTCGCCTGCAAAAACAAAGACAAAAATCTTAAGCTGGGTGTCAAAATAGTCCGAGGAACACTGATGCGTTTTTGGAAAATGCTGAAAGAAATTTACGTCAATCTCTATCAAGACCTGGAGTTTTTCAAAGCAGGGAGGATACAGTAATCACTCAATAAATACTGCATAGTCAGGACGTGCTGAGGAGCCAGCTTTTTGCTGACTTGTACTTCTCTCGGGGCTTCTTGGCAGCTCCCAAAGCTGCAATCTCCCTTCCTGACAGCACAGGAGAAAGTTGTGCGCCCGCTCTCTGCTCTGCTGTCCTGCTGTCAGAAGAATGAAAACGTACAGAAGTCCCCTCATATAGGCAAAGCAGCATCTGACTGAGACTCTCACAGATGCCCAGGTGTGGGGGTCTGCGATGGAGACAGTGGAGGCTGAAAATGGCGGACAGTTTCTGGGAGAGGAAGGTGTGGGAGGCTTGGGTGGGAGGTAGAGCATAGATGCTCCCCCAGCGTTCTCCAGGTGATCCAGTGAGCTCTTCATAACAGTTGACACTTATGCCCAAATCGAGGGGCCCCCCAATCGCGGGGTCCCCCCAAAATCAGTAAGGAGGCCGATTCCCAAATATAAAAGCAAAGAGCCTGTATTCAAGCTCAAGCTTGGAGTCTGTCTGTCTGATGCAGTGGTGGAGAGCAGAGAGTGCCCAGCCCACATTGAGTGGGGTTTTTGTCATAAAGGTTGGGAGTGAGGGAATTTCCAGGGTTCAACACCCTGATTGGCTGTCATTTGTCTAGGGGTGTCTTGGTGAAAGGGGAATAGGTGTGTTCTGGGCTCGAGGACATCTGATCTTTTCTAGTGGTTGGGATGTTTGGAATGTCAGGTACTTCCCCTTAGATACTGGCCTTCCCTGTGTGGTATAAGCTTATGACTTTTGCTGGAACCAGGGGCTGCCTGCCAGGGCCCACTTTTTAGCTGGTTTTTATTGAGCATGGCATGGCAGCAGTGCCCAAGCTGTTCTGGACACCCACAGACTCAAGTAGAAAACAATAAAGAAAAATGGACTCAAATATCTATTGGGTGGAGCCGAGTTAGGTCAGACTTTGGGTGGAGGACTGGAGGACCTCGGACTTGGAGCTGTTCTCGTTTGGCAGATCCTCTCAAGCCACCAAAGATGCTTAGGGGGCTCGCTTTCCCTCTTCCTTTATAATGCAAGTGAATTTTGTATTTAATGCGTGTGGCTTTGGGTTTCCAAGGGAGCTAAACACAAAGTGACTGTGAGGAGGCTCCCACCAAGATGAAAGCGATGTTATATAGAGATCTGGGAAAGTAAAGATGGTCTAACTCTTGTTCATCATTTATCAGAGGAGATTTTTGTTTGTTTGTTTGTTTGTTTGTTTGTTTTGCTAAGCCACTTTAGCAATCTACAAGACAACAGACCTTACTAGAAAGGTCAGAGCTGCCTTCAAGACAAATGAACTTTGTAGTGACAAAAGGAAGATAGTCTCAGGGCTGAGAAGGAATTTAGGGCTGTTATTTTATTGTCAGGAGAATTCTTTTACAGGAACAGTTCAAGTACTTTCAGAGTTCTCAGCTATTCCTCTGCCCCTGCCCTCCTCAGTCCACACCCTAATTTTGTTCCAGGACCATTTCTGTTGGAACATGATATGCTGCCCCTGCCCCCTGACAATGGGTGGGATATGCATATCGGCAATCAGGCAGACACTTAGGCAGCTCAAAAGGGCCATGTCATGGGGCTGCCTAAGGACTCAGTACGCATGTACAAGCTTCCCCTAAGTGTGTGCCTCCACATTCTCTCTCTCTCTCTCTCTCTCTCTCTCTCTCTCTCTCTCTCTCTCTCTTCTCTCCCACTCTTGCTCTCCCCCACCTGGAATGAACTCTATGGTTAATGTATCTCTCACGTTCCATCTCCATCTCCATCTCGAGCTTTCTAATTTAAACAAAATAACAATTTCCCTCAAAGTTTGCCTCGGCGAGGCCTGACAACCCTGGGGGTGGACGTGGGAGCTCCCTCTACAACTTCCCACTCTACCTCTTCGCTTCTCTCCTCTTTTATCTCCCTTTAAGTTCAAGATATATTCATTACAGAAATCATCCCCCAACTCCCCCCCCCCAAAAGAAAGATAGTCTGAGTGAGGTGGTGGATGCCTGTAACCCTAGCGCTCTGGAGGCTACAGCAGGAGAACAGGAAGTTTGAGGCTAGCCTGAGCTACCTAGTGGGGCTCCGTTTCAAACAAAACAAAAGTAAAATGGAATAATAAAGAATATGCAAATCACCACTCCACAGATTATTCACTTTTGATGTTAATCCCTCCCCCCATCCCTGCCTATCATGGACATGGAAGGTGGTCAGAACGGACTGCTCAGTGGAATGAGAGGAGGAACACACAGAGACACACGTGTAGTTTCAGTGAAGCACATTTGCATCCTGCCCTGTGTTGGTGCAACAAGAACATGGTAAATGCAGATTGATTCCATGTGAATTATATGCGAAATAATTGAACCCCAAATAACAGAAAAATGTGTATCTCTGGATATAAGCCAGCGTCAGACACAAAAATCATTCTCAGGGAAAAGGAGTTTTTTTTTTTTTTTTTTTTTTTTTTCTCCAGCATCTTATTTCTATGGAAACTGCTGCTGGCATCACAGATAGGCAGCTTTTGAATTTTGATTGTCAGAAGAACATTTCCCGATGCTGACTAATGCTGTCCTGGTCAGTACATGCTGGCAGCAACAGTCATTGTAGTGCTGTGCCCAGTGTGCCACTGTGTATATAGCTGGGGCACTATGTGGGCCAATTAGACTCAAGAAGTGACTGACACACTTTAGTTTAGTGTTTGTGTATGTGTAGGGGGCGCATGTGTGCACGTGCACATGCTGGCGTGTTTGTGTGTAGAGGCTGGAGGTAGACCTCGGCTGCCTTCCTCCACATATTCCATGTATTTATGTGTATTCCATGGTGTGTGTGGTGTTTGTGTAGGTGCCCAAGTACGCATGTGAAGATTGGAAGAGTATGTGTCCTGCTCCACATCACTCTCTGGCAGATTCCTTTTCGACAGGGTCTCTTACCAAACCTGGAGCTAGACCGGCTGGCCACCAATCCTCTAGCATCCCCGCTGCCCCAGAATCCACCTGTCTCCAGTCCAAGTGTTGGGTTAAAAATATGGCTCACCGTGCTCAGTTTAAGAGAACTGGGGCTCCACTCAGGACCTCACCCTTGTGCAGCAAGTATTTTACTGGCTGAACCATCTCCTCAGCCCAGTCAGGTGGTGGTGGCCCACGCCTTTAATCCCAGCACTCGGAAGGCAGAGGCAGGCGGATCTCTGTGAGTTCGAGACCAGCCTAGTCTACAGGGAAAGTTCCAGGACAGCCTCCAAAGCCACAAAGAAACCCTGTCTTGGGAAGAAAACAAACAAACAAACAAAACTCCTCAGCTGAGACCTTAGTTCCGGCACTAATGTCTCAATATCACACTTCTTGCCTCATACCTCAGTGTCAATCATGTGTTTTTAAAGGTTATGAAAGTTCATGTTTACCACACCTTTTCAAATTATGCATGCAATCCCACATAGTGAAAAGGCCATAATATTCTTGATATCACAAACCTTTCTTTTAAAGAGATAGTGTTGTCTCCAATATGGGGGAGAAATCTGATATTGACTTTTGGAGCATATAAAGGCTCAACTAAAATGAGTTTTCTTTTTCCAGTACTTTCTATCTTGGAGAAGTTGCTAGCAATGTCAAAAGTCTAGCATTTGTTTGACACAAGCAATATATATTTCAGGAACAACACTTTTATAAACTAGGGTAAAATTTTATCTTTTCTAAGTTTCATATTCTTGATATTTTTCTGGACATTCTGTACATCAACATTTAAGTTCTGCTTATGGTAAAATTTATATAGTAGGGATATGGCTCGGGAGTAGAACACTTGCCTAGCATGCGTGCAGAATGACCTGGTTCAATCCCTAATACAGAGCAAAACAAAACAAAAATCCACGCTGGCAAAAGCCAAACCACAAAAACCATGACGTTTATGTTGTCATATATTTTACTTTAAATATCATGACAAATTAGAGCAGAGAAAACATATTTATCAGTATACATTTTCAGAAGAGTAGCCTTGGCTTATGTTCAAGAATCCATGTACTTAATAATGTTGAAGCTTTCTAGAATGTTCTCATTGCCTCTTACTTTTAAACTCACAATGTTTTCAAATAGATTCTGTCCTTAGAGCTTCAGTCGCTTACTTGACTGCTCTGTTTTCAAGGCTTAGCCGAAGTCAGGCCATTCTGGCTGACTTGATAGAATTCACTAATGTCACCACAACTTCTTGATATATTATTCTGTACAGTCTAGGACATTTTGGGAACTTATGTTGAAATATATGATTGTTAAAATTTTCTTCAGCTTTGTGTCCCTCAAACGCTTATAGCCTAGGTTTGGTCTTTTTTGTTGATAATCTGGTAAAAATCTGTATAATCTTTCTCCAGCTATATATTTTACTATAGAAACAATTTTTGCTTGTTTGGTTTTTGTTTTGTTTTGTTTTGTTTTGTTTTGTTTTGTTTGAGACGGGGTCTTTTTGTGTAACCCTGGCTGTCCTGAAACTCACTCTGTAGACTGGGCTGGCCTCAAACACAGATCTGCCTGCCTCTGCCTCCAAGTGCTGGGATTAAAGGCATGTGTCACCATGCTTGGCTAATTTTTAATGTTTATATACAGACAGATTTGTGTTCTGAAAATATAGCTAAGGAAATTAACTGTTCCTCTGGCATAGGAGACAAACCTCAGTGGCATTTAGCATTTTTTCTTTTAATATTAAAAGTGATTTGTGATTTCAGTCAACAAACTTGGTATATGCTGTTGATTTTTTTCAGCCAAAATGTGTGGATTATTTAGTGTTTGTATTTATATTCTGGGTTAATGTTCTGCTATAATGCTATGAATCTTCTATAATATCCATAAGTGAAGAAAATTTCTCTTATTTTTTTTTCTTTTTCTTCCTCCATTTTCTTTTTGCTTGCACTGGGGATGTAGGGTTCTAATACCAGGCTAGCTCTCTACTCCAAAACCACATCCTCAGTCCAACTTTACTCATTGTGAGACCGGACCTCTCCAAGTTGCTCAAACTGTCCTTCAATTCATTCTATGACCTACGGCTGCCTTGGACTTGACATCCTCCTGCCTCAGTCTCCTTTGTAGCTGGATCTACAGGCTTGTACCAGCAAGCCTGGCTCCAGGCTTTCCTGAGATACTCTTTGGAATGACAGATATTATCTGGTCAGCAACAGATTTGTGTTTATGTGTTCAACAGCAGCATGCCCATTTTCCTTATCTTATAGAATCTGATTTGCAATATTAGTAAATAGATATTTCCAAGACAGATTTGAAATTTGAAGGTGTTGATATTTTGTTTCAGCTTCTTCATGTTTACTGGATGTGTGTGTGTGCTAAACTCTCCTTATCTTTGCATTCTTTCTAGTTTTCCAGTTGATTAATTTTCCATTGTTATTGTTATCAAAGAACTTTGAAGACTCACACGGTAAGACTCAGGTTCTATGTGAAAAATTATTTGCTTATTCTATTTCTCAAGACTTTTAGCCTGCATTATTATCCATAAAGCAAAAACTTCTTCCCTGAGGGAAAATTCTCACCGAGGGCATGTGCATGACCTGTATTTCCACAATGTGATTGCGGATTTGGCTTCTTTGCCTTTCTAAGTCTAGCTTTTATTGAAATTCTCAGTAATGGTTGAAGATGGGACCCAAAGGTGACTTCCCATTCTGCTCCTGTGTCTACCCATGTGGGCAGTTTCCAGCTGTGAATTATAAGTCAATAATTCAAATAGTTTTATTTCACTTTTTTTCCTCTAGACAAGTTTTTATTTTTTGTTTTGGGACTAACATTTTTGGTTTTTTTTCCTTTTCAATACCTTGAAAGAAACACCATATTAACCTATATATACATATACAATAGTTTATGTTAGAAATTATATTAAAAATAAGTAATAATCTATGAAATTTTACCAGTAGGGTTTTTTTGTTTGTTTGTTTTTGAGATAGTGCCTCACTGTGTGTCTTGATTGGCCTGCAACTCGGTATGTAGACCAGGCTGGCCTTGAACTCACAGAGATCACCCGCCTCTGCCTTCCAAGTGTTGGAATCAAAGGAATGTAGCAGCACACCTGGCTCCACAGATATTTTTGTCCCGAAGAAATTTCTTTTAGCAATGCATTAATAATAGCTGTGAACCAATTAGATATATAATGGTACACGGACATTTATTACAACAAAAGTGAGTTGTGCCATAATAAAAATGTTACAGACTCAGTTAAATTGGGAACTTAGAGGTACCATTCAGACTACATGACTTACAATGCTAAACGTCAAATTTCATCAGTACACAAATACTAATAGGGAGTTAAACAACATTTAAATAAACATAGCAGGGCATAGTGGTATATGCCTGCAATCCCTACACTAGGTAAGAGGACTGAAAGGAGCTCAAGGATGGCTTGACCTACAGAGTAAGACCGTGTGTCAAAAAAAGCAAGCAAGCAAGCAAACAAGAACTTCAAAATCCTCGGCAAAGCGCCTCTGTGGAAGCCCCAGCAATTTCTACTGGCGGGTCCTTAGCAAACTCATTTCACTGTAACTTGCGAAACAAGCAAATGCCAGCCTTCTTAAAAATGTCTATTTCCCCCTGCCAGAAAGGATCATAATAAATGAATTTTGTTGAATAAAGCGTCACATTGTCATTTACCAGAAAAATCTGTAATTAGTTTATAAACCACTTACCTTTGAAGTTACCAGAGAAACAAAAATGTCAAGAATACAGTTTTCTTGTAGGAAGTGGATGGTCAGCAGGGAGTCTGAGATGTGTGTGGTAACACCAGTCTTGTTGTTTGCTAACTACGACCTTAAGCAACACTTATCTCTTGGCCACCTCAGCTGCAAATGGAGATAACTGTGCTGATCCTTCCAACCTCTTCTGGAGTCACATGGGGCCCCTCCGGTTCTGAGGAACAAATGAGGCTGTGAGATGGGTGTACAGTTTTTTGGCAATTACAGGAAACGTGCCTGCTTTCTGAAATAAACGAGCAGGCTCAAAAGTCAACTAAAGGAGGGTGGGCATGGTGGTGTATGTCTGTAATGCCGGCATATGAGAGGTGGACACAGACATATCAGGAATTCAAGGCCAGCCTCAGCTACATACTGACTTGAGGCTAGCCTGGCATACATGAGACCTCGTTTCCATAAAAATTAAACCAATCAAATGAAGAACACGTTCAGAGTCAGTAGAGGACATTATTTCTGTAAACACAAGGTCTGTCCCTGTTGAGCCAGCTGCGTCCCAGGTGTTGGTCTTACATGGTCACTGGTGGACTTTTGCAGGAGCCCACAGGGCTGATATCCAGGATGTTCTTAGACCATCAAATGTTAAGACAATTGCTGGTTGTTTGCAAATAAGCTACCATGCAAACTGAAAATCTCAAAGTGATCCATCCTTAAGGCAACTTCCGTCAATAAATGGACTCTGTGATAAACCTCCAGGTGACACAGGAAATCTATCTGGAGAAGTGAAATTTTGCAGTAACAACCAGAAAGACATTCAAGTCCCAGAAATGGTGAGGACATTTACTTCAGAGGGAGCAGAGAAGGTGAACCTTAACGTCTCCGCCCTGGTTCTAATTCCTGCTTAGGTATAGCAGCACATCTGCCGCCAATCCGAGGAAAGAAAGGTGACAGAGTCCCATCCTTCATTCATTCATCAAGCATTTATGGAGGATGACTACGTTCCAGGCACTGGCCTAGGTGATGGGGAGATGAGTCGAACAGGACACGGGGCGCTTGAAATCTACTTCGTGAATTGTCCTTGTCACACTCTGTCTTCCCAGGTTCTGTCCCTTTTTTTCTTATGATCCCAGGCACCCTGAGGCTCATCTCTTACCAGTGATTTCAGATGCTCGCTGGAGCAGGAAGGACTACAGGGCCTGTTAGCATGCCTTTGTGCCTAGTGCCCTCTTACCTGGAACACACAAAGGCAGACTTGTGCTTCGGCACAAAGGCAGCTTTATCCTCTTGTTATCCAAGAAACAACTGCCCAGAACTTGGAAGACAGAAGAAGGAGGATTGTAAGTTCAAGGCCAGCCTGGGCTTTGTATCAAACCCTGGTGAGAAGAGATGCTGTGCTCCTCTCTGACCCTATAGTCCTTCTTTGGAGTACATTTTTTTTTAAACACTAACTTTTAATCTTTTGTCATATCTGCTAAGTTCCAGTGGAGATGCCCCCAGGAGAGTAGGGTAGGAGTGGGTACGGTACTGTTGTGGGTGTCATGTACACTGTCTCTTACTTATGCAATCTGTCTCACACTGCCGGGGATATAGCATACACTAAAACAAATTCTGCTGCATTGGCTTTTTCCCCTTGGATTTCCTTTTCTTCCTTCTCCACTCAGTTCTCATGGTCTAGTTTTGAGCATCATTGGTTTCCTTGCTCTTTATCCCTACTCTACATCTTTACTCTAGCTTCTAAATGTTATTTGCCCCTTTGTGTGTCTAAATGATTCTTGACGTTATTTGGATGGAATTTCGTTTTTGGCTAATAGAATTTTGTCTTAGTTAGGGTTTACTATTGCTGTGAAGAGACACCATGACCATGCCAACTCTTATAAAGAAAACATTTAATTGAGGGTGGCTCTCTTACAGTTCAGAGATTCAGTCCATTATGATAACGAAGGAGAGCATGGCAGCATGCAGACAGACAGGGTGCTGGAGATGAGACTGCTACATCTTGTAGGCAACAGGAAGTCAACTGACTCCCTGTGAGGTATCCTGAGTATAGGAGATCTTAAAGCCTGCCCCTACAGTGACACATTCCTCCACAAGGCCATACCCACTCCAACAAAGCCAGACCTCCTAATAATGCCACTACCTATGAGATTATGGGATTGTGGGGTCAATTACACTCAAACTACCACAAATTTCCTCATTGATTATTTTTTTTCTGTAACCAACAACTTCAGGAAAGATGGATTTATCTTAGCCCATGGTTGCAGAGGTCAGTTCATTATGGCAGGGAGGGTATGGGGAGCAGAGTCACTCACGTCACGGCAGCCAGGAAGCAGAGAGAGAATGTCTGTACTTCTAGGCTTTCTCCTTTGACTCCAGGAAGAGTCCCAGCTTATGAAAGGAGGCCATCCACCTCCACGGGGAAGAGAAATTCTTCCCCATTTAGTCTTCTTTGGAGATGCTCTCACAGACATACATATGCTGAGGCAGGCATTACCAATCTCCTAGGTGCTTCTCAATCTAATCAAGTTGACAAGATTAATCATCACAAGGACAAAACATTCCCATTGGCATTTCAGGTGCCAGCAGTGAACCAGAAAGAATTCTGGACCCCAACCCTCAATCCCTAGCCGCACGCCCCCATCAGGGGTTTAGAAAAGCTGGTCAAGGTTTTAAAAAGTCAGAGTACTCTCCACCATTGAGTGTAAGAGGCCATCCTTCCTTCAGAAGGCAAGTTTATGTGCTTCCCCAGGACCAGCACATAGGAATATTCCTCCCCAGCCCTTTTCTGCCTGGCACTGGGCATCTGCCTTGCCTGCTCCCTCGACTTGGCCTGGTCATGGGGCCAGTTAGGGAAAATGAGAGGCTGCAATAAGGATGTAGGAAGCAGAGACCCAGCTGTCAGTGTTGGGACTTCTTGGTGGCCTTCTCTTCTTGGTGGCCTTCTCGATTTCAGTTAAGGACCCAGCCTGGGGTGGGGGGTGGGATGAGTCACTTAGAATTATATTCCTCTACACAGAAGGCCAAGAAGATTGCTGTCTGAATGTGTTCATCACCATTGGTCCTTGCAGATATTTCTAAAGATTGCCATTGACTCAGCACCCGAGTCTGTGAGTCAGTAGCCTAAGTAAGCATCATTTCCCAAAGTACAGGCTATGTATATTGTAAAGGCCAATGATATCACAGGTCATGGACGGCACAGACCACAAACATTCACAGATCACAGTACAGGCCATGATGTCACAGGTCATGGGTGGCACAGGTCATGGATGTCACAGGCCATGGACAGCACCGGCCACAGGCATTCATAGATCACAGCACAGGCCATAGATGTCACAGGCCACAGACATTCATAGATCACAGCACAGGCCATGGATGTCACAGATCACAGACAGCACAGGCCATGGGTGGCACTGGCCATGGGACAGTGGTACCTCAACTGTGTCACTCTGCATGCTCCTGTTTTTCTTACCGGTCTGAATAACACATTCCCCGTGTTTGTAGGACTTTCTTTCGTGGTGACCTCTGGTCCTCCTCTACCTGACACCATCCCAGCCTGTCTCAGTGGTATAGCAACCAGCTTCTCTTCCTATAGAATTCTCTGCAACACGTTCTACTCGAGAGTCCTTAATAGGCAGAGAGAGAATAAATTAGATCTATCACCAAATAATGCTGGTAAGTAACAAATAGATGAAGAATAATATAGAAATATAATAATAATATAGAAATATAATAATATAGAAAACCTCTTAAACATAGCACTGCATGTTTGTAATTCCTGCACACAGGCTAAGGCTGGGCAATCCTGAATTTAACTACTCCAACAATAAAACCAGTGATGAAGGCCGTTGTCCTGTCTTCTGAGGAGGGTGTTGGGGCTCACATTGCTTCTTGATTCCATTCCACCTACAGAGGGGAACACAGGAAGCAGTTACATCCAAGCCTCCATGCCCTTCCTGTATTGAAAACCGTCAAGCTTGGAACAGTCAGCTCTAGGCCTCAGAAGAGTGGGAGACAAATCATGTGATCTAGCTGGCTTCCCATCAGCCCTGCAGAGTTATTAGGCCACTGTCACTTTTTTTTTTTTTTCTGGTTTTTCGGAGGGTTTCTCTGTGTAGCTTTGGAACCTATCCTGGCACTCGCTCTGGAGACCAGGCTGGCCTTGAACTCACAGAGATCTGTCTGCCTCTGCCTCCCGAGTGCTGGGATTAAAGGCATGTGCCACCAACGCCCAGCTATCATGTGATTCTTGTTAACCATGCTTTGGTAATGGAAAAGTAGGTTTGAGGTCAAGAAAAGAGGGACATGAACTGGTTTGCTGTAATAAGATAATTGAATTGGGGATAAGGCCGAGGGAGCTGGGGAGCTGGGGAGCTGGAAGGGGAGTTTTGATGGGGAACAGAGCTAGGCATTTTTCTTTTTGAGATAATGTCTTTTTCTTTTGTGTGTGTGATATACATGAGTGAGTTTATGTGCATACCACAGTATCCATGGAGGTTGCTGCTGTGTACCGGGCTGGCTGACCTGAGAGTTTCTGAGGGTTCTCTTGTCTCTGCTTCCCACCTTCCATGTGAACTCTATATCAGGTGTGCTGCTGTTGGCTTTATGCTGTTTTAGGAATACAAACTCAGGTCCTTCGTTCTTGAATGACTAACAATTTATAACTGAATCATCTCCTCAGCCTGGCACAGGGTCTTTCTACATAGCCCAGGCTGACCCTGAACTCACAGCAACCCCACTTCAGCCTCCTGAGTTCTAAGATGACTGGTATGTATCACTACCCCTGACTCAAAATTGAGAAGATATAAAAGCACAGACTGCAGGAAAGCCAGCAAACACAAACACCTTGTGGGGTGTTTGGTAGAAAGGAGATGATGTGAAAGGGGACTGGTGTCCACAGCGCAGAAATGAGTGGTGGCAATAAGTGCATCGTGAACAAGGTAGAGAACCAGTCTGGGGTGACTGAGCCCAGAGTCAAAAGTCACATGAGGACACGATCCCTCTGGGAATCATCAGAAGTCTCAGAGAGTGCACTGGAGTGCCCAAAGAACCTACACTGTAGAGAATCGAGCCAATTGCTGTCAAATCTTACTGAACAGCGTGACCTCAGCGAAAGTCTGTGTTGTGAAATGAAAACAGGTTTTCCTTATTGCAAGATGCCTCTTTTTGTAATGTGCCTTGTTTATAGCATTGTAGTATTCCTCGGATTTCCTTCTTTCCCCACCCCATGCACTATGGGCATCTCATAGGGTCAGAAGTGGTTTTTGTACCCACAGGAAGAGATAGCTCTAAGAGGTAACTACTTACCTCTTAGACCAGACTGAATCTGAGAAGGGGACAGAGTGGCCATTGGTTTGCCCGTAGGTGAGCAAGATTGCTGTATCTGACCTGAGGCCAGCATGTATTTTCTTTCTTCGAGATAGGGTCTCTCTATGTAGCTCTGGTTGTCATGGAACTTGGGACTCACTGTGTAGGCCAGGCTGACCTCGAACTCCCAGAGATCTGCATCCCTCTGTCTCCTGAATGCTGGGATTAAAGGTGTGGGATACCATACCTGGCTTCAGGATGTCTTTTGCCCTGCCTTGATGTGTGTATTGTAGTCTTAGATGGCCAGAGACAGTAGATCTCAGCCAGGGTTGTTTCCCCCACCATCATCCCTCACCTCAGATGACACTTGCATTTCCTGGAGACTCTTGGCTGTCATATCTGGGTGTGGCCATGCTATTGTCATTGTTCATCAGAGCTGGGAGGGAGGAGACAGGGCAGAGGTTGTCCACAGTCCTGCTGTCCACAGTCCTGCTGCTGAGACCTGTTGTGAGGTCTTCCAGGCTCTTGGGGAAGCCTTCCTCTGTGCTAGCTCTATAGATAGAGGTGTTAGAGGTCCTGGTTCTCAACCTCCCTAATGCTATGACTCATTAGTACAGTTCCTCATGTTGTGGTGACCCCCAACCATAAAATTATTTCATTGCTACTGTGTAACTGTCAATTTGCTGCTTTTTTGAATATAAATATGCAGGATATTTGACCCAAAGGGGGTCTCGACCCACATGTTGAGAGCCATTGTTCTAGGTGATGATAGCAATGGGTGGTACTTAATGATGGTTGGGAAGTCTGAGCAACTAGATGGATGACCAGTTCTACTGGTGTGCCTGGGATTGTCTCAGTTTTTGCACTGAAGTTCCAAGTCTCAGGACAACATGGAGGCCTGACTTGCTCTTACTTTTGTAGCTGTGGACTCTGCAACACAGAATAAATCTCTCTGATTTTAAAACAAGCAACTTCCCTTTTCAGGATGGGAGAATTCTGGATGTTTCTAACCAGAGCCTAGAGGACAAGGGTGTGATAAGCTTCTCAATGTAACAATGACCTGTCAGCTGGTCCTCAGGGTCTGCGCCCCTACCTACCAAGCGAGAGGCCCGAGTCTCCTTGACTCCACCAGCAATCATGACTCTCAGAGCAGAAATTGGGTACATTTTGTTGAGTGAGTGACTAGGGGCAGTTTTTCTAGATGGTTCTTGGAATATTCTGTTCAGTCCACTGAGGGCATGAGACAGGAGCTATTTCCCTTGGGAAAGCATAATTCTGCAAGACTCTGGGCATCCCCAGGGATAAATTGTTGATGTCTTACCCAGTACAGACACTTAGAATTGAAAGATGATTTGCAAAATCTTAAGAGAAATCTGAGTGTCCAGAAAAGAAACCACCTTGTCCTTTTAGTATTTCATGTGTGTATGTTCGTGCATACCCTCTATTGCTCCTCATCTTGTTTGGGGGGACAGGTTCTCTTACTGAGCTCAGAGCTCACCAATTGGCTAGACAGGCTGGCCAATGATTGCCAAGCATCTGACCATGTTCATACCCTGTTCCCAGCCAGCACTGGCATAAAGATGCACACTGCCATGTCTGACTTTTTATGTGGGATGGAGGTGGAGCTTAGTAGTAGAGTATTGTCTAGCATTCTCAAGGGGTGTGTCTCTCTGTGTGTGTCTCTGTGTGTGTGTGTGTGTGTGTGTGTGTGTGTGTGTGTGTTCTAGTAGAGAATAGAAAAGGCCCACTTTTTGTGTTCAGTGGAGAGAAATACTTTATACACCATCTATAATAATGTGTACATGGTGATCATAAAAAGCAGACTAATGCTTGCCACATTGGCACACACCTGTAATCCCAGCCATTGTGAAGCTAACACAAGAGGAGGATCAGTAGTTCACAGCCAATATGGGCCACACAGAGAGGCCCTGTTTTGGTTGTTTTTTTTTAAGAGCAACAAAAAGCAGATTGCCTTTATTTAGTTTATTGTTTCCTCTACAATGTACTCGTTTAATACATGGGAGGAAAGTTAAGGCCTCTAATCCTTGGCTCACCACGGTTCTCCCAGTCATCAGTGTTGGCCTTCACTTTCTGTGCACCAGGCTGGCCTCGAACTCACAGAGATCCACCTGCCTCTGCCTCCCGAGTGCTGGGATTAAAGGCATGCGCCATCAACTCCCGGCTGTGTATGATTGTTTTGCCTGCATACGTGTGTGTGCGTGTGCGTGTGCGTGTGCGTGTGCGTGTGCGTGTGCGTGTGCGTGCGTGCGTGTGTGTGTGTGCGTGTGCGTGTGCGTGTGTGCGTGTGCGTGTGCGTGTGCGTGTGCGTGTGCGTGTGCGTGTGCGTGTGTGTGTGTGTGTGTGTGTGTGTGTGTGTGTGTACCATGTACCTGCCTATTGCCCAAAGATGTCAGAAGAGTCATTGTTTCCTCTGGAACTGGAGTTACAGTTGTGAGCCACCATGAGGGTGCTACAAATTGAACACGGGTATTCTGCAAGAACAAGCACTATTAACCACTGAGCATTCTCTCTAACCCAATTCCATGGCTTTCAGCTCACACACAGAATGACAACAATTCTAGAACACATCTAGGAGGCTGCCTCACTGTAGACACTTCATGTTTCTCACTATGCTTATTCATGTATGGTATGGTGCTAGGGACCAAGCCCAGGGCCTGGCACTTGCTGGGTGAGTGGTCTACCACCAAGCTTCAGCCCCAGGCACTCTGGGTTTTGAATGACTGCTATCTTGGTCTGTTTTATTCACTAACAAATACTTTTTTCCATGCTTGATCTCATTGTGCAGAGAAAAATTGTTTTTTATCATAGCTTCCATTTGTCAGTATCCAAAAATAGTGCAGAAAAATCTCTACCAAAATGGGAGCAATTTCTAGCTCTGTATTCAGTCAATAATCTACCTTCATAACCCTGTATGCTCTGCCTTGAACTTCTTCTCTTTTCACCACATCTGTCTGTTTTTTTTTTTTTTAATTAAATTTTTTTTTCAGTTTTTTTGTGACAGAGTTTCTCTGTCTGGCCCTGGCTGTCCTGGAACTCTGTAGACCAGGCTGTCCTCAAACTCACAGAGATCTTCATTCCTCCGACTCCCGAGTGCTGGGATTAAAGGTGTGTGCCACCACCACCAGGCTAATTAAAATGTAAGAATTTTATTCTTTGGCAGTTTTATACAGGCATGTAATGAATTTTACATGTCATGTCCCCATTCCTTGCTCTCATACTTGTCCCTCTCCCACTGAACCCATTTTTCCCCAAGTTAACCCCCACTTTCATGTCTTCTTTTTATGTGTGACCCCACTGGGTTTAGTTGCAGTTACTTGCACAAGTGCGGGTAGGAGATTATTTGCTGGATCGTGGACAACTGGCCTTTCAGTGACTACACCACTAAGAAAATGATACTTCTTCCCCCAGCAGAGATTCACAGCCAATAGACCTTCAGGGATGAGTGGGACCTCAGAGGCTCCTTCCCCACCACCATGAAATGTTGGCTCCATCTTTTTCAGGTCTCCTGCAGATAACCACAGTTGTGGTGAGTTCATGAGTGCAAGCAACACGTCCAGAGGATGTCTTTGTGCCGCACATCTCCCCTGGTCTGACTCCTGAGTTCTTTCCTCCTCTCAGATGTTCCTTCAGCCTCTGAGGGTGTGATACAAGAAGTAGAACACTCCATCATCACTTACTTTTGGCAATTTGGTCAGCTACGGGTTTCTGCATTAACCAATTCCTACTTAGAGAAACTTGTTTGACGAAGGGTAAAGTCTAGCACTAATCTCAAATGGCACCAGGAGTTAGGGCTGACATATGTGGGCTTGCTGGAAATTTTTGAGCTGAAAGTGCCATGCTCTGAATTGTGTAGTTAAAACACTCATTTATTTTATTTTATATTTATTTGTTTATTTATTTTTGGTTTTTCGAGACAGGGCTTCTCTGTGTAGCTTTGGAGCCTATCCTGCCACTTGCTCTGGAGACCAGACTGGCCTCGAACTCACAGAGATCCGCCTGCCTCTGCCTCCCGAGTGCTGGGATTAAAGGCGTGCGCCACCAATGCCCATTTATTATAATGCAGATTTTTTTTTTTTTTTTAGAAATGTGAAATGTAGACAAGAACTGATTATAGAGACTAAATAGTGAATGGTCCCCCTTTTCAAAAATCCCTTAATTCTGTAAAACATACAGATACCCATTTAGGAAATGAAGCAGGGGAAAATGGTCCCTCCTGCAGTGAGTGGCTTTGCTGTCCACAGATTTGGGGGGGATGGAGATGCTGTGCCTGGGAGCCAGACACTGAGAAGAGGGCCTGCTGTCTTTTGAACCAAGTGCTGAGATGAGTGGAAAGGGGCAGGAAACTCCTCCATGAGATGTAATCTATCAAAATAGCTTCCTGTTGGTGTCACAGAATCTATCTCTTCAAAGGAAGAGATAGATCTCCATTTAGGTCTCATTTCCACCTCCTGTCTGGAACTAGAGCCTATTGGTTTAAAGCACAATGCTCACAGGCTAGACAGGGGGTGTGCCCCCAAAGACCCCAGTAACCTCCAGGCAGGTTACTTTCAGAACCTTCTCTTCTTGGATGCAGTGTTTGCAAGTAGGCAGGGAGTTGAGATATGTGTGCACATGCCATGAATGTATAAGCAGGCACTGTGTGTGTGTGTGTGTGTGTGTGTGTGTGTGTGTGTGTGTGTGTGAGCATGTGCATACTATCATCATGTGAGCCCCACGGGCTGAGCTCAGGTCCCCAGTCTAGGTAGATGCTGTCTCACCAACCTGTCTGTGTTCCTTGACTTTATTCACTTGCTGAGGGCACATGCATTTTTCATGAGCCTATTGGGAACAGGCTGAACTAACTACAGAGAAGAATGAGACCCAGTGTCTCAGTGACTCTCACTTTGTGTAAAATACATGATGGAACACAATACACCATGTCAGCATGGAGGTTTCTATAAAACGTAGCCTGAGTCTCAGGTGAGAGGCCCAACTGGGGAGATGGGTTCCAACATGTGGGGTTTAGCCACATGACCCCAGAGAAAATAAGCAAAAGCAATGGTGAGAGGCAAGAACGGATTTGAATCAAAATGATCATTTTGGGCAACTGGGAAGCAAACATTTCAGTTCATTTTCCGGGCCCTGACAGAGTGCTTCGGGTTTAACTACAAGAATTGGGTCAGGTTGAGAGGTCTGTATGCTTAAGCAGCACTGGTCAAAGGGTGGCCTGTTGATTGTTATCTCAGAGCTGCTTTGGAAAGTGGCCTGCAAGAACCCTTACTGTTTCAGGGAACAAACTGGCTGCCACAAGATGATTGTTCCTCCTGTTTGGGGCGATCTGTCTCCTAGGCTTTGCTGTTTTCCCCCTGGAATCCAAGGTAATTGCATTTGAGGGATCTAAAACAAGACATGTAGAAGCCCTGGGTAAGATGCCTGGCATGAGAGAGTTAATCACAGCCATTTTCTAGACACTTAAGTGACTCACAGGCCTACATGCAGAGTAACAACACCTGGCCCAAAGGTTTAAACAAAGGGACAGAAAGGGACGGATGTGGAAGAAAGGCAGGAGGACAGGCTTCCTTCAGGGTGTCAGCAAAGCATCAGGGCTTTTTAAAAAATGATGCTGGAAGTGATAGCATAAACATTTCTTATAGGGGCTGGGGGTACATGCTCAGTGGTAGACTTATGATTGGGTGAACACTTTTACATGGTCTAAGGATTTAGCATGTTTGAGTTTGAAATTTGATCTCGTGCCAACCCCCCCCCCAAAAAAAAATATTTCTTGTAATGTTCTGTAAAGAAGACATGGTCCAGAATGGACAAAGCCTCAGCTTTCCCATTACTGAGGTTCAAAGACAGTTTCTTCTGATCTCTGGGGCCCCAGGCAGATGGCTGTATACTGCTTCAACACTGCTTGAGTGTAAGGGTCCCTGGAGGAGTGTCCATTGAATAAGGAAGTCACTGTTTCTGGCATGTGATCATGCCCATCTCAGTCCCCAGTCAAATGACCAGCTCTAAAATCCTATGCAGAGGACATGAAATGTGTTCAAAGGTCCTCAACGTTCAGCACATGATACTGTGAGCCTGGAGCAGAAGCGTGGAAAATTCTGGTCCCTGAGTGGCCATAGAAGACTAGGATAGTAGAATGTTACCCTTGATCAGGAATACAGGTGATGGAAACAGCAAATCAAGAATGGGAGCTTAGGGCTGGAGAAATGGCTCAGAGGTTAAGAGCACTGGATGCTTTTCTAGAGGGTTTGATTCCCAGCACCTACATGGCAGCTCAGAACTCTGTAACTCCAGTTCCGGGGGAATCAGATGACCTTTTCTGGCCTCTGCAGGCACCATGTATATATGGTGATGCAGTGATATACATGCAGGCAAAACACCACCACACACACACACACACACACACACACACACACACACACACACACACACACACACACACACACACTAAAAAGGTAACGACAGTTTTAAGAATAAAAAAAGGTTTATTTCCACCAGCTAATTGTAGCTCAAGTGGATAACTCACAATCCATACTGTCTTTTTAAAATTAGGGCTTTATTGCTAACTTTTACAGACAAAAACTCAAGATCAGAGAGGGCAAGAAATTGTTCTTAGGTCACCTGGCTGCTAAGTAATATAGACAGGGTTTAAATTTTTTTACCTTGTTCTCCTTTTTCTTCACTCCCCAGTGTAGACCCCAGGGATTTAGCCTATGATAGACCATCCTTCCTTCCTTTCCTGCCACTCTCTGTCATGCAGGCTAGAAGTCACTGTAGGTTAGTCTTATTTGGTTCTTCAGGGTCCTTTTTCCTACGCACACATTCAGCAGCATCACACAGAGATTGGAGAAGAGCTGCGTGGATGAGGGGGCTTTGTAGTCCCTGCATTCTAAAGGAAGAACCAGTTAGTTCCTGGTGCAGTGAGCTGTGGGGTCCTGCTCAGCACTGTGTTTGGTGGGCTCTACCTCCAGTCATCCGCTGCTGCTGTGCCTGGTATTGTGTGGTCAGTTATTGGATGGTTCCAGAAGCTGGCCCCATGGGCCTTCCTTCATGGTCTGCATGGGTGTGTGGGCATTTGAAAGGGTATGAATCCTGGTAATGGTTCCATTTCCATTCTCTGGTGCCGCAAATATGCCAACAGGAACAACACCCTCTAGTTTTTTTATACCGGAGGTTTTGTTTATTGTCTTTATTTTGCCTGCCGTCCTTTCTTCTCTCTTTCCCCCAGGGCCAGGGACAGAAGCCAGGCCTTGTGTGTATTACAGTAAGTGCTCTCTATAGCTGAGTTACACCCTTAGCCTGGCCTTTTTGGTTTTTAATCTCAAGGGTTGGAGACTCAATGGGTCACTTTCCACACAGTGGAAACTGCTACTACATTGGGGAGACGGCCTCCAGGAACCCGTTCACTCTCATGTTCTCCCATCAGTGCATTTCTTCATGGCCTATCTCTGGATTGCTTTCAAAGGCTGGAACTTGCTCTGTCCTTGTGACTTCCCTTGATTTGATCTGGGCCTCAGGGCCGGTGGGAACCAAGGTGCTCCTCTCTCAGGCTGTATGTCAGCAGAGCAGGGAGGTCCAGCCCCTAACCTCAGGCCCAGAGCTTCCCAGAGCCTGACCAGAATCCTAGACTGACTAGCAGACACCTCAGAAACTTCTGCAGACACTTCAGAAACTACTGCTCAATTCTCCTGATTTGCAGAATAAAAAAAACAGGGTTCAAAATTAAAAAAAAAAAAAGAAAAGGAAAGAAAAGAAAAGAAAAATGTGACCTGCCCAGAACTAGTGATAGCCTTAGCCTGGAACCTGAGTGAGGTTTCTAAGCCAGCACCATTTGCTTTGGGGCTTGCTGTCTCTCATGTGCTGACTCTTGTGACTTCCCTGTCCCCAAGATCTACCCAACATCAAACCTGGTGTGCCACTCCCCCTTCCCCCATTCCCCTCTTCCTCCTCCTCTTCTTCCTCCCCTTCCTCCTCCTTTAGACAAGATCTCATTGTGTGGGCCAAGTTGATCTCCAACCTCAAATTCGTGGTCCTCTTTACTTGGCCTCTTTAGTATTGGGATAGCAGGAACGTGCAGCCATGCCCAGCTCCTGTATGCTTTTCACTAGTTTTGGATGTCTCTGGATGAAGACGCAGTGCCTGGATCCTTGGTCAGGTTTTTCTCATTGTTGGAAGCTCTGCCATCCACCACCCTTTCTCTCCATCTCTTTTTGGGGGTTCTGTATCTCTCTCCCCCTTCCACCACCTCTGTTTCTGTATCAGTCTTTGTCTGCTCCACCACCTCTGCTTGCTTTGGCAGAGGAACTCTTTCTATCTCTCCCTGGATGACAGCAGCACAGATAGTTTGGACAGCTCCAACAGCCTGGACAGCTCCCCTCCTGCCTGCCAGGGAACCCCAGCTTCCTGGTGATCTTACTCTCCACTTAATGATCGGGGTCTCTGATGTAAAACATGAAAGTTAAGTCACCCCAGTGATGGGCATGACAGCAAAACACAGGAAGGCCCAGGGCATCCTAACAGCACCTTTGTGTAATCATGTGTCCTCAGACATATATGCAGCAAAACTCCCTCACACATAAAATAAGTAAAATGCATTTTTAAAATCTAGAATTTAAAATATAGTTAAATAGCACAACATGTAAAGGTGTTTGTTACCAAGCTTGATGACTTGAGTTCAATCCCTAGGACCCACATGATGGAAGAGAGAAAAGACTCCTGGAAGTTGTTCTCTCACCTACACACACACACACACACACACACACACACACACACACACCCTCTGCATGCATGCCCAGCAAATAATATTAAAGTCTAGACTTCATACAACCTCCAGAGTGTCCCCCACTGTCTCACAGACAGCAGGATTCACTACCACCCACAAACTGGACTCATGGCCTTTTTGCATTGATACTGGCATAACTGGTAGCTTCCTTCATAGTCACATAGTTCAAGACAAAATCATTGTTCTGTCATCTGGTGACTGGAAAGACCACTTAAGACTATTGCACGTTCCTGATGGGCTATGGGACAAGCAGATGCGTGGAGATGTGTAGGATAGGCAAGGCTGGATTTTTGTTTCAAGAGGCTCACTAAAGGTCTGGTGGAAAGGGGAAAGTGGTTACATTGAGAACAGGGTCAGGACAATGAGGATCGTGTCCAAGAGCTTTATTCTACTTATCAGCAAACACTGAGCTTAAGGGTGAGCAGGTGAGAGGTGATGGACAGACACATCAGACTCAATCCAAGTGAGGTCAGGGCCCAGAGAAGATCCTGGCCAGGAGCCTGGAGTTGGGAAGAAGCAAGTTCTTCTCATCTCTAGTGCTTTGCTTGGATCTGTGTACCCCTCAGGCCACCAGGGATGTTGTGTCTTTATCAGCTGATGTATTTCATTGAGTAAGCCTGCCTTGCTCCCAGATTTTCAAATAATTCTTTTTGAAAGCCAACCATCAGCAAACCTTTGAATCAGTTTTGGTTTTTCAAAACCAAATTTACAAAATTTAACTCAATAAGATTTAATGTTCATTTTTTTGTTTTATTCGAAGCAATTACAAAATAAAAGATACTTTTCTTGACTTGAGTAAAACTAGCTTATCTGAGATTGATGGTTATACAATATTTAACTGTGAGGTCCTGGACGTGATCCCACTTAATCAAGAATGAAACAGACTGTTTACAGCCTACTGGTTCCTTTATTAGCTGCTATCCCCTTTGACCAGCCGTTTTCAGCCTGTGGGTCTCGACCCCATTGGTAAACATCTGTCTCCAAAAATAAATATTTACATTATGATTCATAACAATAGCAAAATTATAGTTATGAAGTAGCAATGAAATAATTTTATGGTGGGGGATCACCACAACATGAGGGACTGTATTAAAGGGTCACAGCTTTAGAAAGGCTGAGAACCACTGCCTTAGAGGCTCAGACCAGTGCAAGCTAGGTCATCATGAATGGGGCTAAGATGAGATAAAGTGGAGACCATCACAGGCAAACAGTGGGATCCTGTCTTAATATTAAAAAATAAATACATAAATACCATAAATAAATGCTCTAGCAAGAGGAGAGGCCAGCTGCCCTAGAAAAATCTAAGACCTTAGCTTCAAGTTCTTTAAAGTTAAGCTGGGGCTATAGCTCAGTAGTCAGGTGCTTGTCTAGCAAGTGTGAAGCACTGAGTTCAATCCTCAAATCCACCAGAAGGGAAAAATGGAAATTTGGGGCTGGGGAGATGGCTCAGTTGATAAGAACCTACAAGTAAAGTCCAGCATGGAGGTGAATGCCTGTAATCCCAGAAGCCTGGGAAGGACACTGGGGCTGGCTGGCAGCAGTCTAGCCAATCAATGAGCTCCAGGTTCAGAGAGAAGTCCATTACTGTGTCCATAGTAATAATAAAAGATGGAGGGGTTAGCAAGATGGCTCAGCAAGTAAAGTGATCACCACCACACAAATACAAGGACTTGACTTCAGATACCCAGCTGTGTGTGGCATGCAAAAGCTGGCCAAGCAGCGTGTCTGCAACCCTAGTGTTTGGGCGGGATGCAGAGTACGGACAGGTCCCTGGTGCACACTGGCCAACCATCCTAGTCAACTGGTGCACTCCAGGTTCAGTGGGAGACCCTGTCTCAAAAGTAAGGTGGAGAGTGATTAAAAAGACACCCAACTTCAACCTCTGGCCTCTACACCCACACGTGTTTGTGTGTACCTGCATATAAGTTTGCATATATCACACGAACTCAGATAGACATAAACAAAAAATTAAAGTGGAGAGCAATCAAGGAAAAACACCTAGTGTTGGCCTCTAGCCAACTCCTTATGCACACATACAACACACCCACAAACACACACACACACACACACACACACACACACACACACACGAACATGTATACACACATATTCACACACACACAAATATTAAAAAATAAAATAGGGCAGGTGAGATGACCCAGCAAGTTAAAGGTGCCAGTGATGAAAGGTGCCAATGATAAAAATAGAACAAACATAATAAAGTTGGTGTTTCTTCTTTACTGCACGAGACCCCTTGATAGTGTATGTCATAACCATAGCTACTGAGTGACTGACGGATGAGGAACGCATATGCCAGGGATTTGCTGGGCAAAGAGATGACTCAGGTTGGAGGCAGGGAGATCAGGATGGCACTAGATTTCGTCACACCGTTGGAAAGGGTGTGAGGTTTAAAATGTATGTTTTCTTTCCAGGGTGTTTTGGTTAATGTTTTCAGCTCCAGCTGGCTGCAAATTAATCCTAGGAAAGCGAGGTTGTAGATAACAGAGAACACCTGTGGCCCTCAGTCATTGTATGCCACTCCATCAGTAATCAAGGAGCTTTTGTATGTGACAGTCCCATGAACTTAGAAGATTGGCTGTCTTCATCTGCAGAAGTAATTACCCTGTGAGGGGTGGGAGTGTAGTTTCTAGCTCAAGGTATATTCCTTTGGAACCATCATGCAGAACCGTCATGTTCTTCCTCGTGGGCTCCTCCATTGGGGGAGGCATTGGATAAAAGTTTTCCCAACTTGTGTAATAATAAGAGGCAGAGAAATTGATTTGATTTAGCAGTCAGTAGATGATTGTGTGTCTACAAGCTGGAAATACAGACCACAACAAGCAGGACCCTGCCTCATGGATTCTTGTTCTAAAGGAGCAAGCATCCTAATGCCACTACGGGGCTGTAGCAGAATTCCAAGACCATCTCAGGGTGAGAAGTATTTTAGACTCAATACCAGTGGGGATTTGCAAATATAGATTTCTGGGCTCAGCAAGATCAGAGAGCAGCAGCAAAGAGACACTGTCTTTTCTGTTTTTTTTTTTTGTTGTTGTTGTTGTTTTGTTTTGTTTTTGATGTCCCCTACTCCATCAAATAGTCCTATCTTTCTTCGCTTTCTGGTACAATCCCCACACATGATCCTACATCAGAGAAACCTCTTAGGTTTTGCGGTTTTCAGATGCATCCTCCATGACCTTAGATAGAAAGAAGCCCCCAGTCTGGTGTCTCAAGAGAAACCGGGCAAATAGAGGCCAATACTCTCAAGGCTGGCTTTCCCAGCCTGCCCCTGGGGCTCATTATTGCCTCAGAGGGCTGTCCCCGGCAAGGGTGGGGTGGGGTGGGGTGGGGTGGGTGGGTGGGGTGGGGTGGGGTGTGTGTGTGTGTGTGTGTGTGTGTGTGTGTGTGTACACCGAATCTCAGTAATGTTTGCCTAGAGAAGGGGCTTCAACCTGATTTTTAAGTCAAGAGCTGCCCAGGCCAGCCCAGAGCCACGGGACCCGCTCCTTCAGCTCCACACTGCCACCTTGTGGTTGGAGATGCAGTTTTGCAATGAGCAGGGGTCAGGAGACCCTAATCATGTCTTTCCGCTCCCCAACGTTATTTGTTCAGTAAGTCATGTTTTAATTTTATCTTGTGGAGCCCATTATCATTGCTTATAAGAATAAATATGCACTGGATTTTCCTGTATATTAAAGAGTCATATTGGCTAATTTTAACCAGGACTTTGGAGCTCTAGACCCAGAATGGAACCACTGCAGCCTGGGTCCCGATTTAATAGCCACTTTAGACCAAAGACCTATTTACGTACAAACAAAAGCATAGCCACCTGGGAAATCAGTTACTGTTACCAGATAGCTTAAAAATCCATCCTGAGGAATTCCTACAATTAACTGGTCAGCCATTTTCCTCTCTGCCCTGGCCTGGTGTCCTGTTCCTACATGGTTGTTTCTTTGTTTGGTTGATTGGTTTTTCCAGACAAGGTTTCTCTGTGTAGCTCTGGCTGTCATGGAACTCACTCAGTAGATCAGGCTGGCCTCAAACTCGATGGGATTAAAGGCTTGCGCCACCAACCGCCCGGCTTTGTTTTGTAAAATAGGGTCTCACTATTGCAGGCCAGACTGGTCTTCCAATCCTGCCTCTGCGTCCTGAGTACTGGGATTACAGATGTGTGCCACGATGCCCGCTGCCTATGTAAATTTTGGATTTTGTTTATTTTTGCACTACTAGGGGTAGGATTAAACCTAGGGCCCGTTGCTTGCTAAGGGATCGCTCTGCCGCTGGACTATGCTCCCAGCTGTTTTTATTTATATTTCAAGGCAGGGTCTTGCTAAAATATTCAATCAGGCCTTGAACTTGCTTCTTAACCCGGGCAGTTCTTGCATTTGCAACCCGCTAGCCTCCTGAAGAGCCGAGGTTACAGATTTCCTCTGTAGGCTTTAAGGAACTGAAGGGCGGGGCTTCACAGCATGAACTGTATATAGATGTTCCCAACACAGAAGCGGCATTATTCAGTTTATCCTGGTGTTGGGGTCAGAAATGATTTTTTGCTCCCTCCCCACAAGGCCCACCCGCTTGTATCCCATCCAGCTCTCACTGCTCCACACTGTCCATGAGAACTCCCTATAGGTGCTGCAAAGGCTGTTGCTCATTGTCTTAGACCAGACACACTTTTGTTCCAGGATCATCCTACAGTGGGCTCCCAAGGTCCCAGGCCCAATGCATGGTCACTTCACACTGGTCTTATTGTAGAATCTGCTCTCTGGGAAAGATCCAGTGTAGTCTTCCCACGGAAGGAACCGTGGGGTGAGGGCCCCAAAGCCACCCCACGAATAAATTTTCCTTGTGCAGTTCACAAAAGTACACAAGAGAAAGCACAGGAGTAGGCAAACAAGGACTACCGGAAACAAAGAGTAAACTGGAGAGGGGTGTTAGCTAGCCTTGGTCCTGGGTCCTTTTCTGTCTCCAAATTATAGACTCTCCAGACCCAAGACCTTGGGAGTCACCCTCTAGCTGCAGTCTAAGACAGGCTGTCATTTCCTCCTATGACAACAGTAGAGAGTTCTTTATAAATCTCTTCCAACATTGTTGTTTCTAGTTCCTAAATAAAGGCAATTCTGTTCAGAGAAATTGGTGACCTGCAGAGTTCACACAGGTAGAAAGAGCAAGACTGAACCCCAGACCTTTGGGATGCACAACTGGAGTTCCTTCTGAGTTCCAGTCACATGGTGAAGGATTTAATTAGCACCTGAAAGACCCGCTCGGAATGCCCCTGAGCCCCCTGCCCCGAAGCTGCCGGGGCCTCCCAAGCCTACACCCCGGCAGGGCTCGCGCCCCCGGCCCGCCCCGCCTGGCACCTCGCCTCGGGGCTGGGGCCGAGCAACGAGCACCAGGTGGGCCGGCACGAGGGCGAGCACCAGGTGGGCCGGCACGAGAACGAACACCAAGTGAGCCGGCCTGGAGCCCTGCCCCTGAGCCCCGCCCGATGAGAAACACTCCGTCCCAAGGTCTCCGCCCCCAAGGTCAGCCATCTGGACGCGGAGGGGGGGGAATTGAGTCTGTTGTACCAGACACCAGACCTTGAGAATATGCTGATCTGGAATGGCTCTGTGTCTTATTTGAACCATCCAATAGAAATGATTCTGTATTTCGCCTCATTTGAAAGACTCTGTGTTTCACCTCATTTGAATAACTCTGTACTTTGCCTCATTTGAATAACCCTGTATAGCGCCTCATTTACATTGACCAATGGGAATAGCTCTGTACAATGCCTCATTAGAATTATCCAATAGAATCCCTGCTCCTAGCTTGCGCCTTTTTCCCTATATAAGGACCCCTTTCCCTTGGCTCGGGGCGCTTAGCCACACAGAAGCTAAATCGCCCCGGGTACCCGCGTCTCCAATAAAGCCTCTTGTTTTTTGCATCGAGTTCGTGGCCTCGCTGATTCCTGGGTGTGGGTCTCCCTCTACAAAAGTACCTCTTCGGGGGTCTTTCACACCTTGTCGGCGGTAGGCACTGGAGCCAGGAAGTGCAGTCAGAGATGGGGCACTGGGTAGAGGGGTGCGAGAGATTGCATAAGCAAGAAGAGGAACATCTTCAACTGTCCTGGCTTGATGGGGTTTGCATCCCAAGCCCAGATCCACATGATAGATGGGCACAGAAGCCACAGAACACAGAGAGAGAGTGGGTGACTTCCTCCTGACTGTGTTGTACCTTTAACACCCCCTGTCCCCTCAAATGTGCCTGTTTGCTGCTCTCCAGTTCTCTAGTTCCAAAGGGTTGGATGTTCTGTTCAGTCATCGCATCCAGCTGGGATTCTTTTCTGAGGAATCCTAAAGAGGTTTCTTAGGGCAGAGTGGCTGTGATAAACACCGTGACCAAAAACAGCTCAGGGAGGAAGGGGTTTATTTCAGCTTACAACTTCCAGGTCACTGAGAGAAGTCAGGATAGGAACTCAAGGCAGGAACCTGGAGGCAGGAACTGAAGCAGGGGCTGTGGAGGAGTGCTGCTCACTGGCTTGCTCTCCATAGCTTGATCAGCCTGCTTTCTTTCTTATTTTTTATTTTTTTTTGTTTTTTTTTTTTTTTTTTTTTTTGTTGTTGTTTTTTCGAGACAGGGTTTCTCTGTGTAGCTTTGGAGCCTATCCTGGCACTCGCTCTGGAGACCAGGCTGGCCTCGAACTCACAGAGATCCGCCTGCCTCTGCCTCCCGAGTGCTGGGATTAAAGGCATGCGCCACTAACACCCGGCTTATTTTTAATTTTTAGAGCAATTTCTTTTATTTTTTTGAGATTATAATACAATCATGTCATTTCCCTTTTCCCTTTCCTCCCTCTAAACCCTCCCATATACCCTCCCCTTCTCTCTTTCAAATTCATGTCCTCTTTATTCATTGTTGTTACATACATATATGTACATATATGTGATATGTATATGCATATATATTCCTTAAATACATAAATATAAACTGCTTGGTCTGTATGATGTTACTTGTATGAATGCCTTCAGCTCAGCCTTCTTTCTTGTACAAACCTTTCCCCAAGGGCTGCCGCGCCCACAGTCGGCTGGGTCCTCCCACATCAGTCACCAGGCAAGAAAATGCACCACAGGCCAGCCTGGTGGAGGCAACTCCTCAACTGAGGTTCCCTCCTCCAAGATGAGCATGGTTTGTGTCAAGTTGACACAGAAGTGTCTTTACTGAGCCTTAGTCCCTCTTCAGAACTTCTCTAGGTGTTTGTAGATCAGTTGTGATTGCAAACCACATTTATACCCACTTTGTCTGACTCTCATAACTCAGGTATCCAGGCTCAGAACGTCACTGACTGTGGTCACAGCTAGTCCAGAGCCAGGATCCAGCCCTCTTGACCTGCTGCTGGTGGCTGCTTTTTGTATAATCTTGGCTGTCCCTTGGAACCAGAACTAAGGTGGGGAAGTTCCTCTAGTTCCCCTGAAAATAATCAGGAAGAGTGGGGCCAGGCCCCAGGTTTCACTTTTCCTTGCTGTCTCTTCTTCCTACCTTGGAGGAAGATTCGGTAATACAGAACCGAGGTCAAAGGGGCCAGCTCTGTTGACGTGGGACCTACCAGAACTGAAGTAACAACATGTATGTAATTGTTATGAAAAAGGGACAATTCTAGAACCTGTTGGTTAGAACATCCTTTGTGGTTTTTGTGCTGTGTTAGGAAATTCTGGTTTTGCAAAGTCATAGATGGCTAGAGTTGAGAAAGACCTTAGAGACTACCTCACTACAGGTGAGGAAGCTGAGGCTGGAAAGTGGAGGTGGCTTCCCAGGGCAAAGTAGAGACTTCAAACCTTGACTTCAACTTCTCTTAGAACTTCAAGGATTTCTAGAACCATGATCATGTCATGTCTTTTTTTTTTTTTTTTTTTTTTTTCAAAAAGGATGTCTGTTCCACACAGTACCAGAGGAAGGAAGGCTGGATCTCTGGAGGAGACGAGGAGGAAAGGCCCTAGCCTTGTGGCTCACAGCCTTATTCTTTCTCCTGATTTTATTTTATTTTATTTTTTTATTAGTTCAAATTAGGAACAAGCGTGCTTCACATGCCAATCCCTTCTCCCTTTGTCTCCCCTCCCCCCAACCTGCCACCAGCCCCTTCCCCCCTCTGCTCCCCATCTTTCTTCTGATTTTATTGTGAACTTTTTCACTTCTTCTTCCTGCTTCTCTTTCTCCCTATCTCAGCCCCAGGGGACATACCACTGAGAATGCATGGTGTGTCCCAGTGCCAAACACCCAGTGGCAGGAATGATGCAGGAGAAGGGCTAGCTAGCATTTACTGTGTTCCTAGTTGGCACCAGTTCCCACATCACCATCGGGTATCAAGCCCCAAATTGTCATCAGATCATCTCATTTCTGCAGATAGGAGGGCATAGCTGGGAGTCCTGTTCTCCTTTCTAATAATCTGTCCTCCCTGGTTGCACTGAGATGTACCAGTAGGTTAGAATGGGAACAGTTAGCCAAGTCACGAGACAAGCCTCTAAGTTGATAATGCCATTGAGGCCTGTCCTAGATCTAGAATACTAGTCTACCAGCCGGGTCTGTTTGTGGGTGCCTTTATGGATGTGAAGGGAACCGAGAATTTGATTCTCCCGATTCCCAACAATCTAAAATTGAGAGAGAATAGCCAGCACTCACACTAGGGGCTGCCATGACACCTAGGGTAGTGGCAGCCATTCTAGCCTCCTCATCCTGCCTCAAACTAGGCTCCACTCGGTACCATCATCAACCCTTTTAGCCCTTATTCCCAATGCCTGAGATGAGCAGAGCCTGGTTCCAGGGACTCCTCTCTAAAAGATGCTGGTCTCCATGTTGGCTTCTCCATCCCCCTGCTCTAAATCCTTCGGTGACTCTGCAGGCCTGGGCTTTGAATGGAGGCTGAGGTTAAGGCTAAGACGGAGGGTAGATGGACCACTGGAGTGGGTCAGCAGTGTTGTGCGGCGGCTAGCAAGGCTGCTGTTGGAGAGTTGCCTGTGCACTCGGGGCTGGGAACCCCTGCAGCAGGAGCGGGGACTCAGGGAACGTGGCAGCAGGTGGCTGTTGAAGCCCATGTAGATCCAGGGGTTGCAGCAGCTGCTGAGGTTGCCCAAAAGCATTGAGATGGTGAAAGCCACATTGGTGGAATCTGCCGAGACAGAAATACAAAAGGTCTTAGAACGACAGCACAAGGGGGAGCCTAGGACAGAAACCGGGTCTCCACTGAGCAGATGAAGGCATGGAGGCCCAGAGAGGAAAAGAGATTCACTTGGGGTTCTGTAACTAGGGAGCATTGCTCAGGCCTAAACTTTAATTCCTAAGCCAGGCCTCACTGCCCCTGTCTCAGCTGACTTGTAACGGTAGTGATAAGGTTTGCTCCAAGTTCAATTTAGAAGAGTAAACGCTGCTTGGGTAGGACTGCTGGTCCAAACAGAAGGAAAAGGTTTTGTTTTAAAATGTGGACCATGAATCCTCTAATTCGAGTCTTTTCTCATTCTTTTAGCCCAGTCCAGCCTCAAACTTAACACAGGCCTTTGGAAACTTACTCCAATTATGATCCCTTTTCGCCCAGGGGAAAAAAAAATGTATGTTTCCTTGGGTATACAGGTAGACAAATGGAACATTTACTGATACAAATCACAAAGTGATTTTCTTCTTCCCTATGGCCTCATGGATGTGCGTATTTTTCTCGTTGGGTATGAAGGATTCCTTCCAGCATCTATCTGCTGTAGCCTAGAGGCCAAGGGTTCCTTCAGTCTGTTTTCATCATAGAAAGTTGCCTTTTGGTGGACTGTAGGCTGAGCTGACAGTTGTCTTTCAGAGCTCTAAACACATCACTCTAAGCCCTCCTGGCTTTTAAACACTGTTGAGAAATCAGCTGTTACTATGATGGGCTTGTCTTTCTGTGTAACTTGGTGTTTTTCTCTTGCTGCTTCCAAGGTACTTTATAATATAACGTGGGGAAATTCTTTTCTGGTCTTATCTGTTTGGTATTTTAAATTCCTCCCTAAGGGGATGGGCATCTCCCTTAGATAGGTGAGTTTTGAAGCTATGGTTTTATTGGAAATGTTTCTATTTCTTCAGCATGGATTTTTTTCTCTCTTTCTTTTATGGCCCTGGTTTGTAGATTAGGTCTTTTCAGGGTATGCCTCAGATCTCAAATGTTTTATTAACACTTTCTTACTAATTTACCTTTGCCATTGATTGTTTCAGCTTCTCCACCTGGTCTCCAAGTCCTGATACGTTGTCCTTCTCATGATCTATCCTTCGGGTAAGGCCTTTCACAGAACTTTCTGTTGACTTACTAGTATTTTATTTCCAACATTGTTTGCTTTTCTTCAATGTTCCGGTCTCTTTCACATCTTATATTGTTTTCCTTGTTTTCTTCAGCTCTTTGTGTTCTCTTGGAACTCATTTGGGAGTTTGTGTTCTCCATGATTTTCCTGAGCATATTTATAATCATCCTTTTAAATCCTTTGCATGGGATTTTTGTCTAATTCGGTCTCATTGGAGGCCTTTACTATTGGACTAGTGATTTTTTGAAGGAGTCACTTTTCCCTGGCTATTCATGTTTCTTATGTTTTTGGCTTGAGACTTGTGCATTAGGTCATTGGTTGGATTTTTAAAAAGCACTCCCATTCTTTCAGTAGAAGTATTTACAGTGTTCAAGGGAAGCTGCACCATAGTGGGGTTGAGGCATAGCTTTCCTCTATCAGACTTCAGGGCACCAGGAGCAATCTCCCCTGAGAGTGAAATACTAGCTGCGAAAACAATCACTATCAAGGAACAGGCTCACTGTGAAAATATATTAGCAGTTAAATAAAAAATAATCACTTCCTAAGCACCAATAATTTTAGACAATAAAGAATTGATAGTACGGCAAGCATGAATTTATTAGTTAGTGTGGGAATAGGTAGAAAAGAAAAATAGTGAGACTACTGTTGGATTGATGAAGAAAGAGTAGAGGAAGGAACGTAAGTAGAAGGGGGACAGTAGGGACAAAGGTGTGGGGGTAGAGTGGGGTAGGTAGCTTTGGCTAAAGTTGGAACTGGAAGAGAAAGGTAAGGAAATGCAGATAATCACCTGGAACCACCCCAGTGCCCAGAAGGCTGAGACACAGCAGCCCTTCCACCTTGGCCAGCCTGTGTGCTTAGAGAGGAGAGGGTTACAGACAGAGAACAAGAGCAGAGAAGGGTGCAGCTGGCATGGAGAAGTGGCGTTGGGTATTAAACACAGGAGAAGCAGATGTGAAAGAGAGCGAGCTGATGGGCACAGAAGAGTATGAATGCAGGCTGATCTCTTTGCTCGCTCCTGTCTCAAGTCTCTCCGCATTCCTTCCTTGGCTCCCAGAAGCCTGGAACCCCCCTATAAATTGTGTCAGGTCATTGATGCTAGGGGATTCTTCAAGGATACTTTAGGGTCCAGTTCTGTGTTGTGGATGCTGCTCTTGCCTCAAGTAATAGCTCCTGCTCTCTGAGTTTCAAGGAATTTATTTTAAAACAAGTTTTGCTATGTACTTATTAAAGACTAAACCAAGTTTTCATGCCAATGGGATGGATGTGCTTGTTCATTTTCATGTAAACAGATCTTAGCCAAAATATTTGCTACTGTAGAACACAGAGCATTTTCAATGTCTTTCAGAGTTGATTAATATTTTGAATTTATAATAGTCAATGTGCAGACTGTTGTTTTGTATGATTATGTAGCATAAAATAACAGTAGCATATATAAGGACATTTCAGATATTGTTAGAAATTCTATCCTAATAATCCCAGGCCAAAATTCGTTCAGTGAGGGCTGGAGAGATGGCTCAGAGGTTAAGAGCACCGACTGTTCTTCCAGAGGTCCTGAGTTCAATTCCCAGCAACCACATGGTGGCTCACAACCATCCCTTATGAGATCTGGTCCCCTCTTCTGGTGTGCAGATATACATGGAAGCAGAATGTAAATAAAATCTTTAAAAAAAAAAAAGAACTGAAAAAAAATTCGTTCAATGATATTTTCTTCTAACATATTTTTGATTAATGTATATATGGTGTATATGTGTATGCATATGTGTATATTGGGTGCACATGCTTGTACATGCATGTGTGGAAGTCAGAGGTTCATATCAGGTGTCTTCCTCTATCACTAACCACCTTACAATTTTTTTTTGAGATAGGACATCTAACTGAGTCCAGAGCCCACAGATTGGCTAGACTTGGACAGCCAGCAAGCCTTCAGGAACTTCCCATCCCAGCACTAGATCTGACTACCACACCAGTCTTTTCACATGGATGCTGGAGATCCAAATTCAGATCCTCGGGTTTGCAGGCAAACACTTTACACCCTGAGCCACCTCCTTAACCCTGGTTATTTTTAATATGAAATGCAAGTCAGTAACTCAAACAAAAAAAATTTAAAAATCAAACATTTCAATCCAATGCAATCCAAAGATAAACAAATTTAATGCATGCTGAGCAGCGATAGCAAGAAAATATTAGGTATGATATAAAGCCCGGTATGATAGAACACTTTGATCCTAGCACACAGGAAGCAGAGACAGGTGGATCTCTGAGTTCAAAGCCAGCCTGGTCTACCAGAGTGAGTTCCAGGACAGCCAGGGCTGCTATACAGAGAATCCTTGTCTTGAAAAACCAAAACAACAACAACAATGAGTGGTTTTGGTCTTTCTATTTTCTCTAGAGCATTCTCACCATTTGCTCTGGTCACTATAGTCTCCTTTGCCCAAAGCAGTAGATCAGCAGACCTTGGAATGAAACTTCTCAAACTCCTGCACTGCATGGAAGAGCCAACCGCCATGCTACAAGCAGGCCTGTGGAGAAGCCTTCATGGCAAGGAGCCAATGCACATGGCCAGCTGACGCACTGAGGCCTGCTAGCCAAACCATACACAAGCTCACTTGAAGTGGAATCCTCTCCCAGCCGAGCCTTCAGATGACTATAGACCTGGCTGATACCATAATAGCTACTTCCCTGCGAGAGACTCTGAGGCACAGGACCCAACAAAATGGTGTGTAAATTCCTGACCCACAGAAATGGTGAAGTAAAATGTATCACTCTAAAGACAGTCGACTCTTACCTGGATAATTTTCATCTTTATCTGCCTTGTCAGGCAAGCAATCTTCATCTAGTTCAGTGGTTCTTAACTTTCCTTAACCTTCAACTCTTTAATAAAGTTCCTCATACTTTGGTAACCCCCTCAACCATAAACTTATTTTCATTGCTGCTTCCTAACTGTCATGTTGCTGCTATGAATTTTAAATAAAAATGTCTGTGTTTTTTGATGGTCTTAGGTGACCACCACCTCCAAGTACAACAGAGGAGCAACTTCTAGACACAGAGCAACTGCTGGGATCTCAGTCTTCTTCTCTAGTTGTTACTAGGAATCTACTCTCTCATGGGGGGGAGAAGTTTCTTAGGTGGGCAAAAATGTACAGTGAAAAATTCCACTGAGATCCCTTCCAGATATAAATTTCTTCCTAGAGATTTAAGGAAATGCTTCTCACCAACAGGAATGCAGATGACCCTGGCCTCCTGTGCAACAGCATAACTGACTTACTAGCAGCTTCTTCACAAAGGTTGAAGAACCTTTGAAAGCAATGCTGGACCTGGAAGGAAACTCACAAGCAGACTTCCCAGTTCTTCCAGCACAGTCAACAAGAACCACTGCTCCATCCTTCTATTTCTAAAGAGAAGATCCCGCACCCACCACTAACATCAAAGGTCTAGCTCATGTGTTTACCCTGCAGCCCATGACAAAAGCTTCAGACAATCATGAAAAAACTCCTTCAGATGTGCTCAAGGTAGGGTCACACCTGAGACAAAAATAAACAGGGCATAAGGTGGGAACATTTGATAAGACACGAGTCATAGGGGTAGAAGCCAATGCTATTTGGCTAAGGAACACAAATGCCTTGCCTTATGAAGCATCTTTTGTTTTGGTCCATCTGAGCCAGGCACAGTGTAAGGGAATATGCCATGAGGAAGCATCGGACTCCATGGGGGCTCTGCTGCTCAGCCCTTGTGGGAAGATCTCCCACAACCAGTGCAGGCAGAAATTCAGCTTACAAGGGGCAAGAAGACAGGCTTTACCCAAAGACCATGGGGGAACTGGGTGAACAGAACAAATAACTCTAAGGTAGTGACTCAAAGCCCACAGGGCTTTTATTTTGCTGAGAATGCATTGTAAGACAGTTCTTTGTCCCTGCACTGGCTTAGAGAAGTCCTTAGCCATGGAAAATCACTCTCGATACAGACAACGTATTGGGGACAGGCTCACAATAATGGTGGGTCTTGAAGGCAAACAGGGAAAACCACACCACCTGATAGAAAAAAATGGAATCAATCTTCCCACAATGCTTCAATTAAGGGCAAATAACTACTTCATCTTTTATCACTGGCCAGACTGTAATTGTTTGGAGAAAAGTCATGTGACAGATAAAGCTGGCCTATAAAGCCCCTGAACCAAGTCCTGGCTCCATCACCTACTAGCAGTGGCATCTTAGACCTGTATCTTTAAGGCTTCTCTGATGTACTGTAGAGAAAGTCACTTCATGCAGCTTCACATACATGGTACCAAGAAACCCTTCCTACTAGTCTATGCCTGGCTGGAGCAGTGGAGCCTTAATAGTAAGTTGGGTCTAATATGCTCATTGCTTACAGAAAACTTGCAAATACCTTTGTGTCCACACTAATGCCAATGGGATAGTTAAGAAGGGATACAGAGCCAAGCATGGTGCTGCGTATCTGTAATCCCAACACTCAGGATGTAGAGGCAGGAAGATCAAAATTTTGACATGGGCTATACAGTGAGTTACAAGGTCATCCTGGGCTACCTGCAGCATTTGCAGCTCAGGAAGCTACTGTGCACATCATTCCTTGTTACCATGTAGAGCTGTCTTTTTGGAGAGCATCACTTTGTTTTTTGGGTAAGAGGAAGGCCTCCTTCCTTGTAGAGTCAAGTTGAGAACCAGGGATGTCAGCAAGGAATGGTTTAAAAAAAAAAAAGACAAAAGTGGGCTCTACTCTTCACTTTGCCAAGTCACAGATCCTTTCTGAGCCTCCCTTTCCTCGATGGCATAATGAAAGAAAGAGCTGAAGTTGAGGTCATAGGGCTGTCGTATGCCAGCCTAACTAATTGGAAGTGGCTACTGAGAAAGGCCACAGAGCCATATCCAGACCCAGAAGGGGAGGGCACCGAGAGAGAGAACAGTTCCTGTACATTGCCATCCTGGATCAGATTATTTGAAACTCCCTTTCAGTTCTGTTAAGTCTGTGATCCTAAAGCCCATGTAACAACTGGAAGTTGACTGAGCAAATCTGCCAAAAACAGCCATACTGTTTTCTACCTTGTTCCACAACAAAAGCATCACATAGTGTTTTAAAATTGTTAAATAAGTAACCAAAATTTAAAATCAAGAAATTCCACTGTGGCGATATCTTGCTTGTACAAATAAAGCCTGTCTGAAGGTCAGAGAAGGGAGCTTGCCACTGGCTAACCATAGAGGTCTATAGCAGCAGAGCATGCTCTAAGACAAACAAGCATCAACTTTCTTAGTTACTCCATTTCTTAGTCTCCTGCCTGGCCCTGGGAGGCACCGTGGTCCTTACCCTAACCAACCTTATTGCCCTCCCTCACCACTTCACATAAGCCGCATACTTGCCTTCGTTAGGGGCATTCTCATCCCACACAGACCACATCTGGACACTGAAGAAGGGTGCCCAGCAAGCGATGTAGGCCAGCACAATGACAAAGGTCATCTTCACAGTTCGGATCTTTGCCCTGGTGATGGTGCTGATGCTGCTGACCCGGGATGGCAGCCCTCTAGTGGCTGCAGCAGGGGCAGAAGATGAGGACTTGTCCCACGTCCTCCAGCCCCTTCTTTCCTCCCTGCCAGCCTGTGTCTTGACTTTAAGGTTCTTGTAGATCTCACGGCAGATGAGGCTGTAACAGGCTGTGAGCACCGCCACAGGGAGCACAAAGATGGCCATGGTGGTCCAGGTGATGTAGGCCCGTGGCCCCCAAGAAAAGTAGAAATCTGCCCAGCAGTCCAGCACCCCTGAGCCCTGGATCACCTCTCGCAAAGAAAAAATGAAAATTTGAGGGAGGCTGAGGACGGCAGCCAGCAGCCAGGGGGCAGCAATGAGAGGGTAGGTGGCTTGGCTGGGCTGCTGGAGGCTTCGAAGGGGGTGACAGACAGCCAGGTATCGGTCCAGTGTCATGGCCAGCAGCATGTAAGTGGAAGCAAACATGCTGAGCACCTGCAGATACTTGACGGCCCGGCAAAGGACGTCAGAGCCCTGGAAGCGGTAGGTGATATCCCAGAGCAGCTGAGGCAGTACCTGGAAAAGCGCCACGCCCAAGTCAGTCAGGGCCAAGTGCAGCACAAACAGATGCATTCGGGAACGCTTATGGCCCTGGCACCCCAGTGTCAGGAGTACAGCCAGGTTGCCTCCTGTGGCCAGAACCAGGACAGTGGCTAGGATGCCAATCTCCACCTTGGCTAGCTCTTCATCCCTGCCCAGCCAGGGTGTGGTGGCATTGGGGACAGACTGGGTGCCCCCAGGGGAGGGAGTGGCAGTCCAGGAAGGCTCAGAATCCATGATCAGGATTTGAGGGAGAGAAGGATAGGAGGGTGGATGGAGGGACCGCGTGGGTGCAAACAAAGCTGGATAGATAAAATGGAATGGGAGAGAAAGCTCTAGAGGTGGAGAGAAAAGGAGGCGAGGGTGTCAGGGAACAGGTGGAATAGTTCAGCAGACAGGAATAGGAAGGAGAAGGAAACCAGCAGAGAGCAGACCTAACATCCCTGACCTCTGTGGGCCAGGGAATCAAGGAAAGAAGAGGAGGCTCTGGGAGCTGGGGGTCAGTGTGGCAAGGATGGAGAGGGTTGGAGGTGGGGGCTTCTGAAAGGTGACAACAGAGGAAGCAGAGGGGCAGCTGCCATCTCCCAAATCCAACCCAAATTCATTTTGTCCAAACTTTTCTGGAAGTGGAGAGAGTGGATGTCCTCGAAGGCACAGTCCAGGATCACAGACAGGCGTTGCCTGCAGGAACTGGAAATCCCAGCTAAGCCATGCGCGCTCTCGGCTCTTCCTCTCGCTGGAGGAACACAAGCACCAGCCCAGCAGATGTGGCAGCTCAGAGCGTATTTGTATGTGCTTGGATTCCTAGCCCAGAGGCTGCCGCTTGCCGGTTGGCTCCTGCGGAGGAGGGTGGAGTGAGGTTCAGTGGCACCCTTCAGACAGGGGTACCGAGGGGAGGGGCTGAGGAGCTGGGTGGGACTGTGGTGGAGGAGGGTCAGGGAAAGAATCGTAGAAGGAAGAAAGAAGCAAGCTCTCACCAGCTACAGGGATCCACTGGGCACCAAACAAACTAACCCAGGTTGGCATCTTGACCCCTCGACTCTCGCCAGACAGGTGCACACTGGAGATGGGTGTGTATGCTTGTGCATTTGTGTGTGTGTGTGTGTGTGTGTGTGTGTGTGTGTGTGTGTGTTTGTCTGTGTGTCTGTGTGTCTGTGTGTATGTGTGATAGAGAGAAAGGGGGAGTGGAGTGGAGGGGGAGAGAGAAAGGGAGGAAGGGAGGGAGGGAGAGAGAGAGAGAGAGACAGACAGACAGACAGACAGACAGACAGACAGACACAGGTGGTCTCTTTTCCCAAGCACAGTGCTGTAGGGCACCACAACGTGTGTGCAAGATACCAAATCTTCAGGAATGGCTGAAAGGCGTGTCCTAAAGAAGCTGACATTGGGGGACCAGATGTGACAGTCGTTCCTCTTAGGATGGGCACTTGGAGCTTTGAAGGTAGAAGAAAAGTGAGGACATTTGCGATGGGGGGGGGGGGGGGGGGGGGGGATGGTGGATGGTGGAAGCAGCTAGACCCCAGAGCCCTGATGACAGGAGAAATTCCAAATAGAGTGTGCATCTCCAGGGTAAGTCTAAACTTCTGGCCTCTCTGGGGATACACTTCACGAGTTCATGTGAGGCAGAAGCACAGCCGCTTAGAAATTATGTCACTTAGAAGGTTACAGAGCTAGTCAGCAGCAGTGCAGAACCAGAACAAACCAGCCGCAACAGAACTAAATACATTATCTTCAATGACACCACGGTGTGATGTGAGCTGTCTGAGAGGTAGCAGCTGATCTCAAACGAGTAAATACCATCTGGCCCTGAGAAAGTTTACAGTTCGATGGAGCAGGCACTGAAAGGTGTAGGTTGGGAAATCACTTTATCTTTGGGAATTTCACACTGTCGGGACTCACTAGGTAGGTTAGGATCCATGAGGAGCTGTGATAGTATGATCCAAGCCTCAGGGAGAGTAGGCTCTGTGAGTGCAGGTCCATTTAATTTGTTTTTTAAATCAAAGCTGATGGATTCAGCCCCCTTGACAAGCCACACACACACACACACACACACACACACACACACACACACATCCAGCTTGTGTCTTTTCTAGATTTTTCAACCTGCTATATATCTCACAAATTCATCATCTTTTGTGCTTTGCTGTCCAAACTTCCCCTTTTCCAGAATTTTGCTGTTTGTGAATGAATTATTTTCATTTTTTCTACCTTTGTGTAGACACACTCTAGTACTCTTCATTAAAAACAAAAACAAAAACAAAAAAGCATTCTAACCCTGTGCAGAGACTATACCCAGATTTCTATATGTGTACTCTTCCTGCACACAGCATAACTTCTTGCTCTCAACCATTTGCTTTCTTTTCTTAAAAAACAAACAAAACAAAAAGGGATAAGGGAAAGGGAGAAGAAGGGAGGAGGGAAGGGGAGGTGGGGAAAAATGTATAGCTCAATTTAAAAAATGGCAAAAAAAAAATAAGAGGAGAAACAAAACAACAACAACAAAAACTGGGATCTGACTGTGTAGAACAGACTGTGCTCCAACTCAGAATTTGCCTGCCCCAGCCTCCCAAGTGCTGGGATCACAGACATGAGTAACACAAGCTGCCTCCAATCATTCATTTCCACACTGTTTTTAGTTGAGTCAACCACATTTATATCTGTTTTTAAAATAGTATAAAAATGATAGCAAGCCATATGTACCATCTTTTCTCTTGGGGGTGGAATATTTTTTGCTTTGTTTTGAGACAAGGTATCAGATAGCCCTGGTTGACTTGGAATTCCCTATATCGTTAAAGATAACCTTGAACTATTTAGGGGTTTGTGTGCATGTACATGCATGTGGAATTCAAAGAATAACTTCAGAGAGACCATTTTCTCTTTCTGCCTGTGAGCACCTTGGGTCATCAATCCTGGCAGCCGGTTTCTTTACCCAACAAGCTATCTCAGGGGCCCAACTCTATGCCTCTACCCCTCAGGTGCTGGGATTACAGGTGCATTACACCATAAATGGCTCTGGACCTGGATTTTGAAATTCTGTGTGGTTTTTGAGATTGCCTATGTTGATAGATGGTATTAATCTAGTTAACTGACTTTACTACGTGATATTCAAAATGTGGAAGTAAACCACTTTTTATTTTTCCAGAACTGGGCTTTCATAATTGAAGTCATTCCAAGATTTTTTTCTTATTTACTGTGTTAATTCATCAGATTTTCTCTAGGGTGAATAGCTAGCATTATTGGGTAATACGACGAATGATTTTTGTTGTTGTTGTTTGTTTTGTTTTTCCAGATTGGGTCTCACTATGTAACTCTGGCTGTACTAGAACTTACTCTATAGACCAGGTTGGCCTCAAACTCACAAAGATCTCCCTGTCTCTGCCTCCCGAGTGCTGGGATTAAAGGTGAGTGACACCACTCTCATCTGTGAATGGTTTTTAAAGAGATAAGACATAACTTGAATTTTTGTCTCTAGTTGTTCTACTAGCCGAATTTTAGTTTTCCCGTCTTTCTCATTGTTAGACTTTTTAATTTTTGTCAACTTGGTCTGCATGGAATGGCATTCCTTCTATTTTATAGCTCTCTGATTATGATTGGTTTTGAGAATCTTCCCAGGCTTGATTTCCTCTTTTATGAATCATTCATACCCTCCATACAACTTCTGATTTGATTTTGTCACTTTGTCTTTCTGCATGTCTGGTATGGATCTTTTATTCGTTATCACATGTTGCAACTATAAGCTGTGGTCTCTGACTCATCTCTTAACTTTAAGCAGGGTCATCTATTACACGGAAGATTTGATTAGGATTTAGTTAATGGTTTTTCTTATTTCAACCTTTTGTGCTTTATGGTCTCTATTTACAGAAGATAGATGTTCCCTCCTTCGGTAATTGCCCCACCCCCATTCTCTGCCCTAGCATCGGTTTTTTTGTTTGTTTGTTTGTTTTGTTTTCTTTTTTCACTTTAAGGTTTGAAATTCTTTAGGAATTTATTTTTTACAGTGTGTGAAATAAGTCTCTAACTTCATTTTCCTCCCAGGGAACAACAATTCCTCCATTTATTGAGCAATCCATTGCTATCTGTCTATTACCTAAATAATTATCAAATTTTAAGATTGTTATTGAGCCTATTTCTAGGATCTCTATCTAGTATGGTACACTATTTTTTTAAAATCCCTGTTGTAATATTTGAAAATGAACTTTAATATATAGTAAAACAAAAAAAACAAGCCTACCCCTTGTTCCTTTAACATATTTTAAATATGTATTTTTTAATGATGTGTATATGTGTGAGTCTGTGGGGGGGGGGAGATATGTATATGTGAGCACGGATGCTTTCTAAGGCCAAAGGTGTTGGATAACCCAAGAGCTGGAGTCGCAGGTGGTTGTGAGTCCTTTGCAAGAGCAGAAAGTCCTCTGAGTTATCTCTCCGGCCCCTCTCCATCTTGTTCTTCTCAAACTGTTTTTCAAAACTTTGAAAATCATAATGTTTGTCAGTCTGTACAATTCCACAAAAATCTTTGTTGAAATTAGGTCAGAAACATTGAATTTGGGGGAAGACATAGCATTATGTATGTATGGTTTTAATTAGGTCTAACCTCCTTCAATAATGTTCTGTAGCTTTCTTCATTAAAAAAAAAAAATTTTTTTTTTCACCCTTTGGAGATTTGATTCAATCTACCTTACAGTTTCTGTTGCTGTTGTGCACACCACTGTGTCCTACTGCATTCCCTAGAGACTTGCTGGTTATTGCTAGTAAATAGAGACAGTACTGGGTTTTGTATCATGTTCCTATATACAGCAGGTTTTCCTTTTTAATATTTATTTGTTATGTATACAGTATTCTGCCTGCATGTACGCTTGCAGGCCAGAAGAGGGCACAAGATCTCATTACAGGTGGTTGTGAGCCACCATGTGGTTGCCGGGAATTGAACTCAGCATCCTGGAAGAGCAGCCAGTGCATTTAACCTCTGAGCCATCTCTCCGGCCTCTATAACAGGTTTTCTCTAGTGTGGAAATTATCTAGGCGTGTAATATTGTTTGCAACAACATTAATTTGGTTAACTAGTCTCAATTAAGCTCATGTTTCTTTTTCTTATCTTACTGCTAAAGCTAAGATTCCAGTACAGTGCTAAAGAGCAAGAGTCACTGATGTTTCAGATGAATCTACATCAGGTTCTGTAGCTCTTCTTCAGTTACAAATTTTAAGATGTATTATTTTTTTGACTACATATACTAGTCAAGTGATTCTACAAAATTTGTTTCTAATAAAAAAACCACAATTTCCATTTTTTTAACCCATCAATGCAATTCTTTCCTTTCACCTTATATTTGTTATTAAAGAAATATCAAATCATATTCAAAACTAGATAGAGCAGCATAAGGAAACCCTGTTTCCATTTCTCAGCTGTTTCAGTAATCAGTAGATAGCCAATTTGGTTTCATCTAAATCTTTTTCTATTCTTCACCCCAGTATTATTTTGAAGCAAACATCAAACATCAAACATCATTTTATTTGTTAGTATCTCAAACACATATTTCTAAATATAATGGTGTTATATTCTCATTCCTGTATTAGCAAGGGCTCTTCAGAGAAACAATCAGTGTGGTGTGGGTGTGGTTATAGAGACGGAAGAGAAAAGCAGGAGGGGCTGGAAGGGTACTGGGGATTTTTGTTTGTTTTTTCTTTTTTCTTTTTTATTCAAGATGGGGTTTCTCTGTGGCTTTGGAGGCTGTCCTGGAACTCGCTCTTGTAGACCAGGCTGGTCTCGAACTCACAGAGATCCGCCTGCCTCTGCCTCCTGAGTGCTGGGATTAAAGTTATGTGCCACCACCGCCTGGCGGGTACTGGGGTTTTATAAGACTCAGCTGCATGTTGATAGAGGCCCGAAGTCCCAGGATCTACCCATCTACAGTTACTGTGTCTAGGTGTGTGGCTCCATGGAAGAGACCTCACTTAACATGTCGTGAGACCCTAGGTCAGATCTCCAGATGGAAACAAAAACAAAACACAACATTGTAACCAAATGCATCCCTGGCTGGAGATCCAGAACTGCTGTACTCTTCTAGCCCAGGCCTGAAGGGGGCCCACAGACAGGAAACACAAGAGCTGTTTTTTCAGTCGTGGCCTAACAGTAGGGAAAGATCAGGACCACAATTCTAGCTGTAAGACACAAACAATAATCACCATGAGCTAGTGAGATGGTTCAGTTGGCAAAGGAGTTTGCTCCAGGTGCTGATGACTTGAGTTCGGTCCCCAGATCCACAGCTGAAGGGACAGAACCAAATGCACATCTATGTGTGCAAGTTAGCATGTGCAAGCCTGTACTCACATGCACATATTATACACACTCTATACAGTAATATAACAATAAATAATAAAAACCAGTCATCAAGGCCTCTGAAACTATTAATAATTCATTCTCTTATCAAATATTTGTCTAGTCAAAATATTCTGCTGTCTTAAAATTTCCAGCAGTCTGCTTGAGTCCAAATTCCAGTACGTGTAATGCTTGCCTGCCTTTATGTACTCCAATCCTTGCATAGTTTCTGTGCCCTCCAGTTTTGTTGCTGCAGAAACCACATCATATAATACTGTGGGTAATCCCATCATCATTACCTTTATTCTCTTCTTCTAAAATTGTGTTTATTTTTTTCTTTGAAGTTTTCACACATGTATATAATGAATTTTATATTGTTTTAACCCCTCATACCTCTCTCTTATTCTTCCCTTCCTCACCACTGAAATCCTTCCCCCTCTAACTTTGATCTCTCTCTCTCTCTCTCTCTCTCTCTCTCTCTCTCTCTCTCTCACTCTCTCTCTCTCTCTGAGACCCACTGAATTTAATTATGGTTGCTTGCATGAACATGGGCGGGAGGTCATTTACCGGAGTATCAACAACTCTCCAGTGGCTACAGTATTGAAGAAAAGGAAGCCCCTCCTTCAACAACCACTGAAGTCATCCCTCAAGGGGTGGGGCCTCATGACCTCTCTCCCATCCCTGATAAAATGTTGACTGTTGATGGAAAGGCCTTCGGCAGTAACCACTGCTGCAGTGAGTTCATGAGTGCAACTGCTAAGTCATTTCCAGAAGAAATGTTTGCTCACACACTTCTCCATCCTCTGGCTCTTACATTCTTCCTGCTCCTTCTTCTACAGTGTTCCTGAGCCTTCCAGGGGATGTCTCATTTAGAGCTAAGTTCTCCATTGTCACTTATTCTTAGCACTTTGGCCAGTTATGAGTCTCTGCATTAATTACCATCTGCTGCAATAAAAAAGTGTCCTGATGAATACTGAGAGCAGTACCATTCTCAATACATACCTACATACATTCATACATACATACGTGTGAGTGTCTGTGTGTGTGTGTGTGTGTGTGTGTGTGTGTATGTGTGTGTTGAGAAGGTAGTTTGTCAACATGTCAGACTGGCAAAACAATAGCAGTAAGTTTCCCCAGGGCCTATGAACTCCCCAGTCAGAGGCTCTTGACCAGTATCATAGCAACAGACATGAATACATATGAATCAGATCCAACCCAGTTGGTTGCCCCTGTAATACTCATGCCACCATTGTACCAGTGGGCACATCTTGCCTGGTGCGTCATTATTGTAGTTCACAGAGTTCACAACTGGGTAAAAACAGTTGACTCCCTCACATTTCCACACTCAGCCCCCAAGAGCCAATGTAGGGTACTTGCATCTTTGATCAGGCTTCTTAGAACAGGAAGTAATTCTGTTAGGCTCAAACTACACTACCCTCAACTTCCTTTGCAGAGCAGTTGAAACTTTCTGTAAAGTAATCAGCAACTCACATAAGTATTAGCTCATTGTGGCTATCGGATCTCCAGTAAGAGATCCGTGCTCGCCCATACCCTTGGGGGCGCCTGAGAATCCAAGGTAAGACAATCTTTGAGTTCCAAGCCAGCCATGGCTAGTTAGACCCTGTCTTACACAAACAAACAAGCAAGCAAACAGAGCTCTAGTAAGTTCCTCTGTAGTTTAGAGAAATTGGGGCAGGTAGGGGAAATGGGGTAACATAAGAGAGGGAAAACAGCCCCTCACCCTGAAATCCAACTGAAGCCTCACTAGGGAAAAATCAAGAATTCCAGGACAATTAACAACTGTCTAAGCCAGGCATCCTCCCTTCCCAGCCTTGCAGTTTTCTAGGAATCTCATGGGAAATCCCATCAGCAGGGAAAGGATATGTTACATGCTAAACTGCTTGTGCAAAGCTAGTGGCTTCTGAGTTCCTTTATCAGATTATAGTCCCATCAAGGTATCTCTGGCACCACCCACTTACCTCACTTTCAAAAGAGAGAAATAAAGGGTTTCATAGCAACCTTTTGAGATGTAATATGAGAGCCACAAAAATGGTTTATATGGCTAGTGCTAAGGCAATAATTTAATGCAGCTCTCTCTTGAGGAAACCATACCCACATTCGGGTATGTCTTATGCTTTCGGACTCTCCCTTAGAAAATGCTCTGAGGCTCTAATTTCTCCCTTCTCCCCCTACCCCTCTCTCCTCTCCTTTCTCTTTCTCCTCATGCTTAAGTCTATGTTATATTACTTCTAATAAAATCTCAACTCTGCTTCATCATACCGGCTAGTCCCCAAATTCTTTTCGGTATTGGAGCCACAAATCCCAGTTTGCAGTGAGTTTCCATCCCTAAAAGATTGGGGGAATTCTTCAGACTGCTGAGGGTGACAGCATGGAGCTGAGTCTCTGTCCCCTCACCACAAAAGGCTGTAATTCACAGGGGAAAGAGACACGGCATGACTTCTAGTTTCCAAAAAAAAAAAAAAAAAAAAAAAAAAAAAAAAAAAAATCTGTCTCCTACCAAGGATAGCAGGCTCGACTGAGGTGTTGTTTGATGTAGAGAAGCCTCAGGTGGAAAGAGGGCTGGGTGAGGTACAAAGCTGCTGAGCCTAGGAGGTGCTGAGGGTGAGCGGCCAGCTGGCCTCCACTCTGTGTTCAACCTCAGTGCTCCCTCCTGATGCACGCAATGAGGCACACACATGACCCATAGCCATACATACAGGCAAAACACTCATATACATAAAAATCAAAAATAATTTAAAAAACAAAACAGAGTTTTGTTTTCAAAATTCATCCTTAAGGGAAGGGAGTTTGTTCCCAAGCCTGTTTGCTGAGACATGAAGTTATTTTCTTCCTACTGCTTACCTCTCACCCCAGCCATGTTCCCAATACACTCATGCTTTTGCTGCATGGCAAGTTTTATGGCAGGCGGGATAGAGGACAGTCTCCATAGTGACCATCCACTGCATCAACGCTGATCTATGTTAGCAAATGCAGGCAGGTTATTCATCTGTGTGCTGTGTGTGAAATAACCAAATAGTCTATGTGTTCTGTCTTACTGAAAGAAAACCTTGGCTCATGGTGGCTCAGCAAGTGTTTGCTGGAAGGATGGATGGGGAAAAGATAAGAAAGCCACAGGCCTTAAAGTCAGGATGCCTGAGTTCTTTTCTTGTACTGCTGATAACTCTTGATCAAGTCTGCTTGTCACCCTGGCCTTAGTTTCCTCTTAAGGAAATAGGATGATGGGACGATTGAGCTCTCAGACCCCCATAGGATCTCTGTCTTAGGAGCGCTATCTGAAGATGCCTGGGCATATTTATTTCCTGTTGGCTGTTTTCTTTCGATTCAGCTCTGGACACTCCCCCCAATCAAGAAACCTCCTTCTGAAGTCTTAGAGCCCCATGCAATTGATGCCGTCTCTGTTTGGGCAGTGACAGCTGTCCTTGCTCTGGAAGAACAGCTGCGTTTCTTATCCAGGTCACTTACCTGATCCCAGCAGTCTGGACTGAGCTGACTGGCCTAAAGCTACCTGCCTCTGGCTGCTTCCGCCTCCTCTGCCCCATCTGCCCTCCATTTCACTTCCTGTTCATTGCTGAGTTTGCAATCTGGCTCAAAATTCACCACCTGCCACCCCTCCCAAGGCCCCCTGACTTCTTCCCTGAGCTCTGCCTCCCTGCCTGGTACAGACTGCCCCACGAAATGACATCCATGTACAGGATTCAGCAAAGCAGAGAAACCAAAGACGAGAGAAGGCAACGCCAGTGAATGCAGCCAATGTTGCAATTAGAAAATATAGAAAGCCCTTGAAATTTCAGCACTCATTTAGCTCTTGGTGTGTTCTGATTTTGAATTATATTCAGGGAAAGCAGATTATCTCTCTCTAGAGCTTGGGGCCTCTGCCTGGATCAGTGAAATAGTTTGTTTAGGTTACATTCTTTTGACTCATCTACTAGTACTAGACTCTGTCTTAGTTTTATGTCTGTTACCGTGATAAAAATCCTGACGTAAAACAAGTTAGGGGTAAAAGGTTTATTTTAGCTCACAGTTCTGGCTTGTTGCCCACCATGGCAGGCAAGTCACAGCAGCAGGAGCTTAAGACAGCTAGTGACATCACATCAAGAGTAGGGGAAAACAAATGCATGCATGCTTGCTCACTTGCTTGCTCGCCTAGGCCCAGCTTGGTTTCTCCACTTACAGTTCACTCGTTAATGCTACATCCTTGAGCCCTGTTGCACTGGAGTTTGTCAGCCCTGTGACAACACATTTACCATCACACAGAGCCAGCCAAGGAGCTGCCAAACTATGTTCCCCACTACCTCCACCCTTAGCCTTGGCATAGCAATACCAGAAGACCCTGGGGCTGGATGTGGCTGTTTAAAGAAACACATGAGATTATACATGAAAGAGTTTAGGAGAGAGCTGGATGCACAGCAGGCTCTGAAACAGTTGTTTCCATAGTAATGGTAACTGTGAAAGGTAAGCAGAGCAGGGCATGAAAGCAGAGGAGGGACACTGATAATAAGGGCGTATGAAAGCTCTGACATGTGGGAGCTGGTGCTAAAATTGAAGTCAACATACCAGATCTCAATTGTCCTTTTGTTGAATGCTAGGTATACAGACTTCTCCAAATCAATCAGATTCTTTCCTCATCTGTCACATGGAGGTGTTCACACTATGCACACCTCCCAAAGGACCTGTGATAGTTTCATCAAACACCAGGTCTGTAACCGTTACCCATGTAGGCCTTACACTTGATGAATGTTGACCTGTTTTGAGGGTTGGGATTTACCACTAACACTGGCCTAAAGCTGATTGGATCATTCTCGAATGTCCTTGCTTGAAGGAGGATAAAGTTCAGGCTTTGGGCCAGGTTGAGGTTGTGATTGCCATTTAAGTGATCTCAGCTGAGTGACCACTGTTTTGGTCACAAACCCTCTCCAAATGATCCGGCTGTGACCACCAGAAAGCTGAAACTTGCTCTTGGAATCAATCTTTAGGTTTAAAGAAGTCTGGGCTCTCTGACTCTGTTGGGCATCTAGGTTTCAGATCTGTTTGTGAACTGGAGCAGATGGCACAGGTTTGGAATTTTAACCTGAGGCCAAATCTCTGGGCCTTCTCCTAGTATCCATACTCAATTAACTGGAAAAGTAGAATGTAAATACATTTTGAAGGGGCAGGTGTGGGGCTCCTGTTGCTCTCACATGGCCCTCTGCTACCAAAGAATGATGTCATCATTTCGTTCCTTTTAGAACCAAATGGAAAATCATCTTCACTTTCTTCCTAGCCATTTGTATGGCAAGGATGGTATAAGGAAAGGCTCCAACATTATTTATTTATTTATTTATTTATTTATTTATTTATTTATTTTTGGTGTTTTGAGACATAGCCCTGGCTGTCCTGGAATGCAAGGCTGGCCTGGAACTCACACAGATCTGTCTGTATCTGCCTCCCCAACGATGGGATTAAAGGTATGCAGCATCATGCCAGGAATTTAAATTATTTATTTATTTATTTATTTTTTTGTGTATGGGTGTTTTGCCTGCATGTGTGTCTGTGCACTAGCTTCATGTCTTGTGCCTGCAGAGGCCAGGAGAAGAGCAATCAGATCCCCCTGGAACTAAAGTTACAGATGTGGGTACTGGGAATTGAACTGGGGACTTCTAAGGAACAAGAGCTCCTAACTGCTGAGCCATCTCTTCAGCCCCACCTAAAATTATTTTTAAACTACTGAGTTGAAAATGCTCCAATGAAAAACCCATTCTGGCTGCCCACCTACAGCATTACCTGAGGCGGGCCTTAGCAGGCAACCACAATGTTTGCTTTATGCAGATATCTGAAGTGGGAGCTGTGGCAACCAGCTGCATCTACACAGCTATGTTCCAGGACTGAGGCCAGTCATCACAGAGATACTGAACCAAATTAACATTTTATAACCCACCAAAGCACTTTTCTAACTGTAATTCAACATATCTGGTGGAGCCGGTATTTGAGATGAAGGGCTTTAAAGAGTAGGCACCAACTGTCCTGATGGCTGGGGATTTCCAGAGAGGTGGGAGTTTCAATTAAACCAGAACCATCTGCACAAACTGTGACAGTATTCATCTTACCACACAGCATTCTATTTTCCTATTGTTGGTGTCAGCAAAACGTGACCGAGTGAAGGGACGAGAGGGCACACGCCCTCCAATCAAACCTCAGTCTGCACTGGGGGTCTCTGGGGGTTCACTAAAAGTGTTTTGGGTTTGCCTCTGGGTAGGAGCTGAGATGTAGCACATCCCTACATCAGATTGATGCTGCTGGACCAAAGATTATTTTATTTTATTTATTTTAGATTAGGAGCTCAAAGTAATTCACAAATATAAGGCCAACCTGGACTATACGAGACCCTATTTCAACAAACAAATATGCATTTATATATGGATGTGTGTTTTTTTTACAAAGTAAAAGAAAAAAGAAACCACTGCTCTAAATCACCTAACTTGGAATCATTTTAGGAATAAGAAAAAAAAAAAAAACCAAAACCAAAACAAAGGAACATCATATATATGGGTGATTAGAGGGGCTGAATAGATAGCTCATTTGTTAAGAGCACTGGCTGCTCTTTCAGAGAGCCCAAGTTCAATCCAAGCATCCACATGGCAGCTCATAAAGCAAACTAGGACAGACTGAATGCATAACTATTATATGTGTGCCTTGTCAGTCTCTGAAAGTTAGGCAAGCCTCAAAGTTCTGTTTCAATTGCCTGGTGAGCTGTTAAGCCTCCCCGAGGTGATTCTAATTTACAGCAAAGTCTGAGACATTCTAATTTACAGCAAAGTCCGAGACCACCGCTATAAGTTTCTGCTCCCATTGTATTCAGAAAGTGAGGTGAATTAATTTCTTAACATTCACTCATTTGACATTCAACGTTTGTTAAACTCCTATATGCCAGGCACTATGCCAAAGGCTGAGCTGGCTAAAAGACATAGGAGATTCTCTCTCTGTCTCTCTCTCTCTCTGTCTCTCTCTCTCCCTCCCTCACTCCCTCACTCCCTCCCTCTCCCCCTCTCTCTCCCTTTCTCTTTCTCACTCAGAGCTCATTGAGTAAGTGAAAACAACATAAACTAAAGCAAATTTACCATTAAAAACTAGGATGGCTTACACCTGTAACTACAGTACCGAGGAAACGAGGCAATCTGTGGGCAGCCTGAACTATACAGTGTGACTTGTGTCAATAAATAAATAAATGGCAAAAATGCTGGATGAAAAGATCAAGTAGCAGGGACCAAAGAGAACGTGGAGCAGGGAAGGGGTGGGGAGGAGGGCAGGTGAAAGGGCTGGGGATTGAAGGGTAGGCACTTAGAAAGCTATTTTTGGCAGAGAAGTCACTGAGGGTGTCTTAACAGTGACATTTAATGACATTTGAAAAATTCGTAGTCAGCTACACGAATGTAGGGAGAAAAACTGAGGAATAGAGGCGGTTCTAAGGACCGTAGAAAAAGAGATGTTCCTGGAGGACCAGAGAGAGAGCAGGCGGCCTGAGGGAAGGTCAGTGGGGGAGGGCTTCCTGGGCCAGGGAACTAGCTGGGGTTTTAGTTGTATTCTAAATGCAAAGGAAGCCAGTGAGAGAGCACATTTCTGTTTCTGTTCCTGCATCTTTTTAATTGACATTAAGCTTTTATTTATGGAGTACAGTGTGATATTTTGATATATACATACATACATACATACATACATCTTACTAGAATAATTAGCATTCCCATCATCTCCAACATTTTTCATTTCTTTGTGTTAGGAGCACTCAAAACCCTCTTTTCTAGCTTTCTTGGAGTATACAGTAACTTGTTTTTTAGCTGCAGTCATCCTGTTATGGAGACCTGGAACTTCTACTATTTACATTTAGTACTCATTGTCTGCCCTCCCCAGCTTCTGGTAGTCTTTGTTCTATCTTCTCCTTCTATGAGATTAAAAGTGTTAGCTTCCCTTTTAAATACTGAAAATAGAAACATTCACCCTGCTGCAAAAGGGAAAGGAGAAGGCAAGCAGGTCCAGGCTCCCCCAAAACTCCCAGAGGAATACCGTCTTCCCAGTGGACTGCTGAGAATGGCTCCTGGGGGCTGGGTGGTGACTACTGTGTGCAGCCAGAGCTGAATATCAGTCACAAGGGATGAAGGCAGTGGCTGGGGTTGCAACTCTTTTTGTGCAAACTCACCAGATAATCAGGTTACATGAGTTTTAACACCTGCACCTCTTTTGGGGGTGGACATGGGCTGGGGGCTGTTCTAAAGAGAAACAGGCTTTGCAGTTCTCTGCTAGATGAGACGCAAGTGCCAAGACTAGCAGCCAAACAGGGAAGTCTGAAGCCAGGCTCTGGGGCCCAGGGACTTGGGAGTCCCAGGTGCACGGCCATCTGCAGTGAATCCATTGCCCAGATGGAAGGTCAGATTAAACGAGTGACCAGAACTTGAGGTGGGAGGGTAGCCCTGAGGACAATCTGTGGGAAAGGCTGTCCTTAGTAGGCAGGTGCGAACTCTGTTAGAGCAGGGGAACTTCTTGTTACTGAAAAACATTGCAGAATAAATTTGAACAGAAACTAAATCCCCCTGAAGAGCACAGCCCAGGACTCTCACCTTGTCCTGAACTTGTAGGAGAAGAGGAGGGGGACTTTGACTCACAGTTTCATAGAAATACAGAGGAGGGAACAGGAATGAAGCCATCTGATCAGACACTGTCCTCCTTAAAGACAACACCCCAAGACAACTGCAAGGCCAGAGGGTGTGTTTCAGAATACTCTGTCTGGTACCTGAGGGGGGAAAAATGAAAATGGAAATGAATGAGGCTAGTCCAAATGGGTCCAATAATCATGTTCTCAATACTGAATGCTTACTGATCACCTCCTATGTGTGCCAAGTACTTGGATAGGTGTTGAGAACAAACATATATATGTATATGTACGTATATGCTGGCCCATGGAAGAGAAGGGCATTGGGTCTCCTGGAACTGGAGTTACAGGCAGTTGTGAGCTGTTGTGGGTAGTGAGACACAAACTCAGGTCATCTGGAAGAGTGATATGCACGCTTCACTGATCCATCTCTCCAGCCCCAAAAATGGTGACTTGAGGAATTCACTGAAGTAGGCCTGGCTATCACTGGGCATGCCTTGATCTGTTTTAAAACATGCAAGTTTCTTCCAAGATGACTATGAAGGAGACCCTCGTGAGACAACAGAAACTTGGGGAGGAAAAAGTGAGGGAAGGGTCATGGTAAATAATACAGAGAGAGAGAGAGAGAGAGAGAGAGAGAGAGAGAGAGAGAGAGAGTCCATGTTACACACCCAGATGCTATAAATTGTGCCAAGGGAGAAAGGGTTTACATTTGGAGAGATAGTTCATGTCTGGAAAGTCAGATTCTGTACTTGAAGGATAAAGTTCCACGTTCAGAGGACAAAGCTCCAAGCCCCAACACCTATGTAGAGGGCTAGTGGAAGACCAGATTACGTGCCTAAAGAGTAAAAAACTGTGCTTAGAAAGTTCAAAATGAGCGGGGCGTTGGTGGTGCACGCCTTTAATCCCAGCACTCAGGAGGCAGAGGCAGGAGGATCTCTGTGAGTTGGAGGCCAGCCTGGTCTCCAGAGTGAGTGCCAGGATAGGTTCCAAAGCTACACAGAGAAACCCTGTCTCGAAAAACAAAAACAAAAAACAAAAAAACAACAAAAAAAGAAAGTTCAAAATGAATACAGGAGTATCAGATTTCATACTTGGAGGTTGAAAGTGCTTGCATGGATTGCCAGTTTCCAGCCTTAGAGAATAGGTTCTATATCTTGAGGTTTTAAAAATATCTACTTCCAGGGGCTGGAGAGATGGCTCAGTGGCTAAGGGCACTTCCTGCTCTTGCAGAAGACCCAGGTTTGGTTCCCAGCACTCAAATGGCAGCTCACAATATTCTAACTTCTGTTCTGGAGAATCTGGCACCCTCTTCTAGTTTCCACAAGCACCAGGTATGCATATACATCCATGCAGTCAAACATGCATATGCAAAAAGCAAAATAACTATTTTAAAAGAATCCATTTCTAATTTCCTAAGCCCCCAAAGCACACTTTCTTAAAAACAAATTTGTCTTATTGCCTATTTTTGGTTAAAGAGTAATACTGTTTCATTGTCTTCACATCCCCCTTCACCACTGCAATTCTCCATTTTACTAATCGTAGTAAATAGATGGATGAAGGGCACGGGCTTAGAGTACTGGGTGGATGTAATTGTGAAACATTGCACTAGAGTATAATAACCGTCAGAGTAATAATAGATGGTTCAATATGCTGTAGTTACAGAAGCCTCCTTTATCCTCACCAGGGCTGACTGCTCTTGTCTGTCTTCTCTATATTCCTTATAAAGCAGATACATGGAAATGACTTTGTTTGGGGATGCCCTGATCTCATCTCTCCTGAGGAGTAAAGTGATGGGTGTGATGGCAATTCCGCTTAATGACCTTCCACTGTCTAATTATCATCAAAGAGTGGATTGCAACTATGGGAGGGATCTGAGAGGAGAGAATCAGGGTAAAACGGCGAATTTAACAGAGCTCATTTCATTCAGATGACAAAATGGCCTCTGCTTCTGTCTTTCCCTTTATCCTCTTTCTCCTTTATCCATCTATATGTCTTAGAATCAAGATATTAACATTTTTGTCAATTAAAGGAGAAGGTATGTTAAAAAAAAAACAACTAGCAGTATGCCATAAACATTCATCTCTGCTTACTTGTGTCCCTGTTGAATATTTCACACTATCTCAAAGAGAAGATGAGAAATCCTCCATTTCCTTCCAATATATCAGTGCTGTATCTTCATGTTAGGAAAATCTATTGAAGATAGGTAGCAGTTCTTGATGGCCCCTGAACGGCTCATTCAGACTCGTAGAAGAAGCATTTCATTAAATTCAGCCAAAAGCTTATCTATTTTTATGGTACCAGGGATGGAACCCAGGACTTCATTCATCTAGAAAAGTGCTCTATCATTACACCATCTCCCTGCCCTCTTACACATTACTGAGACCATAAGATCATTTTGGTTTTTCATATGGACATACCCTCCTGCTTTTCATAACAACCCTTTCCCCATTCCATATACTTTTTAGATTGAGACTAACCTTATAGACTTATATGGTGATTCAACTGCCAACTGGGCACTTAATAACTACTGTATCTTTTGTAAGCACCACACTTGACAATGGCTCAATACTTCCTTCTTTCACTGTTTGTTTCCATAAGATAGATAAATCTCCCTATTAACAGTGGGATATTTACTTACACAGAACAAAGTGTTCCTAAATGTAATTTAATATGCAATGACTTGGACACTTTAGAAACTAACCTTGTTAATTTTGTTTGGGGAGTGCATATATAAAAATGTTATAGATATGGAGATTCACATCTATAATAACAGCACCTGGGAGCCTGAGGGAGGAAGATTGGAGGATAGAGTTCCAGGTCATCCTGGGTTATACAGCAAGACTTTATTTTTTTTAAAGAGAAAAAATAAATAACTATTGTATAAAGGATATGTGGCTGTTTTCATAGTTGCTAAGACAGAGAGCCAGAGCACAAAGCTTGGAGTATGCAAAGCTCTTGTGACTAGATGCCAGCCCTATGCACACAATGATACCATGTCAAACCCTGTCTCTGTTGCCCTGGATGCCAGATGTCCAGCTTTATCGGTGCTCTTACCTGCACAGGTTCTACTCAGGGACTCGGCTTCATGACCAGTTCTTCCACACTGAAACCAAGTCAGAAGCACAATTTGGAGGAGTCAAGAGAAGCTGGGAAAAACTGGCTTCTCTTTTCAAAAGGCACACTCTTTAGATAGTAGAGTCCCAAGTATAGAAAAGTATCCAAAGCACCTAAGTGACTAAACAAGAATGACACACATGACACAAAATATATGAAGCATGATTTTAAATATGGCTGTTTTATGTAACTCAACACATGACCAAAAATTATACTGAAATGTTAATTTTGCTATGCTTTGTTATAACATTGACCGTGCTAGTAAGCACCCAAATAGAAATTTGTACTGAGTTTCAAGACTCACACTGTTGAAATTGCATCACATGCTGGAACTGATCAATGAATGGGTGACTAGGACCTTTTGAGATGGAATAAGTGACTAGATCCCTTTTTAGCCTTGCATGAAAAAAACAAAACAAGCCTAAGCTTAGGGTATAGCAGTGCTTGCTTAGTATGCATGTGTAAGAACCTGAGTTTAAACCATAGGACCAAAGGAAGAAAAAAGTTTAAAACTGATCTAGTCAGGTGGTGGTGGCGCACACCTTTAGCTACAGCACCCAGGAGGCAGAGGCAGGTGGATCTCTGAGTTTAAGGCCAACCTGGTTTACAGAAGCTCCAGGACGGCCAGGACTACATAGAGAAACCCAGTCTCGAAAACAACAACAAACACCTCAAAACCCCAAACCCAAAACAAATCTAAGACAGTAAAAAATGACCTAAACTAGGAAAGCAGAGGCCTCCCCTGAGCAAGGTGTCCCGTTGGTTCTAGGGTTCCCATTAGGCTGAAGTTGGAACCTTGCACCTGGGCTGGAATATCAGCTGGAAGGCTCCAGTGAACCCAATAATACACTCTCCAATGGCTAGTTCCCATTTACTGGAAGTGGAGCCTCTTCATACCCACAAGGCGTTATTTGCTGAAAAGTGCTTATAAATAGCAACCTGAAACCTTTTATCTTATTTGTTCATTTAGAAACAAAACAGTTGAGGCCTTATCTTAACGCACGTGATATTCCGGTTGTAGCCAGCAGAGCTTTTAGTTAAAGAAGTGACAGCAGGCTGGGAGTGTTCGCTTGCTTCCAACCAACCCATAAAATGGAGATGCACAACTAGATTAAATACTAAAACCAGAAGCTAATCCCCTAGCAGCCCTGTGCAAATTAGAATCGGAGGCCCCTGCTATTGAATAAACACCCCTTTGAGGCAATGAAGGATCTGACTTAGCTACAACTCTACCTTAGGAGGTCCCTAACTGAGAACAGCTAGTGTGGTGGTGTTGCAGATGGTCCCTAAAGTGGTTTAGAGGGAATTATTGACTCCATTCACCAGGTCATGTGTTCAGTGTAGACCACATCTGCTCTATGGGTAGAATTCCTGTGATTTGAGTCTCCCCATCATTTTCAAGCTGCCCATCCCAAGCGTTGCTCAAGGCTGTGATCCCTACTGGCTATCCCGGCCCATGGTATTCTTGCCAGCTCTTTCAGCTCCCACTTCTCAGCAGAACCAATCTTTTGTTTGTTTGTTTGTTTAAGACAGGGTTTCTCTGTGGCTTCGGAGGCTGTCCTGGCTAGCTCTTGTAGACCAGGCTGGTCTTGAACTCACAGAGATCCGCCTGCCTCTGCCTCCCTAGTGCTGAGATTAAAGGCGTGCGCCAGGCTCAGAACCAATCATTTTAACACTTATATGCTGTCCTGACCTGTTAATCAGGTCACGTATGTGTTTACATGTTGCTTTCCTTTGAGGGAATTAGTATATTGCTGCTGAATTCATGCTATGATTGCTTTGTTAAGTTTTGTTACATTGTACACTGGTAATGGGTAACTATCATTTCCACCAGGAACCTCACAGAGTATTCTAGAATGGATTAATTGGCATCTCAGACTTGGAAGGGTTTCATAAGACATGAGTAGCAGGAATCCTGTTTATTGCTTGAGGCAGAGGGTAGGATCTAGCCTTAGAAATTGTTGTAACTGAGTGGGAAGGACTTCAAAGAAAAAGAGTGTGTCTTGCTGGGCGTTGGTGGTGCACACCTTTAATCCCAGCACTCGGGAGGCAGAGGCAGGCAGATCTCTATGAGTTCGGGGCCAGGCTGGTCTTCAGAGCGAGTGCCAGGATAGGCTCCAAAGCTACAGAGAGAAACCCTGTCTCGAAAAACCAAGAAAAAAAAAAGTTGTGTCTTTCTAAATAAGAGGTTGGGAGGGGTTCTTTATCTAGGAAAATGACAAGCTAGTATCAGACAAGCTAGTAAATGTCATGAAGGCAAGATGGCTGCTGTCTTCTGGCTGAGAAACTACAGGCAAAATATCCCAACAGTTTCTAGGGAGTCAAAAGACTTCTTCTGTGTTACTTTAGGACTGGAAGCTTGTTCTTTGGAAATCGACAGTGCTTATACTTTGCATTTCCCTTTTAGATGTCTCACTGGAGAATACATGACTATGTTAAAAGGCCCCAAGGGAAAGTGCTCTGTACACTTGACCCTCACCTTTCATGGAAGACCTAGCACTGACGGATCAGTACTGAAGTCTGTGCAACATGAACTCTTATTTGTGTGAAGGGCCTGGGTGTGTCCCTTTGGTGAGTAATCTTCCTTTGTTATTTCCTGCTTTGTTAGCAGCTGCTGGACTGACTTGCTCTTGGTTAGAGCTGCCTTTGGCCTGCTACTCAAGTAGATGTCTCAATAAAAGTCTTGCCTGTATTCATCTGGGTTCTGTCTTGTTTCTACCATTTATGGATCCAAGCACCTGGATCCAGCAGCTAATAGTACCTATACTGACTCGGCATGGCAGTCTTTTTGGGTCAGGGGTCAATGAATGAGTTGTGTAAAATCTTTGAACACTACAAAGTGCATTAAGATTGAAAGTGTTAGTGTTAATAAGGATAAAATAATTTATTTTCCTTAGTATGGTAGCATTTTAATTTTGTGTTACTCCGTATTAAATCCAGAGCCTGGTGCATAAAAGGCAAGCACTAATTTTATTCAGTTTTATTTTCGTTGCATCAATTGTTGGTTCCTTCTCTCTAGTTTCTTAGGCTCCTATCCCTCCACCACCAGGTTACAAGTATAACTGAACACCAGCATGTAATAAGCCACTTCTATTCTTATTCAGAGGATTCAGACAGGTCCAGGCTTGTCAGGGGCGTGGGCAGGATCTGGGTATACAGAAGAGATGGGCCCACCAGGAAGCCAAATATGGCAAACAGAGAGACCTATGGAAGGGCATAGGATTGACACATGGGGTGCTGGTTTGCACCTCCTTATCTCCCAAGAACCAAGATTAAGAGTAGCCAACCAGTTGAACAATTTTTTTAACTGTATGAGAAGGAACAAATCACAAGGACACTAATACAACACTAGAAATAAAAATTAGATGAGTGGTTTTATGAGAAGTTCTCTCACAGTGACAAAGTGGGATTGAAAGAAATACTCTGATAAACACTTAAGTCTGGGGCATGGGGAAACAGGAACATGGAAGGCTAAGGCATAGGATTCCCAAGTTTCAGGCCAACTTAGGCTACCCAGAGAGACCTTATTGAAGTATGTGGAAGAAGAGGAGGAAGAGAGAAATGGGCACTCATGCAAGGGTGAGGACCTATGGAACATTCTTGCTTAACATTTAATACTTCTTCTAAGGAGCATGGTGAAATGAGCTACACAGTTGCTGTTTTGGAAAAGGGCCTGCCAGTTTGGAAATAGAGTTGAACCTCTGTAGTTTGCAAGATTTATATCAATAGTCCTCACTCTTTTTACTGGGCACTCAGGAAGTAGCCAGGCGTGGTGGCATATGCCTTTAATCCCAGCACTCAGGAGGCAGACAGGTGGATCTGTGAGTTCAAGGCCAGCCTGGTCTACAAGGTTCTAGGACAGTCAAGGCTGTTACTCAGAGAAACCCTGTCTCCAAAAACAAAAAACAAAAAGCCAAAAACAAAACAAACAAACAAACAAAAAGACTCAGCAAATAAACAAAACTTAGAAAGCTCAAGAGATAAAAGAAACTCTCAAGACTCAGGAGACTAGAGAAACAAGATTCCCATGGCCCCTCCCCAGGGTTATACAGTCATAGTTTCTGAGAAGAGACTCTTCAGCCACCTGAGCTGTCTACAGTTGTGCAGGAAGCTCCAGGGATGCAACCAGAATGGGCTTTTCAGTGGTGAAGCTGCCTTTGAGTTATCCACTCTCCTGTAAGTAACCCAAGTAAGTCCAGTCAACTCACTAATTCACCAAGGTAGACTCCGCTAGAATCATTTCTTTTGTCTGTTGTCAGTGCCCATCTGGAATAGATAGACCTTTGATCATGTCTCTGCAACAATCACAGTACAACTGGTTCCTAACAGAGACCGAGAGAACCAAAGATGAGCTAGGGAGGAATGTTTGTATGGCCCCTGTGGCGGGTCCTGGGATGTATAATGGAGGATGACCTGTGTAAGAGTGGAACCTCTGGGGCAGCAATCGTCTCCAAGTGGTATTGGATGGTGTACCTCCTGTAGTGGGGTCTGCTTGTCTCTCCCACCTTCCACTCCCCTCCCACCCCTCCCACCCTCCACCCCCCACGCAATGGGGCAATGGGTACCAGAACTTGCAACCAGGGCCTATGCATCTGAAGGCAAAGGCTGCATGACCTGAGGTAATACATGAGAAATCAATCCACAGTGAACTGGCTCATAGGAGCCATGGAAGACAATTGATTATTATGGGCTGAGATCTCTGAATAGCAGAGAGTGAAACATCAGAGGACAGACAGGCAACACTGAGGGACCTGCACATGAGAGAAGGTGTGTTTGTTGCACAGTTGACCAGTCCGTACTGGGCTGTGTACATAGGATTGCTAAGGGGTTGATTCTGGCCGGGCATTGGTGGTGCACGCCTTTAATCCCAGCACTCAGGAGGCAGAAGCAAGTGGATCTCTATGAGTTCGAGACCAGCCTGGTCTACAAGAGCTAGTTCCAGGACAGGCTCCAAAGCCACAGAGAAACCCTGTCTTGAAAAAACAAAACAAAACAAAACAAAAAACAAAAAACAAACAAAAAAAAGAAGATTGATTCAGGAGGGACTTCAGGACTGGGATAAAGCTTTAAAGGCTTTGATGAGACTCCTGGTAGGACATGCTCTTTACAAGGTAGCAGAGGCTCAAGAAGATCTAAATTATTTAGATAGATCGGGTGTGAATCAGGTTCATGAAGCATTAAAAGCCATCAAGAGGGGATAAGAGAAGGATAAACCAGATAAGGGGGTATCTTGGTCATTCAAAGGCAAACATGGCAAGATGTGTTGAGCTAGCGTTGCTAGGTCTTGGTCAGTGTTTTAGTGCTGGGAAGAGACACCATGACCACAGCAACTTTTTATAAAGGAAGGCATTTAACCGAGGCTGGCTTACAGTTCAGGGGTTTAGTCCATCATCATCAGGGTGGGAAACATGGCAGCCTGCAGGCAGACATGGTGCTGAAGAAGGAACTGAGAGTTCTACATCTGGACCCACAGGCAGCAGGAAGGAGAGTGAGCCAACGGGCCTGGCTTGAGCTTCTGAAACCTCAAAGCCTATCTTTGTGACACACTTCCTCCAAGGCCACAACTACTCCTATAAGGCCACATATTTGAATCCTTTCAAATAATGCCACTCCCCACGAACCTATAGGGCCATTTTTATTCAAACCACCACAGAGCCCAACTCAAGGTTCTGGCTGTCAACTGTTTTATATGCTGCTGAGACTTGTTTCTTTTGCCAACTTCTGCTGCAACAATAGCTATCAGCAGTCTGCTTCTTCTGGCTCCTTGTCCCTTAGGTCTTGAGCCTGTAGAAAACTCCACATGAAGTTCCCACCTATCGCTAAGAAAATGTCCCTGAGCTGAACAAACAAGTTCTACCCCAGGTATATTTGACTGTGTACTATGGGAGAATAACTCTGCCACTAGGAAAAGCTTAGTCATGAACTATTCCCCAGGTTTTTGCAGGTATGTCTTACCTACAACCCATGGGCTGCATGTATCTCAGGATTGCTATGAGTGTGGCACAGCACATTTGTAAACACAATGCCATATCACAACATCAAAGGTTGGATGTCCCTTATCACTGAGTGGGACCTGAAGACCTGATTGAGAACTCTTAGCAGTTTTTCCCCTTCCCACCAGATCTGACCTCCTTCCCATAAACCTCATTTGCACCTTATTTGCATATTCACACTCAGCCAGTTAGGGCCTGACTGGTCCCCTATAAATTCAGGCACCAGAGTGGCTCCTGGGAGTAGAAGCATTGTAAAACTCCACAGAGAAGGAAGAGAAAGAAGGCTGTCTTCATGGTTCACCTGGGGTGGACTGACTGACTACCTGTGCCTGAGGCTTCTGTCCTGGGCACCATGCTCACTTGAGCCAACCTCCGGGACTCAACCAGAGACTGCAAGCAGAAGCAACTGCCCCTGCTTCAGCCTCCAAAACCCACTGCTCCAGAGACCTGTGGCTCCAGGCTTCCATACATACAGACCTCCAGCCTCAGAGACCTGCAACTCCTGACCTCTGGGCTTGCTACTCCCCATGGTGTGACCCACAGACTTAAACTGCAAGGGACTCCTCTCAGTTGGCACCCCTAAGCCTTCACAGAGCTGAATTATGTGCAAGCTCTTTTTATTGGCATCCTACAGAGGGTCCCAGAACTTTCACTTTTCCCTTGAAATTGTTACTTGCAAGTGGCAATAGTCTCCTTTTGTTCCCTTAGCTGTCTGCCAGCTCCTTTCTTGGAGGGAAGGCAAGAAAAGAACTAGATTGGAGACAGGTGGTGATTTCTACCAACTGCTTCACTTTCAGCAGCCAGGTATGGCTAATGGAAAGGCAAGGGCCATGGTGCTGGCCTGGAGCCTGTCAGAGACAAGGAGCAAGTCCCAGTGAGCTGCAGGCTCTGCAGGAAAGAGTTTGACTCTGCTCCTCTTTGGGTCTGAACCTGGCCTAGCCAAATAAGCTGACCCCACAGAGACTATTGGAGGTGGGAGGAAACACAAGTGGCGCCATAGTAGCAGCAGCAAACCCGGGATGAGGAAGCGATATGGGGTTTGAGCCAGAGGGGTCATGAAGGGAGAACCCATAGAGACAGCTGACCTGAGCTTGTGGGAACTCATGGACTCTGGACCAACAGTTAGGGAGCCTCCATGGGACTGACCTAGGCCATCTACATGTGACAGTTGGTTTCTTTGTAAGGGTAACACTTCCCATCCATGTCAGTGTAACTAATGTTGCTGTTTTGACAAATGATCCATACATGTAATGAGAGTGTTTTATGTTATGTTGGACCTTACCTTTTTTTGTTTTGTTTTTAAAGTATCCCCTTAGCTATCCAAAATCAATTGACTCTCTCTAAGATCAGACAGCAGCCAACCCTCAGAGATTTGCCAAACCTCAATAAAAAGGCTTCTTTATGTCATGATAATCCTTACCTTTAAGATAGCTTAATGGGTAAAGCCATTGCTGCCAAGACAGATTACTTAAGGTTGAGCCCCAAAACCCACATGGTAGAGAGAGAACCAACACCCACAAGTTGTCCTCTGACCTCCAAAAGCATACGGTGGTATAAATGCAAACACATATGCACAAACACATACACAAATGTAAAAATTTTAACTATAAGCAACCTATAAACTTATAAAATATATTCTTAGCTTAAGCACAGAAACACAAATGAAGACACAACAGAAAAGGTGGAAACTAGATCCCTGTTCCCCTATCTTACATTCTCTACAAAACCAACTCAAAATGGATCAAAGGCTGCAATGCAAAACCTGGATCTTTGAAAACACTAGATACTGGCATAGGCAATGATTTCTGAGTAGGAGGACTCCAACAGCTCAGGAAATAAAAGCAGAAAAAGGCCCATGGGATCAATCAAATTAAAAGGCTTCTGCACAGCAAAGGAAGCAACAGAGGAGCAGACCTACAGAAGGGAAGGGTTTTCACTAGTTATTCATGCAATGGAGGGATCAGTATCCAGTGCACATAAAGAACTCAAAAAAGTTAACAGCAACATAGCAAGCAGTCCAAAGGAAAAATAGGCAAATGATCTGAAAATGCTTCAAAAGAAATACCACACAAACTTATGGAAAAGGCTCCCAGTGTTTTTAGCTACTAAATGCTAAAATGCAAAACAAAACTTCACAGATATTTGCCTCACCCCCCAACCCAGAACCATTATCATCAAGAAAAACCAAAACAGCCAGGGCTGATGACTCATGCCTATAATCCCAGCACCTGGATGGTTGAGAGATTGCTGTGAATTTGGGGTTAGTCTTGACTGCATAGTGAGATCTTGTCTCCAAAACCAAAATACATTCTGAGAAGATGACTCAACAGCTGAGAGCACTTGGTGTTCCTGCAGAGGACCTGGATTTGGTCCATCTACATGGTGACTCAAACTGCCTGTAACACCAGCCCCTGGGAATCCAATGTCCTCTTCTAGCTTCCGGGGCACTTGCATGCAAGTGCTTCACCTACATACATGTATTCAGGCACACATACGGTTAAAAATGAAAATAGGCAGCCAGGCATTGGTGGCGCATGCCTTTAATCCCAGCACTCAGGAGGCAGAGGCAGGTGTATCTCTGTGAGTTCGAGGCCAGCCTGGTCTCCAGAGCGAGTGGCAGGATAGGCTCCAAAGCTACACAGAGAAATCGTGTCTTGAAAAACCAAAAATAAATAAATATAAAAATAAAAATGAAAATAATGAAACCCACTACTTCGTGTGCTAACTTAAAAAAATTAACTAAAGAAAATAAACAGAGAAAGTGGAAGAAAAGGAAAAATGCTAGAAAGGATTAGATAAAAAGAAACCCTTATATTCTGTTAGTAGGGATGAAAATTAGTGAAGTCCGTATGGAAATCAGTATTGAGGGTCTTCAAAAAACTAAATAACATGTAATCCAGCCGTCCTGAGCTTATACACAAGGCAAATAAAATCAGCATAGCAAAGAGATCCTTGAACACCGTGTTTATTGCAGCACTATTCACAATAGCGAGATATGGAATCAGACTATGTGCCTAAGCACAGATGAACACACACACACACACACATTCATACTCACATTAGTGGTGGAAAGCTTTAATTAACCGTGATTCATAAGCACAGTGAAATGTTATACAAAGAGAAATGTGGCTGGAAGGATCTCCAAAACACATTTTAAGTTGAAAAATAAATCAAACAATATTGCAAAATGATACCCGGTTTTTTAATAGAAAGGTCTCAGTGTGTGCATGTATTGAAAATTTATGATGACCTCTTAGAATATGTAATTTTATATATGGGTAAAAAATAAATTGTAATAAGTATTGTAAGGGGATACCTAAGTATTCACTCCTCAAGAGACCACCTAATTATCTGGGCATTACTGCCTCCATACAGTAATTTCCTTCAAAACCAATGACCCAAGCGTTTTACATTCAATATCTTTACAGTCCCTCACAAAAGTCTAGTATATGATAAGTATTACAATTTAGAGCGAGTTCCAGGACAGCCTCCAAAGCCACAGAGAAACCCTGTCTCGAGAAACAAACAAACAAAATTGTAGGCTGGGTGGTGGCACACACCTTCAATCCCACCACTCAGGGGACAGAGGCAGGTGGATCTCTTCGAGTTAAAGGCCAGCCTGGTCTACATAATGAGACCCTGTTTCAAAAATATTCTCTTTCAAAAGGCGGGTAGGAGGGGAAACGGGAAGAAGTGAAGGAATGGACCCTGGAATCTCACTCACTGCCTGGTGTCACATTAGTGGAGGGGGAAACGTTTGGGGGGGCGGCTTGTGCACTCTACTCCTGCTAAGAACGCTTTGGTGGGTCACTCTTATGATGTAATTTCAAGGAATCAGACTTTTAAGGTAGAAAACACTAAAACATAGGTATAAAGAATAGAGCTAAGCTAAGCGTGTAGCTGTTATCACCCGCTGTTCAGTATCTGGCTAAAGGACGGCAGGTGGCAGCAGAAGCAGGCTGGGGTTTGTAGGAGCTGCCAGAGAAGCAGCGTTTGAGTAAAGCCTTCCATGTGAAAGAAATCTTAACACAAGAATAAAAATAGAACAATGAGGAGCTGGTGCCACGAGCTCCAGCCACCGCAGACCCTGATGTCATTCACTGTCTGCCATCTGCTGAGCCTTGTCTTTCAGGGAGAAAGAAACGGTTCCAAGCTCTGTGTGTCCCTGTCCTAGCTTTGCTCAGGTCACAGAAGGAAGCTGGTTCACCAGATAGAGGCTCTGGGCAAGGTGGGGCCGGATGAAGGAAAGGTTTTTAGAAGGAGACTTCTTAGGCAATAAAAAGAAACGAAATGCTGCTTCACAAACCTCAAAATGCCATGCTAAGTCAAAGAAGGTAATCACGGGAGACCACAAAATGCATGGCACCATTGAAAGAAATGTTTAGGATAGGCAAAACCAGAGACAGAATGGGACTAGTGGTTGTGTAGGGTAGAGGAGGTGGTGACTGCCAAAACTTCTAATGGATACTTAGTATCTTGAAAGGATGAAAAGATCCTGGAATTTTACTAAGTTAGTGGTTGTAAAAGTCTGTGAATATGCTAAAACCATTGAGTTTTACATTTGAAATGGGTACAATTTGCTAAAACCATTGAGTTTTACATTTGAAATGGGTACAATTTATAGTATGTAAATTATTATACAGTTCATAATACATAAACAATATAGCATTATAGAATTCATCGTATGTAAATTATTCAAATGAAGATAGATCACAGACCTGGCTACAAATTTCACTTCTTCCTCTAACAACCTATGGACCCTCCCTTCCTTTTCTATACCTACATCTCAAAATTAAATCACAACAATTTAACAAAGACTATGAAATGCCAGCCAGAGTGAACATGGCATTTGTGTCCTTTTGTTTTCCTAGTCCTTACAAGCAAGATGACACTTTATCTCTAAGCCCAGCTGTGTCATGTTTTGCTTTTGGTACAACTGTAAACGTCTCCACTGTTCTCCATTTCCACTCCAAGTCTATTTTCTTTTTCTTTTATTATAAGAAAAGAGTCTAGTTTTATTTTTTAATTAATAATTTATTTTTTACATTCCAGTCCCCCCACTACCCTCTCCACTCAACTCCCCATCTGTTTGCTGGACAGGATAAGGCCTCCCCTAGGAAATCTATTAAGTTTGTCCCATCATCTCGTTGAGACTGGACCAAGGCACACTCTCCTCAACCCCCCATCTAGGATGAGTAAGGTGTCTCTCCATATAGAACGGGCTACACTAAGTCGGTTTGTGCATTAAAGTTAGATCTTGGACTCACTGCCAGTGGCCTCATACATTGTCCTCCTTTTTGTTTCTGATTTTGTTAATTTGAATATTCTCTGTCTTTTGGTTTGTTTGGATAAAGATTTGTCTATTTTGTTGAATTTCTCCAGGAACCAATTCTTTGTAGTTTTCTTTGTTCTATTTTATTGATTTCAGCCTTCAATCTGACTATTTCTTGCCATCTACTCCTTGGTGGGTTTGCTTTTTTTTGTTCTAGTGCTTTTAGTTGTTCTGTTAATTCACTAGTGTGGGATTTTCCCAGCTCATTTATGTAGGCATTTAGTGCTATGAACTTTCTTCTTAGCGAGGCTTTCATTGTGTCCCATAAGTTTGGGTATGTGTGCTGCCATTTTAGGAAGTCTTTAATTTCTTTCTTTATTTCTTCCTTGACTCAGTGGTGGTTTAGTTGATCATTGTTCAATTTCCATGTGTTTGTAGGTTTTCTGAAATTAATGTTGCTGTTGAATTCTAACTTTAAGCTGTGGTGATCTGATAGGATACAGGGGGTTATTACAATTTCTTTTGTATCTGTTGAGGTTTGCTTTGTTACCGAGTATGTGGTCTATTTTTGAGAAGGTTCCCTGAGGTGCTGAGAAGAAAGTATATTCTTTTGTGTTTGAGTGGAATGTTCTATAGATGTCTGTTAAGTTCATTTGAGTCATAACCTCTGTTAGTTTCCTTATTTCTCTGTTATGCTTCTGTCTGGCAGATGTGTCCACAGGTGAGAGTTGGGTGTTGAACTGAAGAAATGCCTCTACAGGTAAGAGCACTAGCTACTCATCAAGCAGACTTGGGTTCGACATCCAGCACCCACATAGTGGGTGACACTAGCTGTAATTCCAGGTCCAGGGGATCTTCCTCTGGCATCAAAGAGTACCAGGCATGCAAGTGGTCCACAGACATACAGGCAAAATATCATATACATAAAATAAAGTAAAACAAAAAAATTTAAAAAGACACCAATGTTTTTTTTTTTCCCCAAGGGAAAAAAAGATATACTACTGTCTTAGTCCATCACCAGCTGTTTCTCCACTTAATGTAAATTTCATCCTTTAAAAAACAAAACAAACGGGGTTGGAGAGATGGCTCAGAGTTTAAGAGCACTGACTGTTCTTCCAGAGGTCCTGAGTTCAATTCCCAGCAACCACATGGTGGCTCACAACCATCCTTTATGAGATCTGGTGCCCTCTTCTGGTGTGCGGATATACATGGAAGCAGAATGTTGTATACATAATAAATAAATAAAATCTTAAAAAAAAAAACACAAAAACGGGGCTGGAGAGATGGCTCAGAGGTTAAGAGCACTGGCTGCTCTTCCAGAGGTCCTGAGTTCAATTCCCAGCAACCACATGACCACATGGCTCACAACCATGCAGAATGAGATCTGGTACCCTCTTCTGGTCTGCAGGGACACATGCAGACAGAACACTGTATACATAATAAATAAATAAATAAATCTTAAAAAAAGCAAAAACAAACAAACAAACAAAAAAACCCATCAGATTAATCATATCTATTCCATCACGGAATCCCTTCTTGGGAGTGTTGTGTTTTGCCACATTCAAATACTTTTGCCACATTCGATTCCTTTGACCCTTGATGTATTCTGCCTTTACTCACAGAGCCAACCCTGTGGTCTAATGGTGGGGATATTAAAGTCAACAAATTAGATTCTCTACTCTCCTGGCATTTGCTTCATGGTGGGGGGAGTCTAATAACAACAACAAATGTATACATATTGCTGTGGACTGAGTTTTGATACCTGTCATATGTTGGAACGCTAACTGCCAGTGTGATGGTTATTGGAGACGGGACCTTTAGAAGGTAATTAAGTTTGGTGACATCATGAAGATGAAGTCCTCATGATGAGATGTGTCCTTTTTAAGATGAAGGAGCGATTGCTAAAGCTCTATGCACACCACACAAGGGCAAACGGGGAAATAACTTTCTGCAAAGTAGTCAGCATCCTACTGGGACCAAAGCTGTACTCACCTTGTCCTTGGACTTACTGATCTCTGGAACCATGAGAAGTAAGTGTATCATTTAAGTCATCCAGCCTGTGGTATTTTATTATGGCAGTCTGCATAGACTGATACAAGTTGGTATGAAAATGTGCATTTAAACAGGAATCCTACAAAAGCTATATATGATGGTTTGGTTTGGATATGGTTTGCTATTGCCAAGACTCAAATTGAAATTTGGTGTCCATGTGGGAGGAGGATCCTGTAAGAGATTAGTTTGAAACTGGATTCATTCTCCAAAGAGCAGGTGTGGCAACAGCCATTCTCCTCTACGCTTTTGTGTATGCCTGTTGGCCATTCCCAGAGGCACTCCTGCCATGTGATGCCATCTGCCATGCTGTGACATGGCAGCAGGCCCCTCTCAGGTGCAGGTGTTGAATCCCAAGCCTCCCTGAATCTAGAATAAACCTCTCTTATTTTAAAAAATAAGGTTTGGTCTTTGGTATTCTGTTATAGCCAAGAGTAGACCAAGATGGCTGATCTTGCTGATGGAAAGACTCACTGTGGTGAGAAGGCTGCTTTGGGGAAGCCTCACAACTCTCTGCTTAGACTCTGGCATCTGTAAAATAGTGACTTGTAAAAGGGTCCCTGAAATACTTGGTTCTGCCCATCTTATGGTTAGAATAACTATTTCCCTGGGAGGATTACACATGCAAGTGTACTCGAACTTAAGGTGTTAGGTAGAGCATCCTAATCATCCTGGTTTAATTTTCAAATCGAAAAGTGTGCCCTTAAATTAGGATCTGGATTCCTAGTTAACAGTGTTCCCTTCCCAGAAAAGAAGCAGTGTGTGTAGACAGAACAGCTCCTGTTCATCAATTCTGCTTCCCTCTTCCTTGGATTATTGCTGGCTCCCCTGTGCTGTTCTTTGGAGCCACTTCCCTTGCAGGTAGCAGTCCAGAGAATAGAATCTATGGCTTCCTAGGGGTTCTTTGGATAGGGCTGATCCATTATGATTTCACTGTTCTTTTACTTTCTCAGAAGAACTATAGCAAGTATCATAGCAGAAAACCAGCATTTAAAAATTATTCAGACATTCTGTAAAATTAGATTTCTGCTTCTCTCACCTCTGAAAGCTTTTGCCGAATGTCTCAGATGCAAAAGGATTATCCAAGCTCTCCTTACCTCTGCCTTCCCAAAACAATGACATCCAGTGGCGTGGCCACACAGTATCTTATTTTCAGCCTTTTCTCCCTGGGAACTCTCCACTAGTGACCATGCTAGAGAAGACAATGCTCTTCTCCCTATGACTCCTTGGTGCAGACTTGGGGAAACCTCAAGGAATTCAGAGTACAGCACACCATGGATCTGCCAGCAGCTTGGGATGTTTTTGGCAGATGTTTTTCCTGGTGATGAGACTAAAAGGATCCTCATATAACTGGCAGATAGAGTCCCTTCACTTCTGAACAATCCATTTTAGGGAAGACCTATCAAAAAGGAAACATATATGAGTTTTTTTTTTTGGTGTTTTCTTTTTATTTTATGTTTATTTAAATTAGAAACAAGCCCATTCCACATGTCAATCCCAGCTCATAAATGAGATTTTAAAATATAAAAATGTGTTCAATCTTTTGCTTATGATAAATATAAATTTAAAAAATCATAAGAGGATACTAGTATATTGATTATAATTTTAAAAGTGAGTAACCCCTCTGTTGATATTTTTACATAAAGGTGGTGGCAGTTTACTTTGGTGTTTAAGAGGTAACTTGATAAATTTTATATACAAAAGGTTTTCAAGCTGGGCGGTGGTGGCACACACCTTAAATCCCAGTACTTATGAGGCAGAGGCAGGTAGACCTCTGAGTTCAAGGCCAGCTTGGTTTACATGGTTAGCTCTGGACTGCACAAAGAAACCCTGTTTTGAAAAACAAACAAAAAGGTTTTAGTAATTCCTCTTCTAGGAATTTATCTCACTGATATTCCAAACATGTTTAAAGCCATATTAGAAAATTTTCCATTACTATATTGTTTATAAGAACAGAAGAACAGAAGCCTGGGTGACAGAGGGGCATGCACTTGTCTTTGGGTGATAGAAGCAGAAGAACCAGGGTTCAAGGCCAGCTTTGGCTACATAGTGAGTTTGCATTTTTTGTCTGGTCCTAGGGTTTCCATGACACCAAAGCTGAGAAGGAGACCCACAGCCATTCATTATTCCACCCTAGATGAAAAACAAACTCCTCTTCTTCTTCTCCAGACAGTCTCTCTATGTTGCTCTGACTGACCTAGAACTCATTATGTGGACTAGGCTGGCTTCAGACTCACAGGGATCTGCCTGCCTCTGAGTGCTGGGATTAAAGGCGAGTGCCACCGTATTCATCGATGACAAACTTCTTATGTTCTTGAGAAATGTTCTCCTTTCCTGTCCTTTCTGATTTCAAAGCCATAGATAACATCCCCTTTGGTGAGTTCAGATTTTATCCAAAGATGGCATAATCATTCTGCAAGAAGTACTTTAAGGCGAGAAATTACTACACATTTACCTAACCTATGTAATTGATATTTCAAAAAAAAAATTCCACCACAGAGATGGAGTGATAAAGATGAGTTATTTCAACGTTAGAGCTCTCCTCCTCCACCAAATTTCTCTCTGTAAGTATAAGGACTCCTGTGTTATGGAATGTTGGTAGCAGATTTGGACTGAGACATGAGACAGTTAACATCTGCAATTTGAATGCAGGGGCCAACAGAGGCCGCTGACAGAAGGGGGAAACACGGGTAGTCTCTCTTTGCACAGTAACAGGCTTCACTTAGAATCAGCCAAGTTCCTGGCCTGTGTTCAGCTAACCAACCCGTAAGCATAGAAAAGAATGCAAGATTGTAACCAAGGAAGGAAGTGTTAGAATCCAAGGGCCTGGAATCAAAGAAAAATATATTTAAATGAGAACCAGGTTGCTACCAGTACTCAGGAACGTCTAGAGCAGGCAGAGAAAGGGCGATGGATGATCTAAGCATAGGATCTGTCAGCTACAGGAGCTTGGTAAGAGCCCCGCCCCTAAATTCCATCTGTCACCAATGGAAAGCAGAAAGGAAATCTGTACTGAGAGCCAAGCCAGTGGGGAACTAGTCCCAGATGGGTGTGCCTCCTGTGTACTTGATACATGTGGCCTGCTCAGCAAATTTGTGTTTCTCTATTCCTTGGGCTACCGTCTGCTTTAAGGACTAGGAAACATTTGATCTCAAGTAGTTCAGAAACTCAGTTTCCTGCCGGTGTTTGCCTAGGTCTAGAGGAAAGGAATAGTTGGGCCGGTTGGTTTCCTGGTAGAGACCCTGGGTCAGCAATTCCTGGTCCTTTGCTCCACCTAGTGGATTTCCAGGCTAGAAGAGGCTCTAAAAGAGACCTGTGATGAGAGAGAAGTGTACTTTTGTTGGAAACTCTCAACTTCCGTCAGTTTCTTTATTGATAATACTTAATTCCATCTCCACTGGGTTCTTGTTCACACTGATTGAATTTTCACCGAAGCTAAATGTGTACCTGTGAGTCAGTAGAATCTTCCCCTCTACCCCCCAAGACAAGGTTTCGCTGTGTAACAGATCTGGCTGTCTTGGAACTCACTTTGTAGATCAGGCTGGCCTCAAATTCATAGAGATTCACCTGCCTCTGCCTTCTAAGTACTGGGACCAAAGGTCTGGGCTACCCCTGCCCAGCTATCAGCAGAATCTACTTTTTTTTTTTAAATATGGAAATAACATTATATGATTAGGAGTTCCCTGTTAACACAGAGGAGCATATTCCATGCATAATTATGTTCTCTGATGGCCAAACCCAATCAAAGTTCCATAGGTCATTTAATTAAATAATGACCTACATAATTAGTACTTCAGCAGCTCCCTTTGAACAATAATTGGTCAAATAATCACAGAACTATTTATTGTTCAAGAAGTTTCACACTTGGTTATAAAGACAGATGAAAGGACATAGAGATGCAGGGCAAAGCTAAGACTTTCAGGTTCAGAAGGATTCCAAACAACTGACTCACAGATCCAAATGTGGAGATCAACATTACTCTCAGTGTAGGCTTAGGACATTAACGTCTACATTATAAATTCAGCAGTCTATACTTACTTGCCTCTGTCACCAGCATCATAGCTATTCCAGTCATCACTCTTTATTCTGTTTATATTAGATACTTGAATTTTATGGTTGTTTTGAGACAAGGCCTTATGTAGCCCAGGTTGGCCTCACTATGTAGTCCTGATTCTGAGATTGCAGGTGAGCATCACCGTGTCTGGGCTTCTGGGTTTAGTTTTGTCTCCATTACTATACATATGTTAAAGACTGCACTCTCCATATTTGAAAATGTGTCCTTGTTTGGAGATAAATGTGAGTGTCCTTATAAAAAGGGGGAATTGGAGACAGACACGCACAAAGGAAGAACGCCATGTGAAAATGGCCACCTACAAGCCAAGGAGAGAAGCCAGGAACAGGCTCTTCTGGCAAAGCTGTCAGAAAGCACCAGCCCTGCCAACATCCTGAGCTTGTTCTTCCAGCTCCTAGAACTCCAGGACAACACATTTCTGTTGTTTAAGTCCCCTAGCTTGTAGCGCTTTGTCACAGCAGCCCTTGCAAATGGATATCATTAACCCTGGCAGACAAATAAGAAGTTCTCTGCAAAAAAAAAAAAAAAAAAAAAAAAAAAAAAAAAAAAAAAAAAAAAAATTAAATGAATCTGTGGAATGCTAGAGTTGGGAAGCATCTCAGAAAACATTGCTTAACCCCATTATTTGTTTTGAAATAATGTCCAAGGCCCACAGCGATTAGGACTTAGTCCCCTTTCGACTCAGCCTTCAGTATATCAGTGTCCATTACATCTCACCAGCTAACTCAAAGGCTGGCAAAATCTGCCAGGGATGGTGATTCCATCCAGACTTTGTTGGCATCTTCTGGGGGAATAGTATTTAAGTCTTTGACCCTCCTAAATACTTGCAAATAGAAACATGCTATGTAGGAGGATTAATTGCTAGCTGGTTGCCAGACAGAAGATTAATATGCAGGAGAACAGCAAAAACTGGTAACTTGACCTCCGGCTGGGCCCACACCATCATCAGGTGAAGCTCCAGCTCTAAAGGGAAGACTACCTCTGTCCCACTGAGCATCTTATCAGGTTCCTATGAACAGAGTGGGGGCAAAAGGATGCAGAGCCTGAGTAATGTTTTATAATGGGTGTGGACGCTTGTTAGACTAGTGAGCATACTCTTGATTAAAGTATACCACACAAGTAATTGCTAGATTTCAAACCAGCTATCATCTGGGATCACAGAGTTCTAATATCCGACAAAGAACCCAGCTTCAATTCTGCAGCAGAGGCCTTTAAAAAGTCTCGGGGATAATTGGCACTAAACCCAGGAACTGCCAAAAGGAAAAATGAATTGGTATAATTCGACCATGAATTACACTTGATTCATAGTCCCAGATTGGGTAGGAATGGAAATATCTACACATTTCTATGTTTGAGATCCAGCTTTTCTGTCACCAAATAGTTTTGTATGAATACCGGTATAGGCAGAGATGGTCGCTTCCCCTTTACTGAGGACTAAGCAATTTTAATTTGGGCAGAGAATAAATTGCATGGCAGGCTGTTAAGTGATTGCTTTTCATTTAATCTTCTAGCCCCTCACTGAAACACTGACTGCTGTCTTCCTGGTATATGGAAGGTGCACCCGCAGTTTATAATTAAGACAAAGAAGTGCTGATCACTGTTTTACTTCATAAAGTGTACCATAGGCATCTCTCTGGGTATTTAAGGAGAATATATGTCCCTCTGAGAGTACAAATTGCTTGTAAGTGTATATGCCCCTGCTTTTTCCAGCAGGAATGGTCCCTTGTTCCATAAGGGCAAAGAACTAAATATAGTTGTGGTAGACAGATGCTGTAACAATCCCTCCTGTACCATGTGACTTTTGGCAATATGACTTAGCCACAGCTCCCATAAAGAGAGGGAGTCTATTTTTTCCTCCCTTTGAATCAAGGCCATCCTTATGATTGACTTTGACCAACAGAATGAGGCAAAAGTGATGCCGTGCAACTTACAGATTTAGCTCATATTTTTAGCCTTTTAGAAGGCAGCCACTACATAAAAACCAAACCAAACCCTCAAACTGGATTACTGAGATGGTGGGAAGGCGAACATAGGAGAAAAGGCTCGGCAATTTAGGGCATCCCATTTTGTGAGTGAAATCACCTAGGGCCTGCTAACCCAGCACAATTAAGAGTTGAGTACACACACACACACACACACACACACACACACACACACACACACACACACACACACACAGGAGGTCCGATGAGATCAACAGAACCACTCAGTCTAATTAAGTTTGGGGGATGTTTATTACACAGCAATTGATAACTGAAAGAATTTAAATTCCCTGATAACAGGGAATTTAAGGCTTGCATATTCTGAAGGGGCAAGTACTAGGCATGGCCTCTAGAAATAAGAAGCCACTTACCACTTAAAGAAAGGTTTCTCTGTCATTTATTTTAAGTTATGTGTGCTTGCTTACATGAGTTCAGGTATATCCCACTCATTAGGGAGTCCTTACAGGTCAAATTCCCTGGAACTGGAGATGCAGGCCATTGTGAGTCTCTATGTGGGTGCTAGGAACCAAACTTGGGTCCTCTGAAAGAGCAATAAGTTCTCTTAACTGTTGAGCCATCTCTCCAGCCCAATTACTGCCACTACTTTATGATTTCTGCTTTCTTTCTTCCTTCCTTCCTTTTTTTTTTTTTTTTTTTAAGGGTTTCATATAGCTGGAGATGACCTTGAATTCCTGATCATTCTTCCTCCACCTCCCAGGTTCTGGGATGACAGGTGTGAACCACTGTGCATTTTTATTTTTAATTTCCAACAGAGTCTTCTGGAGGTCAGGCCTCCCACCCTGTCCTTAAATTCCTGATTGCATTGTTTCCACCCAAGTGCTGGAATTGTAGGTGTGTACTACCTTGCCTGGCAAATCTACCATATCACCTTAGTCATGATCTGGGAATGTGGAAGTAACTTCGTTTCATAGCCATATCATGGAGTCATTTCAGATTAGCAAGATGGGTGATCAATATGTAGTCACCGTCCTTTTCCTCACTGCAGTTGGTTCTGGAATCAAAACTATACAAATGCGTGTGTGCATATACCTAGCAAAAAGTAAATTATGTCCAAACTGCTAGCTGCAAGGGAGTCTAGGAAAAAAATAGCATTTTGTTTTTCCAGACAGAGTTTATTTGTGTAGCTCTAGCTGTCCTGGAACTTGCTCTGTAGACCAGGCTGGCCTTGAATTCATGGAGACCCAACTGCCTCTGCCTCCTTTGTGCTGGGATTAAAGGCATGTGCCACCACCATCCAGCTAAAACAACTTTTTAAAATGTATTACAGAAAAGCACTGAAGGATTTTTTCCCTTTTGAGTTTCAAAAAAAACTGTAATATTAGCTGGGCAGTGGTGGCACACACCTTTAATCCTAGCACAAAGGAGGCAGAGGGAGGCGGATCTCTCTCTGTGAGTTCAAGACCAGCCTGGCCTACAAGAGCTAGTTCCAGGACAGCCTCCAAAGCCATAGAGAAACTCTCTCAAAAAAACAAAACAAAACAAAACAAAACAAACAACTCCCCCAAAGTAAAAAAACCCTGTAATATTTAAAAATAATGTTCATATAAAATAAACTCATTAAATATGGGCTAAATGGCTTAACCAATGATCAATAAATAAAAAGCATGATTTAGAGATATCAGCCTCAAGTTAGGCCTGAGTAGGACATTCTGTGTGCCTAGAATCCTATGTTTCTTTCATTTGACTTTATGAATATACCCTGAGGTGTTCAGAATGCTTTCAGATTCAAGATTATTTCAGCTTAATAGTTTCCTCCATTTCTGCTACTATAGAATCATCTCAAAACAAACATGCTCGATCTGTTTGTTCACAGTAAATTTTCATTAGAAATGGATTTGGGAGGGTGGACAGAGGCTCCCAAAGGCCAAACTTTTAATCATTCCTGCCCCCTGTAGCTTTTACTATCTCCTCTCTTTGCAGGCTTGTTCTTGAGGATATTGACAGCTTGATTTCTCTGGGTTATGCTGTACAAAGGAAATTAGCTCAGTATGTCTTCTACTGAATTCCATCTGTAGCTCAATGTTCTAAGGTATTTGTGAATGTGGTTACAGACCAATTTTTATAAGACAAGGCAATGTTCCAATGTCTGAGAATATTTCTCCTTTTTTTTTTTTTTAATTTCACTGAACACCCTGGAAATCCACCCACGCATGAGCAATCTCCTGCAATGTTCGGAGTACTTTTCAGGTGTTACAGACATAACAGGTGCTTCCTCTGGGGAGAAAAAGCATGGCAAGGAGAGAGGGGCAGAAAGCAAACTGTTGGGATATTCTGGGTACAACTTCCCTCAAGTGAATCATCCCCATATGCCTGCTTGCTGTGCGTCCCTTGGCCGAGGAAGTGATTTGTGTGAACGGAGGCAGAGAGATACATTCTGGTGGCAAACTTCAGTGGAGCTCATCCTTGGCAAATCCGACTGTTGGTTAGCTATTTATCAAGCCACTCTGCCACAAATACCAAAATGCAAAGTTTGAACATAGATTTGATACCTGTATTTGCTCTTCTTATTTGCAATATATGTATAATCTTGCATGAAAATCAAGTAATACTTGTTTAAGGCAAGATAGCTTCTGAAACTAAGCATCAATAGATTTTAAATATTAGCTTGCCAGAAAACAGAGACTAAATAAAAAATAAACAAATAAAAACCCACAATAGAGAAAAGACACATTTTTTATTAAAAAGAAAACAAAGAAAACAGAGACTAGAGACATTTATAAAAGGTGGCCGTTTGATTCATTTTTTGAAAAATGCACACAGCTTACAGCACAGGCATTCACTTAACTGTGAACATTTGTAACTTGGAAGATGAAAGTCTGGACTGGTGAAAATGACTTCATTTACAGATAGACATATAGCAAAGCTGGGAATTAAGAATGCCTCCCACTCTCATCAAGTGTAAGTCTAGCTTTCTCATCAGTTGTGGGGTTAAAAAACAAAACAAAACAAAACCTCAGTCACTAAAAAGCTAGATGCTGTTGTTCTCATCTCTAAAACAAAATCACCGAGGGATAATAGGGAAACATATGTACTGGGAGATTGCTCATGGAAAACTTGACTTATTTGAGTGGAAGTCAATGACACTGGGAACATAAGGAAACAGAGTTGTAAGCTAATTAATTAGGGCCACTCTAAACTGTACAGTGGTGTCATTTACTTGCCCTGCCAGCTTAGGGAAAAATAAAAAAAAAAAAAACCTTTCTGCCTCAGTTTGTTTATTTTATATTTTTTATGGCAAGGATGATAGGGACTATCTGTTAGGAATTATGTGCAAAGAAAGCACTCTGAGTGAGGGTTGGCTCACAGTAAATATTCAATAAACTTTCTTCCTTCTCCTCAAGTATCATGAGAATGGGGCTTTGTTTAGTTAATGCTGTATTTCTAGCATCTGTTTTGTGCACAAGGAGGGCCATCAATATTTCTTGAATGGGTAAATTAAAGTAACTGAATTTTGGGAATGAGAAAAAATTTGTCTTTGGATTGGGGAATGTAGCTCAGTGGTATAGTGTTTGTCTAGTGCACGAATTTGTCTAGTGCACATAAGCCCCCACGAATTTGATTCCCAGTGCAGGAGATGGGGAGCAAAATAGAAAAAAAAAAGCACTGACCTGGAAAATTTGTCCTAGGTTTTATAGCTGGGGAGAAAAACAAATGGTTTTCAGTATAGGGCCACTTAGGGATGTAAAAGAGATCCCTAAACGAAAATGAGAACACTAAGATCTAATTTAGAGTCTTTTAATTCTTTAAGTGTTTGAACTAAGAATTTCTTTTTAGCTTAGCTGGGCATAGTGGTGAACATTTGTAACCTCAGCATTAGATAAAATGAGGCAGGAGGATTGCTGCGAGTTCAAGGCCAACCTGTGTTAAATAGTGAATCCTTAGGAGGAGATATTCTTAATTTGTAAAGTCGAAATGAAATGATGACTCCAAGAGGATTCTGAGAATTAAAGAATATGTGATAATTCTCAGTGAAACAGAAAAACATGATACTGTTAACTTTTACATCAGTGAGTTTGTACACTGAGTAACAATAAACTCATTCTTTAGTGTTAGAAGAAAGAACCTTTAGCTAAAGATTTAAGCACTAAAAATATTCAACCCCAGAGGTACCACAGACATAGACTAATTTTTTCCATCTGTGCAGTTTAGGGTAGATTTGGCATACACTCAATACCAGGAAAGAAAGAAACTATGGTTTAATCTGCTTTTAGAGGAGAGAAAGAGAGAGAGAAGGAGGGGGAGGCAGAAAAGGAAAATATTTCCTTTTATGAGCATGAATGTTAAAACATAGAGCCTTCATCAAGTAATTCACTACTGAAGCAAGAACATGCAATCCATTTCCTACAAACCTCTGCAACCTACACTTAGTTGTTTTTCTATATCATGGTTTACATATTATTGCCACTGCCTTCTTACCAAAGGGAAGTAAATATAGATTATTCTTAATCAGTCCCTTGTGACTCAGAGGTCAAAAGATCAGTTCTAATAGGATAATCTCCATAAAATGCTAATATTTAAGGACTTTTTTTTAAGAGGCAAGGGTTTATTAAAAACATTAGAGCTTTAAAATTGGGTCCCACCCAAGATGCCTCAATAGAGCCTGGGGCTGAGAAACTGGTTTGAGGAAAAGATAAAGTGGCAGAAAAATCAAGGAAGCTCATTGTCCCTTCCTTGAACTTCAGGAATGCTGAGATGGGAAGGAAAAACAGGCAGTGCCCTTGCAGATCCGAGGCTCTCTGAAAGACAAGATTCAGGGAGCTTCAAGATGTACATGTGTTTAGAGAGTGAAGAAATACCATTTTCACAGTCAAGTTATACTCCTCAAAGAAAGAACATTAGAAAACTGAATTTGATTATACTTTAAAATAACTATTGTCCTGAATCTGGTCATTTTAGCTCCTTGGCCAAAAACTTCAATAACTACGTTGCTTCTGGGTGAAGTCTAAACTAGACAATGACAAACTGTGCTTTATCTTGAATTAATCCTTATTATTTCCTTACAAGGTATGGGGACCACTTGTAATTTCCCAAGTAATCAAGATAATTTTATCTTTTCATCCATTTCTTCATGTGGTCTCTGTTCTAAACTCTCATCCCAGCTGGTAAACTCCTGTGCACAAAACCTGTCTCAAGTATAATTTCTTTTTCAAGGATTTCTCAACTCCCACTCTTTCGTATTACTTGGGGTAACTGTGCTTTGTCTCTGGAACCCCAGCACTTTACACATGCCTTTGTTAACTCACTTGCTGTCAGGAATTAGAGCTTTCCCCCAACCCCTGAGGGTTCCCAAGTCAAGTGTGAGCAGAATATTGTGCAGTTTTTGCCACATGACAGGAGACTAATACAAATTGATGAATGGAATATTAAAAGACAACAAATGCATAGATGATTTTAAACCTACAAATTATGCCAGGACCAGAAAACAAATGCTTATCTACACACATACATGATTCTGCTTTGGTCTTTCCAGACTATGTAATTTGCTTTTATTTTAGAAGGGGTAGTTTCATGATAGAGCCTTTGTCTAGCAAGCCTGAGGCCCCAGGTTCAATCCCCAGTACTGAAGGAAAGAAATTTAAAAAGAAAGCATTATGAACAAAAGAGAGCAAGATAAGAGATAATATAATAGAGGGAGACATTATAGGTTTAAAGAGAAATCAGGCACTAGGGAAATGTCTGGAGATCTACAAAGATGACACCAACTAACAATCTAAGCAACAGAGGAGAGGCTACCTTAAATGCCCTCTCCTGATAACGAGATTGATGACTAATTCATAAGACATCTATAGCCTTCATCCAGCAGCTGGTGGAAGTAGAAGCAGACACCCATAGCTAAACACTGAACTGTACTGAAATCCAGTTGCAGAAAAGGAGGACTGATGAGCAAAGGGGTCCATACCAGGCTGGTGAAACCCACAGAAACAGCTGACCTGAACAAGGGAGAGCTCTTGGTTCTCAGACTGATAGCTGGGAAACCAGCATGGGACTGATCCAGATCCCCTGAATGTGGGTGTCAGTGAGGAGACCTTGGAAATCTATGGGACCTCTTGTAGTGGATCAGTACTTATCCCTAGCATAGGAATGGACTTTGGGAGCCCATCCCACATGGAGGAATACTCCCTGAGCTTAGACACAAGGGGGTTGGCCTAGGCCCTATCCCAAAGAATATGACAGATTTTGAAGACCCCCTATGGAAGGCCTCACCCTCCCTGGGGAGCAGAAATGGTATGAGATAGGTAGGGTGTTAGTTGGGGGCAGGCAGGGGAGGGAGAGGGACCTGGGATTGACATGTAAAATAATTTTCTTTCTAATTAAAATAAAGAAATGAAAAAGAAAGCATTATGGATGTATTTCTCTAGATAAAAATGTATGAATTCATTTGCTACCTAAAATGGGCTTTCCTAGAAAAGAATCATAGAAAAGTAGCTGAGTAATCTTAAATACTGTGCAGCTGCAATGGAATATTCGGGTTTATTTCAGTCAGTGTGCCTCTGTCTGGCACTGCCTCTTCACAGAGAATCCAAGTCAAACAGCACATCAAGACCTGAGCTGCATGGGAACAGACAAATTCTATTGAAGGTTAGCTTGAATTTTAACATTCTCAACTCTAGCTCTAAACACTTTTTCTTTAATTGAATAAGTTAATTGAAGAATATATATTGCTATGAACTTTGTTTTTGTTGTTTTAAAGCCTTTCCAAGAATCTACTTTTTTTTCCAGTACAAGATTAAAGATTAAAGCCAGGCCTGGGTATTGGTCTGTAGTGCTAGCTACTGGGGAGGCTGAGACAAAGGATTACAAATGTAACGCTTGCCTGGTCTATGTAGTGAGTTCCAGGCCAGCCAGGGCCACAGAGCAAGACCCCTATCTCAAAAACAGAAACAAAAACAATGCAAAAAGAGGGAAAACTCTTTTTATAATGTATGGTGGTTAAGCAATCATTTCTTTAGGTTTTTTCCTATCATAAGTTTTGACCTAGACTACTCAACTCGAATTTGCTATTCACAGAAAAATATCTAGAGAATGGATAACTTAAAGATGAAAGTTGGTTTTATCTGGTTCTCAAGGCATAATATCTATAATGGCTTTAGAAGAATGTAAATAACTAACATTACTAAACAACATACATTGATAATTTTCTGACAAACTCATGTCTAACACCACTTTCCATACTAAAGCAGTCATTACCAGTACAGCTTATGATAACCAGTACCCATGGAAACCTGACAGCCTGCTTTTTTTTTTAATCCTTATTAAATTCAGTTGAGCTGCATATTTTGTGTGGCTGACATAGGAGTGGGTATTAATGTTCTTATTCAGGAATATAGAATCATATTATCTAGCATCAAGTTATAGAAAAACTCTCCATTTGGAAGGTAGCCGAGTGACAGGTGAAATTTCCTATTTGAAGTCAAGAATATACCAATATATATCTGGGCAGAGGGGAAGGGAAGAAGAGACAGTAGAAAAGGAAGAAAAGCTGCTATCAAATATGAAAAAAAGAAATAGAAGTAAAGAATTGGCTTAAGTTAAATTGAGAAAATTAATTTGAAATCGCAAATAAAAGAGTAAATGCTCCATTGTTTAAACCACTGGCAAATCTTTATTGGCAATGTTAAAATTGACCAATTAAATATTTTAAATAGAAAAACTATAAAACATTACATATCCATCATGATCCATTCATCGAATATACTCTTCTGCTGACATTTCTAACACATCTTCATCTGTACATTCTTCTGTCTCTGGCAAGTTGCCCCAAAGTAGGAAGTTTACACCTGAAAATAAGAGGTCATAAAGTTCTTTAGTGCTTACTACTACAATTCAGAGCATGACATATAAAACTTTATATGCCAAACTTCTCATATAAACTATGACATTACTAGTAAAGACAACAGCAGGGAATTATGTCTTACAAATAAAACTATCTAATGTTACCCATCTACAACATGAGCATTCTTTAAACTCTTTTAAGCAAGAGCTTGAATGTTAGACTCTTAAGAGCTCAAAAGGAACTCTGGAGTTCCATCTGCCCCAACCCTGCCTCCAGCTACACAATGCCATTCATAATCTACATTGATAATTTAAAAATATATTTCAGTCAGATGCTGCCTTTAATCCTAGCACTCAGGAGGTGGAGGCAGGAAAATCTCTTAGTTTGAGGCCAGCCTGGTCTACAGAGTGAGTTCCAGGACAGCCAGGGGTACAGAGAAACCCTGTCTTGAAAAACAACAACATATATCAATATATATATATATATATATATATATATATATATATATATATATATATATAATTGGCTTTTATATCAAAGAATTCTGCACAGGTGCACAGGTATATAGTATTAGGCCAAACATACTAAGGATAATGAGATGACTAAAAGTAGAAAATTAGGAGAGAATAAAAAACTGTCATGAGACCATCTCAAGCTATTTAGCTGGTAGTATGAGCAAAAGACTACCAGCCCTGGGTTTCCACTCTACACTGAGATGAAGACCACATGGTGGCACAGAATGAGCCAGGACTTGGAGACTGGTTTGAATCCAGTTTCTGCCACTGTCAGCGTTTTTACTACAAGTGTACACAACTGTAGACAATAGCTATTACTGTTTTGTTATTTAAAATTGTGTTATTGTTCTGTTTGTTTCTTAAGATAGCCTCATGTGCCTAAACTAGCCTCTAACTTAATATGTAGCTGAGGGTGACCTTGGACTCTTGAATAACTACCTCTACCTTCAAGTGTCGAGATTACAAGCATGTGCCACTACATCTGGCTAAAATTTTTATAGAATGGCATTATACCACACACGTTTTTTTTTCCCCAAGATAAGGTTTCTCTGTAGCTTTGGAGGCTGTCCTGGAACTCGCTCTGGAGACCTCACAGAGATCCACCTGCCTCTGCCTCCCAAGTGCTGGGATTAAAGGCGTGCACCAGCTGCACACATATTTTTGAATTTATCTCATTCATGTTATTTCTAAGTGGCTAAAATTGTTATGGAATGGTACTATACTATATGTATTTTTCTAAGTAATCTCATTCACCTTATTTCTGAGTTTTGTCTTTTTGACATGTGGTGCAGATTTAACTCATTTACTTTTTTTATTCTGTACAGTGTTTCATTGAAAATATTTTATTTTTAACTTAAGTTAACCAGTGGGAAGCAGATGTGTACATGCTGCGTCGAACATCTGGAGTAGAGAAGGGAGGTTGCCTTATTGAGGCAAGGTCTTTCTTGTTTCCAGGCAATTCTCCTACCTCCACCTCTAACGGGCATCAAACTCAGTTTATCAGCCTTGTGCAGAAAATGCTTTTACCTGATGAGCCATCTTGTCTGCCTAACTCTTTTAAAATATGTTGAGAATATGGCCCATCATTTCTGGGCCTGATTTGCCTCAGCACCAAAAGAGACATGAACATGGTTGAAGCAGTGGGAATACACAAGTTTATATTGTTTGACAGAGATATTGCAATCTAATCAGGCAAGAAGTTAGTCCTTATTTGAAGTGACAGAATACATAGATATCTACCATGTTCTTTTCCATAATGGTTGCATGTCTGAATTGGTTAGGATAAAAACATTTCCTAATTTTCACCCCAAGAAGAAATGGGGATCTGCTTGGGGAAACCTATGCTGAGGGGCTGACCAGATAACAAGGAATTGTTAGGCTAAATCTAACAGAAAATTAGAATCCATAAAGGAAAATGGAGAGCCCAATACCTTTGGGATATTCTAGGGAATCTGAGTTGAGATTTCTCAAGTGTATTTGGGAAAGATCTGGGAAATCAGGCTTCTATGTGTAGGCTAACATAGGCTTCTTAGAGAACTTTCATGCTGAACATTCTAGAATGTTGTATGATTTGTGCATCCATTCCTTTGGTGAATATAACTCAGGAGACTCAAGGACAGTTCCATAGCCATTAGAAACCTCCCTTTGACAAGCATTTAGGAACTTTTAGTTTAAATCACAATATTAGAGTTACAAAGAAGTTTGACATATTTGGAGTTTGTACTCAGGAACTATGAAGCAACTTAGCACAATTGGTTCAAAAGAGAAAAAAATAAATGAGGAGACTGGATCTGACTGAAGAGCCACCTTCCTCTCTGTTACGGAGGAAGGAAATCCTGTGCTACGTCTGTTTCTCATGGATTAGAGTCAGGGCAAAAGAAAGAATGCTGGTCTTTTATGTTTGAAAAATTGACCAATATTTTAAAGTAAATCAAAACTGAAAAATCTCCACCCTGTGTTTTGAATCCGGTAAAGCAGGAAAAACTGTATCAAAGCAGAAACTTTCTTTAATGTGTCCCATGGGAGACACAAATATAAAGTGAAAAGCCTAAAGTAGGAGCCTGTATTTTACTTAGGGGAGTTAGAAGGGTCCTTGCTTGAAAATGACCATCTTAATATACATAGTTTTAAATTAAAAGGCCAAAGTGATGGATTGAGAGCCATTTTTGAATCCTGGGCCATTAAAAGAAAAAATCAGTCTTTTTTTTTTTTTTTTTCTTTTTTTGGTTTTTTTGAGACAGCGTTTCTCTGTGTAGCTTTGGAGCCTATCCTGGCACTCGCTCTGGAGACCAGGCTGGCCTCGAACTCACAGAGATCCTCCTGCCTCTGCCTCCCGAGTGCTGCACTGGGATTAAAGGCGTGCGCCACCAACACCCAGCAAAAAAAATCAGTCTTAAAAACACAAGCATAATTGGAGCATTTAAAACCCTTGACAACTTAAAGCTTGAAATTCATGATCTCTTGGTCTATCAAAGCATCTCTCTTTCCCTTCCTCCCTTTTCCCCTCCTTCCCCCCTTCTCTCTCTTTCTCTCCTTCTCTCTGTCTCTCTGTCTCTGTCTCTGTCTCTGTCTCTGTCTCTCTCTCTCTCTCACACACACACACACACACACACACACACACACACACACACACACACACACACACACACACACCACACTTTAAAAGGAGTATGCTGGGTTAGAGATGTAGTTCAGTTGCTAAAGTGCTTGTCTGGCATGCACAAAGTCCTGGACTTAAACTCCAGGACCTCATAAAATCAGGCTTGGGTCTTGGTTGCACAGTGAGTTTGAAGCTCACCTGGTCTACCTAAAACCCCGTTCCAAACACAGAAGAATAACTGATAATGGGCTCAGTAAGATGGCTCGTTGGATAAAGGCACCTGTTGTCAAGCCTAATAACTTGAGTTTGATGACTGTAACCTACACAGTACAAGGAGAGAACTAACTCCCACAGGATGTCCTCTGATCTTCATATGCATGCTATTGTGTAGGCACATGTATACACACACACACACACACACACACACACACACCCCACATTGTAAATAAGATCTAATAAAGATGTTAAAACTCTATAATATACTTTTTTTGGTTTGTTTTTCCAGACAGATTTTCTCTTTATAACAGTCCTTGCTGTCCTGGAACATGCTTTGTAGACCAGGCTGGCTTCTAACTCACTGAGATCTGCTTGCCTCTGCCTCCCAAGTTCTGGGATTGAAGGTGCATGCACCACCATTGTGTGGCTATAATATATTTTCCTTCTATATGTATGTCTATACAGTAAGTGTGCAGAGGTCAGAGGGGGATATTGGGTGTTTTGTTGTATTACTCTCTACTTATGCCTTTGAGACAGTCTCTCACTGAACTTGAAGCTTGTTATTTTGTCTAGATTGATTGTCAGGAAGGTCCTGTTTCTGTCCCTCAGTGAAGGGGGTTATAGGTACACTCAGTCATGCCTGGCTTTTTCTTTTTCTTTTTTGTGGTTTTTTTCGAGAGAAGGTTTCTCTGTGGCTTTGGAGGCTGTCTTGGAACTAGCTCTTGTAGACCAGGCTGGTCTCGAACTTACAGACATCTGCCTGCCTCTGCCTCCCAAGTGCTGGGATTAAAGGTGTAACCCACCACCACCCGACCTATGCCTGGCTTTTTCATGAGTGATGGGGGTCCAAACTCAAGCTCTTAGCCTTGGGCAGCTATTACCCACTGAGTTTTATGTGTTCTTAGGCCCTAGCACATTTTCTTACTAACATAATTTGCGTAACACATTGGCCTTAAATATTTCCCTTGACTAAAATTCTACTGTAACTTATTAATGCACATGCTAATATATATTTTAAATTTATTAACTTTGTTTTATGTGTATGTGTGCTTGCCTACTTGTCTGTATGCACACCACAAGCATGCAGGTGCCTGTGGAAGTGAAAAGAAGGCATCAGATTTCCTGGAACTGGAATTGCAGACAGTTATGAGCTGCCTATTGTGGATGCTGAGAACTAAACCCTGGTCCTCGAGTAGCAAGGCTCTTAACCACTGAGCTATCCCTCTAGTTCCTGAAATGTATTTATTTCAAAGAATTGCCAAACAGAGGCTACTCAATTTTCTTCCCATTCCTCACTGCCCTGGCAGGCCCCTTTCCTCCTTTCTTTACACACATGTATGTACACACATATGCCCTTGACTATGCATATACTGTCTTCAAAAGCTCTCTGCAATCAGGATGTGCATTAAGGTTCGACCTCACAGCAATAAAATGCTAGTTTAAAAAGACCAGCATGACAAGTGTGGTGGTACACACCTATAATCACTTTGGAGGCTAAGGTAGGAGGACTGAGCCAGCCTGGGCTACTTAGTATGACTGTTCCAAAAGGACAACAACAAAGCCTAAGACATTCAGGTAAGTTTGAAGTGTTCCCTCAATTCAGCAATAAGTGGTGATGAGTTTTGGCTGATAGTTTCATAACTGAATGTGTGGGAGAAAGCAGACCAATGTTTTACTCTTGGGGACCCAAGGTTACACTCTAGCTGTGAAGGTTTCAGGAGGTACCGGCAGAGAAATGTTACAAGGAAACATATACATCAATTGTTTCTTACCAGTAGAGTCTAGTCTGTTAATACCATAAACCGCCTGGCTGTGAAACATCCAGAAGTGTCCATTGTTGCAGGAAAGAAGGCAGGAACTACAGGGAACAATCACATGATAGCCTACAATGTTCCCACTTAAAAAAAAAAAAAAGTAACTGTTAGTAGATAACACCTGTAATAGGTAACAGCTGGACACATAAGCATCTGTCTGCTACTTACTGTAAACAGACCACGAAGTTTCAGCTTCCTCTGAGTGGTTTGTTGCTGGCTTTGAGAAGGGAGCTTATTCTGACAGTACTCACAGGCCTATACAGTCTGTAAGTGAGACAATACTAATGTATTTGCACATTTATTATTTTATTCATACTCTCTTTGGAAGTTAGCTTTAGGATGTGATTTGTTATGGAAAGTACCAAAACTGATGTGCTATACAGAGAAAATATATTACACAAACTCAGGTGTATGGGTAAAGGATTTCACTATCTTAGGGACTAGGATAAGGTTTTTATAGGTTCAGGCTCTTAAAAATTGTTTCAACAAAGTGGGAGGTAGGTGAGGGGTAAGGGCATGGGCCCTTTAAATGAAATGTAAGCTGGCAACTCCCATTTAGTTGCAGTGATTTTGGAGGAATTCAGAAATGAAGCAAATCTCCAGACCCCACAGAGTTGAAAACAGTTTGATTGTCTTCAGCAAATCACCAAGTTTCTTATTTTCACATTTTTTTCTGAGTCTCATGCTAACTATAGTAAACACACAGGGAATGTTTTGTTCCTTTTTTTTTTATGAGTTGTTAATACCTTGATGGTAAAAATTCTTTTTATTTTCTTTTTTTGTTTGTTTGTTTTTGAGACAGGTTTCTCTGTGTAGTCCTGGCTGTACTGGAACTCACTCTGTAGATCAGGCTTGCCTCAAACTCACAGAGACAGACAAAATGGGATAGAGGTAAAAGCCACGAGCCTTGGGGCAGCACAGGGATGAATAGAAATGGGTTAAGTTGTAAGAGCTAGTTAGTAACAAGCCTAAGCTATTGGCTGAATATCTATAATTTACATTAAGTCTCCGAGTCAGTTATTTGGGAAGCAGCTTCTGGTTGTTTGGGAACAGGAGGGTGGGATAGGGAAACTTCTGCCTACAATATAGTGAATTCAAGACCAGCCTGAGTTACAGAGTAAGATCCTGTCTCAAAATATATATATATATTTTTTCATTCAGAAACTAAGTTTGAGCTTTAGAGGTTTAAGGTATTATCAAGATCATGCAGAGAACCAGGACAGGGCAGGGTTCAGATCTGATACCGGGCACAGTGGTATGATTATGTGCATGGATGTAAAAACCAGAAGTCAACTTGGGGTGTAGTTCTTCAGGAGCCTTCTGCCTTTTCTGAGAAAATCTGAGGTTTGTCAGTTAGGCTAGGCAGGCTGGAGAGGGAACACCGAAGATCCTCCTGTCTCCAGCTGGGAGCTGCAGTGTATCCTGCCAGTCCACAGCGGGGACTGCAAGTGTATGCTACCACATCCAGCTCAAGTTCAGAGCCTTATATTTCTGCTGCAAGCTCTTCACCAGTTGCACCATCTCCTCTGCTCCCTAATTTTTATGAGTGTAAATCCCATTGTTACCTCTTAGATTACACAGGATTACTGGGGAGCAGATATTTGTGAATGCACTTTGGAAAACTACAAATAGTATTTCAACACTATCACAAATACTCTTTTAAAACAATAATTCTAGGACTGGCAAGTTGGCTCACTGGGTAAAAGCACTTGCTTCTAAGCCTGAGGACCTGAGTTTAATTCCTGGGCTTCCTATGGTAAGAGAGAACCAGTTGTCCTCTGACTTCCACATATGTGCCATGGCACAAACAGGCTATATACCCATATCCATGCATATAAATAAATAAATAAATATATAAATAAATAAATTAAAAATAGTTCTAAGAAACAAACATTCTTTCAATGGCTCATTGTCTGAGTTATATCAATGCTAGATACATCCCTCAGAATCTTCTGTGGGTTTTGGTGTCAATATCTACCTTCCAAACTCTGGCTATCTACAACAGTGGCACAGATTACCATTTTAAACATGCGATGTCCTTCAGTTTACATTTGCAGATTCCAGTGAAATAGCATCTTCCAATGAAATCCACAGTGCTGGAGGATAAAAAAAGTTTACAGGCAGTCAAATATACTAAAGAATTGAATTCTGAAACAAAAGATAAAAACTTGCTGTATATTCATTCCCACTAAAAAATGTGTGTGTGTGTGTGGTCAAGAGCCACTAGGGATGGAACTTAGAATCTTAAAAATGCTAGGCAAGCATAATACCATTGCTCTACCATTGAGCTATATTTCCAGAATTCTATCTTATTCACAAAACTAGAAACTAGACTATAAAATATAATTATAGGGAATTTTTGTAAGAATTGGGTAATAATTTGTGCTCACTATAAACATTTGGCAGATTTTCTACTAAAAAACAATCTGTGAGAGCCAGAGAGATGGCTCAGTGTTTAAGAGAATGTACTGCTCTTGCAGAGGACTGGAGTTTAGTTTCCAGCACCCACATTATGCAACTCACAACTGCCCTCTCGGGACACCTCTAGCCTCCGAGGGCATCTGTGCACATATCCACCACCCTTCAAACACACACAATGAAAAAAGTAATAAGATAAATCTTAAAGACCAATGCACTCACTGGTTCACACATCCTTAGCGTATGAATACAATGTGATTATAACTCCAACAAAGAAACGTAAGGAATGCAAAAGGCATGATTCTATGCTAGACTCTAATATGTAACAACTCAGCCAAGACTTCCTTATGATCACAATTCTTATAAAGATGGAAGAATATTTCATATTTGTGTGTGGGCATATCTAACTAAAATAACACATGGATCCTAGGACCTTTGGGACATTAGGTAGGTTCTACGATTTTATCATCTAGTGCTTTTTTTTTTTGGCACCACACAAGTGCACATACACAAATATTACCCAGTTATTTCTGCAACAAATGACTACATGTAAGCCAATTCACAAAAGATTTCAATGGGTGAATAGGCTATATATATAGCTTTCCTTGTCTGTAGTTTAAAAAGTTCAAACTTACTATCATTATTAATTACTTTGAATGAATTTCACTTTGAATGAATTATTACCCGCTTCTTTCCAAGTGACTGTTGAAGACTTGCTTCAGTGAGAAAGGGTGTTTGGATAAGGCATGAGCTTCAAGAGCCAACTTAAGGGATGTACGGTCACGTGACTGTAAGTGCCTAGAAGCATGACCTCAGTACTGACCACTTTGGGTAAACCACAGACTTCGTCCAGACAGTCTGACCACTTAGATAAACTCCAAGGGAATCATCAGACTGTTGGGAGTGGCTGGAACACCAAATGATAACCTTGATTCCCAGGGATCCATGCCACCTACTGCCCGGTTAGTTAAAGGGCTACCCACTGGACTTACTCGGTAGGAGGGATGTCTGTAGAGTAAAGGTCTATGTCAGTATCGGCCAGCAAAACAGCCTTCATTCCCCTACAGCTGAGAACTTGCTTACAGAATTTGCAACAAAGGATGGACACGCATCGGTCCTTGAAAGTACAGTTGTTGGCAGACATAGTGTCCCACGTAGAACGAGGTACAGAATTTGGAAAGGGGGGAAACAAGCAATACCGTTCGTGTTTTGATTCCCCCGGGCTAACGGCCAAGTCGGGAGGCCTTGAGTTCTCTAAGCTCTAAAATTAAGAAGAGTTCTGTTTTTCGGGTGGAAAGGTAAAATTAGTATTTATTGAGTGGGAAGAGCAAATTGTACTTCCTTTTGCCTTGAGGGGAGGATGGCGTTTGAGGTGGGGAGAGACAAACAGGGTTGAAGGAAAACTTTTAAGACTGCTTTCACTTTCTGTGGTCTCCAAAAGTCCTCGGCTCTTCACTTCCCGCCCCCGAATTCAGCGATTCCCAGTTCCCGGCGGGCTTCCCTTTAAAGCCTCGCCTCTCTGACCACTCCCAGCGCGAGCCCCGCCCGCAGAGCGCTCCAATTCCTTGCTCGGCTCCACGCGGCCTCTTCGCAGGGTTCAAGGGCCCTCAGCTCTCGGCACGCGCCCCCTTCTCCGAGCTCGGCCGCGGGCCTGCTCCTTGCACCACGGCTCTCGGCGTCCTCGCCCCCTCAGCTCGCGCACTTGCCACCCTTGGGGTCTCTCCCACTGCGGCCGCTCCGGAGTGAGCAGTAGTGTTGGATGAGGTGGGGGAAGAGGCCGCAGATGAGGCTCGGTCCGCGCTGGAGTCAATCACCGCTCACGCCGGGTTTTGCTCTTTCTTCCGCTTTCTCGGCTTTTTCTAACCCGCTGTCAGTTTGAATTGCCGGCGCCGAGCACGGATTGGGAGGACCAGAATTGGCCCCAGCCCCACATTGGAAGGCCAGGGGCCTTCTCCTGACGTGAGCTCAGAGGCCTCTCCCCAGTAACGGTGCCGAGGTCAGATCGGCTCTCTGATTGGTTCGGCTTGACTCGGCCTCTAAGCTCATTGGCCAGCATCTGCTCGGGTACACCCTCCTTCCCCCTGTGAACTTGGAAGACACACCCCGAGTTTCTTATTGGTAGATACTCTACGGACCTCTACTGCTAATTGGCTAAACAGCCCTCCTCCTTTGCCCGGCCCGATTGGTCTCGTCGTCTCCTGCGAGTTTGTGTTTGGTTGTCGGTTCTATGTTACCCCGCCCATCAGTTATACTTTAGGGTTCCACAGGCCGGGGAGGAGCTCACTCTGGGACTGCGCCTGGGCAGCTAGGGCTTGCCACACCTCTAAGTTTCGTCGGCCCCGCCCCAACTCCAGGCTTCTAGGGATCCTTTATTCCTATTGGCCAGAGGCCCCATCGGTCGATAGAAAGCGGGTGCTGATTGGCAAGGGGGTGGGCTCTGCTTCCCGGCGGGGTCTTGCGGAGTTGGCGGAATCTCCTTTGGGAACTGGGGGGCCGAACTGCGTAGAAGAGGGTGGCGGGGAGGAGATCGCTAAGTGGGAAGCGGAACCTGGGGCCTGGGACCCGTCGCGGCAGAGCCAGGTAAAGGCTCCTTCCCCCTTTCCTCTCCGTTTGCCTGGCTGCTGCCCTGACTGTACAAACCCGGACTGGGCGGGTGGACGCGGTGCGGATGCTGCTGCTCTCGGCGCCGCCTTAGCGGTGCCGCCGCCCACGGTCCTCACACCGCCCTCCTCGGCCCGCGACCCTCCAAATCCCCCAGTGCAGCCCATAATACTTCCCAGGACTGCTCATCTCCCCGCCCATCCCTGCATTGCTGAGGACTGTCCTCACGCGGCGACACCGCCCTCCCGCAGCCCCTTTGCACACGGCTGGCCGGGTCCACCTCGGGGCCTCGCCGTAACGGTCTGCTGGCCTCGTCCCTGGTCTCCCAGCCTTGGCCCGCAGCCCAGGACCCGGAAAGATGGGGTGTTCCTCCCGGCTTGCGGGGCTCTTTCTCCGTCTAGCCCTGCAGTCTGTCTCCCGGGGCTCTCCACCCACTCCTATATCCAAACCTCATGCGGGTCCCCAAAGTTGCCAACATCCTGCACTTCATGTCGCAGCCCACCGTGGTTTCTCCCATTGCTTTGCCCCCAAAGCCGTCTTCTCGGCGCCCTCTCTGGTCATGCATGCTTGGGCCGCTCGCGCTGGCCCGGGCTCTCTCTCTCCCGACTCAGGACCCCACCTCACGCCCGCCTCCCGCTTCCTGCCTGCCCGCCCGCACCGTGCGGCCTCTGCTAGCTCTTCCTGCGCGCGGCCCTTCCTCCAGCCGCCGGGAGCAGGCGACACTGCCCGGAGCCGCCCGTGCGCCGGCGGGGACCAGGCGGCCTAAGAGGCAGGGGCCCGCTGCAGCACCGGAGCCCTTCCCTCAGTCTCCCTGCCGCCGCCTCCCGCGCCTCCTGGAGCGACTCTCACTGATGCCTCCCACCCGACTGGGATTGGGTGCGGTTTTTGTGATCCCTGGGCTTGGGGGACAAAAAATATTGGGGTTGCCATTTAGAGGCACCCTTGTCCCTGGCTTGGGGGAGGCGACTGCCCCTTTCCGTCTCCCATCCCCTGGTTTTCCCGGCTTAGACCCTCGCTCGCCTCTAGCCCGTTTCCTGCTTCTGCCGACCACATTGTTTTCCTGGATGTCCCGTGCAGAGCGGGCCCTTCCTGCAGCACCCCCCTCCCCCTCCCCCCCCCCGGCTTTGCTGCCAGGAGAAGCTGGTTACCAAAAACAAAACAACTGGGAGGAGGGGTGGGAAGGGAAGAAAAGTTATGCCTGTCTGGTTTGTCCCCTCTGGTATTGATCCTGTAGATGTTTGGGAGGTGCCCCAGCGGGGGGTCAGGGGCCGAGTCTCGGACTCGGCGGGAGAGCCCCTCTTGGATTAGCTGGGCTGGGGAAGCACCGAGGTGCCGCAGTCCCCAGCTCTGCTTTCCCGCCGCAGTCCCCGCCCGGAGCACGCGCTGCCGGCTGCTCCAAAGTGTTTTCTTTCTGCCTTAAAACAATCTGGAGGGAGCTGTTTTCTCCCTACCTCGCCACGCCGGGTCTTTGGGCCGAACGGGCAGTGTTAGGCCAAGATGAATGAGCCGAAGCTGGACTCCGAGTGTCATCCCCGACCCCACCCCTGTTGCGATTAGGATCTGCCCTAGGACTGATCGCCCCCTTCCCCCCCCCTTTTTTTTTTGCATTTACAGGCTAGTGAACCGGAGCAAACGACTTCCGATCTACTCCGCGCTGCAGCGGCACCCTTTTGGGATTTGATTTGCAGCGTCTTTGAGCTGGTACCACAAAAAAAAAAAACCCCGCGAAGCACGCCTTGGCACCCAGAGACAATCCCACTCCCTCCCAGAGACACAGCTGGGCGCGTCCACACCCCCGCATCCCATACACCATGTTGTGCGGAAGGACTTCTACTCCCAGCCTGTGTCGTTGATGTCAGACCCCAGGCCAGCCTCAGGGCGCTGCAGTTCTCCTGGCTAATGCTGTGGCTGTGGCGAGGGCTTTAGTACATAAGCCAGCCGTCTCTGCCGCCGCCGCCCCCCTCCCCGCCGGCCTCAGCGCCCACAGTCTGCATGTGTGTGTGGTAGCCGGCTGCCCATCCTGCCGCCCGTGTTTCCCTGGAGCTCTGGAGACCACCGCGGGTTCTTTCTCTGCCGGTGGGAGAAGTGGCCTTGGAGGAATTGATTTCGGTGTTGGATTTTTCTCGTGGATCTATCAATTGACAATTCGAATTTGGAAGAAAGAAGGAAAACATGACGTCCCCAGCCAAATTCAAAAAGGATAAGGAGATCATCGCAGAGTACGATACTCAGGTCAAAGGTAAGGATTTTGAAAATTAGCATAGTGCATATGCTCTGCAGACTGGTGAGGCATGCGTTTCCACCCCAATTTTCAGGGCGTTCGTTTCTTGGGTGGAGCAGGTGGCAAGTTGACCCCAGGGGTGGTTTCATAGGTGGATCAAAACCTTGGAATGCTCAACAGTGTCGGGGCCACGAGCACTGGAAGTGGGCTTTGGGAGTACCGTTGTGGGGCTAGCCATTATTTTGGCAGCTTTTCCCCAAAGGCTGGGTGGGGGAGGGGCAGGAGGTTCTCCAGAGAGAGGGAAAAAAAAAAACCCTGCAATTTGCCTTTGGGTGTCTTGAGTCAGGCTTACTTGAAGGACAGCTGAAATCTGACAGGTGTTTATTTCAAAGGTTGAAGAAGTGTCCAGACAGAAAGGCAACCTTGAGAAGGTATACCATTTGGAGAGACCTGGGAGAGGCGGGCGTTTTTTGGTGTACTGTATTAAAGCATGAGATTTGCCATGAGACTGGATTCAGGAAGACCTTAGCCATATTGGGTGCACCTTGTACTTGTCTGGCCCATGGTCACCCTGCATGCAGTCAAAGATCACAGACCAGAAAGAAGACCATCCCAACTCGTTTCCATTCTCACCTAAATCTGAAGGAGTTGAACTGTTAGGGGTTTCAGAGTGGTGCTGAAACTGAAAAATAGGAAGACATAATTGTTTAACCCTTCTGTGTTGTCACCCTCTGCTCCAGAATATATGCTTTTAAAGGTTCGTTTCCCTTTCAGCAAAAATGTGAAGGGGTAAGGCAGTATGTAGACCTGGGAAAACCAAATGTTGTCTCCTCATGTGCTTAAATTGGCTTCTCAAATCGAAGCCCATAACCAAATAGCTTTTCCTTATCCAGCGTTTCCCTTGAGAGGTGTCTATGCCTGTGAAGGAGCCCTAGCCTGTGTTTGTGCAAGGCACTACCCCTTCCTGACCAGTCCCTGGGAAGAGCCATGTGGCTCTAGCCCATTGAGACCTTAGCTGGGAAGTAGGAGAGGTGGGTGGCCTTGAATGTTCCACCACATGGTTGGAGCTGAGTTTTTCCTTTGTTTCAGAGTACAGAGGGAGGGGCCCCTCCTTCTTTCCCTGCACCAAAGCTAGGAGACCTTTTCCTATCTTAGAGGACTTGGGAAAGGCCATGTCTCTTCTCAAATGATTGCCCTGGGTGTGGGCTAGAGGTAGAGTGTGAAACCGGTAGTCCTTTTATTTCTTGGAAGGTTGAAAGGTAGTTTGAAGTCATCATTGTTTCTGCAGGGTTTTTTTTTTTAATAGATATATATATATATATCTATTATATATCATATATATATGATCAGTTTGGTCAATGCAGGAGGTGCCTTAAGGGACCTTCAGTCCACTTGACTGCACATATTGGTCAGTTTTATTACAAGGAGGGGTAGTTGACTGATGATAGCTCCAGCTGGGTTGGAATTGAGAGAGGCATGATTTTGAGTTATAACTTAGGTCTTGGCCTCTTGTCACCAATCATAATCCCGGCCTGTTTTTGTAAACAATGGCTACTGGCCTCTATGTCCTGTCCACAGGCACTGTATTCTGCTCTTGCAATGCCCCCCTACAGTTTTAGCCAGATATGTCATTAAAAAAAAAAAAAAGTGTCCTATTTCTAACTGTTGCCAAAAAGGAGTGTTAATAACTTTGACTTTTCCCAGGTGGTTCTCTAGAAACACACAATTCGACTAAGGCACAAAGTGCTTATATTTTTTTTTTCTCCATTTTCTTTTATAAAGGTTCAGTGCTGGCAGGTATCAGAATTTGCTGATTTTTTTAGAAAATTGGTAACGATTTCTCATGAGTGTCTCAAAATTAAGTACTTTGTGAATTTACAAATACTGCTCATTGAGATGATGTAATGCAGCTAGCTACTTGGAGTTTCTCTTCCACCCTGCTGCAGACTAGAGACTGTTGTGTTTCGTGTCAATATTTTTTCCATTGACTCTATTTAGGAGTTAGAATTTTGTAGGTGGCTGACCCTGATTACTGCCTCAAGGAGGTGCCCCAAGAATGCTTTTGGAACTGAACTGGTTTAGTCTCTCAGTTTATAGCTAAGGAGAATGTAGAGAACTGAAGAGGTTTGTTCAAGGTCACACAGCTAGGTGGTAGCAGATCTGAAGGTAGAGGTAGCTTTATGACTTCTGTCTCTTCACAGTGGAAATATCATCTGATCATGGTGACAAAAAAATTCTTAAGGCAAAACCAGGTGACGTATAATAGTAGTGATAGGATAATCATTTTCTTTGGATGTTCTTTATGCACCATGGAATCCTAATGAGAGGTCTGGTGTAATTGTCACACCCCTTCAGGAAGTATTTTTGCCATTTGAGGACATGAGGAATCTGAGGTATGAGGGTAAAAAACCCGTTCAAGGTCACACAATCAAAAGTAGCAGCTTTACTTCCTTGTTTTATTCATTAACTCTTTATTGTGTGCTTAGTGTGTATTCTAGGACTTTATACATCTGTGAAGAAGACAGAATTCCAGACCCTTATGGAGCTTACATTCTAGGACCATACTTCTGGTGGAAGACTATAGAATTTGAATTTCAAAGGGCTTGAGGTTGGGGTTGTTGATATGGCTTACTACCTGATCTTCTATTAGAATTAAGAATTTCAGCTTTTCTTTTTTTCTTTTTTTTTTTTTTGATTGTATCTTATTTGTTTTGCTTTTTAGAAACAGAATCTCAATGTGTAGGCCAGGCGAGCCTGAATTGACTCTGTAATTCAGGTTAGCCTTGAATTCATGACAGGTCTTCCTTAGTCAACTTTGTAAGCCTGGGAATACAGGTGTGAGCCCCCACACTCTACCAGAGTTTCAGTGGAACTCAAGGTGCTGCTGGATTTACTTCTCTTATAGATGCCAAGATTAAAAAAAAATATATATATATATGGCAATCAATTTGGTATGGTGGTTAAAAGTAAAGGTGTTGGAGGCTGAGAATCCAGGTTTAAACCTTTGATCTACTCTGTTACATGCCTGTCTGAGTCTCAGTTTCCTAATTGGAAAATTGGCAAAATAGTGTGGGCTTGCTATTCCTGTGAGAAATAAAGGAGCTGGTCTGTAGAATTCATGTAGTACAGTATCTGGCACCTGTGAGGATGCCGTGACTATACAGTCTACCTTCTTCAGGGAGCCTCTGTCTTGCCAACTAGTCAGGCTGCATTAAGGGATCTCTCTCAGAGCACCAGAGTAGGAGTGAAACATGTTCTCATTTGTTGAGGAGTAACAAATGTGTCAGGTGTCTGTCATTTAAATCCTTTGGCAAGGCATTATGGCTTATGCTTGTAATCCTAGTATTTAAGAGGCTGAGGCAGGAGGATTGCTGAGAGTTTGAGGCCAGCCTGGAGTAAAGTGAGATCCTGTTTCAGAAACAAAATCAAATCAAATCAAATCAAACTAACAAAACAAAGCAACCCTCCTCCTCAAACAAACCCAAACAGACCACCACCAACCAAACTCTCATACTCTTTGAAGATTAATTTCCTTTCATATGAGTAGGTAAACTGTCTGAAAAATATCATTGCATGTGTCTACCTACTTTTTAGTCAGAATTGTGTGAATCAAGTAGACTCTAAATAGACTTTGGGCTCTCCCCTATTTTGTGTCTCCTTAAAAGCACCCGCTTGCATGTGCGCTGAGGGATTTCTGAGGTCTCAGCATCAGTCCTACCCCAGTGTGGTTTTAAGGGGCAGGAGCAATGCTCCCATTAGTCAGTCTGCTGTGTGGCTGCCTTCTTAAAAACCAGCATTGTTTCTGCCTTGTGGGTGTTTAGATTCCTTTGAAAAGTTCATGTCTTTCAGTGTCCAACTCACAAGCACTAATGTTCTTAGTCTTTTTACATGACTTTTTTTTTTCAAATTTATAAAGTGCTTTTATATATATGAATTTCTGGAAATTCTTGACAGCCTTGATGAGATTCCTGATTAGAAACTGGTGCATCTGACCTCTAGCCTGTTAGCATCTTTGCTGGTACTTGAATGCTGTATGGTGGTGAAGAATGGGACATAGAATAGAGATGATTGTCTGGGTGGGACTTGGGTGAATTCATACTACTGTCCACAGTGCCACTGGGTCCTTTCTTAATTAGATGTTAAGGATTCTCTTCCCCCTTTATTATTTCAACTTTGTCCACCACTGAGCTAAGAAGTAAAATTGTTATTTATTTTATTTTTTAATTTTTTTGAGACAGGGCTTCCCTTCCCTTCCCTTCCCTTCCCTTCCCTTCCCTTCCCTTCCCTTCCCTTCCCTTCCCTTCCTTCCCTTCCCTTCCCCTCCCCTCCCTCCCTCCTCCCTCCCTCCCTCCCTCCCTCCCTCCTCCTTCCTTCTCTTTTCTTTTTGTTTTTTTAAGACTGTCCTTGAACTCTCTGTATTGATCAGGCTGGCCTCAAACTCACAGAGATCCACAAAGATGGGGTCTTACTATATATTTGTTGGACTTGAACTCACAGTGATCCTCCTGCCTTAGTCTTCCAAATCTGGGATTAGAACATACACTACTATGGCCAGAGAGAAATGAAATTTTTATAATTTGCATTTGAAACATTCTGATAGGAAAAGCACCAGCAATTTCCTGGAACAGTTTAACTTGTGGTACTCTTTGGTAGCTGGAGATGAAATTTCAACTCTAGTCATATTGTGTATGCACTTGTGCTTGGGAATGCCAATTGGTGGTATTAAACAAGCCTGTTCTCAGGGGAGGGCTGAGAAGTTCCTAGTACATGCCAACAAAGGTCTTTTCCCTGAAGTGTCTTTCCTCCCAGCCTCCACCCCTTACTCCCCAAGGAGACTTTAAATATAATCAGATTGTGAAAAGCTGCAGTAAAACAGCTCTTTGGAATCCTCAAGCAGATGCTGTTGTCTTCCCGGGAGATGACTGAATGCTCTTCTTCCCTCATTTATGGAACATAGAGACTCAGCAATAAGGTGGACTCCTAGAAGAGAATGAAATTCTAGGAAAAATTCAAGTACCCCGAGTTGCAAGACCCTGAAGGAAGGTGATAATGCTAGGAGCTAGGCCATGCTGTTTGACTGTGCAAAACAGCAGTGGTTGGAAACTGTTTATGAATACTCTAGCTTTGCTATGTCAGGCATTCTCTAGGAAGAATAGAGACCGAAATTTCCTTGGGAGAAGTCCTTTGGGATCTCATTGATTTTGTACCACTCAGGCTGAAAGCCAAAGATAAGCCCTTGTGAAGTTTATAGACTGTGACCTGGCTTGGAATATTTTCAGCGTCAGCTAGCTCTCAGGTACTGATTTTTAAATCCCACTGTTTGCTCCAGAAAACTGAGCTGCCCATTGTGGTCCCTGTAGAGCTCTCCTTCTGCAGTAAAGCCTTTCGTTAGGGGAGTCATGTCTACTTCACATTCTAGACTTCTGATGGCTACATTAGGAAAATACTGTGTCATGCTGAAAGGAAAAACAGTCCATTCCAAATGTTGGCTCCATCCAGGGGGAGCAGAAAGGACATGTGATAGGTAGGGTTTTAGTTGTGTGTGGGGGAGCCGTAGGGGAGGACAGGTGGGAGAAGGGAACTGGGATTGTCATGTAAAACAATCCTGTTTCTAATTCAAATAAAAAAAGTTGGAAAGAATTTAAATGACCACAGGGGGGAAAAAAAAACAGTTGATGTATGATTTCTTGTAATAAAATTCAAGAGAACAATTTTATACAGTGTTGTGAGCTCCAGTGGAGAATCTTGGAATGTTACTTTGGAAGAAATTTAGTTTGAAAAATAAATAATAAGAACTTTAAAAATTTATAGAATAATATCTTTGATGAAATTGTGTAGCAATTCTCATTTCTTTTTTTAACTGATTAAATGCACATAAAATTTTTATTACTAATTCTTCAATGTACAGTTAACTATGTATTCTTAAATGTACAGTTAACTATGCATTCTTTAATGTACAGTTCAGTGTCATTAACTGTATTGACATTGTTTAACAACCATTACCGGTCATCTATCCATTGAACTATTTTCATTTGTACCCACAAAACAGTAATACTTCAATCCTGCTTCTGACAACCATCTCTTTACTTTCTGTCTCCAACTCTAGGCACCTCATATTAAGTGGAACCATTCAGTATTCACCCATTTGTGACTGGCTTATTTTGCTTAGTATATTGTCCTTAAGGTTTTATCCTTGTCACTTATTTAAGGTAGAATGATACTCCATTTGTGTGAATGTATGTTATATTTTGTTTATCAGTCATTTGTTGATGGGTACTTGGTTGCTTCTATATTCTTGACCTGTTGGAATAATGCTACTATGAACATAGGTGTTTTCCTATTCTTTTTTTTTTAACACTTTTATTTTTGTGTTTGGGTATTTTGTATGTGTGTCTGTGTACAACGTGTGTGCTTGGTACCTGTAGAGGCAAGAAGAGGGTGTTGGATCTCCTGGAACTGTAGTTTATAGAAGGTTATGAACCATCTTGTGGGTTCTGGTTATCAGACCTGGGCTCTCTGAAAAGCAGCTGAGCCATCTTTCCAGCCCTCAAGATTCCTATTCTTTTATGTATTTATTTTTTTCTGAGACAGGGTTTCTCTGTGTAGCTCTGGCTGTCCTGGAACCAGCTCTGTGGAGCAGACTGGCTTTGAACTCACAGAGATTCACTTGCTACTGCCTCCCAAGTGCTGGCTTAAAGGCAGTGCACCACCGTCACCCAGCAAGGTTTTGTTGTTTTTTTTTTTTTTTAGATTTTATATCTGAGTCCTCTGCATGAATAACTGCAGGCCAGAAGAGGGCATCAGGTCTCATTATAGATGGTTGTGAGCCACCATGTGAATGCTGGGAATTGAACTCAAGACCTCTAGAGGAGCAGCTCTTAAACACTAACCCATCTCTCCAGCCTAGGATTTCCATTCTTAAAACATGTTCCCTGGGTGATGGTGGTACACACCTTTAATCCCAGAAAGTCGGATCTCTATGAGTTCGAGGCCACCCTGATCTACAGAACTAGTTCCAGGACAGCTAGGCTGTTACACAGAGAAACCCTGTCTTGAAGAACCAAAACAACAACAAAAAATAACTAAAACATGCTCTATATCAATATTTTATAAGCCTACACATCCATAATATCACTGTCTCAGTAACTTTTTAGAGTTAAAGTTTCAATATGAATACATATTTTTGTGTTTTGAATATGTAGCTATGTTCTTAATATGAGCATTATGTTATTAACAATAAAATTCTATACTTCTTAATAATTATATTAGTTAATACATTTTTCTTTGTTTCAAGCAATTTATTGAATCATTTTGTTTTGTTTAGAGACTGGATCTTTTTAGATGGCCCTTGGTGATCTTGAACTTTCTGTGTAGATCAGGCTAGCTTCAAACTTGTAGTGATTTTCTTGCCTCTGTTTCCTAAGTGCTGGGATTATAGGTATATGTCACCATAGCTAGCTTTTGTTTTTAAGTTTTAAAAGGAATGACATAAGTTGTACATTTTTAAAGCATAAAATTTAGAGCTGAGGATGTAGTTTAGTTGCAGAATAGACAGAGTGATTGCCTCACATACATAAAGCTGTGGGTTTGATCCTCTCAGTACAGTTATGATAAAGCTTGAGGAGGAACTTGAGTGGGGAACCATGGCAGATTCCATGGCAGGTGAAGATGACTGAGGCGAAGGGACAAACACGCCAAGGAGACAAAGCTTAAGTGAGAAGTTTTATTAGAAAGGGGAGAGGTGGGGAAAGGAAAGAGAAAAGAGGTTAAGAGACATACAGACACACAGAGAGAACAGAAGAGAAGAGGGAGACAGGAAAAGTTCTTGTCTGCCCCAGGGGAACAGCAGGAAGGAGAGAGTGGGAAGAGAGCTGGAAAAGAGCAGAAAGAGAAGAGAATGGAGAGAGAAGAGCTGGAAAGAGAGCGTAAGTGGGTGGAGGCCTTTTTTTGTACCTGCCTGCAGATTAGTACTCATGGAACGCTGGGCTGAGCAGAGTACTGCTTGAGTACATTCTGCCAGGTGACAGGGGGAAAGCCAGCATAATGCCTGAATCCTTATAAGTATCCATGAGTTTGATCCCCATTTACTACATTAACGTGGTATAGCGTCGTGCAGGCCTGTAATCCTAGCACTCTTGGAGGTTGAGGTAGGAGGGTCAGGAGGTTCAGGGTCACCCTTGGCTGTATAGCCGCTTTGAAACCAACCTAGACTACATGAAACTCTTGTCACTAAAAAATAAAGTACCCAATTTATATATCTATGGAACCACCAGTGCCAAGGTAGTGATTATAACAAAGTGTTAGTTAGCATAACATCCCCAAATGGTTTTTCTTGATAATATAAAAATCGAGAACTATAATAACCTGCATGAGAAAACATTAATTTGAAGACAAAAAGGTAAAAGCCAGAAATTACCAAGTTTTAAAATGTTATAACTAATGCTGTTAAGTTACTAAGACTGGTTTCTAGAAAATTGGTTTAACCTTAATGAAAAAGATCAAAAAGCAAACTCTCTCTAGGGCTGGGTTAATAATTTTATCTCAGCCATTATTGTATTTTTAGGAGAGACTGTACAATGGAAAAAGAAGAAAAGTCTTGGCCATGTTAGGAGCTGACAAGTGACAATATCTATTTCCTTATAAATCTTGCTAGAACCAATCCCCAGGACATCACACCTCTATAGAAGGGGCGGGGCCATAAGTGAACCAGATGCCAAATGGTGTGTGTGTGTGTATGACTAGAGACTCCTATGGGAAAATCTCTCTGAAGACTGTGGATTTGACTTTTCTGCTAATGGTGAACCCATTTCCTGCTGGATAGAGACCAGGTCTCTGTCTTCCATCTGCTTGCAACCTATTATTTCAAGCATGTTTTCCTATTTGGGTTTCAGAGAACTGGAGACCTGTCTGAACTGCTTGTTATTCTTTTAACATAGTCACTACTAGTTGCAATGTCGTTTGGGATTACTATGTACTAGGCATTATCCCAAATACTTTATATTTCTTAATCCTTACACAAGAAATATATTACTGCCATCATATTTAGTTAATGAAGAAAGTGAGGTGCAGGACATTTGGTGACTTTACCCAGGGCTTGCCCTGGTGAATTTTCTGTCCCTGTGCAAACAGGCATTAGAACTTCAGTTGTCACTAGAGTCTCAGTTCTGAATGCTGTCATGGAATGCTTTTCTCTTCCTGCCCAGCCCTAGATGCTCATCTGCTGAAATACCATCCTTCTAGTCAAATCTATTCTGGGATGTCTTCTGTGGTCATTGTGACCAGAAAGATTCTATTTCATCCACATAGGACTGCTCAATAGCTCCCTAGGGAATTGATCTTGTACTGCATTATGTTTTGAATATTTGTATTTCAGTCTTCTACTAGGAATTATTTTCTCTCTGTTTTTTCTTCTCATGTATGTGGTGAGCTTATTGTATATGTTTTTGTGTGTGCATGGGAGCATGCGTTTCTGTGTTGGTGTCAAGAATCTTCCTTGATTGCTCTTCTACTTTATTCTCTTTAGGTAGGGACTCTTAAACCCACAGCTTGCTGTTATAACTAGTCTCACTAGCCAGCTAGTTCCTGGGACCTCCTGTCTTCCAAAGACACTATTACGTTTATGTGTATTTTCTGATAATGAACTCTGGTCCTTTTGCTTGCAAGACAAGCTGTAGCTGCTTAACCATTTCCCCAGCCCTCTTTGCTTTTTGAGATAGGGTCTTCAGGTTGACCTCAAACTATGATTTTCTTGCCTTAGTTTCCTTAGTGTGGTCATTATAGGTGTCTGCCACACTATGGATTTGTAAGAATGGCTCAGTGTTGTCTTATATAATGCAAGGAATATTGGTGTTGGAAGTAGCTTTGAGTTGGAGTCTTGTATCATCTTTTTGCTCAAGTTCTCTTCTAAGCATCGTCTGTGATATAAGATAATAAGACTTACCGTCTTGTTATTGCAAGTGTACTGTAAAATACTAACTCAAAGTGTGACATTTATTAAATGCTAAATAAATAACTTCTTATGAGATCCTTTCACATAGGAAAGATGTCTGGAAGACTGTTATAGTCTAAATGGTGGATTTTAGTAAATATTTATTGACTATGATAATGAATGAGTAAAAGAATGACCTAGAAATATACTTTCGTTTACAAATTTTTTTTTTAAAATTTGACCTTGATAAATCACCAAAGTGATTAGAAACAAACAAATGCTCATTATTCTGCTTAGGTCATGGCATACAGTATTGTTTACACTTATTAGTTCCCATTTATCCTGCTCACATTTCATATTGCTGCAGAACTGAACTGTCTCTAGTTTCCGTACTACATCTTACTATGTCATGCTTTGTCTACGTTCTCTTCTCTCCTGGAATTGAGTTCTCTTCCTTGGGCCTGGTAAGTACATTCATCCTTTAAAGCTCAGCTTAGATGGAATCACCTCCAGGAAGCCTTTTCTGCTTCTCTACGTCTCTGTCCACTTTGTTTGTTTGCATGTATCCACTTTCCAGCACATACTAAGCACATTAAAAATATTCACTAATGAGGGCTGGAGAGAAGGCTCAGCCATTAAAGGCTAGGCTCACAACCAGAAAATATTCATAAATGAAACTGAACTGTTTTCTGAGTTGGTTGGATGTGACATGTTGCCTTGTCACCACACTTCTCCTGTTTCTCCCTCTATTGCAGAAAAAGCCCACTCCCTTTCCTAATGTTACTTGAAATTCAAAAAATATTAAACATTGTGAATATTATCATTCCATAAGGACAAGTACTGATTATCTAGCATGATGGAGCTTCTCTGCAAATGAGACATGATTCATATTTATTACACACACCTTTATCCTCTTTTGAGTTTAATGTTCTAGAACTGTATTTGAGCTGTTTATATTTCTTCTATCATATATCTACTATAGGGGAAAAAGAAACCAAAAAGGGACACACTATTATTATTTGAAACAGTCTTGCTTTGTAGTCCTGGAACACACTATGTAGCCCAGGCTAGCCTGAAACTTGTGCTAAGCCATATTCCTCAATATCCTGAATGATAGGATTACAAATGTGAAGCCACTCTGCCTGAAAAATATTTAGTGTGAAATTCTCAGGAGTTTAAAACAAAAGTAAAGCCTTTTTGTAGTTACAGCAAAATAATTCTGTACTTATCTAGGATTTATTTGCCATTTTTAACAGATATTAAAAAGTCCCAATCTGAGAAAATTTTGGTCTGTCTTGACCAGGAATTAAGAGCATTAACTGCTACATGGAATTGTTAGGATACTGTTTCAAAGCATGGGTTTTGCAAGAGCCAATTACCTGGTTAGACACAGCTGCATGGTCTGCAGCATGGGAAGGAAAGGCCTGAGGGAACAAACAGGAAAGCTCTCTTCCTTGGTTTTTCAAGTCATTTGGTGTTTAGTAGCTTTGACCTTATTTGTGTATTGTGAATGCATGGTCTTTTTTTTTTTTTTTTTTCCGAGACAGGGTTTCTCTGTGGCTTTGGAGGCTGTTCTAGAACTAGCTCTTATAGACCAGGGTGGTCTTGAACTCACAGAGATCCTCCTGCCTCTGCCTCCCGAGTGCTGGGATTAAAGGCATGCGCCACCAACGTCCGGCTGTGAATGGATGGTCTTAAAGTTGAAATATAAGTATATATTTTTCCCTGAAGAAGGAAAACAGCTAGTATATGTGCCTTTTCCTTTTTTTTATTTTTTTATTTTTTAATTTTTAAGGATGCCATCTGTTGGTAGAAGGCAGAATCTCCCCACCAATCTGTTTTTGCTTTAAATGAGTTAATCATTAGGTGGGTAACTCAAAAGACATTTTCAGAAGTTGACATTATCTGTGCTGCTTAAGCCCAGCTTCTGTAGTTACAATCATGACGTAGAAAGCAAGGTCAGAATGCTCTTTCTGGAGAAGACTGCATCGGCTATGGGTGACTGGAATAGCCAGGACTGTACAGGGTGATAGAGCACAGAAAACAAGGGACCCACCAAAGAGGATGGAACTTGTCAAGACATGTCCTGCTAGCAGCTCGCGCCCCGCCCCCCCCCCCCCCGTGTGTCCGTGTGTGTGTGTGTGTGTGTGTGTGTGTGTGTGTGTGTGTGTACATGTGTACATGTGTACATACTGGTACCAGAGCTTGTTGGATGAGTGAACTGCTCTTTGGGAGGCAACTTTGCTAGAGGTGGGTATTTGGAAGCTGTGGTTCTTATCTGCAAATTGGGGACAACAATACCTGGGCTTTCATTACCAATGGAGCTGATGGTTAGCACTTATTAAGGGCTTCATAGGTCTAAGATGTGTTTTGAAAGCTTTACATATATTAGTCCAGGAATTTCCCAATGACTCTATGAGGTAACTATCATTATTATCATCTCAGTTTCACAGATGAAGCAAAATGAAATTAAGTGACTTGTTCCAAGCCACAGTAGTAAGTAGTGATGAAAATAACATGAGCCCACACTGACTTAATGTTGTTGTGAGGCTCAAATGAAAGTATTCATTTGGATGCTGGATGCCATTAAACACCTGTAATCCTAGTACTTGATAGGTAGTAGGCAGCATCAGGAGGACCATGAATTAGACACCCTTAGCTACTTAGTGAGTTCAAGGCTAGTCTGGACTGCATGAGACTGCCACTGCCAACAATGAAATTTGATATTCTGACATGTTCTACATGTTTAGTTGACTTTTTTTATTTCCCAGTATCTTTTTTTTTTTTTTTTTTTTTTTTTTTGAGACAGGGTTTCCCTGTGAGCTTTGGAGCCTATCCTGGCACTCGCTCTGGAGACCAGGCTGGCCTCGAACTCACAGAGATCCGCCTGCCTCTGCCTCCCGAGTGCTGGGATTAAAGGTGTGCGCCACCAAGGCCCGGCTATTTCCCAGTATCTTAGTGAAGAAAAACAAAATAATACAATGTTCTAAATGCATTCCTGGTACATAGTTCACTTGTCCTGACTATGTCTTGGTTTTCTCATTTGTGAAATTAGGAGTTAAATTAGAATATCTTTAATTTTTTAGAAAGGTTTTAGAACTCACTATTCTTGCTAATTTAAGATATTGAAGTTATCCCTTGTAGGGTACGTTTCTCCTTATGTGGGTACAAAAGCCATTCTCAGCACAATACTCTCCCTAGCTCTAGTGCCTGTACCTGGGCGGCTTTTGCACACGTAGAGGTGGACTCCAGCTAGAGCTAGAGCAGCACTGACCCAGAGAGCACTTGCAGTGGTGTTTGCGTACCTATTACAGTCTGATAGGCAGATGTGCCTCATAGATGCCTCAAATTGAGGGAGGAATAGTTGAAATGTTTTCAACTATTGTTTTCTTGTCACCCAACGAATAGGCTAAGTGACAGCCTGTTGTTTTAAAATGATCATTATTAATAATAACTATGGCTCATATTTTCATCATTGTAGCATTTGAGAAATACATTCATGGGAAAGGAGGTTTTAGGGCATTTGTGAGATGAGTTACCTGATCCTGAACAAGCCATTTCACCCTCAGAATTTTCAGTTCTTAACTAGAAAGTGGAAAGAGGCAAGACCATTTCTACTTAGGATGTATGATCAAAAGTATGGCTTGCATTAAGTGAGTTGCCACAGAGTCCAGATACTGATTTTTATCTCGGGAGAAAGATAGAAAACAGACTAGACCTGTCCTGGGTTTTTCTTAGAGCCTCTACTCCTGGCTCAAGTTTCATCTTTAAGTGACATAAATAGGCCATATGTTTTAGGCATCCTTAGAGTCAATTGTGCTGTATCTCTTCATCTGTATTTATTCAGTGATTTGTGGTGGTGTAAGTTGTTTTAGCTCTTTGCTGTCAGCAATTTTAAACCAAACACTGTAGCATTTGGGGTAAATGGCATCTGTTACTTGAATTAATGAAATTTTTGAAATGGGTGTGTTAAGGCTAGTAAAAACACAATTTAGAAATACCTACTTCTCTCTCAAACTATAGTAGTACTCTGATCGCCAAAGGTTAAATCTGGTTTGCTGAATTGTGCCAATTGCATCTTTGTGAGAGACAGACAGACAGACAGACACACACACACACACAGAAAGAGAGAGAGAGAGAGAGAGAGAGAGAGAGAGAGAGAGAGAGAGAGAGAGAGATTTCTTTTGCTATTTGTAGGACTGTCAGGCCAGAAACGTCAGCTTTTTTGGATTCAGCAGCAAAAGAATTAATCATTATCCTGGCAGTAACAGAAACTGCCTAGGTTTTTTACCTTTGTCCCACATTTCTCTCTTTTTTTGGTCTTAGAAGAAAAAGAACATGTATACACACTTAAACACAGGCACAGACACAAGACTTGGCGTAAAATGATCTCATGCTTACAAGAGCAGGAATTACTTGGGAGGGATACTTGTGTTCTGTGGTGTTAGTAGGCATGATGTGAAAGCAGGCCTGTTTGGCCTGTGAAGATTGCAGATAAGAGTGATATGTAATTGAGTAAGAATTTGAAAAATTATCCGATAACATTAGGAGCAGCAAAGCAACTGCTTGTGCCTTTTTATGCTCAAAGTATTTGGAGTAGGAGTGAGGAGTTCTCATTGTTTTCAGGGCGTGGGAACCCTCTCCCCACTCCACTGGCCAAATATGTTTGCCTAAACACAGAGTGTAAGGTTTCTGTGTGATCTTAGTGTTTAGTGTAGTCTTCTGTCCCTGGGCAAGTCTTGAGTCTAATCATTTCTGGAGAAAGACTGTCAGCTAACCTTTAAAATCCTTTCTAGAGAAGCCTAGCCCAGCCCAGCCCACCTTTTCATCGTGCTCTAGTGACCCAAACTGTAAATGGTTAATTCTGTCATTTGCAGAGCTTGAAATAGGAGGAAAAAGAGCCTTGCCGGATGAACTAGTATCTTCACTGGGGCCACCACATGCTCTGTGCTACTTTTGCTTCCTTCTAGTTCTCGGTCCTTGGGAAGGAGGAGGGTATTTATGAAACTTGAAGACCTTTGCTCTTGGCTACTGGGATGTTGTTCTTCCCAGCCCTCTCCCATCCTACTTTTTCTAGTGTTGGGATACTTTGTATGAACAGGAAGAATGAACTAACTTCAACCAAACACCCATTTTATAGCACCTAGTATGTGCTTGGTGCTGTTAGGTTGTGGACATACACATAAAGAAAAAAGTGTTTCTGTCTTTAAAGTACTTCAGCCTAGGGGGTTGGAGAGATGGCTCAGAGGTTAAGAGCATTGACTGCTCTTCCAGAGGTCTTGAGTTCAATTCCCAGCAACCACATGGTGGCTCACACCATCCATTATAAGATTTGGTGCCTTTTTCTAATGTGGAAGCAGAATATTGTATACATAATAAATAAGTAAAATATTAAAAAGAAAGTACTTCAGCCTATGAGTGGGATGGACTTGCAATTGGCACAATTCAGCAAACCAGATTCAACCTTTGATGATCAGAGTACTACTATATTTTGAAAGAGAAGTAGGTGTTTCAAAATTGTGTTTTTACTAGCCTTAACACACCCATTTCAATAATACAGACAGAGGCTGGTTGATAGGAAAGGTGCTGATTGCCACCTAAGCGACGGAGACCCAGGTAGTATGTGCAGGGCCTTCTGGTACTTTATCTTACTTGATTTCAAGTAGTACTACAACAGGCCTCTTTGGTTTTTGTCCTTTTTGAAATGCTTTATTGTGATATTAGTATACATTTACTTGCAGTTCTAAGAATATTGAGATTGTACACAACCTTAGTTTTCTTCAGTAGTTAATACCTTACAAAATGATACACATATAAAATAATACAAAATATAGTATCACAACTAGGACCAAGGCATTGATCAGGCGAAATACTGAACAGTTCTATCAGCACAAAGATCCTTCATTTTACACCAGGTGGTGGAGGCATCCACCTTTAACCCCAGCACTCGGGAGGCAGGGGCCAGTGGATTTCTGTGATTCAAAGCCAGCCTGGTCTTCAAAAGTGAGTTCCAGGGCAGCTAGGGCTGTTACACAGACAAACCTTGTCTCGAAAAACCAAAAACCAAACCAAAACAAAAATGATCCTTCATGTTGCCCTTCTAATCTTGCCCTCCCTTGAACTCTTCATACTAATGCCTTCCATGCTCCATCCCTAGTCTTGTGGTTTATTGTCACCATAATCTCTTCTTTACATCTGTAATTTTATCATTTCAGGAATATAACAAAAATATATCTATAAGCACACAGCCTTTTAAGATTGACTTTTTCAGGGCTTAGTGGGTAAAGGAGCTTGCTAGCAAGCCTGATGACCTGAGTTTTCTCCTAGGACCCCAGGTGGTGGAAAGGAAGAGAGAATCAACTCCCTTAAGTTTTCCTCTTTTCTCCACATGTGTGCCATGGCAAGAGCTGGTATGCGAACACACACACACACACACACACACACACACACACACACACACACACACACACAGAAACACGAATAAATGTAACTTTAAAAATTAACAAAAAAGACTTTTTTCAAGAGTGCATTTCTTTGGGCTGGTGAGATGACTCAGTAGGTAATGGTGCTTGTCAGGCAAGACTGGAAGTTCAGTCTCCGAAACTTCTGTAAATGCAGAAGGAGGAACCAACTCCACAAAACTATTCTCTGGTTCCCACATGTGCATCATAACGTGTGTCCTTCCCCTTACCCCAAACACATATCACATGCATGTGTGCAAACACACACCTACTGAAAACTAGTAATTAAATAGGACTGTGAAATGGCTCAGTGGTTAAATTTCTGCTAAAGCCTAATGACGACTTCAATCTCTGGGACCCTGGGATGAAGGGAAAGAATTTACCCTTGAAAGTTGTCCTCTGAACTTCACACTTGTGGGTGGCACTCTCCCAAATAAATACATGTAATCCCATGGCATGACTGTTTGACTGTTTAATCATTTACTCATTGAAGGATCTCTGGGTTTCCCATTTAGGAATGTTATGAATAAAGCTACTATGTTTATACACTATGAATGAAGAATACTCAGGTACAGGTTTTATATAATAATGTTTTTTAAAAATATATTTTGTAGATTATTAATAGGAAATTCAAAGTTTTTGTTCATCTAGAGAAGAACATAATATAGAATATTATTATTCCTAAATCTGAGTTGTATATATAAACTGAGATAATATGTAGCAGTAAATACTGCGGTATGTAATGAAATATTAGCATAAGTAAGTTGGACAAGATGCTTCCTCACTGTGTCCTGTCCTTTAATCTTAGATATCAGAGTAGGAACTTTTAAAAATTACGTGTATTTATTTATTTATTTATTTATTTTTATTTTGTGGTGTGTGTATGTTTATGCAGTGCATGTATGTGCACTGAGCACAGTGTGCATATGGAAGTCAGACGTCAACAACTTAGAGGCGGTGTTTCTCTGCTTTCAATCTGTGGGGCCCATGGATTGAATTTAGGTTATTAAGCTTTGTAGAAGATGCCTGTACTGACCGAGTCAAAGTTCTGGCCCATTGTTCTTAAATTATGATTTAGGGAGCTTTTAGAATGTCTTCTTTTCTTATTACTGATGTGTTGGTAGTCCTTATATATTCTGGTTGTTGAAGATTATTGGCTGAGATACCTTCTCTTAGAGTTTATCTTCTTACTTTTATTGAATTATTTGATATGAGAATTTTCAATTATATAGTTAAATTGTCTAACCTCTCTTTATGGCCTGGATTTGTTCAAAATATGCACACACATACTTTTCCTGTTCTGAAATTATAATGTACATGTATTTTCTTCTAAGAGTTTTAGAGAGCATTACTTGCCATATATTTTTGAATAAATCGGGAATTAATTTTTTGTACATGCTATGAACTAGGAAACTAACTTTATTTTGTATTCAATATGGATGTTTGTCTTAACTCTCCACTGATTTGTAATCGTCACCTTTGCGCTTACATCAGATTTGTATAGCTTCGTGTGCAAGAGCAGATCTCCATTATGCTGAAGTAGTACTGCCCCTGGATGGATATAAGGGGTCCCTGTTAAGGGACTTGAATGTTTTCTCTCCTGCAGTAGACAACATTAGGCTGCCACCATTGTCCCAAACAGAATAGCTCTGCAATTATGCTCATTGCATTTGGCATCTACTTCATACTTTTTGTTTTAAAATTTTTCTATTTTATGTGTATGGGTATTTTGTTTTCATGTATGGCTATGTGCTGTGTATGTGCCTGGTGTCCCTGGAACTGGAGGTAGATGACTGTTTGCTGCCATGTGGGTGCTGGGTATTAAATCCAGGTCTTCTGGAACAGCACCTAGTGCAGTGCTCTTAACCTCTGGTTCATAGCTCCAACCCTTGTTTAGTTTTTCTGAGATAGTCTTTATTATGTAGCTCTGTTTAGCCTGTAGACCAGGCTGGCCTTGACTCACAGAGATCCAGTTGCCTTTGCCTTTTGCTGGATTAAAGATGTGCAGCACCACACCCAGCCCATGATATATATATATATATTGTGTGTGTGCGTGCTCAAGCATGCACACGCATGTATATACATATTTATGGGGGCCAGAGGTTGATATTGAATGTTTTTCTCAATCACTCTCTATCTTACGTATTGAGGTAGGGACTCTCACATCAATCCAGAACTTACTGATTTGGCTTTTCTAGCTAATTAGTTTGCTCTGTATGGAGATCTCATCTCTGCCTCCCAAACATTGGGATTACAGATGGGCCATCAGGCTTGACTGATACTTACATGGGTGCTGGAGATCCAAACTCCAGTTCCCATGTATGTGTAGCAAGTGCTTTATCCACTGAACTGTACCTTCAGTCCACTACTTAAGATTTTATTTGAAGAATTTATCCGTTGGCCAGGCAATGATGGTGCACACCTTTAATTCCAGCACTTGGGAGGCAGAGGCAGGCAGACCTCAGAGTTCAAGGTCAACCTGGTCTATAGAGCAAGTTCCAGGACAGCCAGGGCTAAATAGAGAAGCCCTGTTTCAAAACAAAACAAAACAAACAAACAAACAACCCCCCCCAAAAAAAAACAAAGGGAGGGGAAGAACTTTTTAAAATTTTGAAGTTGCTATTGTTTATGTATTCATTGTGTGTGTCTGTGTATGCACACCATGTAGGTGTGCATGTACGTGTGGAGGCCACAAGTCTGGTCAGGTGTTGTTCCTCAGGTGCCGTCCACCTTGTCCTTTTGAGACAGGATCCCTCACTGTTACAGGGCTTGATGATTAGGCTAGGTTGAGAATCTAGGTAGGTGACGGCCATTGAACCTTATATCTACTTGTCTCTGCCTTGCTAGTCTAGTGTTGAGATTATAAGAGTAGGCTAGACTTTTACATGGGTTTTGGGGATCATGCTTGCGTGGTAAGTACTTTACTGATTGAACAATCTCTCCAGTCTCCCACTGCCTTTTTTTTCTTTTTTTAAGAGCAAGGTTTCATGTAGTCCAGGCTGGCCTCAAACTCACGTTATGACTGAGGCTGGGTTTAACCTCTGATCATCCTGCCTTCAGCTTTTGAGTGCTAGAGTACAGATATGCACTACTACATCTTAAAAGCTTTTTTTTGTTTTGTTTTGTTTTGAGACAGGTTCTCACTAAGCAATAACCCAAGTTGGCTTCTAATTCAATGTGTAGCTCAGTTTGTCCTCAACTGTATAATCATCTCACATCTGTTGCCTGAGGGCTGAAATTACAGGTGTGTGCCACCATTTCCAGCCAAGAGTACTATTTTAGCAAGTGTAATTTTGGAAAAATTTTCAGTTATTTTTATTGCCATGGGTCTTCTTTCTCATTTTGGGTTAGATACAAAAGGTCAGAAGTTCGGACCTAGCAGTGAGAGGATAGTGTATTCTTTTAAAGTTAAGTAAAACTATTATTTTGTGTGTATATGTGACTTGGTGACTGTCAGTAATTCCAAGTACATAACCTATGCCACAAATAATTAATATATAGTTTCCATAATACTGGGTTGTCTAGAGTCTTGTTCATTTCCTCTGTTATCATATAAATCAGGGAAGGAAAACAGCCTACTTATAAGAAAAGTAATTAAAAAGTTAACCCACAGAAGTACAAGAGGTGACGTCAGCCTGGGCATGACTAAAACCAGCGATTTGGTAAGCACTTGAGGAGTTCTGAGATGGGAGAGGTGTTGGCCAGCGTGAATAAGAAAGACCTTCATTTATGGAGTGGGACTTGGCTAGGTTGAGAGTAGGAGGGCAGAACAGAGGCCATGTGTCTTCTCATAGTGGCATTCCCACAGCCCTTTCCACGCTCACCACTCCTGCCTCACTTCCTACACCCTAATACAGTGATGGTTTTATGTACTCTCACCCCCTCTCATTTCTCTCTCCTAGACACACATTCTGAATCAGAAATCGTAGGAGTTATTGGAGGGTGGGCAGTGGGTGCCTTTCATTTCAGCATTCCCAGCATCTAGCACCATGTTTGCATATGGTAGGCACCCAGTGAATGGTCTGGCTGGAGTTGACTCATAGAGGAAGGAGTAAGATCAGGGCTCTGCACTTGGGCAGTGGAGAACAATGGAGACAGTCAGCGTTGAGGAGCAGTCTGATGATGATGTTGCATTTCAGGTCTGCTGGGCTCTGCCCTGGGTGCTACAAGTCTGTTTGTTTCTAGTAGTCAGTCCTGGAGCCACTGATGAGGAAAGTGTCATTCCTGATTGACAAGTGATTTGCAGTGCATTGTGGATTGTGTGGATTGCCCCTCAGCTCATCTCTGAAGCCTTGTTTTCTTCAACCTTTGGTACTATGTTTGACGACACTATGTGGAAAGATGGCAATGTGAGCTCTGGGTGGGATGGGCACGAAGGGTGAGAAAACAGTCTCAGGAATGCCTGAGACCAGGGCAGAAAGAGACAGGAAAGTCAGGAAGAGATGCTGCAGTTGCTAAGAAAATGAACATTATTTTAGACATCCTGACTTTGAGGTGACATTGTGACGGTGCCACCCTCAGCACCTTCATTAAATCTGTCGTTTTCCTTTCTTCTAAATTGGGAATGTTGCAGAGAAACCTGTAAAAGAGATGACACCTCCTGTATGTGTCAAACACCTGACCTAATTTGCAGCTTCTTTACATTTCAGTCTGAGAAATGTTCTCTCTTGAAGGGGTCTTCATACTATGTTTGTGTTTGGGATTAAGTAGCAGTTTCTTTCCCTGCACTCTGTAGGAGATGAGCACAACTAAACAAGGAAAAGAAAACCTTGCTCTGAGCTGCCCTGCCTTGAGAATTATTTAGAAGCTTCTTCAGGCAGTCAGCTGGGAACTTTGCAGAAGTCAAGCCCTGTTACCACCTAAGTGCCTGTGGTCCGACTAAGATCTGGATAAGGACCAAGTTATTTTAAAAGCACTCCAGGGAGTGTGGGAGAGGCTGAGTTCAGCAAAACATGTCTGGGTGGTGCTCGTCTTGTTTCTGGGTGTGGAAGCAGGAGTGGCTAATCACCTTAATTTTAATAAATCTGGGATGGTGAGATGATTCTCTGATAGAGGATTTGATTAGAGATTGTAATACAGGATTTGTTGAAAGAGGGGATCGTGCTACAGGTATTAATAGAAAAATATATTTCAGGTATTAACATTTGAACTTAATGTATTTTGTCGTCATCTCCAAAGCTTTTGAATTACTAGTGTTATTTTTTTGTTTTGAACAAAGTGGCTTGTAGTTTCTTCTCATCTAGTTGTTGGATCTCAGGTGACTGTAGGAATTTACCCCTCTCACTCCCTTTTTTTGAGTAGCAAAGCTGGTTGGGTTGGGAATGCCAAACCAGAGTTTGTAAACACAATAAAATGAGCAGCTAGAGGTTGAAAAGCTTGGATACCAGTGCTAGTGTCATCAGATACACACCCGGGGTAAGTCCCTAATATCACCTTGCCTCACTCAGCCTTTTAGCAATAAGAAGAAACATAGTGTCTACAATTAGGGGTTGTTGTGTTGATTCAGTGAGATTATGTTTATATAGATGTATAAATTTTTATAATTCAGGCTTTGTAAATTACATCTCCAACAAACTTGAATTAAGATTTTATTTGCTGTTGCAGAAGAATGTGGATAGTCTCTTGGTGTTGTTTTAATGGGGCTTGACCTATATAACACTGACTCAAGGATATTTGTTAAAGTCAATCACCTATTGCTTTCTGGGCCATGCCTGAAATGACATGCGATGTTTTGGTGAACTCCTTTTGCACTGCCCTAATTTGAGGTTGCTCTTCGACAATTTGGTTGACATTTCTGAACATACATATTCTTCTCTCTTGGAAACAAAACAATGGCTTGGGCTGGGTAGACATTGGGAACATGACTTAGCTGGTAAATATGTGATTAACAATGTACCTTTGGCCTAAGTGTTGGTTTGGGCCTCAATATATGATGGGCAAATGATAACTAGCCAGTCAACCAAGTTGAACATGTTGGGGAACATATTGGGCTCTGCTCATGCTTGAAGCATGACTGTGCCAATGCTATACTAGTTAATTAACATAGTGAGCACATACCAGTAACATTATTTGCATTCGTTTGATTATACCTCTCTGTCACTTGCTACACTGTGAGCTCCTTGAGAACAGAGACTGTTCTTGCTTATCTTTGTTTTTCCAATATTCAGTGTAGTGTTTGGTACATGGTAAATGCTTATTAGGTGAATGGATGAAGGGATAAATAAATAAATGAATGAAGCTTGGTGTTTGTATTCAATTGGAGGGATTTTTTTGTGGAAGGCAAAGGTGTGGGATTATGTGTATTGTCATCTGGTAATTGGAAAGACCCATACTTATGCACAGGTAGATTGTGGCTGTTGTCCTGGACTGATGCCATAGTGGTGAGGACTGACTGAGCATTTATCCCTTTCTTAGAATAGTTGACCCCTCTACCTCTGTTCCCTCTTTGCCTTCCTTTCAAGCCTTGAAACTCACTTAATTTTGCCTAGACAGTCTCTTCATCCCTCATTCTGTTTGGGTACACATGCATGCCTGTATGTATGCATGTTTAGGCCTGAGGCCAACCTTAGGTATTATTCCTTAGGCTGTCTATCTTACTTTTGGACATAGTCTTGCTGACCTGGATCTCATGAATTAGTCTAGGCTATCTGGCTAGTAAGGATCCACCTGTATCTGTCTCCTTAGCACTGGGATTACAAGCCCAGGTCACTATGCCAGACTTTTTTATTTGGGCTTTGGGGATCAGACTCAGGTTCTTTTGCTTGCACATCAAGTACTTTACCAGTTGCACTGCCTACCCAGTCTCCAATTTCTCTTTTCCAAGTGCATATCCTTACCTCAAGGAAATCGTTTCAAACTCTTATTGATAGGTACATTCCTGTTCACGAGTTAAAGCCACATCAAACACCTGCCCTAGAGTATCTTTACTTGAAAAAGCACTAATGAGGGGCCTGAAAAGAGGAAAGACCTGGCCACAAGTTCTAGAATGAAATGAAAGCAACAAAGCATCAGTGATATCAACTTTGAAAACATCAAAAAGTACCCCCGTTAGTAGTGTATGTAGCCTTTAGAATCATGAAGTCTCAGTTTACTTCCTCATCCTTCTCAAGTAAAATTTCCTTTCTGAAACTCCAGTCTTAACAAAGCAGGGGCTGGAGAGATGGCTCAGCAGGTAAGAGCACTTGCTGCTCTTCCACAGGACCTGAGTTCAGCTCTTAGCACCCATGTCAGACAATGCAGAGAGAATGGATTTAGAGTTCCTTGGCCACTTAGTATCTTTGTTACTTTGAAACTTTTCAAGGTTTTCTGTACCTCTGTTTCCTTCTTTGAAACTATGACCATTTATGATGAAATAACCACCCTGTTAAGCTATATATGAAAAATTTTTTGTAGCTAACATTTCTCATATTACATCGGTTTTCTGTATTGTTTTTGATTTGCATATACTTGATGCATTTTAGTTGCATTATAGTCTTAGAAGTTGGCCATCTTAAGAACTGAAATGGCACACATAGCATGCCTTTCATGGTAAAATGTGTTTGAACTTCATCAAATTTACAAATAATGTTGTTATGCAGGGCAATGTACCTACCCTATTAGTAAATTAATTGAGGTTGTCTTCAAATTAAGTGTGGATGGAAGGATTTATCTCATACATTTGTTCTTGCCATGGTGTTTAGCAGTGCTGGACACTTAAAGGGTGATTATGATGTATTGTTGATAGTTTTAAGAGTCATCTTAATCATGACTCATAATCATTTTTATTTAGTAGTAAATCAAAATATCTTGAGAATATTAAATTCCTTTATTTTAGAAATAAGAATGGGAACTTGGATGTTCTTCTTAACTGGTTCACTTGGTGGTGTTTTGTTTTGTTTTGTTTTTTCTCTCTAAATTGGATAAATTTGGGTTTGTAAAATCAAATTTTACAAGAAAGGCACATGTCTTCTGGTTGGCTTCCCAGTAGGGTGCATTTTTTCAGGTATCTCCCTTTTAAGATGACATATCTTCTCAACTAAGAAAACCATTTCCCAAACTCTTATTTTTGGGGGACTGTTTCAGAGAAATATACCAAAGGAGAGAACCAGAAAGCATAGAGTGTTTATAGTTACTTACTTCATGGAGATATCACAGTGGATCCCCAATATACCTTGATACTCATTGGATAGCTTAAGATCAAAGGTGGGCTCCTGCCTGTGCCTCCTCCCACTGTTAAGATTCAAATAGGTGATTGTTAATGTTGACTGTTAAAACATTTTTTACAGGGAGCATTCACATTCCCAGAGTCAACAGGAGACACTTACAGAGGCAGGCTGTCAGATACCCTCCCCACAGTTTTAAAAAAGGGTGAACTATTTTGTTAGCTAATGTACTGGTGGGTTTGAATACGCAAAGACGATAGATTTTTCAATCTTATTTTTCTTTGGGAAAGCTTCTTTCATTTATGCAGGGATTATGTAACGTTGTAGTCACCCCATATTGAATGTATTCTTGGCTTGATTTGGTTTCACTGTTCTTAGATTCCCTTTGTCTTATCTTCTAGGCACGTCACTCTGAATGCTTAAATCATTAACAATTCATTTAAAGTCTTAGCTCTTTTCATTTCCTACCACCCTACAACCTGGGTGTGGTGGGAACCTGTACAAGCCTGCCTATCTGGGCCACACCTGAGCACCTTAGTATTTTGGTTGTCAGAAGGCCTGGGAATAAGCAGATTGAATGGAATGCACTGATTGATTGGAGTAAGCAGATTGCCTGCTCACTGAAAATTCTTGTAGTCAGGTGAGAGCTACAGGGCAGAGAATGAAAGCATAAAGTCCTGAACCTGAAGATTTGACGGTTAACAAACACCTTGACTCTTTTTATGCAGCAACCCTTGTTTACTTTTCTTCAGCGGCTGTTTTTGTACTTGTGTTCTTCTTCTTCAGAGAATCGAAAGTTCTTTTGCTTGTGTCATTTCATTTATTTGTTGTAGAGACAAGAATGTAAGTCCTTTCCTCCCATGGTACTAGGATTGAACCCCAGGGAGGTACATAGTAGAGAGATAATCTGTACTGAGCTGCAGACTTGCAGGAAGTAAAGTCTCCATGGAAGTGACACGTTGCATCCCTTGCTGGGCTGCGGAGTCATTGCTCTAAGGCAGTTAGAGGAGATGTTCCAGTGGTCTCTCTCTCTCTCTGTGAAACAAGAGGAACATGTTATGAGAAAACGCATTCATTAGTTGATTTTGTCATAGTGTGAACATGGTGGAATGTATTTAGACAAACCGAGTTGTAGTTGTAGGTTAATTATTCACCTCTTGATGCAAAATAAGAGGTGTGTTAAACACAGATGTGAGTCTGCTGCCACTAGTAATACAGCATGCTGTTTTACAGGAAGTATCTTTTTACAGAAATAATAGAGTCTGACATAAAAAGTATAGCTTAACAAATACATAGACAAGCAACATACTTGTTTGTTGTCATTATCAAGCATTATATATGTACATAATTATATGTGCTATACTTTTATATGGATATGATTGAATGCAGTAGTTTGTTGACACGCATCACCACACACATGTGAGTAAAGTGTTAAGTTATGTGATGTTACAAAGGACATGATGTCATTAGGAGATAGAAATTGTTGAGCTCCATTATAATCTTAGGGGGCATATATAGTCCATTGTTTACCAAAGTGTGCTTGTAAGGCATATAAACTATTAGGTTTGTGTGTACATACACCTGTATATGTACACATCCGTCTTTTCTTATTCCAAAAATAACTTCATCTGCATCTAATCTTTCTCTCTCTCTCTCTCTCTCTCTCTCTCTTTTTTTAAAATTTTTTGGTTTTTCGAGACAGGCTTTCTCTCTTTAGGGTAGCCTGGGCTGTCCTGGAACTTGCTTTGTAGACCAGGCTGACCTTAAACTCATAGAGTTTAAGTGTTGGGATCAAAGGTGTGCACCACTGCTACCTGCTTCCTTCCTCTTCTTTTTCGAGACAGGATCTTTCTATAGCTTATAATGGCCTTTGAACTTTTGCTTCTCACAAATTCAGATATTACAATTGATATGTGACAGCTGAGTGTCTTTTAAGAGAGAATTTCAGGTATTAATGTTTTAATAATCTATGTTGTTTTGTTTTTGAGAGAGGGTCTTACTATGTAGCCTTGGCTGGTCTGGAACTTGCCATGTAGACCATGTTGGCCTTGAACTCACAGAGATCTATTAATCCCTGTACTGCTTTCTAAATGCAAGGATTAAAGGCATGTGCCACAACACCTATCAGTATTTTTATATATTTTAGGTATTTTATTTTTTATATGTCAAGAGGAAATGTTTCTCTGCTTTTGACCCCTTTGTGAGTTGATCACTTGTAACTTGTACTGAGAGAAGGAAGTTCAATCAATCAAAATGTTTCTGCTGCATAAGCATATTTTATAATGGAAATGAAGTGACAGCTTTTTTTTCCGTTTAAATGAAAACATTTCCTTTGGGTAAATTGAAAAAGTTGATAGTTAGCCTATAAATACTGATGATTAATTATGGCAATGCCTGATGATATATTTTTAGGTGATTTTATTTATTTTTATTTTATGTGCATTGGTGTTTTGCCTGCATGTGTATCTGTGTGAGGGTGTCAGATCCCCTGAAACTGAAGTTACAGACATTTGTGAGCTGCCATGTGGGTGCTGGAGATTGAACCCACTGGAAAAGCAGCCTGTGTTCTTAACCACTGAGCCACCTCTCCAGCCTCCTCTCTACCTCCCAACCCCTGCTATGATGATATTTGATCTCACTTCTGTATCTCTTAGATGATTTTCCCCATTAAAGCATATGCTAGAATTGACATTTCTTGACAGTTTTGGTATTTCTTGCAAGTGCAGATGTGATCCAAGACATTGTCTCTTTTTATCTACCTGAGGGTCTTGCCCTGTCTTTAAAGATATTCAATTTGTGTACTTAAAGACACACATTCATTTGTTCATTCATTCACTCATGTACTCAACACATAGTGATGCTTGCCTATTATGTATTAGGATCTTGTTTGGTCTGAGAGACAGAGTTATTGATAAGAGTGAGCAAGTCTCTGCTTTTGTGGGACTTTAGTCTTAGAGAAATATTTAATATACAAGTATATGAGGTATATGGATAAGTTAATAGGATATTTTAAGTTGGTGCAAAAGTAACTGTGGTTTTTGAATTATTGAAATTCCTGATCAGAATGTTTATAATAAACATGGATGTGTTTTACCACACATTTTTGTTTTGTTTTTGCAATGATTTATTGTTACTTATTTTATACTGTAGATGTTATTGTCCCCTCTTATTCTGTACAATAAGAAACCATTTCTTGATTTAGATTGTGACATGCAATGAAAAGTAGATTGTATACAACTGGACCATGGCTAGCTCAGTGGTTGGACTGAAAAGAAGCTCCAAAGCACTTCCCAAAGCTGAACTTGTACCATAAGAGGGGCATAGTCACTGCTGCTGGTCTGATCTACAGTTTCTTGAATTCTGGCCTGACACATCTGAGACATGTGTTCAGCAAACTGATGGGTTATACTGAAAACTACAATACACAAATCTAGCATTGGTCAGTAGAAAGGTCCTATTTCTCCTCTACAGTGCCTGAATTCACATTGCACAACCAAGGCTTCAAAAACTGAACGAAACTGGGTGTGGTGGCAGACACCTTTAATCCCAGCATTAAGGAGGGAGAGGCAGGCAGACCTCTTTGAGTTCCAGGCCAGCCCAGGCTACTTTACATAGTAAGATGCCATCTCAAAACAAAACAAAAAACTTAAAAAATAGAAGGAGCGGGGTGTGGTTGGTGCACGCCTTTAATCCCAGCACTTGGAAGGCAGAGGCAGGCGGATCTCTATGAGTTCAAGACCAGCCTGGTCTACAAGAGCTAGTTCCAGGACAGCCTCCAAAGCCACAGAGAAACCCTGTCTTGAAAAACCAAAAAAAAAAAAAAAAAAAGAACTAGTTTGTGAAATTTTGCCATGTCTGCCATTATTTACCTTCAACTGACAACTGCTTCATCTTGATTTTTTTTTTTTTTTTTTGAGACAAGATCTCGCAGAGATCTACCTGCCTCTGCCTCCTGAGTGCTAGGATCAGAAGGTATGCACCATCACTTTTAGGCATCTTTTTGCAGGAGAAATGCTTCCACAATCAGCAGGATTCAGGAAATGCTTTCCAGGAGTTCATCTAATCCTGAAGCGCAGATTTTTTTTACATTACAGGAATTACTTTCTTTCTTATTAGCAAAAATGCATTGGTTGTAGTGATGCCCATTTTGATTAATAAATATATATATTTGAGTCTAATTATAATAATTTAAAAATTTTATGGTCTGAAACTGCAATTGCTTTTGCACCAACTTAATACTCGTGTGATCGGAGGAAATAGAACAAGAGGTGTGGAGAGTGCCTGGAAGGGAAGAGGGAACCTCCTTAATCACTTGTAGGCAGGGAAAGCTGTGCAGAGATGATGCCTGAGCCGGCATTGTGAGGAAGAAAAGGAGCTATGCAGGGGAAGCTGGAGGGGGCAGGTCTAAGGGGTTGAAGTAGACAGAGCTTTATATGTTTGAGGAACAGAGAGAAAGTGTGAGAAAAGAGGGCAGAGAATGAGTAGAAGAGAGACGGACAAATGATGGGAAGTGCAATAGGCAGGTATGGCCAGACTGTCCAAGGACTAGAAAACATCCTGGAGAGTCTGTATTTGACTGTGCACTGGGAAATCTGGGAGGACAGTTACTGATTTACATTTTTAAGGTTATTCTACTTGTTGTATGGAAAGTGGGTGTTAGTAGGCGAAAAGGTGGAAGAAAGAGTACCATTTATAAGATTATTGCAGTAATTGAGTGGGAGAAGATGATGGGTTAAACTAGGTGGTCAAATGTGAGCCTAATTTTATCTTTCTACTAGGTAAAACCAGGATGAGTGGTATTCTCAACATAGGGACATAAAAGGAATATTTGCCAGGAACAGTGATTGTGCAGGGGTATGTGTGGAACAACAATTCCATTTAGGCAAGATGTGTAATATCTTTCCCTGGGACAGTATCTCTGCTTACAGAACAGGCTCTGTAAGATGACAGGCCCGTTTGCAGGTAACACCCACAGCTCTGCAGGGCCACTTGAAACTTGGAGATGATACCTGAGCAGATACTATAAGCCTGCTAGAATGTATCTGGAAGAACACTGTTCTAGTTTGCTTTCTGTTGCTGTGATAAACACCATGACCAGCTGGGGGGTATGGTTGCACATGTGGGAGGCAGATGCATGCATGCAGATCTCTCTTGAGTTAGAGGCTGGCTGGGTCTACATAGTGAGTTTCAAGCCAGCCAGAGCTGCTAATTGAGACTTTATCTCAACAACAACAATAAACAAACAAACAAACAAACAAAAGAAACCAAACAAAATAACAACAACAAAAAACACACCAGGACCAGAAATACCTTAGGGGAGAAAAGGATTTTTTTGGCTTACACTCCAAGGTCACAATCCATCATTGAGCTGAAGTAATAACTAAAGTACCGACACAGAGGAACACTGAATACTGGCTCTCCCTTGGAGGCATATTCTTTTGCCTGACCAAGGAGTGTACAGTGTACACTGGTGTATCGTGTACAGTGGACTGGGTTCTCTTACATCAATTAATAATCAGACTGTCCTTCACAGACAGGTCCACATATCAACTTGAAAAAGGCAATTCTTCCACTGATGTTTCTCCTCTCACGTAACTCTAGACTGTGTCAAATTGACTATAAGAATTAACCAGGACTAGTACTGTGGTACTCTGTTTCCCAAACTATCTATTGAGGTTATATAGTTGTTGTCAAGGTTCTCTGTAGGTGGGTGAGCTGTAGACATGTCTTTAAAAAATGTTGTTTTCCCAGACCTCATTCAAAAGGCTGCTCACTTATTTATGTTGCTGTGTGAGATTCCATGTGTTTCTTGCAGCATTGATGAGATCTAACATGGTGGTTCTCAACCTATCTAATGATTACACCCTTTAATACAGTTCCTCATGTTTTGGTGACATCCAATCTAAAATTATTTTTACTGCTACTTTACAACTGTAATTTTGCTGAGCAGTGTCTCAGTTCCTAAGACTATTGGAAATACATGTTTTCCGATGGTCATGACCCACAGGTTGAGAACTGCTGGTCTGACACTGTTAGATACCAGTTTTAAGGGATAGCAAATAGGTATATGTGTGGTTAGAATGGGAAGGGTTGAGCACCTGCAGTTGACCCTACCTGAATTATCTTATTTATTATCTTAATTGATCTGTATGCACATGAGTATGTGCATGAGAGTGCTGGTGCCCTCAGAGGCCAGAGGTGTCAGATTCTCCTGGAACTAGAGTTACAGGAAGTTGTGAGCCACCTGACAGGTGCTCGGAATCAAACTCCGGTCCTCTAAAAGAGTAGTATTCACTCTTTTAAATGGGAATCATTTTATTTTGGACTAGAGAGATGGCTCAGGGGATAAAGTACTTGCTGTGCAACTATGAGGACCCGAGTTTAGAGACCCTGCCTCATTAGTAAAATCCAGAGCAATAGAGATAGAAGACAGCATATGGCAACTTTGGTCCTCTGGCCCCCACACATGTGAACAGTACCTATACACATGCACCCAAAAGTATTTTATTTTTGTGTGTAGAGTGTTTGTATGTATGTGTGTAACATTCCTACTCATTTACTTCCCTTGGAAGAGAAGAAGAGCCCACAGTTTCAGGAATGGCATTGGTTTGGTTTCTACATTCTGACCTGATTGTCATCCTCAGTTGCTAGGCTCCTGTGTTTAGGTGCTTTTCAGTTGCAGCCATAAGATCTATAAATCAACAGTTAAATTTTCATAGTGAAGAGTTGGTTAAGCAAGAAGGGAGAATACTTAGGCCAAAGTCTTCCAGAGGAAATACTTAAAGAACAACCAGAAATTGAGCATTTGTTAAACAGAAGAGAATTGTCATTCTGTAAGATCAAGATCACCAGGAAATACAAAGCAGAGGAAGTTCCAACTGCTTAGTATTTTTGCTTTTAAAAATGGGATCATATAGGCTGTAAGATAATTCAGTTGATAAAATACTTTCTGTAAAAGTCCGAGGACCTGAGTTTGATCCCTGGAACATACATAAAAACGTGTTGTGTGGGCAAATAAGGAATGCTGAGAGTGGAAGAAATAAAGCCCCCTCAATTGGTTATCCAGTACTGAGGTGTCAGCCCTCAAAATCATAAACATATAAGTGACATTGTAGGGACCGAGCAGGTTGTATTTATATATTTAGGAGTGTGTGTCCATTTGTGAATGTGTATATGTATGTGTGTGTAATGACAATTAAAGAAGTAGAGGCCATGAATTTGAAAGAGAGAACAAGGGGAGGATATATGGTAAAGGTTGGAAAAAGGGAAGGGAAGGGGAAATGATGTAATTAATATTTTAATTTTAAAGATGCTTTCATTATAACCTTAGTTCTGGGGAGGCAGACACAAGAGGATTGCTGAGCTTCATGGCTACTTCACAGTGAGCTCCAGGCCAAGGAGACACTCTGTCTCAAAGAAAGTGGGCAGTGTTCCTGAGAATGACACTCAAGGTTGTCCACACATGCACATGCACATGCACATGCACATAAACACACATCAATTTTTAAAATAAAAGTGGGACTATATGTATTGTTTCATTGTTGACATTATTAATCCCATTTTAGAAGATGGGAAAACTGAAATATTAGATAGGCTAAGTGACATGCCTGAGTTACATAGTAAGGGTAGAACCAGAATGTAGAAAACATAGTTCTTTTTAAAAGAACTTAATTGCCTGGCATTGTGGAATATACTTGTAATCCCAGCACTCAGGAGGGTAAAGAGGGAGGAGGATCAGGAGTTCTAGGCTAGCCTGGGCTACATAGGAAGCCTGTGTCTCCAACCAACCAACCAACCACCTTAATTGAAATGTATGTAATTTACATACAACAAAGCACAACCTTTTAAACTAAAAAAAATTAAGTTTTGACTAATAAATGCACTAACTACATATTGAATGATTCTGTCACACACCACCCCCATGTCCCATGTCCCCTCATGCTCCTTTGCCTCTTCTCCATTATTTTGACACCTAATCCAATGACCTTTTCCCAATCCCATACTCTGATGTAACATATTTTCTTTCATCTGTTTCCTTCTGGAGCGGTACTGACTGGCAGTCAGCTTCCCCATGTTGAGTTGTAAGACTGACTAGGAAGTCCATTGTGAAGTTCTTCCTTGGCTTTTTCTCACCTTCAGGTGGCTTCTTTCCTGGTGAGCTTGAAAAACTGGACACCCACTCATTGTCTGCACTTACTTTCCTGTGGCCTGCAGAGGGGTGGAGGAGAGTGGTGGGCTGGCAAAGGAGATGACCTCTGGAGGATGCTCTGTTTCTGTATGTCTGCTCAGCCTCCTCCTTGGAAACCTGCTCTTTGCTGCCTAGTTGCAGCTCTCCAGGGCCTTAATTAGTCTGAATTCTCTATCAGGTGACTGAATCCCAAAGGCCTTGAAGAATCCCAGCTCTGACAAATGAGCAAACCTTGGGTTTTATAGCTGTGTAAAGCAGGTCCTTTCCCTTCTCTCCATTAGGTTGTAAGTGAGGACAGCCTTTTCTAATGTGCCATTCTCATAGCCTGGGTTCTGCTCATGGTGTCTTGAACATTGCAGAGGATCAGAGGTTCTTCCCAGAGGTTTGACCCTGGAGTGTAATTGCTTCTAGAGCTGTTATGTGGCAGTACACTGACTTTGTTCCTAGCAATGCGAAGACATGAGTACTTTAGCTAACCTCTATAGTGCTCACAGGAAGTAACCCAGAATGCAGGTTTTACTTTTCTAAGTGAGGCTTGCTTCCATTTAGTCACCTAATTCAGGGTTATGATAGTAATCTCTTCCATTTGTTTTTGGGCTGTTTTCAGTTTTCAGGGCCCATTTTTTAGCCATCATGTCCTATTTGGTACCTTGTGTTAAGGTGAAAGCCCTATCTCATCTGACTTGGAATAGCTCTGAGGGTATAATAGACTCAGATTTCTCCTGCAAGGACTCACTCATCTTACTCTTGGTCCCTACAGTATTAATTTTCTCCTAGTTATCTTAGAAATTTCTCTGGCTTTGGGAAGAGTAAAACAACAACAGCAAACCAGACTACATGCTTCAGCTTCAGGTTTCTCCCTTGCTGGCAGCCCCAATCAGAAATAATATTTTCTAGAGAGCGTAGCCTGAGGCACTGGTTTTATTGTACTCCCTTGAGTCTGGCTGTCAACTGTTGGTGGCCATTCCTTGCTTTCCTCTTTAGTTTGCTGGCTACATCTGCTTGCTAAATCTCTGGAGTTGTCTCTTTGACCTCAATGCCCACTTTCTCACTGTAGGGACCTTTTGCATTATGGAGACAGGGGAAAGAATGTTTTGTCTACACTCAGAGGTACTCAGAGGCCTGTGTACTGACTCCAGGGTGCTTCAGGAAGACATGATGGTAGGAACAAAGACTTAGTTGAGAGCACCATGTGTACATCAGGGATGGCTACACAGAGATTGTGTGTGTGTGTGTGTGTGTGTGTGTGTGTTTGTGTGTGTGTGTGTGTCTGCAAATGGTTACTCATTTCGGCAGGCAAAAAGAGAATTCTACTTTTTGCAGAAGTCACATGCTATTGCAATGCTTTATTTTCCATTTCCCACTGGAGTTATGTTTCGAAAGGCCCAGGAAAGTTTCATTCCTTTCTATACTCCAAGAGAGCATTCCATAACAACGAAAGAAATATTAAAGATGACAGGGAACGCTAGGAGTGCAAATAGCCAAGGCAGGTAGTAGGGAGAAAAAGAGACCCTGGTTTTGAAAGAGAAACTTCTTAGAGACACTCTGTAGGTGGTTACCTAGGGAGAGTGTGGATTTATTTGACAGTTCCTGGTTTTCATTTAGGCTTCATGTGTACATTTATTTGGGAACTAGACAAGGAGTTGTGGCTGAGCTTCTGGTTCACTGGGCCAGACAGAGTTGCTGTAGGTAGGAAGCAGGTTGGCTCAAACATCCACAAAGAGCCAGAGCTAGGTGGTTATTTCATGTTGTTTTGTTTTGTTTGTTTTCTTCCTCCCTCATGCTGTCCTTCTTGGAGTCTGTATCTTCTCTTTCCACATAAAGTCTCTTCTGCTTCCCTTTTCTACAGCTGTACCTGGGTCCAGATGGCTTCTGCCCCCTTCCCTTTTGCTTTGTAGCGCTGATCACTTCTTCACAGACACCCTGGGTGGAAATGGGGTTTTGTTCTGGTGCCCTCTTTTCTGGAACGGCTGCACCCTACCAAGACAGATGGCTGTCTAGACTATTTTTAACTGTCTCTGGGGAAGAAGTTTCTACAACCTATTTTGAAATCTGTTCTCCTGATTGACAGTTCTCAAGTTAGGATTTCTTGCTGATACTTGGCTTAAAAATTGACAGGTATAATTAACTCCTTTCAATTTGTTCCTTTAACATCATGTAGTTCGAGGTGGAGAGGGAGTTTGGAAGTCATTTAGGCCCACCCCTAATGAAGAAAATGAAACCCACCAATTTCTTAACTCTAAATTGAAATGGAAAAACGCCTCTACATTCTCCCATTGAGAATCCCATCTGTTTTGGGATCTGCCTCTGAAAGCACACATTTGGGTATCATTTTGTGAGAATCAATTTAATTTTCTGGAAAAGAAACAAGTGATTGTGGAGTTGGAAGTGTAGACTGCAAGCATTAATTGACTTACTCTGTTTTGTTAGTGAGAAAGTTAAATGATGCTTGTAGAATTACTTTGCCATAAAGGTAAAAGTCAGCCTTTAAATATGTACAGCCTTTTCCAGTTTATTATTTTTTTTTCCATTCTCTTAAACCTTTTCTTTAAAGGGAAAAAGAGGGTGGTGGTAGTTATTTCTCTCCCTTCTATCAGTGTGATTCTCTGTATGTTAAATATTTGTTGTAATCATTTTGTTGGGTGGCTGAAACTCCTTTGAAGCCCCCTTCACGCAGAGGGCTTTCTGCTGTTTCACACTTCCCTTGATACAAGTCCTTGTCCTACCTCCCTTGACTGTCAGCATCTTGATAGCAGAAAGCTCTAGTGAGAAGTAATAGTGTTATCTCAGTGTCAGTAGAGGATTCTTGTTATGTGGTGTGGAAATCCAGCATTCATTGTAAACCAACAAAGCCAGGGTAGGCACCCAGTTGATTTCAGAAAATGAAAGGAACCCTGTGGCCAGGCGTTAAGTAGAGTATTTGAATTCAGCTTCTGGTTCATGGGAAGTAAAGCCAAAGGGGCAGTGAAAATAAGCTGTTATGGGACATTAGACTTTGTCCCTTTCCTTTCAGAGTTATCCCTTGTGGGAGGGCCCCATGAAAAATTCCTGTTGCTTTGGCAGCCTGGATGTGTGTGATCCAGCTGTTTAGTGGTGCCAAAACAAACATTAGTATTGGTCTCAGGGCCCTTGTTGAGGAGTTCGGCAGAGGGTGGAAGGGCTGCATTGGGAGCAATGTTGATGAAAGTGATTTTCCTAATTGCTGGCTTGAGGTTGGTTCTGAGCTGAATTTAAAAGAGTTAAGATCTTTTTTCTGTCCACTTTTTTTTCTTTTTTTTGGGGGGGGAGTGGGGGTGGTGGTTCAAGGCAGGGTTTCTCTGTGGCTTTGGAGGCTGCCCTGGAACGAGCTCTTATAGACCAGGCTGGCCTCGAACTCACAGAGATCCACCTGCTTCTGCATCCCAAGTGCTGGGACTAAAGGAGTGCGCCACCACCGCCTGACATCTGTCCAGTTTTTGAACCAGTTTTTGAAAGGCAAAACTAGGTTTACAAATGGAAACCTAAGAAAATGTTAAACTTCAGGCTTCTTGGTCAGGAAGGTCACTGCAACTATAGCAAAAAACAAAAACCAACCAAACAACCAAACAAACAAAAAACAAGCCTTTCTTCCAAACCCAACTTAATTTCTTTGCAAGGCAATTCTGAATGTTAAACTATTTCTGTTTTTATATGTTGGAAGAAAACATCAGTAAGGTAGACATTAGTTGGAGACCACCTTCTCTAGTTTCCCTTCCTGCAAGAAGAACTTTTTTTTAGTTTAAATTGATACAAATACAGTATGGCCCAGAAGTAAATGAAAGGATTCCTAATGTACTTCTTAGCCCGACAAAGTTTTTCTACTTATCTGCAACAATTTTTGACAATTATCTTAAGTGTAGATTTTAATTGGAGATACGATTATTACCAAGTCTGGTTCATCTTAGGATAGATTCTCTGAGTCTTTCTTGGGTTATTTTACATCCCTTGAGGAAAAGGACATTGTCTGATCAGAACAGAATTTGAGTTTCATCCTACATTAGATACAATTGGCCAACTCAGAATTCTGGACTAGGGAAAGAACTGTGGAGTGGTGTTGAGTAAGTCTATGGAAATGCTTTGTACTCATTGCTTTGGACACCTGCTTCAATTTGGCCTTAAACTCATGGAACTAGCTCCTTGATATGTGGGAACACAGCTACACAGAGAAGTCAAGTAGAATTTATTGTCATGTGTATCATGTTGGGCACCACCAGAGGACTTTCAGATTCTTGTATCCAGGAACAAAGCATTAGACAAACATGTGGATAGTAACAAGCAAAATGAGAGAATTTATTAAGACACTTTGAAGGGAGGAATAGGGTCAGAGCAGGGAGAAAGTCTGGAAGCTTAAAAGGCAACTGCTACACAAAGAATAGGTGTTCTTATGTCACACCTGGTGGGCATCCTGGCTCATTTGTATAGTGCTGGTTTTTTGGACCATCTGTATAGTATGTTTTTCTTACATGCTCTACCTATTAAATGTGAGTTTTATATATAACCTCATGTTCTGTAAATCTTAGAGCATCTTAACGAGTCACCTTCAGACACAGTAGAGTGCATCTATCACTGTATCAGTAGCTCCATCCAGTTCTAGTATGCCTCACCCTTGGATTTCCAAGCCTTGTTTTTTTTTTTTTTTTTCTGCTAATTTTATAGGCCTTGTTTATGACCTGTTCTACTACCTCAGGATTTGTTCATACCTAGTGTTATGATAATAAATGAGGGGAACCTTGGCAAATTCCATAGCAGGCAAGGGTGACCAAGGCGGGGAAACAAACATGCCAGGTAGACAGAGCTTAGTGAGATGTTTTATTAGAAAGAGAAAGTGGGGAGGGGGGAGGTAAAGAGAGGCAGAGAAAGGACAGAAGAGAAGAAGGAGACAGGAAAAGTCTTATCTGCCCCAGGGGAACAGCAGAGAGAGAGAGAGAGAGAGAGAGAGAGAGAGAGAGAGAGAGAGAGAGAGACAGAGAGAGACAGACAGACAGAGAGACAGAGACAGACAGAGAGAGAGAGACAGACAGAGAGACAGAGAGAGAGAGAGAGAGAGAGAGAGAGAGAGAGAGAGAGAGAGAGAGAGAGAGAGAGAGAGAGAGAGCGCCTAAGTGGGCCGGGGTTTTTCTTTTAAAGGGTCCTTTTCACCTGCGTGCAGACTAGTATTCTGGAACCCTAGGCTGACCAGAGTACTGTCTGAGTGCATTCTGTCAGGCGACAGGCCAGTGTAAAGCCTGAATTCTTACACCTAGACCGTTTCTGAACCTTCTTCAGTTTCACATACAGGTTTCTACTTCTCTGAATTAGAGTGGAGTTATGTGGTCCTCCCCAGATCTGTGGCCTTAAGATGATTCACAAAACTTTGTGAGGTGATTTTTTTTTTTTTTTTTTTTTTTGACAATTTGGACAGGAACATAAGACTCAGAGAAACATGTTGAGGGTCACACTGGTCCTGGAAAATGAGATTGCAGGAACTGCTTCTGCAGTCTGTGCTTTTCTTGTAGGGCTTCTGAATTTTCCCTTGACTTCTGACCATTTGTTTCACCTCTTGGGGTCCTTGGAAGTAAACTGACTAAAAAGGGTTTAAGAGAAAGAACAGAGAAACTGGACTGTGGGTGTTTACTTGCTATTGGAGGATCATCCACTACCATGAGAAGAGTAACCAGTTCTGTTTTCCTTTATGCACAGACTTCCTCATCCACTTCTGCTGACTCCACTGGGTAGAAACAGAGATGCTGTAATGGAGGAGAGGAGGGAACTGAATGTAGTTTACTCTGATTACATAATAAAATCAGAATCTCCCAATGGACCTTTCCTGTCTCCTGATGGCTGTGATAAAGTGGGCCACCCTAGGGACTATTTACTTCAGGGCCTCCCCAGGGTTATTAGGCCCACAATGGGTCTCAGGATTAAATGTGCAGTTAAATTGAGATCAATTCATTAGGATAAAGACTTCCTTTACTTCTGAAGTAGTGTGGTGTTCCATCTCATCTGTCTTTAGAAGTTCATTTGTAACTGGCATTTGAATAGTGGCAATTTGAGAATACCTCTAGTTTATTTCTCTAAGGTTTAGATTAATATACATATATGTTTAAAATATGTATAATATATATATATATACACACACACACACACATAAATGGAAGCTTATAACATAAATTTCCATATGGCTGCAAATGACTTAGTGTTAGTTATCTCTACCCTAACCCCTCCTCTATCTGACCTTCCCACTTAAACACCCCTTCGCTTATTCCCCTCTTGCCCCTTCATACCATCTGTGTCTACTTTCCTTTTCTAAGTTAATTAATATGTCTTAAGACAGGGTTTCATGTAGCTAAGGTAGGTCTTGAATTTGTTTTGTGGCTGAGGATGACTTTGTACTTCTGATTGTCTTATCTCTACCTCCAAAGTGCTAGGATTACAGGCACGTGCTACAGGATGCCAGGGTTTATGCAGTACTAAGTGCTCTAACCTGAGGCTTTTTATGTGCTAGGCAAGGAAGGCACTTTCAAAATAAACTACATCCCTAGTCCTAGATTACTTTTACTAGTAAATTTCATTTTCAGAAGACTACAAAGAAGTCCTGAGGGCATGCTCATTTACATAGAACTTTACCAAAGTACAGGATAAACTTAGGCTTTTAAAAAGCAATCTGACCCGGTATGGGAGGTGGCCTAGTGGGTAACACACTTGCCCTCGGAAGTGTGAGGATTTGAGTTTGAACCCTATAATCACATAATGCCAGATGAGTGGGAAGCCGTTCCTATATATTTCTGTAGCAAGATGAGAGATGGATATAGGAAAATTTTCTGAAGCTCACAAGCCAGGTGTAGGCCAGCTAGCCTGTTTTACAAGGTAGTGAACAAAAAAGAGACTCATTACAAAGAAGGGGAGGACTGATACCCAAGGTTATCTTTTGACCTCCACATTTATACTGTGGCACACATGTACACTCACTCTCATATAAACATCATATATGCACACAAATAAAGAGAAATAAATAAATAAAATATAAGTAATCTGACCATATGCTACATTGTTTTTTGATGAAAATGATTTTAGTGACCATTGCATCTTATTGCCAGTAAGCAGATGGATGGAATAGCGATTTATTCTGTGGGTATCAGCACCTGAGTTTATACTGTGCCTGGGAAAACATTCTTCGCTGTAGTAGAGCATACATCCTGATGCCTTGGACGAGTACCCTTTTCTTTAAGACAGCTCTTCCCTAATGTTCTTTAATAAAACCTCCCTAATTTCCAGGTGAATACCTAAAAAGGAAGCACTTTGATTAAATTAACTTAAAGTCAGAATTTACGTATTATTCCTTCTGGAATATATATACTATTTATCTAAAAGAGTAATTTTGTAGATGGAAGTGCTAATTTTTTGTGTAGTATATGTGTTCATGCAGGTGTCTGTATGTGGGTTGTGGGGGGCAGAAGTTGATACTGGTATCTTCTTCAGTTGCTCTCTATATTATTTATTTTGATTTTCAAGTGCAGGGAATAAAGATGTGCATTACCCCCTGGCTCCACCTTAGTTTTTTGAGACCAGGTCTCTCACTGAAGATAGAGATCACCAATTGGCTAGAGTAGCTGGGAGGTCAGTTCTGGGCTTTTCATCTGGGTGCCGAGATCTGAACTTAGGTCCTCATGCTGTGCAACAAGCACTTTTAACTAAATGGCTAAGCCGTCTTACAGGATTCCATAAATATAAACTCTTTGAAGAGATTGTGCAGATTGTAGGTCAGAAACACGGGTAGGGAATATCAAAATCTCCTCTCATATCCTTTAACTATTCCAGGTGTTTTTTCTCCTACATGAAATAATTTATGTTAATATTTTATAATTACTCATTCTTCAAAGAAAGCTTTCCTTCTAGTTTAAAGGAAAACAAAATCATCTCTTTTTTTCTGTTTTTTTAAAATTTAAATTAAAAACCATCTTATTTTACATACCAATGTCAGTTCCCTCTCCCTCCTTGTCCTCCTATACTCCTCACCAACCTCCCCATCCCACCTTCCATCCCCTCCCAGGGAGGGTGAGGCCTCTCTTGGGGGGGTCATCAAAGTCTGTCACATCATTTGGGGCAGGGCCTAGGCACTCCCCCATGTTTCTAGGCTGAGAGAGTATCCCTCCATAGGGAATGGGCTCCCAAAGTCCATTGGTGCACTAGAGATACACAAAGTATCATCTAATCTTCTAGACAGCCAAATGAGGAGTGAAGGCATATTCATAGGTGAGTTGATAAAGCTATGGAGTGTTTCAAGAACCATAGAAAGCCTGAAACAATATAATCACTTGGTTGTATTTTTAGAAAAATTGAAAAAACCTAATGAGTAAACGTAAATCCCTCTTTCGAAACAATTGTATTTTTGTCACTACAGAGCTTTTTTTATGGCTCAGCAAGATGCCTCAATGGGTAAAACACTTAACCTTACAAGCCTGACAGTCTAAGTTTGATTCCTGGAACCCATGTAAAGTCCTCTTACTTCCAGACACCAGCTATAGCACATGTGTGCCTGCTCACATCAGACACATACCTAGTAACAATAATAATAACTTAATGAAATGGAAAGCCCTTTTGTATTTGAAAAAAAGAGAGAAACTAATTTGTAGATAAAGCACAGCAGGCTAATAGATATATAAGCTGATGTTTTCCAAAACTTCAGTTATTTGAAGGGTGAGAAAGGCTACATCAAAATAATAACTTTGAAAGATGAGCTTTTGGGGGAAGAGGGGTCAGTCTTCTCTAACTCAGTCTGCCCTCAGACTAAGTAATTAAGATGATCAGGAACTTCTGATCTTGCCTCCACTTCAGGATTATAAGTGTGTCCCGCCATTCTCTGTCTGCTATGGTTGTAAAGGTCAAACCTAGGACCTCTGTCATGCCAGGCAAGTGCTGTACCAGCTAAGCACACTCCCAACCCAAGAGAAGCTTCTTGGAAGTTTATTTTAGAAAAGTGGCTCTATTACCTAGCACCTGCTCTTTTCATATGGCTGTGTCCTTTACTCTGAAGGCCTAGCAGCCATCTTGATCCTTTAACTTAACATTTAATTACCCATTTTGTTGCCTGTATGAGTGAGACTAAAAAAAATTTTAACACCCTTTTGAACTCATTAAAAGATAATCCCATTCCCTGGGGGAGTTCTCTTGCCCTGTCAATGGATACTTTTCTAAATGACAAATGTGAAGTGTGGTGGTTTGAGTTTGCCTCCTTTCTTTAAATCCTGGAACTCTGTACTTCCTTTACTGCTGTTATTCTGTACTTACTAAGTAAAGAAAGCCAATTTAAAAACTTAAATGTTAAACTGAGAAAGATGCTGCACTTTTTTTTTTTTTTTTTTTTTTTTTGGAGGCAAGGTTTCTCTGTGTAACAGCCTATATATTCTGGAACTTGCTTTGTAGACTAGGCTGGCCTTGAATTCACAAGAGACCTGCCTGCCTCTGTTTCCTGAGTGCTGGGATTAAAGGCGTGAACTACCACATCAGGCTTTTTTTTTTTTTTTTTTTTTAATTACAATGTGTAGTGTGTTGCATCCCATCCTTCTCCCTTTTCTTTGTAATTCTGTAATCAGGAGTCATGTCATCCATTTTCTCCTAGTGTTGTGCTATAATTAGTAGTCTAGTCTGAATTATACAATGGAAGTTGGTTTTTTTTTTTTTTTTCCTAGCAGAAATGCTACTTACTCACTTTATTTTACAAAGAGCTCACTCAGTCTGTAAGAGTGATTCATTCATCCAAGAAACATCAATTAATATGGACTGTGTGTAAAAAGTGAGCTGATGGACTGGAGAGATGATTCTGGTTAAGAAAGATCCTGGCAGGGGAACCTGCATCAGACCTAGCTAGGCCCCCTGAATGTGCTTGACAGTTGGGGGGCTTGAGCAGTCTATGGGGCCGACAGCAGTGGAACCACTATTTATCCTTAGTGCAGGAACTGGCTTTTTGGAGCCCATTCCCTATGGAGAGATGCCTTGCTCAGCCTAGATACAGGGGGGAGGGCTTTGGTTCTGCCCCAAATGATGTGACAGACTTTGATGATCCCCATGGGAGGCCTCGCCCTCTCTGAGGAGTGGATGTGGGATGGATGGGAGGATGGGAGGGAGAGGGAATTAGAATTGGTATGTGAAATAAGATTGTTTTAAATTTTAAAAAAATTAATAATAATAAAAAGAAAGCTTCCTGGTCTTTCAGAGGACTGGAGTTTGGTTTCTAGCACCCACATCTGGTGACTCATAATTGCCTGTAATTCCAGCTGCCGGAAATCAGACTTCTTCTGGCTTCTGCAGGCACCAGCATGACCATGCGTATATTCATACACAGCACAGATACATACATAAAAATTTTAGGGTGTGCAGGATTCTGGGTATTCAGAGACAAATATACAATTCATGCCCCTAAATGTGCTCATCTAATCAGAGGCATACATGTGAATAACCAGGTGACCTTCCATTTGAGAAATGTTGTAACGAGGCATGTACAAAGTTCTGACTTGGTACTTGCTCTCAGGATAGTAGCTTCCAAATTGTTCTATTTGCCTGTTCTCTTAGCAGTTCTGGGAGTGTTGAAGGGCTAGGGATGACTATGAATATGGATTTGAAGTAAATGACTGAAAGAGGGCATATCTCTTATCAGTGCCAGGCCTGGCTTACAAGGTGTCCTACAAGGTAGATCTCTTGTTTGAGGGTAGCCTGGTCTACATGGCCAGTTCCAGGCCAGCTAGGGCTACACAGCAAGACAGCAATAACAACAATAATAAAAACCCCAACAATAACAATAAAAAACCACAAAGTTCTTGCAAAATGTTTGATCACTAAATAGTAATAGGAAATTTCTTGGAGTGGAGCCATTTGGGAAACTGGATTTTGCATTGTTGCTCCTAAGCACAAATCTTATTTTTTTTTTTTTTAAGAATTGTTTTGCTTCATGTATGAGATCAACATTTTGCAGGTGATTTCACATTGGATGGCCTTTTAAAAGTGACCATTTTACAACCTTCTGGTCCATTTTAGGTTTAGGGCAGGCACAGAGATGAAGTCCTGGGTAGATGTGGGCATGCTATGTGAAGCGTTGCTGCTCTGTTGCTGTTTGTTTGGAGTTGTAGAGATGGTGCTTATGCCCCTTCAGTTCCTGTGACTCTCAGCTCTGGAGTGGAATTCCCCCAGGCAGTGCCTTTTGATAGATTGGGAAGGAAATAAATCTGTTGTTCTGTGCCTATTTAAAAAATATTTCCATTTACCTTGGAGAATGTACAAGAACAGGGTTTAACACATATTTAAGAGACAACTGCAAATAAAGAGGATGTGTACACAGTAGCATGAATGGAGTGCTATTCTTAGTCTGGGCTGTAACCCAGAGGAGAACAGGAAACAAGATGCTTCAGAATGGCTAGAGCCCAGAGTCTTCAAGTCATAGGGAAACTCATGACAGCTGGTAGCATCCTCCAGATCTTCCTGTTTGGCTAGAAATTTACCCTCTGGTTTTGAGATGGAGGAAGAGATGCTCCTTTTCTAAGAGATCTTGAGAGAAAGAGTAGATCAAGAAATGGATCTCCTGCTTGTCCTATTTCTTCTGTAGAAATCCATATGGTAGGGGGAACTCCCTTTCTCATGTTTGAAAGGTTCAGCTTCTTATGAGAGAGAGACCAAGTGGGCTAAACCTTCAGCAATTTTTTGGTTCAGACTTTAACATTATGCTTTAATTCCATTAAGCTTTGAAAGTTAAAAGACTGGACTTGAAATGCATGATGAATAATTATAGCACACAATGGTGAGCAACTAGAAAGTGTAGGCCACTCAATGGCTGCAGATTCATTGACTCGAATATATTAGTGTCTGGAAATTGGTCCCATCATCTGTCTTCCCTGTCTGATGTATGATAGAGAACAGTTTGTCCAGCTAGCATCCTCGTACCCCTCATACACCTGTCATCCTCAGGTAATCATTAGTGCAAACTTAACCTGATCTAGATAAAGTAAGGTAAATATATACCGGTCCCCACTATTTATTATTTAATATCAACACACCAGGCTATTAAGAAAAGGATACCTCTTTTTTTTTTTAATCAAATACTATAGGACTGATTTAATCAGTATAAAATTGAAAGAGATTTAGATTTGTAACAAAAATCCAAATTTGAGGAAGGACAAACTTTAAAACAGCAGCCAAGTCTGGAGGGGTGAGTGCAGGCATGCTGGACTGTGGAGCAGGGAACTGACCACTGTCAAACCAGTGTAAGTTGCTTGGTTTCTCATGGAAAACATTTTATACACTTATGTCCATCATCGCCCAAATATGTCTGTTCCACTGGTAATATCACAGCATAATATTACATTTACTCCAAATTCTGTCCCATGTGGGAAAATTAGATGATTTCAAATACTTTCTTCAGCTCCACAATAAGCTGCCAGTCACTCTTCTGCATTTCGTCTCTGAAGCAGTCTTTGAGTGCCTGCTGATCTTGCTCACAAGAATGTCCGTAGCTTCAAAATGTCTCCCAAACATTTTGGGAGATTCCCCAGGGATGGGTTCTATTTTGACACAGACCTCTTGTCCTTTTTTTGCAACATCCACCTGCCTGTGGTTTATTTCAATACTTGTTCCTATCCCAGTGTCAACAAAATTTTTGCTTGGAACACACATAGGTGTTCCTTGTTTCACTTGACCAGCCTCCACAGTGACGCCTATTACTATTGGATCTCACGAATTGAAAATGTACTGAGGGAGGATTTTCATCTTGCAGGGAAATACTGCTATGTGCTTTTAAACTCTTCCTGTTTCTGTTTCTTTGTAGTCTTGTCTGTATTTTGTAAAGGCATCGAATAAATGATAAATAATTTCTGCACTAAAGATTCTAACTCCCACACTATCAGCCATCTCTTGCGAATCCCGTTCGATGAAAAGGATACCTCTTTAATTTGAACCTGATATGAGATAGGTTTCTTCAGAAGGCCTGCTATGGCATTTTCTTCAGGCACATTCTATGAAGAGGATCAGGCCTGCATATAAACTATTGCATTCCCCATTTTTCAGTTTATAAGAAGACAGTCTCATTTCCCTTTTTTCCCTTACTCCAAATACCACATTTATGTAGTAGTGGTACCTCTCTTGGAAGAACAGAAATTTTATCTTAAGAGTGCTACATAGAAACTTGGATTCGCTTTCACCATTGATTAAAGTTTGTGAGAAACAAATGTAGGGAAAATACTGCCTGTAGACTTGAAAACCATTTACTTTATTAATAGAATAGTCTTGTTTATACTAACTGTGTACCTTGAATATTCAAGATCTCCATGCTCTTAATATTTTAGATAATGTTCTGTTGATGCTGTGAGTTAGCCAGGAGCTGTCTTCATCTAATGGGGACGAGAGGTGGGTAAAATGAAGGCAATTGGTTGCTGTCAGCTTCTCCATTGATGTGGTGACTATGTTAGAGCCAGACCCTGGAGACCTGGCTTGGAGAGGTATGGAGGCACCAGATAATGTGATGTCACATACCTGCAGTTCCAGTTACTTGGTAAGATAAAGTAGGAGGGTCACAAGTTGGAAGCTTACCTGGACAAATTAGTGAGATCTTGTCTCAAATAAAATATAAAAATAATAAAATAACAAAATAGGCTGTAGAGGTTGCTCAGTGGTAGAGAACTTACCTAGCATGTCTAAGACCCTGAGTTAATCCCATACCACAAAACAACAAAATGTAAGCCAGAAATATCCACAAAAGTCACTATGAGGAGTTCCGATAGAGTACCAGATCTGAATTACATGAAGCATGTAGCCCTCAAGCAAAATAATTTCCAAATGGTTATAAGAACATACTTTGGTTTAGAGTTGTCACACTTATGTTTTCTGGTTTACTATTGTTACTAAATTTTTCTTGTCCTCTCCCAACCTCTAAACTGTTAGCATAGATTTGAGAGATGACAAGGATTCCAGTGTAGGTAACTTTCTATAAGAAATTTGGAAGGAAGAAGACTAGAGAATTGATCATGCCCTAACCTGACAAATGATGATTAGTTCTGATGAGTATGGTAAAGTTCAGAGTTGTTATTTTGGAGGTGTTTTGGGATTGGAATTCAACGAAAGGTATGCAACAGAGAATCTGGGCAAAAAAACCAAAAAAACAAAAAAACCTTCCTTCCTATTTATCTAGTCTTAAGAACTTGCCTTTGGGTTATTGATTGCAACCTGCTGGACCAGTCACTGGTGTCAGTTCAGAAGGTCTGCTTTTCATAACCTATATGCATATTCAACCAACCACACTTCAAACATAAGTGGGATAGTCCAGCACTAAGAAGGCTGAGACAGAAGGACCACAAATGGAAAAGCTTAGACTATGTAGCAAGACTTTCTCCCATAAAAGGCAAAAATTTCCAGAGAGCCGAACTTTAATTTGTTGTGCACTGAGTTCATGTGACTAAAGTTATGTTCCTACATATCCTACTCCTGCTATTTGATATAACCTATCTTTGTAGCATTCATTTTAAGCATTGTTCACCTTATATTCTAGTTAGGTTTATGAAAATTGAGTCTGTCTTAAATATGTTACAAACATATTTCTTGCCACTACTCCCTTAACAGTATAGTGCAACAATGATTTATATGTCACTTATATTGTGTTTGGTATTATAAGTAATTTAGAGATGATTGAAAGTATATGGGAGGACCAATGAGATGGTTCAGTGGGTAAAGATGCTTGTCCTGCACGCCTGACATCCTGAGCTTGCTCGCCAGGTTCCATGTAACGATGGAAGGAGAGAACCAGCTCTACAGAGTTGTCCTTTGGCCTCCACATCACACTGTATGCCCCCCATAACAATAAATAAGATTTTAGATGCAGAAAAAGGAATTTGTATTTCAAAAGTGTATGCAGAATATGGCAGATTGTGTGTAAATATGCTATTTACGAGAAGCTTGAATATTCTTGGATTTTAGTATCCATGTATCTGTTCTGGAATCAACTTGTCACCAATACCAAGGAATGGTTGTATATGAAACTGAACTATAGGGATTTTAGGACAGGAGAAATGATGAGATTAAAGCAGGTCTTCCATCTTTTCTGGAAAGACTCCTTTGATGTGAAATCCATTTTGTCTAGTTAATTGGAATTACGATCTGGCTTCTGTCCTTAAAGACTCTGTGATAATTGTGGACTACTTAATTAATTCTCTTTGCTTTATTCTCTTTGCTTGACAAATTGATGACATCATCAGCAATAAGGCATTTGATTCAATGTTTAATGTGTGATTTTTTGTTTTGTTTTGTTTTTTGTTTTTTTGAGACAGAGTTTCTCTGTGTAGCTTTGGAGCCTGTCCTGGCACTCACTCTGGAGACTAGGCTGGCCTCGAACTCACAGAGATCCTCCTGTGTCTGCCTCCTGAGTGCTGGGATTAAAGGCGTGATTTTTTATTATTGCTCCTTGCATTCTTAGATTAGCAGAAAAAAAAAAAAGAAAGCCATTTTTATCTCTAACTACAGCTCAGCTTCACTTAAACAAGCTGTAGCAATCAAGATTTACATTCGTTTTGGCTATACAATAAGTTGTATTGAAAGAGTAAATTGCTTAATTTTCTAGAATCTTCATGTTCTTATTGTAAAGCGTGGACAAAGTAACTAGAAGGTAAAAAGAACCTCGAATGTGAAAGCTCACAGTGAGCTTTAGCCGTTTCTTTTACTAGGTGGAAAGTGTACAAACCTATTCTGTCCTTTCACACTTTCTACTTTCTGTTTGTAAAGTGAATTTGACATTCGCTGTTCAATGGATGTTTGGAAGTCTAGTGAGAGATTTGAGCTATGAGGGTGAATGTGTGTCTCAAGATCCATATTTGGTTTGCAGAACTTGTAGTATATTTGTAAATTGTCTTTAAAGAACTGTATTAAAAACACACTCCAACTGTTTCTCCTTATCAGTCCTTTACTTCAGAAGAGTGCTGTCTGACCATGTGCTTTAAATAACCTTCAGATGGTGATGTGCCTAGTAGATGAACACAGTCCTTGTGAGTCCATTTGCCCTATGCTTGGGAGTTCTATTCTTAGATTACAATGGCCGGAATAGAAAGCCTTTGACCCCACATCCCACTGGAGTCATGTATCCCTGGCTAATGGAATTCTTTGGGAGCCTAGGACAAAGGGCAGTCTGCTTCTATTATTGACTAGACTGGCATATAGTAGACTATTAAAAAACTAGCTTCTTAATTGTTTGTAGTTTCTAGTATATGTGCTGCCAAAGCCAGCACAAGATTTCTCTGCATAGCCCAGGCTGTCCTGGAAGTCAGAAATCCTATTGTCCTTGTCTCCCGAGTACTGGGGTTAAAGGTGTGTAGGGGGATTTTTGTTGTTGTTATTTTCTTTTAAGATTTATTTATTTACTATGTATACAGTGTTCTGTCTGCATGTACACTTGCAGGTCAGAAGAGGGCACCAGATCTCATTACAGATGGTTGTGAGCCACCATGTGGTTGCTGGGAATTGAACTCAGGACCTCTGGAAGAGGAAACAGTGCTCTTAACCACTGAGCCAGCTCTCCAGCCCCTTGTTTGTAGTTTCTGAGCCTGGCTTACCTGGGACATCCCATGTTGTAATCCTAATTAAATTTGGTATGTTTACTCTGCTGTAGTCAAGGAGTAGTAAGAGAAATAAAGGATAAATCTTCCCTGTTTTATGTTTCCTTGGATCTGTGATTAAAATTTAATATCATTCACTATTTGTCAAGGAGAGTCCTGAGAAGGAGGGCTCTTTAGCATGTATTTTGCCTCTATACTGAACCTGGGACCAGGCCACCTGTATTTCAAGTTATCTTTTTAAATCCTTCTTTGATTTTGTTTTGTAAAACCAAAAATAGAGAGGTAGAAATGAGGTCAGAATTTACTCAGGGGCTTTCTGCTACTGCATACTGCACATGCCTTATCTCTTGACAGGTGACAGTATGGTCATTTCAGTAAGGATACTTGTGATTTAAGAGTATCACTAAATGTTTATAAAACACCAGAGTATAATCACTCCATTTATACCTAGAACTCCGGACAGTCTCTATAAAGATATTATGTTATGTGAGCGTATTTGGTTGTTGAATTCTGAGGCTGAACAATTCTGGAGAAAGAGAGCCTTCGTACCACAGGGAGTGGGGTGGGTGTTTTCAGGAGCATCTTGATTTTTATTTATCCTACCAGAGACCAGATCCTCTGATTTTGGGGTGCCTTTCTCCAGGGAACCTTTGGAACTTCCAGAGACATGATCTCAGCTTCATAACATCCCTGTTAAGATAGAAGAGGGCTGAAATAACTTTGTAGTGAGTGGGAGAGTCAGAGAAACCCAAGTTAGAAAATTAGTCCAAGGTCACATCAAATGATTTGCAGCTCAGGTGGTAAATGTGTCTAGAGCCTGGTCTCCTAGGTGTTGCAGCTTCCCTAACAATATAATTTGTGCTCAATTACTTACTTATCTGTTATATCTTTCTTCTTCCCTTTTCTATTTTGGTAAGTAAGGTGTTTCCACACTAATTGCCTGATTAATGTTGGGTTTTAATTTATCTCTAAAGATGATTGTATTGGTTTATTTTGTATCAACTTGATACAAGCTAGAGTCATCAGTGAGGAAGGAGCCTCAGTTGAGCAAATGACTCCATGAGATCCAGCGGTAAGGCATTTTCTTCATTAGTGATCAATGGGAGAGGGCCGAGTCCATTGTGGGTTGTGTCATCCCTGGGCCAGTAGTCCTTGGTTCTATAAAAAAAAAGCAGGGTGATCAAGCTAGGGGAAGCAAGCCAGTAAGCAGCACTCCTCCATGGCCTCTGCATCAGCTCCTGCCTCCAGGATCCTGCCCTGTTTGAGTTCCTGCCCTGACTTCCTTTAATAATAGTAATACAAATAGTACTGTACAGGACATACAGTACTATGTACTATATACTATACAGCACTGTATATTATACTACTATAGTACTGTAAAGCACTACAAATTTGGCTTTTGTTATTAGTTGTTTGTTGTAATAATATTATTCACAAACATATCTTTTCCGACCTGGGCCGGTTCACCCCTCCTTAGGCAACCTGGTGGCTCCCCGCTCCCGGGAGGTCACCATATTGATGCCGAACTTAGTGCGGACACCCGATTGGCATAGCGCACTACAGCCCAGAACTCCTGGACTCAAGCGATCCTCCTGTCTCAGCCTCCCGAGTAGCTGGGACTACAGGCGTGCGCCACCGCGCCCGGCCACAAACATATCTTTTTAGTTGCCTTCATGACTCAGTATTTATCAAAAACATGAACTTTCTCATGAAATATCTCTTTTTGTGTTTTAGATGGGAGGTTTTGAGGCACAGCGAAGTTTGGTGACTACCTATGGTCACCATGAAGTAGCTGAGTTCTTTAGATTCTCAGCTATATGCTATGAAGTTTTTTGGAAGTTTAAATGCTTAATACTATGAAATAAGTTTCAAAGGAGAATGTTTTACAGAAGAGATCCATTCACCTACAGTGGGAATTATCAGTTAGTGAAGTATTATCTAGTGCTGTATAGTTTTTGGTCTGCTGATGATGGCTGGCTTTTGGATTTATGATACAAGTCACTCATTTAACACTGGATGCCTCTCTCTCTCTCTCTCTCTCTCTCTCTCTCTCTCTCTCTCTCTCTCTCTCTCTCTTGTGCCAGTTTACCATGTTGGACACTGGATGACAGACGGGAACAATTCCCTCATCTTAGGATCTCATAGTGGATGTTTGAATTTGGTGTCCTTTAGATGCTTTCGATCTGCAGTAGAGTTTTCTTAGAACCTGTACTGTGCCCCCTGTCTTGTACTTCAGTGGATATCACTGCTGCTAATCTGGGCCCACAACTTTCATACCACCTCTCACAGGATTGTCTCAATAGCCTCCTAATTAGTCTTCTCACTTCATTGCTATCCCTTTCATCTGCTTTCAGTATGACAGCTCAAGCAGTCCTTTGAAAATGGAATTCAGGGGGCTTCTGGAGAGATGGCTTAGTGGTTAAGAGCACTTGTTCTTGTGGAGGACTTGGGTTCACATAGTGGCTCACAACCATCTGTATGTAATTACAGGTCTAGAGGATTTGACTCCTTCTGATCTGAGGACACCAGGCACACACATGGTGTATATACATGCATGAAGGCAAAACACCATATAAATCGTAAGATGGAATTCAGATCCTCATTCTCTGATCAGACCAACCTGTGGTTTTGTGTCACAAGATTCTTCCCTGACTCCGAATACTACCTCACTTTTTATTACTCTTTGCCTTGCACTCCATTTCATAACAGTGGACTCATGTTGTTTTCTTTAACACGCCGAGCATGCTTGGCAGAGGCCTGTCTTAAGGCTCCAATGCATCTTCTTGCTAGAACACTAGTATCTTCATAGCTCAGCTCTCTACTGTCTTGAATCTCTCCTTGAAAATTACCTTGTTAACAGAGCCTTTGTGATAGCTCTCTAGAAAATGTATCCTGACCTGGTATTTTCTATTTCATTAGTTTCAAATCACTTCCTTTTTACTATACTCTAATGTATGTATGGGGAAAGGATTTTGTCTGCTTTTTTCTGTTTTTATCCCTAATGCTTATGAAATTCTTGGTATTTGTTAATTGAACAAATCAGTCTATTATTGATTCAGTATCCTTTGTAGAAGTCTCTTGGACCAGTGGTTTGAAGAGATGGACAGAATAGCTGTATTTGTGTAGAATGGAGATTTTCTTAAGGTAAAAGGTGTTTATTGGTTTAAGTCCCAGCTTTAGCTTTAGTAATTAATCAAAATTTCAAAGAATGGATTAAAAGAGAACTGGGAGACCATTTGATTATTTTGCTCCAGAGAAGTTTAATAGACTGTGTGTGGGAGTAATAGAGTCCAGAGAAGATGCATATGTGGGAATAATAGAATCCTGAGAAGATAGCTGAGTTGGCTAAAGTCTTGAGCTGGCTGAGGGTAAGTCTGAAATTAACGTTTCTGACATAGGATTCCATAGTCTTTCTTACATGTGTTTCCCTGGTGAAAGGAGATTGGACACTTTTTTCTCCAGACTTTAAACAGTAGCGTTTTTCTGTAGATGGGTGGTAACTCAGTAATGTGTGGAAAACAGCAGAGACTAACTAGTGAGAATGGGAACTACCCAAGATATGCCATGAACACCAAAGTGTGCTTCCTCTTTTTATTGGCAGGAGATGTGTCGGGTGTAAAAGGAAACCAAAATCCCAGAGCCTTTGACACCCTAGTTGTTTTTTTATAGGCCACAGTGAATGTGTCTGCCACTTAAATTCAGATTTTTTGATGACTGGCCAGACCAGCTGCAAGACTAGCCCTGCCTTGATTTGCCAACTGTTCATTTTCTTGGTAAAGTTCATTATTTCAGGCATTTGTGTATACTAGCTTATTGTGGGGTTGTCAGAGCTATCTCTTCGGGACAACCATGCCTCCCCATGTAGCATGTGTCTTGAAGCTGGCCTGTCTCCATTTTTTTTTTTTTTTTTTTGTAAGCATGTAAGGTCTTTGTTCAAAAAGATAGCAAGGACTGTTTAAAAAAAGGGGGAAATGGACATAATGGTGGGAACATGTTTGTAAATCAACCAAGATGTAATTGGAGTGGAATTAACAAAAAGACAAGTTTAACTTCTTGCTATCTGGTTTGTGATGTACCCTAATTTGGGTTTAGAAGACACTTTGATCATTCATTAAGGGGATGCCATCTTTGATTCTTCCTATGTTTTTTTTTTTTTTTAATTACAGTACTAATCTTACAAAATCCCCATGCTTTTACTACATCGGTTTTATTCAAGCAAAATTCTGAATTTTACTAGTTTATCCAAACATATTTCTAGTTGAGATTTGAATCTGGGGATGCTGACTTTCACATAGACATTTTGGGACAAGTGAAGTTCCAGTGTCCTGAATACTGTAGTTATGCTACCTAGAAAGATGTGTTTTGCTTTGGTTATAAAGTTAATTTTTAACTTAGTTTTTTGTGTATTAGGTAGCCAAAGTAAAAAACAGGAAGATTTAGGGCTGGGGTGTAAGATACCAAGTGAAACAAAACTCATATGATTAGGAACCAAGAGTTACTTTGTCTGTAGACAATTTCTTGTTTGGGCACCAGTTGATTTCTTCATTTTGTATCTCCTGGCTGTATAAATTTGCTGTTGGGTGAGTCTCACATATGATTCTCAGTCACTCATGGAAGACAATAGAGAAGACAATCCTTGAGTAGCTGAGTTTAAACAATGGGTGTCGTGAGAGCAACTCTCCGCTTTGGTTCCTATAAGTCTTCTTATGGAGAGGCTAGAGGAGCTAATGTCAGGATTAGAAGTAACGCTGATGTTTTTGGTGGTTGGGACTGTTAGAGTATGACTTAGATTCTGTTATCCCATGGCGAATTCCCTGATCCTTTGAGACAGAGGCAGCTTATAACATAAATAATGAGACAGTTAAATCCTTATCAATTCTTATTTTCTGTGTTAAAAGGTCTTAGATAATAGGCCTGCCCCTCCCCCCCACCATCTTTTTCCAGTAGTGTTTTTACTTGGCAATTTCATTTAGACATAAGCAAAAGGATATCAACCCAGCTTTGGAAATAAAACCAAGTCTGCATATTACCTCCCTAGTTATTCTTCCCGTTCTACTTTCTGCTATTTGGGTAGTAGATCACTGGCGTTTCCCCTCCTCTCTTCCCCTTCCTCCCCTTTCCTCATCTTCCCCCACCTCCTCTCCCGCTTCCTGCAGTACTTTCACTCTCTCCCTGACTTTTTCTTTGACATTTTTGTTTTGGAAGAACAGATGACAAGCTCTGTTTAAGACTCTATGAGAGGGTACAGTATGGATGACAATCTTTGCTAATGGTGGCTTGCATTAGGATAAATTAAATAAGCCAAACATTGTCTCCTAGTGATAGGAACACAAGTGTTAAACACATTTGGAAAGAAATTCTGACATCATCCCCAGGATCTTCGGGAAATACACATAACCTAGAGACACATTCCCCTTTGACCCTATAAAGATTTTTTTTTTTTTTTTTTTTTAAAGAATAATGCCCAAACTGGTTTTCTGGCCACCTTGCCTGCCCATTTATTGTTGAGAGAATGGATGGAGGCAGCCTGCTTTTGGAGTCTCACAGCCTCCAGAGGTGTGTGGATTCTACATTTGAAAGTATAAAGCCCTCAGTGAATGCGTTCCCTCTATTCATTGTACCTATAAAACTTGCTGGTAACCAGCACCGATCAGGATTTGAGCTTTCTGGTTGCTTTTCTGGCTTGTTACTTAAGTGTCTGTTAGGGAAGGGCTAGACTGAGTTTTGACTAGTGTTTATGTGGATCCTCATAGATGATCTGTTGAGAACATTGTTTTCACTCTGCTACCTTTTGTGGTCCTGTGTGTGGTTCCTGAGATGTGAATGAAGATGAACTGGAGTCCTTTGTTGGTGTTTTGGTGAAGTAGCTGTCTTAGTTAGGGTTTCTATTACTGTAGTAAAACACAATGACCAAAAGCAATGTGGAGAGGAAATGATATTTTGTCTTCCAACTCTCAGGTCATACTCTATCACTGAGGGAATTCAGGGCAAGAACCTGGAGGTAGAAACAGAAGCAGAAGCCATGGAGAAGTGCTTCTTATTGGCTTGCTCTTCATGGTTTGCTCAGCTCTGCTTTCTTAAACCATTCAGGACCCTCTGCCCAGGGATGGTACCACCTGCAATAGGCTGGACCCTTCCACATCAGTTACTAATTAAGAAAATGCACCATAAGTTTGCCTACAGACCAGTTTGTTGAGGACATTTTCTTAGTTGAGGTTTCCTCTTTTCAAGTAACTCTAGCTTATGTCGAGTTGACAGAAAACTAACCATGAAAATAGCCAGGACCGTGGTTGGACTTTTTTTTTTATGCTTTCATCATCATGATTATCATTTTTATTTTACATCCTTACTACAGTTTTCCCTCCCACCTCTCATCATAATCCTTTTCCACCACCCCACCTCAACTCACTCCTCCATTTTTCCTTCAGAAAATGTCAGGCCTCTCATACATATCAACCAAATATGGCATATCAATACCAAATTTTAGTAAAGCTGGATGAAACAACCCCATATGCGGAAAAGGGTCCCAAAAGCCTGCAAAAGAGTTAGAGACATCCCCTCCTCCCACAAGAAGACCAAGCTACACAACGGCCATATATATGTAGAGGGCCTAGGTCAGTCCCATGCAGACTCCCTGGTTGTCAGTTCAGCCTCTGTGAATCCTTATGAGCCTAGATTCTGTGGGTTTTCTTTTCTTTTCTTTTTTTTGGTGATGAACAAGTGTATTTTTATTTTTTTTTAAAAAAATTTTTTATTAGTTCAAGTTAGGGAACAAGCTTGTTTCACATGTAAGCCCCTTCTCCCTCTCCCTCCCCTCACCCCCATCCCTCCTCCCCACCCCAACCTACCCCCCACCCCATCCACCCACCACTCCCCAGGCAGGGTAGGGCCCTCAACGGGGGCTCTGCAAAGTTCTGTGTTTTCTTATGGTGTCATTATTTTATTTTTTATGGGTGTTTTTGCTTGCGTGTATGTTTGGGTACCTGGTACCCAATGAAGCCTGAGAAGGAGTTGGATTTCCTGGAGCTAAAGTCACAGATGGTTGTGAACTGCCGTGTAGGTGCTTTGAAAGAAACCCAGGTCCTCTGGAAGAGCAAGTACTCTTTAACTGCTGAGCCATCTCTCCAGTTCCACTCAGAGCCTTTCTTAACCTGTGCTTATTTCTCTATGAGCTCTTGAAACATTTCTCTTGCCTTTGTCTTGGTTGAATTTACATAATGTCTTCATTTTTAAGACCAGGACCTTTTGCATTTCTGGAGCTAATTATTATTGAAAGGTAATCTATAAGCACACTCTAGAAAGCCACCCACAGGGAGCTAGAATTCCAGATCAAGTCCTAGGCAACCTGATGATTCTGTTATTTGACACTTCTTAGTTGCTACAAGAGGGTTGAAATGGCCTTTCCTGTTCATAGAAGCCTTACCTGAATCCTACATTACTTGGCTTAGGTTCTGTCTTGGTATGATGGTAAGCTTTAACTGTCAACTTGACACAATGTAGAAAACCAACTGGGAAAGAGACAGCTTGTCTACCTTGGGCTGGACTGTGGGGGATTGCTTTAAGTTAATTGATATGTGGCACACACCTGGTTTTGTGTCCTGGACTGTATAAGAATAGAGAAAGTGTGTAGTAGGCATACGTGCGTTTACTTCTCTCTGCTTTTGATTGTGGATGTAATGTGGTGTAGATGGAAAGCTCTTCTTGTGACTTGTCTGCAGTGGTGGACTGTTAACTGGAATTGTGAGCTAAATAAATCCTTTTGCCCCTAAGTTGCTTCTTGTCAGGATATTTTATCACAGCAATAGAAATGAAACTAAAACATTTGGATTTTTTGCCTGAGTCTGAGGGAGGAAAAGTTCAAATACACATAAACAAAAGAAATATAGTGCTACGGCTTTATATACCCAATAAGTAGTTATTGCTGACTTCATTTCACCTTGTTGCTTGGAGTCTTTTCTGGGCCAGGTTTTTCTGGACCAGGTTCTTGACTTCTTATTCAAACAACAACAACAAAAGCAAACACAAATTGTAAAGTAACAAGATGTTTTACTTAAAGAGACTACAGGGCATACTGTAAAAGACCAGTGGGCTACTTGAGCTAGAGTGTTCAGGAGCATCAGTTACTGTTTTTGGATTTAATTTTATGGAGGTTCACAAGGAGGAGTTGGTTGCTAAGGGGAAGAATATGGGCATTCTTCTGTTTTGACTGACAGGCTTAGGTTATGTATGTCTTTTCTGCACATGTTTTTTCCCCACGATTCATCAGATTTTAATCATATGCACACTCAATAGATATAAAGTGGTAAATAGAAGATTTTACTTAAAAATTCACCCAGAGGACATAATTTTCCTTAGTGTGCCCCAGTCATCCTAAACTGGTTCAGGATGGATCAACCTTCTACTTCTAGTTGTTGGATGTGTTCTGGGACACATTTCAGTGGAAACTAATCACAAAAGGGGAATTGCCAAGGAGTGCTTAGGATAAGAATGTCCTATTTCATTGTTTGGAGGAGGGTGGATGCAGCTAAGTGCATTGTTAGAAAAGGGATGTGAGCATAGCTCAAGCCAAGTGGAATTCCAGGTTACCTGAGCTATATTTATGCTTGCTTGCCTCAATCTACTGTATACCACTTTCTTCAGCAAATATTTGAATTTCCCCTATCCTATCTTCTCTCCCCTTTTAAAATTATTTTTTGGAATAATGAGTTAGTGACCAAGTAACTTTCACTAATGCACATCATTTTTTGCTTGTTGGGGTGCTAGGGGTTAAACCCAGGAACTCTTAGATAACTTCATGGACATTAACGCATTGTAATCATTATTTATTGTTTTAGATGCTCACACTGCATACGATTAATAGGTATCCATTCCAGTTGACCCCATATCTTTAAAAATATTTTTAGATTTATTTGATGTATGAGTCTTTTACCTGCATGCATGTATGTGTGCCACATGACTGTCTGGTGTCCACGAAGGCCAGAAGAAAGCATTGTTCTTAACAGCTGAGCTATCTTTCTAGCCCCTCATTCCATGTTTTGTTTTGGAAACAGTCTTGCTATGTAGTTCTGGATAGCCTCAACCTCAATTCTCCTGCCTTGATCTGCTGAGTACTTGGATTATAGCTATTTGCTAAGATATCTGCCTTTGACTCCATATGTTTTTGACATGGTCCCATTGGACTTCAGTTTCCATCTCCTCTTGTAAAGATTCATTCTGAGAATCTTGTGCTGTAACCCTAGCTGTGGTCTTCTTGGTTCTTTTTTGTTTTTGTTTTTGTACATTAACCAGTTTATTAAAGGTGAAAGAGGGAGAGACAGAGAGAGGGTAAGAGAGAGACAGAGAACAAAGAGGAACAGGAAGAGGAGAAAGAAAAGGCTGTCTTCTTGATTCTTATTCTCTCTCTCTCTCTCTCTCTCTCTCTCTCTCTCTCTCTCTCTCTCTCTCTCTCTCTCTCTCGTAGCTCTAACCGGACTTGACCTTGCTGTGTAGTTGAAGATGACTTTGAACTTCTGATCTTTATGCCTCCACCTGTCAAGTGCTGGGATTACAGATGCCATTCTGATGGTTTTCTGTCAGGGAGTAAGATGCACTGCCTCTGAACCATTGGCAAGGAAAGTCAGAGTGGATAATGGGCTGTGATTTTGTTCATGTTGTATGAGGAGATAGTCTTGTAAAAGACTTGGCAGCAACCCTTTGAATAATTGCTTCTTGGCTCTTGTGTTGATATAGACAGATCCTTGACAAGAATTTTACATGGTCTTGAGTCTGGAAGATACTGGTATATCAATTAGTTTTCTTGAAGTAGACTGTGGGAATGTCTTGAATGCAGACTGTAGTTCTAAGAAGTCTGCAGATAGGGCTAGTCATTTTGTTAATTTAGCTGGTTTGACTTCTTCACATGTAGAAACCAAATGTAAAGGAGATGCAGACGTTAGGGGAAAACCCTGGAGCCTTGCTTTTCCCTTTCTTATTTTCTGTGACTGGACTATTAGGTGAACGGGAAGAAGTACTAAATCCCAGCTGGAGCTTTGGTTTGTTTCCTCCAGTCCTTTATTCAAATTTACAACAGACAACTCAGAGTAAAATACAGAGGGATAATTTAGGACCAAGTTACCTTACACTTTATTGTAATGAACAGGAGACACAGTAATTTATAGCCTGTCATTTCTATAGTCTGGAGATGGTTTTGCTTTGGCATATGCTTTGTTGAAACAGACTGTGTGGCATTAGGCGAGAACTCAGCAAGTTGTACCCAGTCCACAGCTTTTAGATGCTAAGGGAAGAGGTCATGTCAAGATGTTAGGATGACTCTAGGACTCAGTCTCCCACGTGAAAAAAGAGAATAATGACTTTCTGAGTTGGCCTTTTTTCATTTCCCTTTGATTTTGAGAAATAAATCCCTTCTTCCCTAATTAGCTGGACAATTTAATAGTCTGTATTTCTGAGAGAGATTATTCTTATAACTATCAGACCCAATTAGGTGAAAATCCCTTGGTTTTACAAAGGGCTAATGGAAATTCTTCTAAAAGCAATAATTTCCATTCTACTAATCAGGTAGTTCTGAAGAACTTACCTGAATCTCTTGGGTTATTTTAACAACAAAAATCCAAGTTAGGTTTTCTTTGCTAATAGTTAGCAGGGAGAATATGAACACTTGGCATCCTTGAAGAATCTTTAAATTGCTATTAGGATCAAGTGTTAGCTCTCTTTTTCTAGTCCTTCTAGCAATGCTGTTTATAGGACACAAAATAGATAAAACTGCATTACTTCTCTCCCTGCCTCTTTTCATTAAAAGAAAGTGTCTTCTGCAAAAACCTTGCTTCATTGCCTTTAAATTTAGTATTTGTTAAGGTATTACATCCAAACCTAGCATTGTGTTGTATGTTGTATCCCTGTCAATTGATTTTATTCTACATTCATGGAGCACCAGCAGTGTTTTAGTACTGTGTTGGGTCCTTGAGATAACAAAGTAAGCCAACATGTCCTTGCTCAGTCTACTAAGAGAACATCAGAAGGTATAATATGAGCTGTGGCAGCCTTGCCACATAATTTATATTTTTGTTCTGGAGCCATTGGGGAAACCTGAAGTGTTTTAAGCAGAAGAGTGACATGATCCTCTTGTGGTTTAGAAAGATTACTTGTACAAGAGATGATACCCAGAGGTAAGTGGGTGAGACTGGAGACAGTAGCAGTTCCAACAACAGATACTGACGGAGCTCCTTGTGAGGTGTCAGACATGGCTCTAGATACTGGGAAGTGAATCTGCCCTTGGGAGAGAGGTGTGATGATTGGTAAGACAGATCAACATAAAATAAATGATACTTTTCAGTTGTTGATAAATAATTTGAAGCAAATAAATAGAGCCAGAGGGGTTAGGATATTTGGGTCTTAGGGTGATCAGCAAAGGACTATCTAAAGAGGTAAGTAAGTGAGTTCAGGCAACTAAGGAGCTCTGAGAAAGAGAATGATGGGAGAATAGCAGGCAAGGGACTCTCCCTGACGAAATGGATGTGACACAGTGTGTAAAACTCTGTAAAGTCAGGGTGGCTGGAACATAGTGGAACATAGGGGAGCAGTTGGTGGTCGGATGACATTGGAGAGGTTCCTAGGCCATGGGAAGGAGTTTGGGTTACTTCCAGTGGAGCAGCAAGCACTGTACTTAATTAAGTTGGGATCAGCAAAGTATAGTCCATTTGACTCACCTGGATATCTCTCTAAATAATCTGTATTTGGACAGTCACACTCACTGGCTTAAGGGTTAAATGTGGTTGTTTTTACATTACTAGAGCAGAGCTGAATAGTTGTGACAGAGAAAGTAGGACCCAGAAGCCTGCACATTTGGCCTTTGTAGAAAAAGTTTGTTCACCTTAGACTGTAACAATTTAACTTAAAGTTTGAGGAGATATTCTGAGTGCAGTGTAAACAATGGGTGGTAGAAGGCAAGAGCATATCTGAGTAGTGTGGGCAAGAAATAATTAGATGTGACAACACCAGGAAGCATGCATCATGCTGCTACCCTAGGAAGCAGGCATCTAACTACTTTTATTCTGTTAAAAGCACCCGAGTATCTATCTGGGCATGGTGGTAAACACCTGCAATACTTGCACTTGGGAGGCTAAGGCAAGAGAATTGTGTTGTGTTTGGAGCAGTCTGAGCCACATAACTAAACCTTATTTTATACCTTTCCCATCTCCAAAGTAGTTTCTTAGCTGTGATCTGTACTCAATAAATGCTGTTAAATGAACTGGAAGTAACAAAGTAAAGAGGTGTTCCTGAAAATACTGGGGAAGTGAGGCTTTGAGGTGTTTTTTTAGGAGGTGAAAACTCAATGCAGTTATTTTTTACTAGTTGAACAGAAATAAGGGTATGGTATCACCTCCAAAGGCTAGGTTATGGATGGGAGATTGGCATTTGAGGCCCTTAGATTTTCCTCAAACTTGTTCTTCTTTCCCTGTATTTTTCTTTCTCCAATTCTAGATTCTCAAGCTTACAACCAACTCTCTTGTTGTCCTTTACTCCTTTTTAAACAATTCATTATAAGTTTGAAGTTGTTGGCAGAGGTGGCAAAAGTAGAAAGTAGGATGATGTTTCCTTTCTGGTTCACAGGTCAAGATGAATGGAAGAACCATTTACACACAGAGGGAAAGGACAGAGAGGGGAAAGAAACGCATCTTTGGCTAAGGGAAATATAGGTTGAGCAATCCAAAGGGGAGTTGGGAAATCAGGCCTGGAGTATAGTAGCTTTAGTTCTAGATTGGTGATGACAGGAATTCCAGAGTCATCAGCTAATGTGCATTCTTTAAAGGAGTGTATAGGACAGAAAAGGCAGGACAGATATCACAGGCCATCTATAACTGCTGAATATCTTTCTATATTTTGTTGGGCCCCCAAAAGGGCTTTCTTATGCTAACATGTGTTTGCTCTCTCGCTCGAGATTTATATCTTGTGTGTGTGTGTGTGTGTGTGTGTGTGTGTGTGTGTGTGTGTGTGTGCGAGAGAGAGAGAGAGAGAGAGAGAGAGAGAGAGAGAGAGAGAGAGAGAGGAGGGAGGGAGGGAGGGAGGGGGTGGGGGAGGGGAGGGGAGGAGAGGAGAGGAGAAGAGAGGAGAAGAGAGGAGAAGAGAGGAGAAGAGAGGAGAGTCAATCAGTCAGTGCCATGGAGTCTAGAAGAGGGCATTAGATTCCCTGGAGCTGGAGTTATAGCCAGTAGACATGGGTTCTAGGAACCCAGCCAGGGTCCTCTGAAAGCAGCAAGCTCTCTTGCTGAGCCATTTCTCTGGCCACTGTTACTTTCACTCAACAACATGGCTGGGGAGCTCTTGGACTTCTTTTGTCTGAACTCCTATGGTGAGTGGAGCATTTGTGACCTTGTAATGCTGCAGTTGGTTCATGTCTGCCTTTATCTATGGCTAGGTAGGAGGGTCTAGTTGCTTTGGTGCTGGAACGAGAATTCTCTGACACTAATCTTAGACAGATAATTTTATTGAGTCTTGTAGCCTTTCTTTTAACCTGTAAGACTGGACTAAACTTTAAGCAACAGCTGCCTCTTTTTTTTTTTTTTTTTTTCTGGTTTGAGAAAGAGGAAGCATGGAAGTGACTCAAAATCACCCTGTGTTGAAAGTAGCCTTAAGATACATGTCATCATAGATTGGATATAAATCTTCTCTCTTTAAAAGTTCATTATGAAAGCCCAGGAATAAAATGAGAGCTGCAAAAGGGACAGAGAAAGATCTCTCTCTCTCTATCCTGTTCTCTCAACCCCCTTAATTTCCTTCTGTCCTGGGCATTGAATCTAGGGCTTCATACATGCTAGGCAGGGTTTTACTACCAAGCGATACTTGCAGCACCCAGTCCTCTTCACCATTATGGTAGAGACCCATATATGTTTTGTGGTAAACAATCAAGTCATAGTCTAGCTATTCCTCTGATAAAAATTACCCTGTCCCCAAATTAGTGGCTTCTGACAGGCACAGGTATGCTTCATCATCTGGTCTCAGGGTTGTAGAGACTGTCTTCTCTCTGCTCCATCCCCATCTCCTCAAGTGAATTAAATGGTAAAGGTAAATTTAAAACATGAAAAGTATTTGGAAGGGTTTTGTTTTGTTTTTTGTCAAATCCCCTACACTGATTTCTTATCTGGTATTAATTTATGTAAAAATAAGAAAGAATGGGGGGCTGGATAGATGGCTCGGAGGTTAAGAGTAATGATTGCTTTTCCAGAGGTCCTGAGTTCAATTCCCAGCAACCACATGGTGGCTCACAACCATCTGTAATGAGATCTGGTGCCCTCTTCTGTGGCATTCAGGTGTACATGCAGGCAGACCACTATATACATAAAAATAAATAAATTTTAAAAAAGAAAAAGAAAGAGTGAATCTATGATTTTATTCCTTCCCTGTTGTTTTATACAAATGATAGTATAGTATACAATCTGTACAATATAATTCTAGAGCTCTGGTGGGTGAGGTGTCCTGTTTATTATAGACAACAAATTGGGCTGTTCTCATTTGTGTGCTTTTATGGAGTGGATGCCTTTGGTCTTTGCCATTATGTCCTGGGGAATCTTTCCATGTTAGTACAGAAAAAGTGGTCATATATATATTTGCATAGTATTCCATTGTATGGATGGCTGCCACTGCTGAACCAGTATCTCACAAATAGACACTTTAGTCATTTCTGATGCTTGCTGTTACAAGCAATGGCTCAGTGAATAAAGACAGCATTTAAAAGATTTGCACACACACACACACACACACACACACACACACACACACACACACACAAGGTTTGCACAGTGCTGTTCGTGTACCTTTAAATAAGATTATTAAGTCTTTATTCTTAGAATGCTGGTTGGTTTTATTTATTGCTAAATTCCCAATTACTGATATTCACCAGTGAAACATCGAGAATGAGACAAACATCCCTTCAGAACTCAAGAATCATTAGAATGACTGCTCCATGGAGGCATACTGGGCTATCTTAGCTTATTTTAATAATAAAACCTTTGGAAATTTTAATAATGAAACCTTCTTATGGTCCTTTGCTCAGTAAGTCTGAATCACTGATCACTGTGATTACTGCCATGGCAGCTGTAGAGCAATTTAACAGGGTGATAGTGAATAAGACAAATTACACTTCAGATTCATAACAGATTGATATGCAGAAGTATGCAATGGATGGGGTTGGGGAAGGAATGCCTTTGAATTTCTGCACATAGCGATAAAATAGGGAATGAGGTCACTGTAGCCATTCCTACTCAGAATTAGTCATCCTGCACCAAACTAGAGCTCTGATGGGTAAAGTGGCCTGTTTATTATAGACAGCAAATTGGGCTAATTCTCTTGTTTGTGTGCCTCTTGGAGTGGGTGGCAGTGCTGGGTTACTTACTAATTGTTTTCTTTAGAATACTCCCCTTTCTACTGCACAATGAGTAAGTTTTTAATGGGAAAAGAGGGAGGCAGACTAATAGCTCCTGGCCAAGGGAGTATCAGTTTTTATGCCATGTAAGTGATTGAAAAGAGCAGACTGGGAAACTAACTGTGGGGTGCTAAATGGTTCACTCTTGTTTACAAGGTAATATAAAGTATCCCTGTGATGGGAGTTGGGGAGAGGTGGATTAGTGAAGTAACTATGGCACTTACTTTGTGTATTTCCGGATTTGTGTTGGGGGGGGTAGTGAGGATATGGGTCACATGGGGGGTTGAGGGCAGGCTTTGAATGGACCCAAGAAAGATAATCCAGGTGACTTGACTGCAGTTCAACCATTATGGATCTTTCTTGACACCCAGTCATATTGTGGATGCCTCAAATCTATGAGGTATTACTTACTGATCTTGTACCTTCGTCCTGTGTAAAAAAACACTTAGCACACATTATCTTGTTCGTCATGGACGTCTTTGAAGATGACGAGCAGGAGAAGAATGCTTTTCTTGTTTAGTGTTCAGCCTCCTGTCTTTATTAACAACGTGTCTTAAAATGCCACTGGATTAAGAGTATTGTATGTTGATACAGAAACAAGCCAATGTCTTGAAGTGTGTAACACCTTTTTTGGAAAAAGAAACTGAGCTAGATTAGTGAACAAGATCTGTACCTCACTCCTTGTATCTGGGCAAAGTTTTGTGCTGACAGAAGATCCTTCAGAGTCAGTGTGATCTGAAAATTCTGTGTTCAAATCCTACTTCTGTTCCTTTACCAAGTTACCTGACCTCTGATTTTTAGCTATTTTATCTGTAAAATAGGCAAATGACAGCTACCATGAAGTGTTTTTTAAATTATTAAATGAGGTAATGGAAATAAAGTTGAGTTTTTGTCAAACATAGCTGCTTTAGTTATTAGCAGAGTCTTCTAAAAGGTCTCGTTTATAGGTTTGAAGAGCAAGCAGGTGCTAGAGATTGGTGCGTCTGGCAGTGTACCAAGAAGTCTGCCTGTAGGGGAGGGAAACATATTGACAGTTTTGGAGGAAGGTGTTGGTTACCATAGCAACTTGGGAATTCATTTGAAGAAATAGTTGTGTGACTGGAGGTTATCTCACTGTAAGAGACTGAATGATGGAAGAGAAAGATAAAAGAAACAAAGAATCCTTGTCGAACGACCATTAGATCTCACTTGTTCTGTATCTTCAGGAAATACTGTTAGAGGTGCTGTAGAGAAAGCTTCAACTGTGAGTCATAATGCTGTAGGCCTTCTGTTTATAATGGATGGGTTTTTTTTTGTTGTAGTGGGCAAACATGATGCAGCCTGTGTTAGTTTATATGTATTACTTAGGTTAAAAAATAAATGTACAGTGTTATTTCAGTGAACTGAATGTCTTTGGTTATCTGAAAGCCTGGCATCATACAGTCGCATATTTTTTTTTTTTCCTGACAGTAATTTCTTTTCTAGGGTTTTAGTTTCCAGGAGCTCTAGTGTGGAGTACACTTTAATCATTTGCTTTGTTGCTAAATTAAGTAGCATGATGAATACAGGTGTCTTCTCTTGCTTTGGCAATTCAGATATATTTTCTTTCTTTTTGAAAAAGCTCGCTCTGTTATTTAGTTTGTAATTGCAACTTCAACTTTGCCTAGAAACAGGAATGGGCCAAATGAAACCTTTTTCAAGAGTATGGTTTTATTAATAGATTTTCTGTGTAAGTCTCATCAAGTTTCTAGTACTCACTCACATCTACTTCTCGGATTCCCTTTGAAGTTAGTGGTGGCTGTGTGGCTTATTCTGAACAGCAAAATACGGTTAAATGTAACACTGCTAAGCAGAAGCTATTTCCAGGATGAAACAGCTTAGTGTTTTCTTGCTTGGTATTGTGAATATTTTTGTCCAGATGGAGCCTATGTTACTCTGGACCTTTAAACTACAATGATGAACAGAGTCCTTACTCCTCATCCTTGTTGGACATATAACATAAACATGAAATGAGCTTTTGTTAAACCACCAAAATTTAGGTGGTTGTTTGTCCATACAGTAGAATCCCACATATCCTGTCTATTTTAGCAGACACTTCACACTTACTGAATTAGTGTCTTAGTTAGCTTTCTCTGTTGTTGTGATAAATATCGTGGCCAACAAACAACTTGGGTAAGAAAGGAAAGGGTTTATTTGGTGTATGCATTCAGATTACAGCTAATCATGGAGGGAAATCAGGGGAGGAACTCAAACAAGAATAGAGGTGGGACCACAGAGGGTCTCTGCTTATTGGCTTGCTTCCCATGGCTTGCTCAGCTTGCTTTCTTATACCATCCAAGACCCACCTGCCCAGAGATGGTACCATTCATAGTGGGCCAGGCCCTTCCATATCAGTCATTAATCAAGAAAATGCCCCTACAATCTTTCCTACAGATAATCAGATGGAGGCAGTCCTTCAATTAAGGTTCCCTCTTCCCAGATGACTGGAGCTTGTGTAAAGTTGACAAACTCTAACTAGCACAGTTAGGTTGGAGAATGTTACAGCAAATGAGACAAATGGAGTCTCCACCTTCATGGACTTACTTTCTTTGATAGGTAACAGATAAGAACAAAAAATAAGGCAGGCAGTGGTGGTATCATCTTTAATCCTGCCACTTGGGAGGCAGAAGCAGGCAGATCTCTGTGAGGTGGAGGATGGCCTGGTTTATAGAGAGAGTTCCAGGACAGCCAGGGCCACAAAGAGAGACCCTGTCTCAAAAACCAGTTAAAAAACAAACAGAAAAGAATTGCCAGTTGAGACAAGAGCTATACAAGAAAATAACAAGCAAGGCTATTGTGATTGGTAAGTCTCAAAAAAGCAAAGAGGAAGAAAATGGGATCTTTCAAGAGCTTTGTTAACACTTTAATATTTCTTTACATGTGTCAATACTTTTGAGTGTTTCTAGAGTATTTTCTTGTGCCACAAAAAGGAGATAAAATTGAAAATTAGGGAGACGTGTTATTTCATACCATTGAGCCTAAGGAAGTAGCTAACGTATTTCAAAATAAATGACATTCAAGAATATTAGTTTGCTTTGTGGTCTTTGAAAACTCATTAGTATCCCACCAGATTTAATTGGAGATGAAATCTGAGCTTTGTTTATCTGCTGTTAAGCCCCTCCCCAAGGGTACCCATCTTCCCAATTACACAGTTAAGATGTCTCCTGGCTTAGCAGAGACAATCCTGGTTAACTGTGTTAACCAGTCTCTTATACTGGGGACAACTGGAGTGGAAATGGATACATAATCCATGTATTTTGTCTAATGTGATTTTGGAAGTAGATTGATAAAAGCATTGATTGGTTATCATTTTTCTGGAAGAAGCATAGGGCTGGGGCTCAGGTTTGCTTGTTGAAGGACATTACATTTCTAGTTGTTGATTAATTTTGCATGACTGAGAGATCTCTTGTTGTAAGAGCAGGCAATACCTATTCTGCCTTGATGGGACCAAGGGACAAAAGTGGTGACTGGGAATTGTAATGAGGGAGGGAGAACTTGAGTGCTAAAAGAATGAAGCCACTTTTCCCACAAACTTCAGGCAGTAGGGTTATGGACTGCACGCACAATTGTCGGTTCAGTTTTACAATACGTTTGCAGCTTCAGTGAAAGGGAATCTAGAAATTTGTGTAGAGTTTTTTCCCTCATCCATCTGGGTAGTCTTATGGTCATCCCTGGAGGAAGATGGAGAACTTACATGTTGTAAACCAGACTTTTTTTTTTTCTCTGACTGAATATTTTGATCATTTCATAGAGGCACATGCTCTGAAAATTTTGATGTGGATGAAACTCCAGGCAAACAGGGGAAAATGTATAAAAGTAAGAACTCCCCAGCACATACTTGCAAATATGGTTATATTGATACATTACAAATGCTCATGCTAGGGCACATGCCAACAGTTCAGTGCTATGTATAGCAAGTCCCTTGTTAGATCTATTCAGAAATGGTAAAATAAGTTGTGAGTATGAAAATTTTGAAGATGCATGATCATGTTACATAGAGGCTCATGCATAATTCAGCTGAGTTTAATATTTTTTCCACGGTGGGTGCAAAAACTGAACTGTTTGGCATAATGAAGGCAAATTATACCCTCATTTGGGAATGAAGGTAGTCATGGGGAATATGAGGAAGGGTAGAAAACCAGGTCACTTTTATATTTTTTTTAACCAAATGTATGGAATCTTTTAGTATTTTACCTCTACAAGAAGTAAATATGTAAAAGTCCAAATTGGAGGCTTAAAGGTGTTTGTTTTGAATGGACATTATTAATAGCGTTGGGCTTGAGATGCATTTAGAACATTGTTCCTATATTCATAGAATATTCAGAGATAATGCTGGACTAGAAATTCAACCTAGTCGGTAGAGTGCTTGCTTAGCATGCATGGTGCAATGGATTCAGTGTCCTGTACCACATAAGCTGGGCATAGTGACACAGGCCTATAATCTTAGTACTCAAGAGGATATGTGGTAAATTTGAGGCTAACCTGGCCTTCATGAACCTGCCTCAAAAAATACTGGGGAGATGGTTTGATGGGAAAAACACTTGCTGTGCAAATGTGAGGACCTAAGGTTTAATTTCTGGAACCCACATAAAGCCAGGAGCAGTCTAATGTGCCTGTGATATCAGTGTTCTTACACAAATGGAAGTTAGAGGCCCAGCAATTTCCAAAAGCTCTTGGGCCAGCCAGGCTGGTGTACAAACCGAAGAGGGATGCAACAAAAGAGACCCTGTCTCAAGCAAAGTGGATGATGAAGACTAGCATCCAAAGTTGTCTTCTGACCTCCACACACCTACCTGCATTCCTATGTATCAACACTCACACATATGAAGTGAACATGTATCCAACCACAAACATGTATGCACATATAAATACAGAATTCAAAATATATACACATACTAATGGACCCCCCAAGACTTTATTCTGCAAATGTACCTGCATTTATATTCATCATTGAGAATGGAGAAGAAATTTTGCAATGGCCATCAAAATGGGAATAATTGCACATACAGAAGCACAGCCATTTGAATGCTATGTAGCCAGGAGAAAGAAGAGGCAGATTCATAATGTACTACTTGAAAAACTCTCCAAGGTACACTGTACAATCTTTAAAAAGCACAGGGAGGGGAATAGATACAGAGTTTGTATATTCCTATTCTAGATACATATGATATTTTAGAGACATATAAAAATAGTAACAGGTGTCTTCAGGATACGAGCTTTGGGACAGAGTGGAGATAGGAGGAAACATCTTTCTCCTTGTTTACTTTTTTTGCATTATTTTCAAAGTACTTTCCCAAGTAAATGAATGCTATGCCTATTTAGGAAAATATAAGACAAAGACAAGAAACGCCTAATCTCTACTACTGTCCATAGTGATTCTTTTGTTTTTGCTGCTGTATATTTAAGACGGATTCTCTGATTTTGCCCAAGATGATAGGGAACTCACTGTATAGCTCAGATTGGCCTTGAACTTGTAGTAGTCTTCCTGCCTCTACTTTCTAAGTGTTGGGTCCCATAGTGATTCTTAGTGTAGATGCCTTTGGCATGTTGGATATATAAGAGTGTTCACATATCCTAAGACATTACATTTCTGTCCCTTTATACTAAACACTGGTAACACTTTTTCAGTCATTGTGGCAAGCAAAAAGTAATCTAACTTCTTTTCAGGGAAACTCTATTGTTGTCTTACTGAATTCTTAACATGGGAAGCTGTGGGCTTTTATTTACATAGAAAAAAAAAGTCAGTGAACTTCTTTCTATTCCTGATTTTCAGTCAGTAATGTAGTGCATCGGCTGGACCAGTGACTGACTAAATGTGGATTGCATCTTGATGGGAAGAAGTGTGGTGCTTGGACTTTGGTAACAGAGAGTAAAAAATTAGGAAGTAGTATTTTTTCCTCTTCTTTAAAAGCACAGAAGATTGATTGGTCAATTTCTCTGTGGTGTTTCTCCTCTCCTTCCCCCCAACACTAACAGAAACCATCCAACTGCATTATTCTCTGCCAACATTTTTTTTTTTTTTCCAAGCTGGAAGGAACAGAGGCTTCTGCTAGAAATTGGCATCTGTCTCTTGCCTCTCTGTGGTGTTGTTTCCTCTGTGTAACACTGAATTCACATTAGAAAGCAATCCCCTGAGACTCATGGAAAGAATCATTAAGACTAGTCTTCCAGGAGATGAGCAGAGATCACCTCATATGAGAGCAAGTGGTCTGTCCTGCCTGATTGGTGGTGGCCAGGAGCCCTTTGTGAAACAGGAGGCCAGCTACTGAGACACAGTAAGCCTTGGCCTTTAGTATTGTCTTCCCAGGCTTTATAGATCTAACACAGCCAAGGATAAAAACCTTCCAAGTAGAGATCTTTCTTTGGGAGTAGTCATTCGGGAAAAAGGAATCTTTATTTGGAGTACTTTCTTGTGCAGTGAGTGAATCTAACCACTAGATGCCTTCTATCATAAAGTAATTGGTTTCTCTAACTTAAGTGTGCACACTGAAGCATAGGAAAATGCACACACTTTGCCAGTCTTTCAGATTTTTTTCTTTTATTTCCCTTTTGGCTTTTTATTTCTTAAAAAAAATATTAAGTGAGATTTTTCTTTATTTTCTTCCATCTTCCAATTTCCTTCCCTAGAACATTGCCTGGAAGCATTCTGGGTAGTGCTTCTGCTGATCTCATTTCACATTTTTTTCATTTATTTATTTATTTATTTATTTATCCATTCATTCAGAGAAAAAGTAAATGTGTGTTCATGCTGGTTTTAAAGTAACCCTAAAACAATATTCTTATTAATTGCTTGAGAGTTCCATACAATGGTTTTGCTCATATTCAACCCCAGTTCCTCCCTTGTCTCCTCCCAGATCTGCCTCTACCCCCTTACTGCCCCCAACTTCACATCATCCCTTAAAAAATTTTTAATCCATTATCTCCGATTTGTGCTGTCCATATACTTTAGGGTGTGAGACTATGCACTGAGCTTTGTCAGCCTACCCGCCACAACCTTAAAGAAAACTGAATCTCCCTCCCCCCAAAGCCAGCAATTGTTCATAGCTCTTCAGGCATGGTAGTTCACTAGCTTGATCTCGTGTATGTACCCACTGCTGCTGTGAATTCATGTGTTAAAATAACATTCTATTGCCTTTCTAGTTAGATAAGCAGCATGATTATCATAGACAGTTTGGAAAATACAAAAAAAAAAGCAAAATGAAGAAAATACTCATTAAAGAAGACAATGCCCCCCTTTTCTTAGCCATGATTTTTTTTCCCTTCATCTTTGTTCCCTTTTCACATCTTCCTGTCACTGAGGGTTAGCAGCTGATAGAGGGCCCTGAACCTCACCATTCCAAGAACACTGAAATGAAGCAGGATCTCCTTGGGTTTGCCCTGAAGCTTTGCTGACTGAGAGATATCCTGGTATCTCCCTAGAAGACTTTAGGAGCGTGGTTCTTGGAAGGAAGGAATGGGGTGAGGGATGTGTGCCAGTGACCTCTGTAGGACCCTCTTCCTTCTGCCAGGCTTACTGGATATCTGTGCATTTTTATTTTCTACCAGAATTCAGGCTGTCACCTTGGCTATCTTTTATATCCTGGCTCCCCGCATCCCCAACCCCTTGTTGTAAAATGCTGACTGTATTACTGAATCTTTCAAATTAGTTTTGGGATCCAAAGAGAATATTTCTTCTTGAGGGGTTTAGATTTCTGCTGTTGGCCAATTCCTGACAGATACTGACAGTAGGACAAGTGACAGCAGACAGGTCTGATGTCACTTCAGTTCCAGACTCTGTATCTCCTTTGTAGGACAGCAAGAGAGATTAACCAGGTGGCGGCGGCTTCTTCTTCTTCTAACTCCTCCTCCTCCTCCTTCTCCTCCTCCTCTTCCTCCTCTTCCTCCTCCTCCTACTTCTCCTCCTCTTCCTCTTCTTCTTCCTATTATTACTATTATTATTATTATTAATTATATTTTTAAAAATAATAAAGTTTCTGGGGGAGCTTTCCATTTTCATAAGAACCTTTCTGCAGGTTTTGCTTCGTTGGGAATTGAGAATCTGTGAGTCTTTACGATTGCTTACCCTCTCTCCCCCAGTCCTACCTTTCTTCCCTCCTTCTCTTGACAAGATCTTAGTCCTCCTTGGCTGAAACTCTCTGCTGTGTGGACTGGACTGGCTCCAAACTTGTATGTAGCCATTCTTCTTCTTGAGTACTTTGATTACAGGTGTGGTGTCATCTTGCCTGGCCAGGACTCCCCCCCCACCCCCCTTTTTTTCCTTTAATGTCTGAAATGTGTTTCTGTAAAACATCTGGAATTGTAGATATCCTGGGAGCAGAGAGTTTCTAAGAATTCCCTTTCCCCCCAAGTTCTTCGATTGCTTTTTCCTTCTCTACCCTTTTTATACAGTTGATTCTTACATCCTGCTATCTTTTCCTAGGTCCTAGATCCATCAAGAAGTACATTTTTCCTCCTTTTTTTGTGTGTGACAGGGTTTTGCTATGTAGCCCTGGCTTGCCTGAAACTCACAGATATCTGCCTACCCCTATTTCTGGAATGCTGGATTAAAGGCGTACACTAACATACCCTCTGTAAGAAGTGCTTTTATTCTTAACTCTTCCCCCTGAAATGTCTATGCTTTTCAGAAGATGGCAAGAAATAAGTGAAGACATTTATTATTAACTATAGTGGTTTTTAAGAATTGTAGTGAATAACTTCCATTGTGGATTATAATCTCTCAAAGAATTTGATGTAAGGATTTTTTTCACTCTTCCTGCCAGATGTCTCATTAAGAAGCATATATTTCTTAGCTTTGTAGGCAGCCATCTGGTTCCTCTCTCTGCCTCTGTCTTGGCTTCTAAATCTTCTTTTTGTCCACTCTGTGACTGAGGGTTAGCCAGTGGATCTGAAAAGTTGTTTAGAGTGACTTTGGGGTAGATGTAGGTTTCTGTTATAACTATGTAATCTAGAGCCGATCCTGGGTTTTCCAAGAAGCCTCTTCCAGGTGTATGAGCAGGAGCCCACTGCCATTTTAGACTAGATGGTTTTCTGACCCATTGTGTTTGGTCTTTACTCATAGGCACAACAGTAAGTACTAAAGATTTGTTGGATTGAAGTGACTTAAATATGATTTGTGTATAATTTTATATTCATGTAAAGTCTGTTCCCATCTGAGTTACTTTTCATTTTATGTACTGCTACTCTGAAAATTGTCATTTCCTAAGTTCTTTCCTTTTTTACCCACTTGCTTCTGTTGTTCCAAATTTAGGCATATTTAAAGCATGACCAGGTGGGTGTAGAAATAACCGTTGATTTAAATTGTTCAGCTAGAGGAGGGTTGGAAAAATGGCTGAAACAATCAGATTTTTTTTTGCGGGGTGGGGGGAGAATCTGGGCTGTAGGGGCAGAAGGTGGAAATTTTGGTAGTGCATCAAATACAAAAGTTACAGGTTGTCTGTCTGCTTTTTTTTTGAGGGGGGAGGCACTGGGGGTTAAACCCTGGGCCCACATTCTAAGTGGGCACTGTACAGTGATCTGTATCCCCACCGAATCCCACCCCTGCACTGGCTTAAATTTCTGTCTGTTTTAGAAGGAGCCATTTGTCGTGGAATAGTGAGTGCAGGCTTCAGCATCCTTAGAGCTGTGTGTGGGTGTGGAGTACTCTGTTCTTTGGGGGTGTTCCTGTGCCCTCTAGGCACATAATCATTTCCCCTTCCCCCACCATCTGCCCTTCAACACTTGGCACTTGATTTCCCATGTCCATTCCTGACACCCCTGCCCCCATAAAAGTGCAGCAAAAAAGCCATTAGCTTCCTGTCTGCCCCGCTTTTAATCATCTTCCAAGGGCAGCAGCAAGTGCAATCCTAGCCCTTTCTATGTGGGTGTCAGACTGAGCATTTAACTTCTCCTCTTTTATGAAAGTGCACATTAGCCATCCAGAGACTTAATCTCCTAATGATTTGTGTGTGTTGGTAAAAAGGAAAAGCTATCATCCCTGACTGGTATACTCAGATGTTCCCTTTGGTACATCCATGGCAGGATTTCAAAAGAGAAGGACCATTTAATTTAATTTTGCAGATGGCGGGAGGTGCTGTAGGGAAGCTTGGTCACAATGTACCCCCTCCTAGGAGAGTAGCTTCAGGAAATTCAAGTTGCTGGAGGGATTTAGTTGTGAGAAATTGAATGTGCTGGCTTCTTTCTGTCTTCCTTTCATTATGAAATATGGATTGGAATGAGGGACAGCGGGAAGGTATAGTGAAGAAATGGCTAGGTTGAGTGACTGGTAGAAGATTGCTATTTGTAATGATGCTCTTCTTGGACATATGGATTATAACCAGCTACAGATTAACTCATTTCCTCATTAATTATTTTATGGCTTCGTCTTTCTTAAATTGCCCCCTAGAGGCCTGATTTTTTTTTTTTTTTCTTTTTCCTGTAGGCTAGAGACTGCACTTGCTGGTTAAGAGATTAATCTACCTTTCTCCAGGGCACCAGCTCCTTTTAAAGACTTAGAGAAGACAGATGAGGGATTTTCTCTGAACCTTACTGTTTATTTTAGGGGGCTGCCTCCCCATAGAGAAGAGAACCCACAATTCTGATTCAGAGCACAGCACAGCTGGATTTTTGCTGTTCAGTTCTGTGAAAAGTTTCAGGATTAGAAATCCAAACTGTTGGCTTGTGAGCCAATAGACAGACACAGAATCTTGGTGCTTTTCATTCTGGCTCTTAAATAAATTTCATGTTTCAAATCTGGCCAGAGTGAGGAGAAATTAGTTTTCTTTATGTTTTGGAGTTATGCTGTTTTACAAGGAAGTCTGTTTTAAACAAGTGCATATTTCTTCATAATCTTTCTAGATGGTATTAGGCAAAATGTCTTCATAAAATTTGTGTCCCTCATGGAGAAATCAGGGTAATACCCTCTGGGAAGCTTCATTCCCACTGGCTAGCTTTCATAATGCTAGAAATTCGGTGTCTGCCACTGGAAGAGAAAAGGAATGACCAGTCTTATCCAGCTGTGAGCCTGGAGAACTACAGCGAAGACTGGCCTGGCAAGACATGCCCACTGGCATCAGTTTTATGGGGTTCCCCATACCTGATGGAATTTAAGGCCTACTGTCAATGAAATACATATATGGCACCATTATTGGAGCAATAGGTGGTGGGTGACTACAGGAAACTGTTTTCTGGACACAGTAAGGCAGTTGTACACTTGAATTCATAGCAGTTGAAAGAACATGTATATTACCTGTACAGGCTCAAGGCAGACAAAATTTCAGGTTGGAGAGGGGAAGTGGTCATGAAGTCCCTCCCCTAGCTAAGGAGCACTTGGCAATTGATAGCTACTGGAAGAGGGAGGATCATTTTTCTTTAAGGGTACAGCCCCCAGTGAGTAAACCACCCTCCAGTAAAAGCCATATTTCCAAGTGTATGGACAGAACAAACTGTTTTTAATGAGTTACAAAAAACAGTGAGAGACACAAAGTTGGGTGGGTGGGGAAGAGAAATGGATCTGAGAGGAGAGGGCTGAATATGATCGAAATGCATTGCAAAAATTCTCAACTAATGGACACAGCAGTTTAAGTAAATAGCCCGAAGATACACTGTGAACTTTTAAATCTTGGGATCTTGTGCAGATCTCTGTTGCCTTTGCTCTTTCTATCTCCTTTAAGGTGTCTGCTAACTTCACCCTGCAATCACTCCTTTCCCCTAGAAACGTAAGTGTCTGATACCATTCATCTTGATAAGACTTTAGTATGACTGAGAGCATGATAAATATGGTTGATAACAATATGCTATATTTTAAAAGTTGTGAGATAGTATACTTTAAGTGTTCTCAAAACAAAAATGATGAATATGTGTGATATAACATGTTAATTGGTTTAATTTAGCCATGCCATTGTGAACATACTGTATTCTGTATCATAATTGTGCATGACTTACTTTATGAACTAAATAAATGAATGGAGAAAAAAAAGACTTTAGTATGGATGAACATGTGCATCTGTGTTGAAGACCCCATTCCTTTTAGCTATCACCAAGCAGGAAAAGAGATTTAGATCCTATACTATGCACTTGTCCATTCATCTGTTAAGTGAATATCATCTATTATGTATTCAATATAACTCTAGGTGTTTAGTTTTGTTACTAAATACTAAAGTATTTCTGAGTTAACATTCCAACAGAGTTTGAGGATTAGTGTACAATTACATAGCATCAAGATATCAGTTGGATATCAGTGTTGGATAGTGAAGTCAGATTTTATTTCAAAATGAGGATGGACAGTGTTGAGGTGAGTTTTGTAATATAGGTCACATTTTTGCAGAGATTTGAAGGAGGTGAGATTTTACACTTGTGTGAAGAACATTCCACTCACAAGACAAGCGTCTTGTAGCAGATCCCTGAGGCTCAAGTGTGCTCAATGTGTTTGAAGACTTAGAAGTCAACTATAACTGAAGCAAAGTGATCTAGAGGAGATGAGGGGGCAGTACTATAAGTTGATGTCACAAAGGGGTGAGGTGGGGATAAAGGTTTGTAGAGGACAGAGAAGATGACTGAACATATCATGTCATGTTAGTACAGGCTTTATTTTGTAAACCCCTCTGGTTTTACCCTGTGCTACCAGGTTTTACAGCTTTCCATCTCTACCATCTTCTAAACTCAGGACTCTCCTAAGAAACTGGATGGGGCATAGTGCAAGACTATATATAACAGAGAACACAGAGAAATCTACACCAAAGCCTTAACCTAGAACCTTTTCTATAAATTAATAGGAGTCTTCCCACCTTCCTCCCTGGCACATACAACAAGAAAACTACATAGCTTGCTTTAAACTCAACTTCCCCCTTTGTTCTACTTCAAGGCTCCAAAATATTTATGATTTTGGTGTATTTGGCATTACTTTAGTCAATTTCTGAAGGTGTTTACCACTGTTGACCCTTTTATCTCAGAGAACGTCCTGAAATGCTTTTCTGTCTGTCTGATACTTCTAATTCTGGAAATGAACTTCCTAACAGCAACTCATTAAATCATCATAGGTGAAAGGTATGTAGAAACACACACACAAGAAGAAATTGACAGGTTGTATCCATCTTTTCTTTTATCACCATCACAACATCAAAAGCATGAAGGGAGGATCCATCCTTTGGATAGTGTTTGATTTTTACTGGGAGCAGCAGTTCTTGCTAGCATGTTTGGACATTGCCCATATCTGGTTTAGTCTAATCCTCACCTTCTTACCAAGTCTAGTAGTGTTGTGCTTTTTCTGAGTGAGGATTCGAGTATTTTAGTTTTCCAGATAGAGATTTTGTTTCGGGTCTTAGATCCATTTTTCCTATCGGTTTGGAGTTTTTGTTTTGTTTTGATTTAGGGTCTTGCTGTAGAGCCCTGCTGGCCTGGAGCTCACTACATAGACCAGGCTGGCCAGAAACTTATAGCACACCTCCTGCCTCTGGCTTCTCCATTGCTAGGACTGCAAGTGTTAACCACTTATCCAATTGTTTGTCTTGTCTTTAAGAGCTATTATTTTACTACTTAAAAGTTTTCAAAGTGATTCTTGAAACACTGATCACAGCCATGTGTATAGCTCAGCTGACTAGAGCTTTCACACAGGTTATGAAGCCAGTTGTTTTGAAAACTCAAGTGTTTTCTTTTTTTTTAAAGCATAGAAAGAATAAAAGCAAACTGGATATAGACAATAAATATAACTGCATCCAAAAATTCAGAGTGATTGTACACATATGCATGTGGTATGTTCTGTGTATGTGCATGTTTGTTCAGAATGTAACATGTACTGCTCCTTAGGGTTTTGATGAGTTCAAAGCATTGCCTCAGCTTGACTGAAAGTTACATTTGCTTATTATAAGGCTAAGGAAGATAGAAGTGAATGCCTTCCAAGGAATATTAGTTACCTTCCTGGCAGCTGCCACAGCAATTTAAAGAAGAAAGAATTTACTTTAACTTACGGTTTCAAGGAATACAGTCCATCGTGGTGGCAGGTAGCACATGGCAGTGGGAACATGAGACTAAAACCCCCTACCTTTTGCTATTTCAGTGGCTGACATTCAACTGACTTTCCCCCTGCCCTTTGTTGTTTTTAGTCTGGGGTCCCAGCTCATGGGATGGGCTACACACTCAGGCCAGGTCTAGCCTCCTCAATTAATCCTTTCTGGAAACACTCCACAGAGACACACCTAAAGATATGCTACATAATGTCTCGGTGTTCCTAAGGAAGGTGGGGAAATCACAATTAACCATCACAGAAGGTAATAATTTGGTAAAATAAGAGTGAGTAGACCTTCAAATGATAGTTATGAGAAGAAGAAGAAGAAGAAGAAGAAGAAGAAGAAGAAGAAGAAGAAGAAGAAGAAGAAGAAGAAGAAGAAGAAGAAGAAGAAGAAGAAGTTGTTGTTGGATTGGGTTTGCTACTCTTTTGTGAAAGTGGACTTGATAGTTATTATCATCAATTTGACTAGAATACAAGTGCAGGTTATCCAGGTTGTTGACCTCCAAGCATGCCTGTGAGGCATTATCCAGACTGGGTTAACTGAGGTGAGAAGGCCTGCTGGCTATGGATGGCACAGTTGCATAGGTTCTTGTCCTGGACTCAGTAAAAAAGAAAAACTGTACTGAGCAATCCTTCTCCCTGCTTCCTGACTGTGGATGCATAGTGATCAGTTGCCTCAAGCTAAGCCCTTCCTCCATTAAGTTGCTTCTTGTTAAGTGTTTGTTCACAGCAACAAGAAAAGTAATTAAGATAGTGGGAGATCCTGTGCCAGAACATTATGCTATCCAGGTCAACAGGAACTAAGCTTGTTGTTTCTCTTTGCACAAAGAATTGTGCAATTTCCAGTGGGAACTCCCCTCTGGAGGTGGAGAGGCAAGGAAAGGAGGAGTGGAGAAAGAGCCAAATATACAGAAATCTTTATTGTTGAGTCTTTGCGAACTGAGGATCTGCACATAGTTAACTCTGAAGCTTCGTTGGAATCTTCCAGAGTCATTGTTGAAGATAGGGAAAGAATAATTCATTTTCATTTATTTCAGTTCAACATTTATACTAGCTCTGTGGTATGTTGCCCGGGATGTGAAAATAAGATGTGGTGTTAGACTTGAGGTGCCTAGCATGGGAAACAAATTATATTTCCAATTACCTTCCATTGTGCTAAGTGTCATAATAGAATTATTCGAGATGCTACAGAGGAGAACTCGTAAATAAGAGGAATTATCCTGTAAGCTTTTTTTTCTGAAAAATGTGACATTTAATAATAAAGAACTAGGGGGCTGAAGAGATGATTGCTCAGTGGCTAAGAGCACTTGTTCTTGCAAAGGACCCAGGTTCAGCTCCTAACACTAACACCCACGTTGGTGGATCATAATTGCCTATAACTTCAGATACACATGTGGTGCATATATGTACATATAGGCACTCACACATAAACATAGTATAAAACAAACAAATCCTAACAAAAATAATAAAGAACCAGAATAGTGATTTCCTTTATACAGTTTGGGAAAGTCTACTCTCTTGAAAATGAAAATTAAATTTCTTAGGGACTCGGTTTTGTCTAGTCCAGTCAGGGTGTTGTGCTGGTTTGTGTCTTTTACTCAAATTTATTCTGTTGTTTTGTTAAAAATTAAAATAAAGGACTGATCCAGACCCCCTCAACGTGGGTGGTCAGTTAGGAGTCCTGAGCAATCTATGGGGCCTCTGGTAGTGGATCAGTATTTATCCCTTGTATACGAATGGACTTTGGGAGCCCATTCCACATAGAGGGATACTCTCTCAGGATAGACACATGGGGAAGGGTCTAGGCTCTGCTCCAAATGATATGACAGACTTTGAAGATCTCCAATGGAAGGCCTCACTCTCCCAGGGGAGCAGAAAGGGGATGGGATGGGGTGAGGGTGCGGCAGAGGAGGAAGGGAAGGAGAGGGAACTGGAATTGACATGTAAAAGAAACTTGTTTCTAATTTAAATTAAAAAAAAGAAAAAAAAACATGAAAAACAATTTTGACATAATCCTTGCCCAGAAAGTCTAGAGGCACATAAGATCATTTAAAATAAATTTTCTTATAATGTCCTTTAAAAATACAGGCATATACTAGGGGCATGAGAGTTTTTCTATAATGGAACCCACAGTACTCTTGCTTTTGTTTTCTCAATTTTTAAAACCAACAGTAGCTTTTAAAGACATGCAAAATCATGACTAATTTGCAATAGTAATATCAACAGAAGTCACATAATCTAATCTCCCACCTTCTGATGCTAGGTTGATTGACATCTGACAGCAGCATTGGCCTAAGCCTGTTTATGTGAACAGACTGAATCCAGACCTAAGCTTTAATGCTTGGTATTTGGTTTTAATTTTATTTAGTTTAGTGTTTTTTATTCTTAGCTGACTTGCTCTGAATTATGTTCCTGCCTCAAGAACATTCTAAATATGCCCATCTATGGATTTGAGCAGGAGGGTATTCCCACCCCCACCCCCCCACCCCTACCCCCGAGGTGTGAAACAGTCAGGCAAAGCATTTTCTTGTCTTTTTCTGGTTCCTGAGTTAAAGTCCTTTCCACTTACGTTGTTGAGGCATGTGGTTGAGACATAGCCTTTGGTGTAAAGGGGGTAGGCAGGGAGAAATACTTAACCACAGACTCTCTCGGATGAGGAAAAAGAAACCTAGGCCTAACTGGTCTGACTCATGCAGTTTTCTTGCTGCAGCTATAATACTTAACTCGTGGGACTGATCTGTTGGCAAGATTATAACGTGTGGTCATTTCTCGCTAACCATTGATTCACCAGGCTCTTTGAGCTTTGGAGGGAATTTAGTTTATTTGGAAGATGCAAGTTGAAGGAGTCATTAGAAGAATATTAAAAAAAAACCTTGACCTCTCCAAAACTGAAATGGTTCATGCTTCTCTTGTGTTTGGACTCTCTAGAGGGAATGCTCACCATCTTTAAAAGCAGTTGCTTGTATAACTTCTATATGTGATCCATGATGGCTTACCATTGGTCTGTGGGAACAATCCTATGCTCATTCAGACTTTGGTATTGTCCAGCACCATGACCCCTGTCTTCCCTCCGTCTTCCTTTGTTCAACCTCCTACTTAAAAGTTCGAGGTTCTAGTTAGTCTGAATTTCTTTTATTATTTCATTTCCTTTTATATATCTTCCTGTCCGAATTTCTTTTATTATTTCATTTCCTTTTATATATTTTCCTGTCCTTGTCCTCTGGACCATTGAAATACAGTCTTCCTCTGGCCTAGGGAACCTTCCCTGTACTCTTTTTCTGGGTAACCTCAGTCCTTGAAGTCTGGCTTCTGGAAGCCCTTCCTCAGTTTTGGACCAAGTAGGCTTGATAATATACTGTCCTTTACCTGATAATGAGCTATCCTGTTGCAGCTCTTCCCATAGTCTGTCTTCTCTAGAAGACCACCTTCCTTTGGAAGGCAGGCCCAGGAAACTGGTTAAAACGAGAAAGACTTATACTGTGCTGGCACTTAAAAATTTATGGACTCTTTTCAGGACAGTATAATCTCATGTTGTCCTTCAGGAATTTCAATAAGTGTTATCACTTCTATAAACTACACTAAAGATGTGAATTTAGGCAAAAGTTTCTTTTAAAGCATATTAAAATTCTGAGTATTTATATCCATTTTAATATAGTTTAAATTTTAATAACTTTCCTTCTATATAAACTGAACTTTTTATTTAGCAAGTGATAGACACTATTATTTTTTAAATTAAGTGAGAAAAATCTGGGCAGTGGTGGTGCATGCCTTTAATCCTACCACTTGGGAGGCAGGGGCAGGAGGATCTCTGTGAGTTTGAGCCCAGCATGGTCTACAGAGCTAGTTCCAGGATAGCCATGGCCACACAGAGAAACCCTGTCTTGAAAACAAAAAATGTTAAGAAGGGGGAGAAAAATGTTTAATATAAATTTTAAGGAATGTGGAGAGTGAGTTCCAGGACAGCCAAGGCTACATATAGAGAAAACCTTTCTTGAAATATCAAAAAACAAAACAAAAAATAAGAAAAATTTGATTTATATTAATATACTTGGAAGCTATATTATTTGTTCACATGTTTAAAAAGTTGTGACTGACATTATATTGCTGTGGGCTAGTTAGAGGGGCAGGATATTTTCTTGATGGTACCTTTGTCTCTCTGACTGAAAAGGGCACTTTTCAGATTCTCATTGGCCTCTGTGATCTTCTGATTCTGGTAATTATATGTTTAGAAAGTATAAGCATATTGAAGGTGATAATTTTATTTTCTACTTAAAGACACCACAGACCATCATACTCATACATTTGCAGGCTGGTCACATTCTGGATTCTGGTAAAGGTAATGAAAGACATTGTTTCAGAGGGCTATGAAATTTAGGAAAACCCTTGTTTTGTACTCTGACTGGGATTGTGTTCACTGTGCTTGGCCAGCCCTGGGGCAGCTGAAACGTTTGTTCTGGTAAAGTTTCCTCCTAAAAAGATTTCATTAATTATGAAAAATGCCCCGTGGACATATACAGTGAGTCCTTTTGTATCTGTCATAAATAATGGAGAGAAAACATTTGTCAGAATAGAACAGAACTGACTAGATAATGCACCTCTCCTTTGAATTTTTCTAGGGTTTCTTTTTAAAAATTTTAAAAGATTGGTTTTGTTTTTGTGTATAAATCTTTGTGAGTATATGCTTCACATATGTGGTTTCTACAAAGGTCAGGAGATGATATCAGACCTCCTGGAAATAGAGTTATGCACCATTGTAAGCCACCTACTGTAGGTGCAGAGAACTGAACTCTAGTCCCCTGACCTGCTGGGCCATCTCCCCAACTCTTCTTTTCTCTTTTTAAAAGGAATAACTATTGACTTTGGGGGGTTAGGGAGCAGTCATAATTAAAAAGTCTTGAGGAGGGACAGCAATAAGTTGTCTCAAGTCTCATAAAGTCAAAGAAGCTTTTCATTCATTAAATTCAGACTTTTTATATGTTGGTCACTAAGGCATCAAGGGTCAACTGTGAACAAAGCAAATCCAGTATGTCATCATGGGGCTTGTGTCTAGTGAGAGGAGAAGACAATACCTAGAGTTATTATAGGTATAGAAATTATAGTGGGGTAAAATCAAATGAAGGTAAAGGTTAGTGTTAGGGCTCTATCAGATGGGATGTCTGTGAAGGCTGCTTTGAGAAGATGACCTCTGAATAAAGGGAAGGGACTAACCATTGCAAAAGAAGTGTGCTTCAAGCTAAGGGGAACAATTTCAAAGGCTTCCTTCCCTTAGCTGAGGTAAAGGTGGGCTTGGTACATCCTATGACCAGAGAGGCCTGTATGCCTGGGGAACTGTGAGGTTGAATTCCAGAGACTGGAGCAATTGAGCTATGTAAGTGTTTGGAATGCCTTCACCCTTTCTCCAGTGTTTGCCATTGGAGGGTGATGAGTAGAGTTGCCATGTGTAGAGTAGTAGACTGTGGAGTAACGGGTGGAGAGTGAGGAACCAGATAGGAACAGTTATTCAGAAGAAAATGATGGCAAGTTATACTTACCATGTAAGTAGAGAATTGGTGGAGAGGCTAAGAAGAGGTTGAATTCGGGATGCAATTTGAAGGCAATTTGAGTTGACAGAATATGAAAGAGAAGACTCAGCAGTATTTTTGAAGGTTTTTGGTCTGGTAAGTAAAAGAGGTGCCATTATTAGGATAGGAACCAGGATGGGTAGTGGCCAAGAGTTGTGTCAAGAGTTTCCGTTTGGGCTTAAGTTGATACCTGTTAGAGAACTAAGAAGAGATGGTAAGTCAGTTCTAGGAGGCTGGATAGGTCTAGAGTATAAGAAATTTGCAGATAACCAGGCATAGGAATGAAAACAATAATTCCAGAAGCAATTGTTTGGAATAATTCTTGTCAGTGAAGATTTCTGTGCCTTATTCAAGAGAGTGAAGTAATGAGAAAAAGGCTATTAGTCACATTCTTGTTGTTTTGTAGTTTACTGAAAGTAGCTCACTGGTGTTTTGTTTTGTTTTTAAACATCAGCAACTCATAGATAAGGACCAGTATTAATCCTCAAAGGACGTCGTATCACATGTAGATTGAATGTAGTACTGTATCTATAATCCCCTCAAGTCATGTGAGTGACCAGGCCCCACTCCTGAGGTCCTCCAACTCCCAGTTTCCACCCACAGGACATTCTAACTGCAGGAACCCCCCACCCTACAAAGTAAAAAGCCCAATCTCTGGACATGAACCAATCTCCATCCCCTCCCCCCCAAAAACTCTGTCTGGTACCTGTCTCCAAGATACTAGTACACCAAGAAGGGAAGGATATACCTGTGTGGCTTGCCTAAAATAATGTATCTCTTAACTCTATATAAGCCCTGTATCCTGTTCAGCTTGCTAATGTTTCTCACCTGAACAGAGGTAGCCACCCTCCTGGTTTTTTCCCCTCTCAATCTCTTGCGTGAGGTTTGCTGTGTGGTGTGTCTTTGTGGAATTCCTTGGCTCCTGTCTGCCAGGATGCCTTTTCCATCCATCCGAGCTACAATGCTTACAGTGTCACTCTTCCCTGCTTTCACAGCACTGTGCACATCCTCACTTATTTATATTATTTCACTTTACTGTAGCTTTTTATTTATTCCCCACTCCCTTGCTAACTTGGAGGGAGAATTTTTGTCTTTGTAATCTCAGAACTGGGAAGGCACTCAAATAAAGTTTGTGATAACAGTAAATAAAGAAGGTTGGCTTCAGAGCCTAGCTACTAAGGTTCCAATTCTGAATCTACAACTAACCAGCTGTGTGATACTCACCAGTCTCCTTCAGTTCTCTGGGCTTTGGTTCTCATTTCTTCCAGCCAGGATTTTTTTTAAGATTCATTTATTTGTTACATATACATATGTTCTGCCTATGTGCCAGAAGAGGGCACCAGATTGAATTGTAGATGGTTGTGAGCCACCATGTGGTTGCTGGGAATTGAACTCAGGACTGCTGGAAGAGCAGTCAGTGCTCTTAACCTCTGAGCCATCTCTCCAGCCTCCAGCCAGGGTTTTTAAGAGTCTTGGAATTACGAAATTTGTAGAAAGGCAAATGATCAGGGTAAAGAGCATGACTTGGCAGGGCATCCAACTTTGTTTCCTGGAGATCAGTTTGGAGAGGAACTGATTACTGTTGGGATCAGAAGTCTTGGTGAGAAGTAATGGAGAGGTGAACCTGATGAAAGCTCCATTGTATTCTTACATAACGCTTTCTGGAAAGTACTACGAATCAATATTTTTGGTTGAGGTGACATCATATGTTTGTGAAAGGACTAAGAGCAGGTGAGATAGATTTTGTGGAGAAGACTGGCAATCAGGCCAGGTTCCCACTGGGAAACATGATCCAATAATATGTTTCATGTTGGCAGCAGAACCCATGGGAGTCACAGCACCTGTCTCCAAGATGCCAGCACACTCAGAAGGGAAGGATATACCTGTGTGACTTTCCTAAAACAATGTATGTCTTTTTTCTGACCTGCTTTCCTACTTCCATTTTCTCCTTAAATATGTGGTATTTATGACTAAATTAGAGAAAATTCTAGAATGTGGAGATGGGTTTTGGAAGGCAAAAGAAATGAGCTCATATCCTAGGGTTGAGGCAGTGGGGAACACAATCCCCATCTGAACATCAATGAATTCTCTAGGTGCTCTCTGAAGTGAGGACAGTTTCCAGAGGGCTGTTTCATCCCCGCTGGAAGGTATTATCATTTAAAGGATACATGATTGTCAGTGAGGCAGGGCCTTGACTATTTTTGCTAAACTGTCAGTAATTTCCAGTTATACCCTTATTGAAACTTGTCAGCAGCATCCTTTCTAAGTAAGATACAAACCTCCTTCTAACTCCTAAGACAGGTGTACTTAGTAGTGTCTGAGCAATAACCAGGCATGGACAAGGAGGCAGAACTGCCCCAGAGGAAACACTAGTGGCTATGTCTTCAAATCCTGAGTTTGAATGTAAAGTATTCCTTGCCATATTTTGATCTGACATCCTCTGAAAATAGTAGAATAGTGATGTGCTAGCCAGTGGAGTTTAGTGTCATGGCTAAGCCTGCTGCCCAGACACATTGTTTGTACAATTTGCTTTAATAATTATTCAATTCAGAAGTGATTTAACCCTGAAAGTAGAGAAATAGAAACCAAAATTCTTTATGGAGTCTGGGGCCATTTCCGTGTTCGTTGGCAAAGTGGTACTCAACCTCAACAGAACACATTTGGTGGAGTTAAAGGTGTCTGTGTGTGTGTGTGTGTGTGTGTGTGTGTGTGTGTGAGAGAGAGAGAGAGAGAGAGAGAGAGAGAGAGAGAGAGAGAGAGAGAGAGAGAGAGAGAGAGAGAGAGAATTCACATACTGTAAAATTCACATCTTTAAGGTGATTCAGTGTGTTTTCATATACTTACAAAATTGTGGAACAGCAAAGTTAAACTTTGCTTGAATCAATGAATGAAATAGCAAAGGTAACTGTTGAGTATCAGGAAACTTGTTTGAAAACTTTGGTCCTTGCAAGGGAAGCTATTTAAAAAAAAATTATATCATTTTAAAATGTGATAGAAAAGAAAAGAGCCAAAGGACATTGAATTTTTAAGATTTACAGTTAGATTTCTTTCTGTTTATGGTTACATTTAACTCTTAGGTCTTCACATTGGAGTTTACTTTGCTTCTGTGGGTCTGTTATATAATAAAGAACATTCAAAGCAAAACCAAAAAGCCTTAGGTGCCCAGAGAAGATCACTTCTGGCATTCATCCTTTCTTGTAGCCAGTTCATGTGACCCTAGTACTTTGGTACTTTTTGTTTAACCAGGGAAGCTTTCATAGCTCAGAGACAGCTGCTTCTAAAACATAGAGCTTGGCTTCTTCCCACAACTCTAGTGAAAGATGCTACAAGGGCCCGCCATCTCTCAGGACTTCTCTGCCTCCTGTAAAGCAGACTCGTAAAGTCTTCTTGGTTTGTGTGGTAGAACAAGATGTGAATACTGTGTCTTTGAGTGTGTTTACAAGTGCACATGCATACTCACTTGAGCACACAGGGAACTTTGAGAAATTCCCTGTGTTTTTATAAATTGCCCCTTTTTCTTTTTGCCCTTATGGTCAGCCAGGGTATGGAGGGGCCTCCAGCCTGGGCACATGGCCCAAGTGTGCTGACAATCAGCACCCTATTGTTTCTGTCCCCTTATGTGCATGGACAGAGGCTGGCACAGCTGCCTTATTGAGGACCACTATTTGTTGTAACAACAGCAGCAGTACATTCTACTCTCCACAGAAGAGCCATTATGTCTTGGAGCAGTGGACTGGAATCTTTCTTACTGCCTTCCTCAATGTTCTGAGAAAGATAACAAAGGAGAGATTTCTGTCTAGGCATGTTGTAGGGGAGTGCTTCCATGTCACTAACCAATGACAAATGGTGTCTATTAGCAGTCTCTTCTGGATTGGGGTGGGAATATCACCCCCACCCCCACCCCCTTCCCTATCTTTATACTTATTGAATACCTCAGGATGGGCTCACAAGCAAAGGGAAGGATTTTCCTGGAAACTTCCATGGAGAACAGATGTAGGATGTGGGGAAGGAATCCAGTCTGGTTATGGATTAGTAAAAACCAGATAACTTGTACTTCAGTGGCCTAGCCTAAACTTGATCCCGGGATCCTGAATCATTCTTCAGCAGGAAGATTGAAATCCCAGAGATTAAAAACCATGGTCCCTTAATTACCCAGAAATGCTGTCCATGGAGTATCTACTTCTTACTTCTCCAACAAAGCAGATAAATGTTAAGTTAGCTTTAGCCCTGTCTCAGTTGCCTTTCCTGCTGCTGTGATGAAATATCTGACAAGAGCAATTTAAAGGCAGAAAGGTTTATTCTTAGTCTGGCTCCCAGTTGAAGGAGCAGTCATTTGTGGGAGGGAAGCTGAGGTAGCAGGACCTTGAAGGAGCTGGTCAGAACTCTGCAGTCAAGAGAGAGCTGTGAATGCCTGGCTTGTTTTCTCACTTACTCAGTTCAAGGCCTCAGTCTGTGGAATTGTGGCACCCTCAGCCAGGGAATCTTCCAACCTAAATTAACCTAATGTAGGTTATACTGAGTCTCAGAGGTAATAATAAATAGATTCCATCAAGCATTAACCACCATGAGCCCTATTAACACTGTTGGTATGGCCTTTGGCATATTACTTAGTAAACCTTCAGTTTTTCTGATTTGAAATATCTTAGAAGCTGGTAATGGGAATTAAGTGAGCTGCAGTGTGTGTGTATCCATATAATGTGTTCAGTAAACACATACCCTTTCTGTAAGGATCAAGAGGGTGCAAGAATGGGATACAGCTCATGCTACACTGCTTATGCATGGAGAAGTCAGCATGGAATCTCATGCTGGTTGTAAGTGCATGGGAACTTCTAAGACACATTGCTATATCCCACAGGTGGCCCCTTGATGTACTTATTTCATGGATAGGACAGTTTCAGAACAGCCTACTTCTTGAATTACATTAGTATCATGGGGCTTTATCTATAGTCCTTAGAACAGTCTAGAATGTTTTTTTCTGCATTCCTAGCTAGGAGATTATTGAGGTACAAGTCTTAAGTGAGGTGGCTCAGAGGGACTTGATAGCCAGAGTGTACCTTCCTCTCCCTTTGTACCTTTGGCCCTGATTAGGCACTTGGACAGCCATTTTACTCTAAGAGATGAGTCTCATTTAATGGGCAGTTTTTAAGTAATATTGATGACCCATGAATAATCTACCCACAGTCTTCCTATCTACTCATCATTACTGCTAGCTTTTCATTAATATGTACAAAGGGGCAGATGCCTCTAGGAATGATCGTAACAAAGACCTTTACCCTTAAAAGACCCAGAAACCTCTGACAAAGACCCAGATTCCTGACATGAGCTCTGTAGATCTCTCTCTCACACACACACACAGCCCTACACCCCTTGTAATCAGACTCCAGAATACACAGAACAAGAGAGCTTTGATGAGTGATGAGGTAGGCAGCAGTTTTTCTGTGAAGCATTCTGCTTGCTTGAAACAATCCTGCAGTGCTCAGTTTCAGTTCAGGTTGGGTTACTGCAGGGCTGACAGGGATGGAGAAGAAGATTGCTCTTAGATATTACCTAGGGTCACCTACAAAGGACCACCTGTGTCTGTCATGTACTGATACTGCAAAAACAGAGCAATAAAGATGGGAATAGATTTTGGACGTCAGGTACTCAGAAGTAAAACCCAGTGCAACTTTGTCAGTCCTCACCGCTTTTAAGAAAGCAGTGGTTTGGAAGATTTCATGGCCTTTATCCCAAAATTTCATCTAGAGCTCGGGTGATAACTTCACTCTTCTCCTTCCCCACCTGCCAGTGCTGTGGGAGATGAATTTGAAACACAATCAGGAAAGGTATAATATATAATAGGCACTTCCGTTCATCCTCAACTTGGAGTCATGCTTTGAGGTGAGTGTACCGATAGAGAAAAGAGATGAAAGCAATTGCTCTATTTTGATGCTAATGGGGAACTGGATGTAAAATAAGCTGGACATACACTGTGGGCCTACTCTGGGCAAGAAAGCAGCCCAGTGTTGGCAAGTCTATTTGCCTCGAATGCCAAATCTCTTATCAGTAAAACATGTAGTGTATTCGAGACAGATCCAGTTGCATCTGAAGCTGCCATTGTTCTGGTTCCACAGTGATAGTGTTGCTCGTCCTATGCAAGGACTTGGTAGGAAATCTGCCAAGCAGGAGTGTAACTGGACATAGTTTTACCTCAGACAGAGCAGGGGGCTATCAAGCCACTGAGGATGGGACAAGTGAGATACCAGTAAGAAAGATCTTTCGTGCTTTTTTGGTTTGTTGTTTTTGTTTTTGTTTGTTTGGCTTTTTTTTTTTTTTTTTTTTTTTGAGACAGGGCTTCTCTGTGGCTTTGGAGGTTGTCCTGGAACTAGCTCTTGTAGACCAGGCTGGTCTCGAACTCACAGAGATCTGCCTCCTGAGTGCTGGGATTAAAGGCATGTACCACCACCACCTGGCAGAAAGATCTTTCTAAGTCACTTACTATTCCTATTTTACTACGCCTTCAGCTTTAAAGATAGTTTCTTGAAGATTTACATTCTGTAATATTAGAAACTATGAAACCAATTGACCTTGAATGTGATTTTCTAGAAGTCATGTTTTATTCTTGATTGCTGCCATTTGCCCTTGAAAAGGCATCTTTCAACCTCCATGAAAATACAATGATCTTTACCCTGTTTTGAAAAACATTTGGAAGTGATGAAAAAAAGTGTAAAAAAATAGTTATTTGTCTGGCTTTGAATCCCAGCTTACTGGGATTTAATAGTTTGTCTTCTTTAAAGACTGAATAATAGTATTCAATCTTTAAAATAGGGTAACATGATTTCATCGGATCATTCATTTTGCCAGAAAAGAACCCAAATTCTGGATGGTGTTAGAAACAGTAACTTGCTTTGTAATTATTTAGCTTTGGATATTATTTTGTGTATTATACAACTTATTCTAATGATTTGAACAGCTTCTTGATTGGTCTTGAGTAGTCCAAAAAGAGTTGGAGGTTATTAAAGGTTCCTCACATCATTTGGCCACGTTCAGTTGTAGGCTGTTTATTAAGGGCTTTACTATCCCAGGGTACAGGGAACAAGTGAATGAAAGGCAGGTAAGTATCTGTGTGTACAGTATATATTTAGAGCTGTCTGTCTGACCACATTCTTTTGTTTTCTTACAGAGATCCGGGCTCAGCTCACAGAGCAGATGAAATGCCTAGACCAGCAGTGTGAACTCCGGGTACAGCTGTTGCAGGACCTGCAAGACTTCTTCCGAAAGAAAGCTGAGATTGAAATGGATTATTCTCGAAACCTGGAGAAGCTAGCTGAGCGCTTTCTAGCCAAGACACGAAGCACCAAGGACCAGCAATTTAAGTAGGAACTCTGTGACAGTTGCTTTTAGAAACTTTGAGAGTGAGGTCTGGGGTGCAGGGAGGCAAGAGGCACCACTTAGATCCAGGTTGCATCCTGAGCCTACAGCTTCAAATTTGTTGAAAGCCCTCAAGAACTCTTCTTTTTGCACATCAGTCTTATCTAAGAGAGATCAGAATAAATGGGGAGCCAAGCTAATGAGTTTTATAGCCTTTCTTGTATGTCAGCCAGTAGTCTGAGTGTGTGTGTGTGTGTGTGTGTGTGTGTGTGTGTGTGTGTGTGTGTGTGTGTGTGTGTGTGTTAGCATATATATATGTGGCTAACAATTTATACATGTATAAATTGTATTTCAATTATATTTACTTCTGCTATCATACCATCATACTATGCCTTCCTATTCCCTCCCACGCCAGCTGATTCTCTTTGTCTTCCTAGCTAGCCCCAAAGGGAAGATTGCTAAGCATTCATCCAACTAATGTCCGTTGCTCATTCCTTGAACTCCTTCATAGTGCCTTAAGATATGGCCGAGAGCAAGCATTTCCTTTTCACATGGCCTTTTAATTAGAATGAGGAGATGGGCAGTAAACAAATTGTAGTCAGGTAATTTGAAGATGGAGTGAGAACTGTGGATGTGTAATTCAGGTGGTGCAAGGACCTAGAAAAGGGGACCATTCCCACCCTCCTTTGACCATTATTTTGTGCTTGATTCATTCCAGCTTATTCCTGTCTTATCTTATTCTAAGTAATAATCCAGTTCTTAGCTCCCTTTAAATGCCTGCTAGGTACTGTGCTCTGTGCTGGTTCCTATGGGAATAATGTAAGCTTTGGAATGCTTAGTTAACAAGGAAAAGAACCATGCAAACTATATAAGCAAATCCTTAATAATAGAAATAGGGGGAAAATGGATATTTTCAAAAAACTGTGAAAAACAAGGTTAAGTAAGTAGAATGGGTCCCAGAGGATAGTGCTTTGACAGCAAGTATAGAAGGTCATATTTGATGTGCCCGTGGTAATGAGCCTCTGAGGAAAAGGATGGGAAGATTAGATAATTTTTTTAATCCAAGAGAAGAATATTAAATTTGGGGGTAGTACATGTAGAATTGGATAGCATATAAAAAAGAGCAGTAAGGATGTATTTGAGTTAGTAAGCTTTCTGTTGCTATGATCAAATAACTAAGATAAATAAACTATAAGGAGGAAAAGTGTTTGTTTTTGCCTCATGATTCCAGAGGTTCTAAGTCCATAGTTTGATCTGATTTGGGGAAGGAGGTGGTGCATGGCATGTGGAGGAGGAGGCCTGTTCCTTCATGATGTTCAGGAAGCAGAGAGAGGGTGGGGCTAGGAGTCCATCAAAGACAATCTCCCAGTGTCCTAACCTCCTATTACTATGTCCTACCTCTTAAAGGATCTGCTGTTGTCCAGAAGTAGTACCACAGCAGTAAACAAGCCTTTAACACAAAGCCTTTGGTGGATCTTTCAAACTTATATGTTAGCACTATTCAAGAGGTATTTGAAAAATTTAAAAAAAAAAAACAAAAAACATTTGATAACTGACTGGATAAAAAGAATCTTAATGGTTCAAGGTATCTCTGGTATCTGGTATCTCTAACCTGGCAACCAAAAGAATTGTGGTGTCCTTTATAACATGAAGGCATGAAGGAAACAGGTGTTTTAAATAGTGACTCTACTTTGAGCAGGAGTTTGAGGCATTGTAAGGATTTTAGGTACTCAAGTTGAGTTGTGGTACTGTGGAGCTAAGTGGTTTTGAGTGGGGATACCTATTAAAATCTTTAATGTAAATAATACTGTAAATGTAGAAGAGAGGATAAGAACCAAGAGCCAAAAATCTAAGGCTTAGGAGACCTCCCAGTGTTAGGAGATAGTAAGTGGTTCTGCTGGGAAAAAATAAGGAAAGGAGTCAGTCCCTCCTCCCAGGCAGGTTAAAGGTGGGAAGATATGGTGTCTCTCTCAGGGAGCTAGAAATGTTTCAAGGAGAGCTTGATCCGAGTCAGTTTCAGCAGTTTCTTACTAATAACTTTGGGTTCAAGGCATTCTGAGAGAAACAAAACAGAATAAGAGGAGCTGGAAGGCTGGAGGGACAGCTCAGTGGTTAAGAGTGCTTGCTGCTTTGGGGAAGATCCAAGTTTCTTTCCTAGACCCATGTCAGGCAGCTCATTACCATCTGTATCTCTAGCAGTCTATTCCACTCTTCTGGCCTCTGTGGGTACTGTATTCATTCACACACACACACACACACACACACACACACACACACACACACACACACACACACACACACGAGATAGTTCTTTTTTTTTAAAGGAGTCTGAAAACAAGAAGCTTTCTTCTCTCAGAATGGAACATCTGAAATGCTAGTTTTTGTAGGTCAAAAATGTTCACATAATAGCATTCTCACATGGCACAGCCTACTACAAGAAGAGATGAGTCATTTGAACAAATGCACTTAATAAGGATAAGATGGAGAAAACCTCAACAAGAGCTCTAGGCAACATCCTGTGTTCAGACTAATTTATTCCTAAAAATGTCAACAAAATCAGATAGTTAAGAGTCTTCCTGTTTTACATGGAATAAATGGCTTTTGTTCTTATAAGTGTATATATGAAAGTCTAAATTATCCTTCATTTGATATTTTTCAGCCTTTATACCTTTTCTCTCATTCTTCTTTTTCCACAATTACACCTATGATCTACTTTGAAAAGTTCAGTGAGCATCTGAAGGGTCCATGCTAACTTCTGCTTTGTCTCACTGATGCAGTGATGAGACCTCTACTTCTCAGTATAGCACTAGTGATGGAACCTTCAATTTCCTGTCTTCCCCTCATTTCTGTGTTACAGAAGATAGCCAAGTGCTTCCATGTTTGTGTACTGTAAGCATTGCTGTGGAGACAGCTGTGTCCCTGCACCTGTGTTGGGATTTTATACATAGCACCAAAATTTTTGGCTTTTTCTTTTCTTTCTTTCTTCCTTTCTTTCTTTCTTCCTTTCTTTCTTTCTTCCTTTTGAGGCAGGGATAGGAGATATTTAAAGGCATTTTAAGCATGACTAGTTTGGTTAAGATAGGTGTGGCTGCTATAGTAGACCTTAAGTAACAATAGCATATACAAGATAGGTGTAGATTTTTCTGTAGATAATAGCCTGTTGGGCAGTCAGGACAGTGTCAGACTTCTTATCCCACTCCTAAAATGTGTCCATTGCTGTATGGCCCAAAGTAGCTCATTGCTACCATGTCCCATTTCATCCATTGGGAAAAGAAACAGGACAAGAGGGCAGCATGTCTTTAGTCTTTAAAGGTATAGACTGGAAGTGGCACATATATGCCTTTAACTCATATCCAGCTGGACAGAACTTAGATACATGGTTATGTTGCACTGTAAGGGAAACTAGAAAATACATTTATTAACTTGGATGATCTAGAAAGTAGGGTTTCTCTCAGTATAGAAGGGAAGAGATATTGAGGGACAGTGTTTGCAACATTTCCTAAGTGTCATGGTGTATGGAAGGGCAGGTGTGTGAAAAAATGATGCTCCTTGACCATATATAGTACACATAAAGGAAGGAGTGATTTGTTCTGCTCTCAGAGGCCTGGAGAAGAGCCTTTTGAAGGGGAAGTTCAATGGATAGGAATAGAAAAAGGAATCTGCTAATGCTATGTATTGTCCCTAAATAATCGACTTAATTAAGACAATGCAAGCACTTGGAGAAGAATGAAGAGATGGGGAAAGAAGCATTTTAGAGAGAAAACAGTGTTACCAACAACCCAAAGGTGAGAAAAACATGGCTGGTGGAAAACTTATCTGATTTTCTGAACAATATGAATTATAACTGTAATACTAAATAAACCTGGAAAAGTTGGTAAGCCAGAAGATAACAAAGGTTTATAATACTGGTTTATAGGGTTAGGGCTTTGTTCTGTAAGGATAAAGGAGCCATTGACAATTTCTGAGCAAGGAACTGAATTATGTCCATGCTTTAGAAAGACTAGGTGAAAGGACTTAGCAGAGAGGTGTGGTTGTCCAGTGAGGAGGGTAGTATGAGCCAATGCAGAAGTTGTCATGCCCTTGGGAATAAAAAAGATGGAGCAAAATGTGAAGGCAGGAGCCACTTGAGTCAAACAATCTGGAACAGAGGAAGCGCTTTTTGGTTTTCTAAACTTTGGAGTAGGAAGTGTACTGTATCTTCATTCAGCCAGCAAACTGAGGCCTCAATTTTGCTGACTCTGTGACTGGTCCCAGAATAGTTCATTCTCAGCAGGCACTTGTCACTTCCCCCAGAGCTGTAGCAGCTGCTAGCCCAGTAATGCCATGAATTTGTCTGCCCGTGCTGCTGGGAGAACAGCTGCCAGCAGCAGCTCTGGATAGAACCCACTCTGGGATGTGGAATTTATTCAACTTGGGGTGGACCAGGTTGGCCAGGGCTGAAGACAGTACACATAGATTCAGCCCACCCTTTTCTAGGCCTGTCTTTTACTCTGGCTCCATTTCAGCCATTCATCTTGGGTTAGGATAGTTATTTTGTTATAGTTATAAGTGGCACATTTAGGAGCAGATGTTGCTGAACTATTTATTTTTATCTTCTCTTGGAAAATTTCTTCCCCTGCAAGCCATTGCCCTGTCACTCCACGGCTTTGCTTTCTGTTCTTTGTGCCTGTTCACCTTTTGTCCTTCCCCACATGGCTCAGTGCAGATGTCCTCATTAAAGCCCATACAGCTTAACTCCTGCAAAGTCTGACCTGATGGTTCCATTCCTCTGCCCCAGACTGTGAGGGATGCTACAGACAACTAGAATGATTATTCTCTGCTTTCAGTTAGGTAATATGGCCTCCCTGTCCCCTAATTCATTCACCCTGGTTTGATTTAAAGCAGAGACATGTGACAGTAAGAAGCCTTCCTATGGAAGATGTTTTTGCATTTTCTTTCACTCTTTGAAGAGCACAAATGTATTCCCATTTGTTGTTGAGCCTTTCCTTGTCTCTTGAAGTGGACTTTGTGTTAATGTTGCCCCACAGGATTCTGAAGGCTTCTAATTAATAATGTGCTGGCTTTTCTTTTCTTCTCTTCTTTCACATGGGCTTGCTGTAAATTACTTTTCAGCTTATTTGGTTTTGATCTCCTACTTTTAATAACTAATGTCTTTGTTATATTTTGAGGTAGTTTCTCTCCCCCACCCTCACCCCATGTGGAGTTTTAGAGAAACAGTCAAGCATGACTATCCTGCTGTGTTCCTTACAGACCTTATGCTATTTTATAACCTGTTTTTTTTCTCCATCTTTTCCTTCTCCTTAATACATATTTTTGGACATTTAAAAATTATGTTCTAGACTCCTAGAGAAGGGGTCTCCTCCCCAAGAAAACCCCAGTATTTTACTTTTGCTAACATTAAGTTAGCAATATCTGAAGGTGGACTTGTGGAAAGTTACTTTAATGAAGGATGCAAGAGAGCCTGACCTCAGTATCTCATGAATCTGATGGAGGGCTGGGTGGGGAGTTAACTCAGTTAAGAGCACTGGTTGTTCTTCTAGAGGACCTGGGTTCAGTTCCTAGCACCCATATGGTCATTCATTACCTTCTGTAATTCCTGTCCCATAGGATCTAATGTCCTGTTCTGACTTCTGGGTGCATCAGGAGTACACATGATATACAGACATACATGAAGGCAAAAGTAGCCAAACACAAAGAAATACAAAATAATAGAATTTGATAGATATTCAACTTCAGCAGTCCCTTCAGTGAAAAATTAATTACATTATTAGTTTAGAAAAATTCTGGTCTTATGTCTAGCCTATGTATGTGCAAAGGTGCTGTAGGTGCTTACCTTCTGTTAATGGAGTCTTCCTTCAAAGTCAAGTTGAAAGTTGTTTACTACTCATTTGGTTGAAAAGCAGAATCAGTTGGCCATGGAGAATATTATAGCTCTGACTGCAAGTGAGAAAAAAGGTGGAGAACCAGAGAAAACAGAGGTTCTCTATAAGGAGGGGAGCAATAGGAAACAGAGTTCCTGGAAGGAAGAACTATCTGACTTCCTGGGATTAGCACATCATTCATTCATTGTGGACACATTTGGTAATTTTTTGTTTTCCCCTGGAAAGTTTTGCCCAGATGTAGCAGCATTTGGTATTAAGCATGGGTTGACCTTCCTTCCCTGTGGCTCAAGTTACTTTTATTGAGAAATTAACAAGAAATTCCTTGGTATGTTTTCCACCGGCCCATTCCATATAGAACTTTAGGTGGTGGCTGGTCCTTTTTAAAGGACGTGTTGGCAACTGACAAAAGAAGAAGAGGCTGCATAATGTTCAGTTGCATTCCCTCCTTTCAAGGCTCAGGGATCACTGCAGAAGAGGGGTGGAAAGAGTCTAAGAGCCAGAGGTAGTGAACGACTGCAAGGAAACAATGCCTCTGTACACAGAGCAGCTATACATATGAACTCAAGGCAGTTGTGACAGCATACACAAGACCTGTAGAAGCCCACGCCAGACCAAACCCCAATGTGGAGATGGGAGTTGGACACAAAATCCCACCCTTAGCCACGAAGCTATTGGTATCTGTTAGCTGCTGGGAAAGAAACAGAGACAGACACAGACAATTTTCTCTTAGCGTAGCCCCTAGTAAGTCAACCACGCTCCAGTGGAAGACCATACACCCAAGAATATTTAAGCAGCACAGCACAAATTGGTCTTTTTGTTTATTTGGTTGGTTTTTTTTGGTTTTGCTTTGTTTTGATTTGTTTTGTTTTTGAGGAGATCCAAAAATGTGTATGGATAGGGACAGGAATAGAATAGATCTGGGAAGAGTTGAGGGGGTGAATAAAGCACATGTGAAACTCTCAAAGAACTAATAAAAAAAATGAATGGTGTTGAGAGGGCTTCTCACACAGGGTAAAGGAGGATGGGAGTCATAAGAAGGCCACTTGAGTGCCTGCAAGATAAGGTGGTTGACCAGTCTTTGGAACTGAAAAATAATTCTGTAGAAAGTTTTTTGGGATACTTTGCATCATAGTAGAAAAACAAAACCAAACCCCAAAGCTTTGAACTGGGTAAACTTAAGTCTAAACCTGATATCTTCTGCTATAGCTCTGTGACCTTGAGCTAGTCATTAAACCCTTTAATCCTCAGTTTCCATACTATGAGGTGTGGAGTGTAATACCTTGAAGAGTTGGTCTCAGGATTAGATATAGTTTATGAAGTACTAGTCCAGCATCTACACTTAGTAGGTACTCAGTAGAAATTAACTGCAAGAAACTGTTGGGGTTTATGTAAGGAGTAGAGAGACTTGAGTAGATAGAAGACCAGTTCTGTTTGGCCTCTTGCAGCACTTTCCATGGAGTCCAGCAGGGCTGTACAGCAACAACTGTGATTACTGGGCTCTTGGTCTCAGGAAGCCTATCAAAAGCTGCCACACTTCTACTTAAATGGCTTTATTTTATCCTTCTGGGACAGGGAATGACAGATGGGTCAACAGCAAAACATGCTTTTATGAGCATCTGGGGGTGTGCTGGACTTGCAAGAGCTTCTTATGCATCCTAGGATCTGACACTATAGGGTCAGCAAATCATACTTCAAGCTTCCCATATCCACAAACAGGAGGCATGCCCTTTGACAGCAGTACTGGAGGATAGGGGAATTATAGTACGGTCTCTACTCTTAAAAGTATTGCAATAAACCCAGGGAGCAGTGCGTAGCTCCATCTCTGAATCTTTAATTCTTAAGAATTCACAGCCAATTAAATGCATTGTCTTTGACCCAGTTCTCTTTTAAAGACAAAAGCCATGCCTTCTTGTTGAGAGTTGTGTTAAGTGGGAGGGTTTCCAAGATAAGAAGAAAAGACATTTTCTGCTACACAGAGTTTTATTTTTTATTGTTGGCTGGAGAAAGTCAAGCAGGCTGTAAGAGAATAATAGCACATATCCACACAGGCACAGGAATCTAAAAGTAGAATACCATTTAAAGCAGGTACCAGTAGTTCCTGAGAAGGGAGAGATGGTGGAATATTCAGAAAGGGACTCACACTTGGTTCAGTCAGAGAAAGGTAAAAGATAGCACAATTATATTCTCAATTAAATTTGGTCCCATGTTAATTGAAGTAAAGACTTTAATATCTTAGTCCTGTGCTGTGCTCAAGTATCACACTGTGGGAAGGGTCATGTGGGAAGGGCTCAGTGTTAATGAAGGATCTAAGGAGGTTGAGAAGAAGTAGAGTTTGGGTTTTTCATTGCTGCAGGGTAATTTTATTCTGCTACCTCCTGTTTCTTCTTACTCTCTGCCCCCTGGGTTTTACATTCTGGAAGGATCAATGAAACAGGTCTGCATCTTAACATTCTTGGTACACTGGATAAGGAGTCAGGATTAGAACGAACTGAACACATTAGGATTGGATTCAGTGGTAAGATCCTGAGCTCTATTAGACTATTTCTGCTTAAGTGATTGGAAGAGGGCATCCTTGCATGAAATTCAGAACATCCCTTCCTGGCAGCTTCTAGTGTTAAAGTAGAGGTTGTAGAACAAGTCTGGCAGCTCTCAGTCTGAACCTTTGTAAACAACAGATGTTCTTAACTGAGTTCTAGGGGTGGAGGTTGAGGTTTCTGTTGATGCTTGAAATTCTTTGAATTTATAGGCAGCGTCTTGGGGATTCAGCAAGAGGAGGAAGTTGTAAGGGACTGATTTTGCAATGTACAGGTGGAAATGCTTCTGACAGATTTCCTTAGAACACAAAGCACTATTGAATGGACTCTGAATAGAGAGAGAGGTACCCAGGGAGGTAAACACAGTAAGAAAGGCTCGGCTTCAATGGTATATTGATTTCCTGCCTTCCTCCCCCTTATACTCCTTCATTTGTACACCTCTGACTTTGTTAGCTCCTTCCTTATGAGGATGGAAATGAATGCTCTTTCCTGCCACAAGCTACTGGGACAGCTGCAGCATAGCCTCTTTCATTAGTACCTTCAAAGTAGTTTGGATTCTTACAGTGTACAGATTTGTAGTTTATGGGCTTTTCTAGGATTTTTTTTTTTCTTTAGGTAAGGGTCTCACTGTTGAACCCATGAACCTCCTTCTTTGGCTGCCTGAGTGCTGGGATCACAAGCATGTACCTCGACATGGCACTTTTCTTGGATTCTAAGCTTATTTTTGTACTTTCTCAGTGCTGATTTTGTGAGATTCCCATTACATCATTAATCACCTCCAGTTAGAGATGGGTGAGGATAGTATGACTTAAAGCAGTTCAGTTCTTCCCCCCCCCCCTTTCTGGAACTAGGGCTCTAATCCAGGATCCCACATGTGCTAAGCAGGCTTTTGCTTCAGTGCCACATTCCCAACCTCCAGTGCTGCCTTTCCCTATCCCTGTCACCCAAACTCCAAGTACAAGTACTAAACTCGGGTGCTGAGAGCCCTTGTACTTCATAACATAGAGGAAAAATGTATATGCCTTATGTGATACAACAAACAAAGGTTCTCACCTTTAATCAAATGAAGAAAGACAATATATTAGATTTGGGCACATTTTTGTGCCACTCTTATTAGCAGAAACAACTGTTTTGAAAATCTTTGATTAAAATCACTTGTTGTTTGGGGACTGAGGACATGTTATATTCTTACTGATTCTGAGAGCAGGTCACTTCTGGCTGTTCTATCCAGAAGTTTAGAAAATGATTGAACACTACTCCTAGTAAGCTCATTCTTTAAGCAAACATTTCTGAGCACTTATGATATGCCAGGCTCTGCCAGGAATGAAGCATAGGTAGTAGAATAAGCCACGGTTTTAATTAACGGAGGTTACTGATTAATGTGAAACAGTGTAAGTGTATGTATGTACATTTCTGTGTTCCAACAAGGCCTGGAGTTCAAGCTGAGGAACCAAGATTGTTGAGGGATACTTTTAGACACTCTAAGCACCCAGCTTCATTTTCATCATCAACAGTCAACAATTCTGCACAGATGCTGCATAGGTTCTAGAGTCATAGAGATGACTGGGCCTCTTCAGGAGGCTCATGGTGTCATGTGGAAGATAGGTTTATACAGAAAAAAAAACAAAAACAAAAACAAGGTAATATGTAATTAGTGCCAAAGGAGAGATGAGGAAAATGGCTTCGTTTTCTTCCAGAATGGAATCCTTTACAACTTTTTATTTTATATTTAATTATATCTTATAATTATAGAAAAATTTTAAGAATAGCACAATAGTAGTATATACCATTTTACCCAAATTGAAAATATGGCACACATTTTGCTTCACATATTTTCTTTTCTTTTCATGTGCAATTTGTAGTGTTTGTAGATATGGTACTCTTTTTTTATTTTTTTGTAGATATGGTACTCTTATATCCCTACATATTTCAGTGTGTGTCTGCCAAAACTATACCTGTTTTCTAACACAGTCACAGTGTAATTGTCAAAAGTAGAACATGAAGATCACCATGATAATCCCTAATTCATAATCATCCACATTTTACCAGTTGTTTAAAAAGTCCTTTTAGCAAAGGAAAAGTCAAGGTTGTTTAGTTGTCTTATCTCTAAGTATCCTTTAATGGAGAATAAATTCCAAGTCTTTGTATTTTATTACATCTACTTTTTTATCATTTGACTCAAAAATTACTACCTAATTTGCTATTTCTAATCTTCTGATAATACTGTCTGTGATTTGATTCAGGTTGCAAGCTTTGGTAGGAGTGCCATAAGAGTTATTGTCCTGGTTTTCTCAGTATGCCATGATAGGAGTCACTTGCTGGTGATTTGCTCTGTTACTGGTAATGTTAACTTTGATCATTTGGTTAAAGTGCTATCTATCAGGTTTCTGTATTTTTGATGTAACTCTAAAGCTATTCTGTCCTGTGCTTTGAAATTTAAGGACATGTTATGGAGACACGCTTTAAGTCTGTGTATAATTACCAGTAGTTTTATCATCTGTTGATAATTCTTGCTTGAGTCAATCTATTAGGAGAAGAATGGTTACCAAAAAGTCACTTTTCAAATTCTCTGATTCCTTCTAATTTTCTTGCATGGGATTTTGTAGAAGCAAGTGATTGTCCACCACTTCCACTTTTTTGGTCTGGTTGTTTATATCAATGTGGATGGGTAGACTTTTTTTTTTATTTCCATCAATAGTTTATGATCCCTTAATATTTGCATTTATCTTTATGTTTGTGGTGTCTTATACTTTATTATTGGAGTCCCATCAGACTGGATCCTGTGTCATCATGACATGTTTTCTTATCATTTCTTTATAGTGTAAAATGGTCCAGGCTCAAACTGAGCTTTCCTTGTTTCTGCTCTAGAAAGTCATTTCTTTAGAGAGTCCTGGTTGCATTTAGTATGGAATTTTATCTAGAAGCAATGGTTGCTTATGTGTGCTATTTGTTATTAGAGTTTAACTATAGTCTCTTTCAGCAAAGGTAGTAGACAGGTGTAGGTCCAGAAGCCAGCACCGATGTACTTCTACTTTTTTCTCCATTTATATTTAGATGCTCCTCTGCTTATAATGGGATAACATTCTGATAAATTCATAGTAAGCTGGAAATATCTTAAGTTGAAAGTGCATTTAATACACTTAATAGGCTCCATGACTGAGCAATATAGCACTCTTTGGAGTATTAATTATTTACTTTTGTGATCATATGTCGGCCACTGCCCAGTATCACCAGAGAGTCATACTGCCTGTGGCTATCCAGGAAGAGATTCAAACTTAAAATTTGGAATGTAGTTTCTACTGAATGCTTATTGCTTTGACACCTTTGTCAAGTAAAAACACTTTTTAAGTTCAACCATCATCAATCCAGAGACTATCTCTACATACTTATATAAAAGCCTGTGAGTTCACATTAATCTTTAGTTCTATTCTAATGTCACATGTTTTATTTAAGTGTCTGCACTTTCCATATTTGTAATTCTCCTCTCTGAACAGTCAGAAGTCTGGTTCCATTATCCATAATATGTTTAACTAGTTATTCAGTCCTAGGCTGTACAGAACATAGTTTTAGAATTGCTAACTCACACTTCTGAAAAATACTGACTCAGTTGTAATACTGGCTTAGAGTATTCAAGTTTTTGTTTCCAGCCAAAAAGTTGTTCTTGGTGCTTTCTCCTTCAAACTTCAGACTTTGACTATAGTTGTATTATTTGTTTTGAAATGTAATTCTGTTTATATTTAATTTTTCCTCTCCATGTTGAGAGCTTAATTAACATTCTCACTTCCAAATCTTTCTCTTGACCAGAGATCAAAAAACTTAAGGAAGTGCCAAACGTGGTGGCACATCATGCCTTTAGTGTCAGCACTCAGAAGCAGAGGCAGGCAGATCTTTGATTTTGAGCCAGCCTGATCTACAGGGTGAGTTCCAGAATGGACAGCCAAGGCTACATAGAGAAACCCTGTCTCAAAAAAAAAAAAAAAAAAAAAGTTTAAGAAAAAGCAAGGGACATGATCACCTGTAAGTTATGTCAGGATGTTAGCATAAGTCAGATGATGGATGTACTCAAGGACTGTCTGGATTTGCCCCCCTATTTCTGATTCAACTCTGACTCCAGGGCAAGATAGTCTATGGATGTAGACCCTTGCCAGTTTCTCTTAAGATGACTGCTTAAATTCTCCCTCCCATTCTGGGCGGTCACTTCTTTTACAGTTAGGGAACCAGAACTAGAGTCAAGTTTTGTTTTTGTTTTTGTTTTTGTTTTTGTTTTTTTGTTTTTTTGTTTATCTCAGGTTTGTGTTGATTGTGTACACCATTTGTCATCAGCTCATGTCACACACTGGATGTAGGTCCTTTGATGATCTTAATATGGTCTAGAGCACTCTTCCATAGATAACCAACCCTGCAAAATTTTAGCCCTGATTGCTAGACTATTCTCTAGCTCTCTGTTCTAAAGCCCCTTATTTTTCCTTGCTAGCTTTCTTACCCAGACATACTGGCTTCTCTAACAGCTCTTACATTAATTCTAACCCAGTTATCAACCTTCTCTCTTAGGATGGTGTCTGAATTCTCCTTCTGTGCCACATCCCTCTACCTCCCACACACTCATTCTGTTTCTTTTTCCTCCAGATCCCTGTAACTTGCTCAGTACTATTTCCAGCTGTTCTGAATCTTCCTGCAGCTTAAGTTCAAATACAGATGGGCTCAAAGCTTCAGCTGCTGTGCTCATTTCTACAGCCTAAAAACAAATTACTAAAAAGCATCAGGAAATTTTAGAGTAGCTTTAGGGTTTGGTTTTTCTGTCTTCTCGGTGGTACTTCCTCTCCCATTCCTCCATTTCCCCCTGCCTATTCCTCATAATCCCTCACCACTTTCCCCTTTTCCTTTTATGCCTTCCTTAGCAAAGGCTAGTTCCTACAGCTGTCACTCCATTTTTATTCTCTCCACATGTTAATGGATTTAAGCCATTTGTATGGTACTATTGACAACCAAGCTGGAGATGCTGATGTTCTTCTAATTGTGCTGATTTGCTATTTCGGACTAAGGAATTTGTATCCTTTTGGTCAAATAAGGAGATGAGGTTCTGCCCGTGGTCGAGAAATTACCCACTTAAGAATGAAGGTGCTCTTCTAAGGATTTTATCCATAAGGGTGGGAAAAGGAGCCGGTTCTACTGCCTGCCGCCTGCCTGCCTGCCTTGCCTAGTGTGTGTAGATATTTCCTATAGATAACAAGTGTGTCACTCAGGAAACAATTAACATTGTGCCCATGTCATTATTTTCAACATCTTCTTGAAATTCGTCAACCACTTTCTTCTCATGTTCTTTAGAAGTTTGTTTAATTCAGTATTTCTAGTCACTGTAAATATTAGAAGTCAACATAGTGGGACTATTTATTATTCAGATGTACAACAAAGACAGTGGCTGTCAGCTATAGAGGTCAGGAAGAAGACAGAGCAAAGTGCAGTAATTATGGGATGCCCAGTGTGACCAGAACACTGAACACTTCTAGGCATTGTCCTAAAAAGAGGTTTTCAGGGAATGGCTTCCAGGGGTTGAGGGGCTTCTGCATTTACATGGAGATTAGGAAGCTTGTGTACAAATGCCATCCTTGCTTTCTCTCTGTCCTCCCCAATTACCTTTCAAGTGTGTGTGTGTGTGTGTGCGCGTGTGTGTGCGCGCGCGCGCGCGGCGGCGGCGGCGGGAGGGGGTGGGGGTGGAGGTGGGGGAGATGGGTGGTGGTGGTGGTGGTAGATGAACCTCCACACATTAGCATATGAAGGCCAGAGATCAATATTAGTGTTTTACATTATCACTTGCTACCTGATTTTTTTTCTTTTTTTAAAGACAGAGTCTCCCAGTAAACTTAAGAGTATGGCCTTTTGGCTAAACTAGATGGCTAAACAAGCTCCCAAGGTCCACCTCTCTTTCCCTGTCTTTCCTCCAGTATTGGGGCTACAGATGTGCATCACAGTCCTAGTGTTTGTGTGTGCGCTCGGGATCTGAAGTCAGGACCTTGCACTTATCCAGTGAGTCCTCTTCATGGTGACAGTTCCCCAATTCATTTTCTTCCTTCCACCTTTCTCACTCATTTCTGTCTTTGGAAGAAAATACTTGGAAGAGAATTTTCAGATTCTTAAAAAGGGCTGGGTTATCTGAACATTTCCTTGAATTTAGGACATTGGTTTAGACTTCTAAACTATTGTAAGCTGGAACACACAGGTCTACTCATGCAAATAGATGCATATGCCAGCCCTGGTTGTGCACAACTGTAGTCCACACACTTGAGAAACTGAGGCAGGGAACATGAATTCTAAACTAGCCTGGGCTACATAGTGATACCCTGATTAAAGCAAACATCTAACAAACAAAATCAACAAAAGAACAGAAAAATATAAGACAATGTACATTTGTATTATTAACCAAGAACATCTCTTTCAAAAACAGATTTTTTACTATATATAATATATACTGATATCTTACTTTTTTTTTTCTTTTTTTTCTTTTTTTGGCTTTTCAAGTCAGGGTTTCTCTGTGGCTTTGGAGGATGTCCTGGAACTAGCTCTGGTAGACTAGTCTGGTCTCAAACTTACAGAGATCCGCCTGCCTCTGCCTCCCGAGTGCTGGGATTAAAGGCGTGGGCCACCACTGCCTGGCAATTTTTGTTGTTGTTGTTGTTTTAAATATTTATTACTGAGTTATGTGTCTGTGTGTGGGTATGTGCACATGAGTGTAGTACCCATAAAAGGCCAAAAGAGGACATTGGATGTCCTCAAGTTACAGATGGTTGTGAGCCACCTGACATGGATACTGGGATCTAAAACTACAAGCACAGTACCCACCCGTAGTCACTGAGCCATGTTGCCAGCCCCCAGCCCCAGGATATTCTCTTCTGATCATACTCGCTGTGTGGTATTTTCTACTGTTTTTAGTTGTTCTGTTCTACTGTTTTCTAGGTTCTGGGGGTTGGGGAGAAGAATGCTAGTTTTAAATTAATCATTATTTCAGCTACATTTTAGTGTGATTCCTATCCCATAGATTGAAAAACATGCCTATAAGAACACTAGTTCTAAAGTGTTTTTGCAGGGTGCAGAATTACCTGGAATGCTTATTTAAAAAGGAAGGTTCCTGGGCATTACTCCAGTCCACAGTTTAAGCAAGCACTCCAGGTGATTATGTTGCAAGGTCACCCAGAGAAACTGCTCTCTTAGGAACTTAGCCTGGCTGTTGAAAGTTTCAGTTCTCATACTTGATTGGAAATGATTGATAGTAGGGTTCAAATCCAGAATGAGGACCTTCCATTTTAGAATGACCCTGATCATCTACAGTGGCTCCTTGATCCTACTATGCTGTGACAATGCTCTTTTTAAAATGTCTGTTACGGTTCTTTTGCAGTAGAAAACATTTTAAGCGAAGCCACAGAATAAAGAATGAAGGAACTGAAAGGTCCTTTTACAGGGTGGCTGGGTATGGCACAACCCTTCAGTAGGTACCAGAGCCAGGCCCAAATTAGAATGGGTGGGATTCAAAACTGTTTTCTCTTCACTTGCCTTTCATGTATAACCACATGCAGTGTGTCAACATGCTCTCTGGCGCCGCTAGTCACCAGCAGCTTTGCTCCCTCTGGGTTCATGGACCCTTGGTATTCCTGTTATGTGTTGTCTTAGAATAGCTCTGTGCTCTGGGGAACCAAGCATTGTCCATTAACTCTTTCATCACTAGGTCTTTGTAGACACTAAGTTAGGTTTTCTGATTGAAATGCAGCAACCACCGCAATGAAATAAGAAAATCAGTCAAGAGACCCGGGCCCTTGTCTTGTTCCACCACTATTTGGGTGACCTCAAGATCCCTGAGTATCATTTCCCTCCCATAGAAAATGATACGTTTGGTTTATTCTACACCATCTTGAAAGTCTCTTCTACTCCTGAAATTGCATGATTCTATTTTTTGTACCCTCTGGCTTTCCTCTTTACACTTTAAACTTTTTCCCTTTCAAATCTGGGCAAGGTTGGGTACAACAGATTTACTGAGCTTGGAATTTTCCTAGAACCAGATGATCAGTTAATAGTAGCAAAACATATTCCTATGTAGTGCACTGACATAGTCTAAAAATAGCAAACATAGTTCGTTGTAATATTTAGGAAAAGACCTGAGAGGTTTGAGGTGTGGTTTGTCTTTAGGAAAATTATGACTTTACTGGAGCCATTTTGTGAGTGCAAATTCATTGAGCAGGCTGTCAAGTAATAATGACAGTTGTTAACGTAATAAGTGGTGGTGATACTGAATCGTGGCTGGAGAACACTTCCTGTGGTAAAGCTTTTATGTGGATATCATTTTGGTGTAATGATGTGATGATAACAGGAGTCAGATGAGTTAGGCTTTGGGTCTGTTGTTTTCATTTATATTTTTAAACAGGAAAGGAAAATGTGAAGCTTACAGTACAGATGTCACTTACTCAAGATTACCTGGCTATCAAGTGACAGAGCTGAATCCAGGTCTTAGGGTGCTTTATATAAAGTATTTCCTTGCTGGGATAGAGTCACTATTCATCCAAATTCCATAAGGAACTAAACTCAAAATCTGACCTACTAACCTGGAAACTGACTAGGGCATTCTTACACTTCCCAGCCCTTTAAAGTTTCACTAATAAAGTATTAACCTGGCTAATAATATGTCTGGGTTTGGAGCACACATACCAATGGGGATACATATTTGGTCACTCAGCAGCTACCGAGAGAATAAACACGAGACACAACGCATAAGAAGTAGTAATGATATATGAAGCTGCTCTGAGGACTGTATGACTTTGTTCCATTTATTTTTCGTTTCAAGCTTTTTTCCCTCATTGTTATCATGAGCCATATAAAGGGATTCCTTGTCCCAAGAGCATGCATTTAGAAAAGGGAGGTAGTACCCTAATGGATGCCCTTTTCTTACCAATGGGCTGTTACTACTTGGCGTAGTTAACTCCTTCTGGCTGGAAATCAGTAATTTATTGGGTATAGATCAAATTTCTGTGCTTGTGCCTGGTGCCGGAGAGATACTGCTCCTAGAGGGAGCATTTGATGCTTTGAAATAAGTGTGCGGATTTCAGATTGATGCCCTTCTGTTTTGGCTCACATACATATTTATTTCTCTAGCATAAATGACCAGGAGTGAGCCATGCAGTATGCCTCAACCATCTTCCAAGGTTTTATTTATTTTAAAAATCTGCTAATACATCTGTGGTTTTCTCTATATAGTTGTCATTACTTATGGGGCTTCTGATGACATCTTAATTAACTAAAGAAGGAAAAACTGAAGATATAATTATATAATTGTTCACAGACCTCCCTGTAGAACATGTGGATCCAACTGAAAATTCAATAAAATGATTATAAACTTTCTCAGCTGAGGAGTTCTTTGGTCATTGCTCATATCTTTGCCATGTCTTTCTCTTGCTATATTTTAATTCTGTTGATTATTAGTTCTTCAGGCCTTTTGATGTGATCACTATATTTTTTGAGTCAGGGTATCATTGTATAGTTCTAGCTAGCCTGGAACTTGTAGCAATCTTCCTGCCTCTACCTTTGACATTCTGAGACTATAGACAAAAACTATGCCTAATATTGATTACTGATTATTTTGGTGTGCCTGGAGAGAGGACTGTTTAATGTTCAAATAACAGAATTTAAGTTCATAGTTCATGTTCCCCAGTTTTTAGATAATAGCTACATTATATAAGGAGAGTTGAGTAAAGAAGGGGAAGGCTCCAGGTCTGCAGAAGTCCTAAAGAAGGCTGTGGATAGACAGACCTTCTAATTTAGTCAAATGAGGGTTTGTCAATGGGTTCTTCTGTATCTGTTTTCATACAAGCAGCAAGACCAATATAAACAAGATGAGGGTTTCACCCACAAGGACAGTTTAGGAGAAAGAAGCCATGTTTTAGATCTAAGAAGTCCACAAACAGATCGATATAAGAAACAAGAAGGATGAACCTTCAGCTCTCGTCCACAGAACAGAGTTTGGCACATTGTTAACTATTCATTTTTTGTTGAGTGAATGAATGAAATAAAAAGAGATTGGGAACTCAGAAGGAATCAGAAATAAGATATCAAAAATCTAGGCAAGAACTTGGGATGGCAGAGATTTGGGTTTAGGATAGAACCCCATGTTTGTTCTCAGGGGACCCACTGAACTAACTGTCTTGAATTATGGGAAGAGCTTCTATCTGTCTCCTCTTCCCTGAGATCAGGGTGTTCTGGGGTGGTTGAAGGGAAGGCAGGGTCTCTAATACAACTGACTAATGGTATTTCCAGCTAGAGTCTGTATTGGTTCATATTTGGGGTCATCCTTATTTCTCTGTCTTAACCCAAAAGAACTAAGGTCCCATACTCAGAAAGTGGTTGCTAAACATTTAGCAGATATCTAACACATTGTTGGTCCAGGTGTCTACTTCAAAGCAGATTCCTAGTTTGGAAGGAGGGAAAGAAAGGCATACCTCTCTACCAAGGCTATAACTAAGCTCCATGAGACTACTCCAGAGCTACAAGAACCCCATTCCCTATAGCTCTTTCCCCAAACCTGATTAGAGGTGACAGACTGTTTTGAGTAAGACACATAGATGGCTTCTTGAATCCTTTCTAGTCATCTGTCTAGGCAAGTATGTGGCCCTAACTTGAAAATTTGAAAACTGTTTCTTCGCACATAATGTATATTGGTTTTGCTTTTGGTACTTCTCTGTTCCTGTCTCTGAGCACTCCTACTCTGATCTCATTGTTGGCAAAGCTGAAGCTACAGCTGTGATAAATCCAGAGAAATGTGCCCACCCCCTGTCTGCCTGCCTATCTTTGAAAGGTACCTTCAGGCTGCCACTGTCACACAACCAGCAGCCACCATTACGGGCAGAATCTTTTTAAGTCAGTTTCTGCCTTGGTGATTTAATTTTTAAATTCTCCCCTCCTTTTAACACCTTCCCTAGCAAATCCAATCCATCCTCTGGCTTATCTGGGTCAGCAAGGGTCTGATTTTATGCACAGCACTGTCAGACCGCAAATCCGCTGCAGCTTTTCCTCTATCGAGCTTGCCTGTTTCTGTCAGCATCAGCAAAATGCATAATAAAGAAAATAAGCCAGAAAGGCTAATAACGCTCATCTGAATAAAATAATCTTTGACTGCTTCAGTTCATTTCATTTTAATCAAGGTGCCAGGAGGGAATTTAGGTTTGCATTTTTTATTTATTTTATTTCTTTGCATTCAGCTTCTTTCTCATCACTAGTTTGCTGTCAAGCCATCACTAAATGAGCTCTTTTATCATGCACATACCTATTTTTTTTATCTTTCTCATTGGAGACTTAATAACATATACTGAATGATGAATTTAACTCATTCAGAGTTTAGTCTGTCATTGCAGAACTGTTATCTGAAAGTGAAAAATTATATTCTTAGATGCATTGATAATTGCCAGCTTTTTAGAAATTGGCAGGTCTGAGAGGGGTTCTGCTTTGGGGCTTTGGAAGTTGCTGGTGCTTCTGGGATTCTGGGCTCCTTTTGAATTTTTTTGTCAACCTCATCACACAGTACCCACTGAGGAACACAGGACCATTGTTCTACCTTGTCTCTTTGGGAAAGTACAGTGGAATATTGAAGTCTGTTTCCCTTTTGGTATCTTCCCAGAGACATACAGCTGCTTGGTTAATTGCCTGTCACCGTCTTATCCCAACTGTGATTTGCTAAGGGTTATGCACTTTTAGCAGGCTGCATTCTTGGCTGTGGCCCAGTGCCTGTTGAGGAGCATGTTGGAAATGGATGAAAGCTGAGTCCTCACATGTTTGGAAATGAAAATAATAATATTTCTCACATTTGCATAGTGTTGTTGCTAAAGTTCTCTTGCATCCATCATCACAGCTGATCCACAACAACCTTGAGAAAGGGCAAATAATAGATTGTGGACCTATAGGAAAACTTCAGTACAACAATGTAGAAGATTAAGTCATACACTAAAACCAGGCTTGTACTCTGCAAAGCCATAAATGTACATGTTATTAATTAATTGCTGGAGGAGCTTCTGGGAGCTTAGCAGAGATCTATTGAAGATCTTTCAGGAGCTAGATTGGGGACTGTCCATTTTGTAGATGAGCTGGTAGAAAATTGATAGGACAAGTGTTGATTTTGTATGTGAGCTTATTGAAGCAACCAGAGGAAATATGAGGGGGGCGGTAATGAATAATGTAGAGATTTTATGCTTATGGAGCTGCTTTTTCCTTGGCCATCTAAGAAGTCCTTCTAGTCGTCTGTTGTTATGTGTTTGAGTATCCATAGATGTAATCTCTACTGAGGGAGGAAAACTGGCTCATGTCTTCAAATTGATGTTCATGATTCAGTTGCACGGGTTTGTCTTGTCCAGTGCCTTTCTTTGTAAGTGATAATCCCTTCTGTAGGTGCACACTGGCTATGAGTTTAGTGAACTTCTTTTGACTAGTCATCTCTTCTGCAACACAAGTATTTTCTTGGCTTCCTGAATTTTTCAAGTAAGAAAGATAACTTTTGGATATTCTGTTTACTTTTTAGGGATTGGTGTTTATGGGGGTTCATATGTGTTTACATGTGTTACATGGAACTAGACATTCTTCTGTGAATTTTTCATGGCAGATATCTTCAATGTTGTTTTTATGGAATCCTACTGTGGGAAAACTTGTAGAGGTTTTAGTCTGTAGTATTCCAGAGATTTTTGTCTCTGATAAGATCATTTTTAAAATTTACTTTTAATTACATGTATGTGCATGTGTATGGGTTTGTGTACAGTGCAGGTGCCCATGGATGTGAGAAGAGGGATCAGATCCCCTGGAGCCAGAGTTAGGAGTGGTAGTGAACTACCTGATGTAGGTGCTGGGAACTGAACCCAGGTTGTCTGCAAGAGCAGCCAGTCTCTTATTCACTGAGCTATCTTTCTCTCCCCCCCCCCCAAGACAGGGTTTCTCTGTATTGCTTTGGAGGTTGTCCTGGAACTCACTGTGTGAACCAGGCTGGCCTCGAATTCACAGAGATCCACCTGCCTCTGCCCCCCGATTGCTGGTATCAAAGGTGTGCACCACCAGAGCCCGCTGATAGATAAGCTCTTTAGCTTTATCTCTGACCCTAAAGATAAGCCAGATGACCTTAGCTCTCTGATGTGGACTGTGGCTCTCTGGTTTCCTCTTGATCTTTACTGTTTCCAGAGAATGACAATTTCTGTGAGCTTCAGTTTTCTAATCATTAAAATGAATTGACGTATAGACCTTAAAGTTCACTCCCATGGCGACCCTTTTCCTCCAGCTAAGCCCAACCTCCCCAGATAGTAGCTGGGGTATGAAAAGTACAAAAATACATATGCCTGGGGCAGGGAGCATTTCCCACTCAAACCATAGCAGTAGGCTGTAGAAAAGATATCTTAGTTTCCACTTCTGCTTGGGTTACTGTGAGTTTTATGATGTGAACTATAATCATAGCTGTTGGCCCTGCCTGCTTACTAACACTTTTTTTTTTTCTTCCATTTCTATGCAGGAAGGACCAGAATGTTCTCTCTCCAGTAAACTGCTGGAACCTCCTCTTAAACCAGGTGAAGCGGGAGAGCAGGGATCATACCACCCTGAGTGACATCTACCTGAATAATATAATTCCTCGATTTGTTCAAGTCAGCGAGGACTCAGGAAGACTCTTTAAAAAGGTATATGGATAGGTGCTCCTCGTCACAAAGATTCGTGGTTGGAGCAGTGGCATAGCTTTGTAAATAAGAGAAAGGATATTTTCTTTCACTTAACAAGTTTTCCATGACCATTCTATACCACATAGTCTTAAAGAAAAAGAATAATCCTGGGAAGACACAGCCATGGACCAGCGCCATTATCTATCAGCTTTATATATTGATTCTGATCTGGCAGCTTCCTTTGTGCTTTGCAAAACTCTTGGGAATTAGGGCTCTTTAGTGTTATGCATGTTTTCTCATCTAGTTCACTTACTAATTCCTATATGTTTATATTTTGAATTAGTTTTCTTTCCAAGTTCTGTCTTAGCCAGTTGGACTTAAGGATTTGATTATTCTTATCATGGACACCTTACTACTTTCTGAAACTTGATTGTTACCTCAATTTATTGTATATGGATTGAGCAATTTGGCTAAAGAAAAATGGAAAATAATTGTCATAATCTTTTTTTAAGATCTATTTATTTTATTTATTTATTATGTATACAGTGTTCTGTCTGCATGTATGCCTGCAGGCCAGAAGAGAACACAAGATCTCATTACAGATATTTGTGAGCCACCATGTAGTTGCTGGGAATTGAACTCAGGACCTTTGGGAAAGCAACCAGTGCTCTTAACCTCTGAGCCATCTCTCCAGCCTCAATTGTCATAATCTTAAGTAATTATACCCCTTTTCCTGTTAGTGCTGGAACTAGCCTCTTGGGAACTCAGGAACCCTCTTTTCTTAGGCTCTCGGTGAACTAATTCTTTCATGAGGCTTGGTTATAAATGGTAGCAGAGACCCTGACTACTGTACGTAGTAGCTGTCTTAGTCAGTGTTCTTTTGCTGTGAAAAGACACGATGGCCACAGCGACTTCTATAAAAGAAAGTATTTAGCTGGAGCTTGCTTACAGTTTCAGAGGTTTAGTCCATTTCCATTTAGTGGGAAACATGGTGTCATGCAGACAGACATGGTGCTAGAAAAGGAGCGGAGAGTCTTACATCTGAATCCACAGACAGCAGGCAAAGAGAGAGACTGGGACTGGCTTGGGCTTTTAAAACCCCAAAGTTCACCCCCCAGTGACATACTTCCTCCAACATGGCCACATCTATTCCAATGAGATCATACTTTGTAATCCCACTCAAGTAGTGTCACTCCTTAATGATCAGGCATTCAAATCTATGAGATTATGGGGGGCATCCTATTCAAACCACCACATATACCATGTCTGACATTCCTCAGAGAATTTCAAGAAAGTGAATGTCATAGGGAGAGGATATATACAGCTATTTATACATTGGCTTCTAGATGACAACATCCAGTGTTAAGATTAGAGGCTAAGTAAGAAGATAATCTAATAATCAGAATTGTCATTGATGTAGTTATAGCTCTTTATCAATTTCCTAGTTTTTAACATTAGACAATGTTTCAGATTTGATTAGACATGGAATTAGTACAGGATTTCTTCCACTACTGGTCTGAACAAAGGACTGAGTGCAATTCTGTGTACTTAACTGCATCTATGAAGGCATGTCCTTTGTGTTTAGAGGCGGGAACAGATACTGAAAAAGGGGGAAAGGTAACTTCTCTTAATGCTCACTGACAGTCTGATGTGACTCTGCTGTTGGGGACACTTTCTACCATCTCCATTGTTTCCAGCATCTGCTGTAGCTTACTTACTATTAATCTGAATTTCTCTGTAACACCCAGTAATGTGTTGCTATGACTGAAATAACTTCTTTAGATTGGCCCTCGACTGTGATCTCTTTTGCTCTTTGTGACCTTGACACTGCTGAGACTATCTTAGACAGCCCTGCAAAACCGATAGCTTCTACCTCCATTTTCTCTGTTCATTTGAGTACAGTACTTTCATGAGAGGCAGTTTCTTGGCAGTCTGTCAGCTTCCTTTTCTTCTAGACTTAGAATATATTAGTTCTTTTCTGTTGCTATGATAAAACAGTGTGACCAAAGGCACCTTATAGAAAGAGGGGCTTATTGGAGATATGGTTCTGGAGCAATAAGAGTCCATCATGGTGGAGAAGCATGGCAGTAGACATCAGGCATGGTGGCAAGAGCAGGAAGCTTAGAGCTCACTTCTCTAATACAAGTGTGAAGTGGGGAGTAAACTGGAAGTGCAGTGAGGCTTGCTCTCAAAGCACAACCCCAATGACTAGTTCCTCCCTCAAGGGTAGCACCTAAACAACTCAAATAGCACCAATAGCTGGAGACCAAGTACTCAAATTTCCAAGACTATAGGAGACATTTTTCATTACATCACCACAGAGAGGAATAAGCTAAGAGAGATTTATAGCCTCTCCACATCTCCGAAAAGTCTGTACCAGCAATAGGCAGATATCAAAGCCATTAGTGTTCTTGACTCCTCAAGTACCCATCTACATTTCACCAGAGACCTGGGGATGTCACCTCTAGAAGGAAAAACCCTTCCATTAATGACATTACTAACCAGGACCTCAGGGTTGACCTCTGTAAGCTGTTTTCTTACATTGATGATGTAAGGAAGAATTTACTTCTCAAGATTGTTTGTGATACTTTGTAGAAGAGTGGTTCTCAATCTTCCTAATGCTGTGACCTTTAATACAGTTCCTCATGTTGTGGTGACCCCAACCATAAAATTGTTTTCGCTGCTACTTCCTAACTGTAGTTTTGCTACTGTTCTGAATCATAATGTAAATATCTATATTTTCTGATGCTCTTATGCAATCCCTGTGAAAGGGTCATTCAATCCTGACGTTGAGAACCGCTATTACAGAAGAAAAACAACCATATGATAAGTTTGTAGTTCAGTACATTTCTACAAACAGAATACACCTATGTAATCAGTTTCTTGGTCAGGAATCAGAACATTTCAGTATTCTAAAAGCCTCATCTTCCTTTCCCAATTTCTGAAGCCCTAGGAGCAGCCACAGCCCTGATTTCTAACAGCATACTTTGTTTGTGTGTAGATTCATACTGTGTATGAATAGAATTCTCTCATTATTGTCTTTAGGTATATTTCAATATTGTGTAAATGCAGCTCATAAGACTTTCTTGATTATTATAACCTGGTTTCAATATATTTTTACTAATTAGAGATATAAATAGAATTGTTAAATAGCCAATGTTTACTATTCTATAAGGTGGATAATCCCTTTTTTTCTTCCTCGTGGGGCCCCGATGAATACAAAGAACCCTTTAGCAAGTTGGCCAGTAGATAAGAACAGATTCATTCTGTTTGGATTGGATGAGGGCCTTTCTGCTTTCTAGTTCTAGGCAAGAACACATTCTTCAAACCCCAGTTTTCCACTGTCTTGTTTAGAGTCTATTGCATCTGAAGAATTAGAATTCCACAGGTAAAGATAGAGAAATCAGATAAAAGACAGAAGAAAAGTGTCAGGGTACCCTTTCTGTTTTATGAAGCTTTGTGCTGCTGAGCAGAGGCCTTATCCAAGGGACCTTTCTCATGCTGGATCTGCTACTGAGCTCAAGACCTGGACTTTGTTATGTGCTTCAGTTCCCTAAAGTTAGAAAACAAAACAACAAACCACTCACAAAAACCAATTTGGGTTATAGATCTCCATGGTTTCTTCTGTCTTTTACTAGAGAGATCTCTTCTGGTTGTTGGGTTACTTCTGTTATATTTTGAGAGGTAAATTGTAGACCCAGAGATAAAGACAAATACAAGTGAAGTGTGAGTATAGAATGGAGTAGAAAGGTCACGTTGGAGAACGATGTATCATTTCAGAGGCTCTTATAGTGACCAGCAACCAAGAGATAGCAAACTGGAATCATAGTATAGATAGTATTTTTTGTTTTACCAGAAAATTTGAATCTAGTAGTAAATATCTATTTCTTCAGAGACATAGGCTTTAGAAAAGGTACTTTTATTTCTGATTTTACTGCTGATGCCTGTGTTTTATGCTAGGCTATGAAATTTAGTGACAAAGGTTATAACAAGAAAAGTCAGCTTTTTAAAATCCATATGTGCCAAGTATTATGCTAAACATTTTTGTATACATTATCGCCTTTAATTTTTACAATGTATTTGGAGTTACTATTATTATCTCTTTTATAAAATAGGAAACTAAGACTTAAAGACATTAAGCAAAATGTATAGCGAGGCTGGTGTTTTAGTCCTGTCATCTGGATCTAGAAGCTGGTGTTTTCATCTACATGCTGTCTCAGGAAACTGTAGGTGTGGTGTGCAAGGAAGAGGCCTTACTCTTTGCCATTGAATCTAGAAAGTCACCCAGGGAGTAGGACTAACATTTTCTTTTGCCACAAATCTCCCCAAAACATTTAACTCTATTGTTCCTCTTACCTGCTTGTGGGCAGGCGCTCAGGGTTGTCCTGAAGTAGGCTGCATGTTTTTCTCCCCAAGCATAGAATTGCTAGTAAGAAAGGAAACAAAGACTCATTAAATGTGAGGTATGGCCAAGAATCTGGCTCATAGCTAATTCAGCTAGTTTGGGGTTGTCAATTTGACTACACAATTGGCCCCTCTATGCTGCTGAACCCTCTTAAGGGATACACCCTACTGGCCCTCTAGTTTGTGGTTATACCTACTGGGACATACTATATATTTTGCATGAAGCTGTGTTGGAGATTACTTGAAGCTAAATATAACATCTGGAAAGTAGCCTCCTGTCCACAGCTAAGAAACAGACGCACTTTGTCTAGGATTCTAGGGAAACTTGAGTCCATTTGGTGCTCCTGACATCTCCTTCATTTAATGAAAGCTCAGTCTGTCTGACCCCTGTTGGAAGCAAAGCTTGGATAAATATTATTACTACCACCTTCATTTATTTAATGTGGTGACTTCAAAAATGGCAACTCTCACCCCCACATAGAAGAGGAATAATTTTTCCCATTGTATCAGTCAAGCTGCAATAAATGTGAGTATGCTATTTCCCACAGTTGGGAAGACAGTCCTGTTGGCATCCTCCTTTCACCTTGTGGATGACACTTAAAGCACCTCTGGCTCTGATTTTCTCAGCTCATTTATTCTAGCCCTTGACAGACACTTAAGCTTGGAAGCTGGTGAGCTCAAGCAGCTCTTGATTGTACCCTTGTTTTTCCAGTTAACTATATTCTTAATTTACTTTTAGTGCTCTAATTTTCTCTGGCAGAAACTCAGGTTAATTTAAGAAAGCTAGGTCACATTCCCCACAGACTAGTAGTTCTCAACTTTGCCTGTGCATAAAAGTTACTTGGAGGAATTTTAAGAAAATCTTTGACCTTGAATAGACAAAGATATCTTAGAATATTAAAAAGCATGAGGTGTAAGAAGAAAAATTGATTAAGTCAGATTTCATCAAGTCATGGGCTTTTTGAAAAGATATTTAAAAAAAAAATGAAAAGCTACAGACTGAAAGAAAATATTGCAATGCTATAACACCATAGCTGAGACGGAATAATTTATCCAGAATAGGGGTTTATTTCATGACAGTTATGGAGATGAAATTCCCAGAGGAATGCCTCTGGCAAGGGCCTCCTTCTTTCTTATAGTGTCCTAACATGGTGAAAGCATGACATTAATGATGGAGCAGAGAGAGAAGGATAGAGGTTGATATATTTTCTTCCTTTTTTCCTTTTATCAGAAACTTACCCTGAAATAACTAACCTAATCCCAAAGACAATGATCCATTTACCTAATCACCTCTCATCTTTACTACTCTGAGGATTAAGAACATGATCTTTAAGGGGCACATTCAAATCACAGCAACATACATCTGACAAAGACTTGTATCAGAATGGAGAATTAAAAAATTACAACTCAATAATAGGAAGATATACTTACTACCTAAAATTTTGAACAGGCAAAACATCTTAGTAAACACTTTTCTAGTGAAGCTATATAAATGACCAAGCAGCATGTGAAAAAGATGTTCAGTGTCATCCATCGTCAGGGATACACACATTAGAGTAATTAGGACACAGGCTGTCAATTCCCTAAAGTGCTTAAAATGAAAACAGTTGACAATATCAAGTGTTTCTGAGAATGTGTAGACATCTTGTGTTGTTTGTAAGAGTGCAAAATAGTAATCACTTTGCAAAATAGTTTGATAGTTCCTCAAATATTATATACTCACCATCTTGATGTGGCAGTTCCAGATATTTCTAATCATTTACCCAAGAGAAATAAAGGCATATGTTCGCATCAGTTCTGTGCCTAGATATTCATAACAGCTTCTGATATGATTAAGTTAGAGATTTTATGATGAGGAATGTGTGCTTGAGTGTTCAGGTGGACTCTAAATATAGTCGGAAATGTCCTTATGAGAGGGAAATTACAGTTAGGAGAGGGAAAGGTCATGTGATAAAGAGTCACAGAGAGAAAATGCTGTGCCGCTGGTTTAGAGTACGGGAGGAGGTCATGAGACAGGGCTGGATGCTATAAAATACAAAGACATGGATTCCTGCTGAGATCCATTAAAGCAAAAGTAACACTGCTGGCACAGTATTCTAGTTACAAGAGAATTACTGTGACTGGTCAGATTTTCATTGATACCAAATATCTTGGTTCAGTTTTCAATTGTTGTGATAAATAAAACACCATAGCCAAAAGTAACTTGGGGGCATGGAAGGGAAGTGAAGGCAGGGACCTGTAGGCAGGAGCTGATGCGGACGCCATAGGGGAGTGCTGCTTGCTTACTTCTGGCTTTTACTCCTTGTAGCTTGCTCAGCCTTCTTTCCTATACAACTCAGAACCACCTGCCCAAAGGTGGTACAGTGAGCTGGACCATTCCATATTAAAAATATCAATCAAGAGCTGGGTGGTGATGGACGCTTTAATCCCAGCACTCAGAAGGCAGAGGCAGGCAGATCTCTGAATTCAGGGACAGCCTGTTCTACAGGTCTACAGAGTGAGTTCCAGGACAGCCAGGCCTGCAACACAGAGAAACACCGTTTCAAATAAATAAATAAATAAATAAATAAATAAATAAATAAATAAATACATCAAGAAAATACCTTCCTAAAGGCTTCTTTCTCTGCAGGCCAGTCTGGTAAGTGTATTTTCTATTGAGGTTCCCACTTCTTAGATGACTCTAGCTTGGGTCAAGTTGAAGAAATAGGTAATAAAAAGAGATTTAAAATTAGAAGCAGTACATGTTGCCCTTTGGATAGTAATCTAATTTCCTATTTATGCTGAGAGAAGATTATTATACTATAAGAAGCATATTCTATGGTGTTATTTTCATAAGAAGAAATAAGAGAACTAACCCATGTTTGTATATGCATTGATCAATGTCTCTAGCAGGTATAGCTGGCTTCTGTATCTACATTTTTACTGCAGACAAAAATTGTTTGGGAAAAGTGAGTGGTATGTGTATTATACGTGTATAAGATTTTTTTTCTTGTCATTATTTTCCTAAATCATGTAACAACTACTTATATAGCATTTACATTGTGCCAGGGTAATATAAATCCTCTGGGAATGATTTGTAGCATAAAGGAGGTATTAGTGTAGGTAGGTTGTATACAAATTCTATGCTACTTTGTAAGAGACTTGAGCATCATTTGATCTTGTTTTCCTCAGGGGTTCAATAAACCAATACCCTGAAGACACTAAGGTATGACTGCTCTACTGATTGAATGAATGGGAAAAGAATGGTTTCTAAAGGTTATGGCCCTGTCTTCTGCCTCTTTGAGAAAGGGTTTAACATGGAGATGTCTTTGGAAGAATATATGAGTGATTAAATTGTCCTGCCTACCTCCCTCCATCGCCTGTCCTCCACTAAACCCAGTATCTCTTAATGACTGAATTTCTTCCTCATTACAACATGGTCACTAAGAACATTTTGTGATGCTTTATAGACAGCTATTCCAGTTGTAGTTTATCCTCTTGGTAGCACACACACAAAACTAACCCCCCCACACACACCCCAGAATTTGTTGTGATTGCTTGAACTTTACTCTCTCATTTCTGATGAAGAGATTGTCTTTGGAGAAATGAATAGGATGTGAAGCTGGAATTCTTTGAGTAGGGAGTGGAAGGCTGCTGGGCCCTTCAAAGGTGTGTCTGCTGATAAGGGGGCCAGATTTGCCACCAAAGCCAACACACAGGAAGCCTGAAGCTAGTGCTGTTCATGGTGGTTTTAGCTTTGTTTTCCATGACAGAGCAGCATCTATGTACTGCCCCTAAACGTATCTCTCTGGGTGATTATTTTAGAATAGGTAGCTGAAGTCTTTTTCTTAGGTTAGTTTGTATGTTTACCTTTTTAATATTTTAATTCTTTGATATCTAGCTGCTTTTTCTGAAGGAGCTCACATTGCAAGATATAAAATATTCCAAGATATAGTGGTAAATCAATTTTTAGAAACTAAAAGGAAGAGAATTTGAAGAATCACAATAAGATGTGTAGGGTAAGGATACCAGAGTCTAAGCATAGCCTTTTAAGTTGCTCTAAATTAGAAAACCATCCAGTCTCTAGATATATTAGTGACTACTGTCACTAGCTTGAACCCAGTTCAGTAGGATGATTTGCCTCTAGGATCATAGGCATTTCATCTCACTTAGAACTCCACAAACTTTATGTAAAATAGTCATGATTAGTACTGCTAACTACTTTTTATTCAATGGCAATGTGACTACACTCTATACTAAATAAGTATTTACTATAATCCCTTTGTCTTCTCATGGAACTGTTAAATACTCAAAGTATACATATTATAAAGTATATAGCTCAGTGAATTTTTACAAACGCCTCTTTTGCTCTATTCTAGTCATCAAATCCCGAAGGGCTGGCTTCTGACAAAATAAAAGCATTTGCCTCTTCATTTGTGTAAAGGAAATCTCCAACACTATTCATTGAACAATTTAAATGCTCTTTGCTCTCTCCCCTCCCCTCCCATCCCATCCCGTTCCGTTCCCTTCCCTCCCCTCTCTTTCTTTCCTGGTCACTACAATTTATACAATAAGTATGCTTATTTTCTCTGAAGTATTAAACTTTGTTCTAGATGGTGGTTAAACTAACCGGTTGATTGTTTTGAACTTGGGGGACTTGGTTTTCTGTTTTCCTATGGTAGATATTTTTTGCTTCTATTCTTAATCCTGGGACATAGTTTGTATATTTAATGCATGGCCTTTCTTGGGTTTCTATAGCAAGTCCAAATGTTTATCAAGACCCTCTAACTTGGCAGGTTTTCAGCTTCACATTCTGTCTCTGTATCTCCCCTACCGTGGGCAGTTCCTGAGTTGGACAGCTGTCCCAGTTTGCTTGGAGCTGAACAGCTCCTGAGACTGGGGCTTCCAGGTTTAACTGTTCTGCTACTGATGGCATTTGGGTAGGCTCTATTTCGAAACTAGTATTAATAATATTGCTATGAACATCACACTGGAGTTTTTCTTCCTAATGGGTAGCTAAGAAATTAAAATTGTCATTGATAAAATACTCTTGTAAGACCAGAATGAAGTGATATTGAAATTTGAACTCCTGTGCCATTTCTACTATAACATACCATCACCCCAAGTTTTAGAATTTACAGTCAGTAACTTTAAAATCAGATTGTTGCACCTGATCCCACGCCAGGATTTCAGGCCATGAATTTAAACCAGAGCCCGCTGCTTGTTCTCTTCTCTCATTCCTTTAATTTCTCTACTGTTTTTCTTCCCCTTCTCTTCTTCCTTTTTTTGTATCCCTTTCCCTCTAGTCTTATGAATGATCTTCAAGTTTTTACGGTGTATGTGCATTATAGGAAGTTAAAGAAAAATTCTTAGTCTAATGCTGGTCTCTTTTAATGACATTAATTTGTTGAAGAGATCATGGCAGTTATCCATGGCAGTTAAAATTTACTGGTGCTTGACTTCTGCCCTGTACGTTGGAAGTTGGTTCTAAAAACCTAAATGAAGTCTTATATTACAATAATAATAATAATAATAATAATAATAATAATATTGTAGTGAGGGGGTACTGAGAAAGGGAGGGAGAGAGGGGAGTGTGGATGTGTGAGTGTCAGAGACTTGTGAAGCCCAGGCTGGCCTGGGATTTGAGATCCTCTTGTCTTGGCCCCACAGCTGCTTTGATTATAGGTTTGTGCCATCATTCCTAGCTTGTTTAAAATGTATAATGTTTGTTGTATCAGTTACTTCATGTTGAATCACAATAGGAAATACCTTGTGAACCCACTGTGTATTGATGTCTTAACACTCCATAAGCATTCACAATCTAAACCCACAATTCTACAGTTACATTTTTTTCACATGAAATAAAAGGCATTTATATGATGTTGTCATAGGAATGTGCAGCCAATTATCAAGTAGTTTAATCATCTACCATCTTTGTGCCTCTTCTATTTTGAGAAAAGGAGAGGGTCAGTAATATAGCTTGCCAGGGACCAAGCAAACAGATACTGGTTTGTAAAAATGTATTAATGGCATGCAAGCCAACTTGGTACCAACATTTTTTCATTTCAAGGTTCATAGCAGTAATAAAAATAATAATTATAACTAATACTAAATGAGTGCTAGCCATGTCCAGGGGCATTGCCAAGTATTTATATGTAGCCCTTTTAATCAACACAACAGGTCTCTGCGGTGAGTACTGCTTTTGTCATCTTTGTTTATAGATGAGCCTAGGCAGAGGGGATAGGTAATTTCTTCAAGGTTATACATCTGGCTGACAGGAGAATTGTGATTCAGGCTTAAGCAGTCAGCATCCTCTGAGCCATTTATTCACACCATCATGCTCTGCTGCCTTGTGTGCAAGGAGGTAGCAGTCCTGTGGCTAAGCTGCAGAACCAGTTCTTGTGCAAGGGATAATGGCTTATGGACCCTGCAGTCATACATTTTGATGCTGTATCGAACTATTGTGTTACTCTTCTTGCTCAGCTTGTCCAGAGAGAGGCAGCACTCTTGATTTCAGGTCCCTTCTTGCAGAACTTGCTTCTTTTGATTGTCCAATTTATCTTTGTCAGGAGTAATCCTTTGAAATTCTACCAGCAGGTCTGAGCATGATTTTTATTTAAAATGAAAACGAACTTAAAATGTTCTGTCTTCTGAAACAGAATCTTCACTTTTCCATTTTTATATCTTCTTTGGTAATGACATCTTTCTGACCCCTGAGTTTTTGCTGTCAGACCTTTCTTTGATCTCCTCTACCTGTCTCCTTCCCCTCAGACAGGGTCTCAGTGTATCACCCAAGGTTGGCCTTGAACTTGCTGTGTAGTCCAAGCTGACCTCAAGATTCCTGTGCCCTTGTCTCCTAGGTGCTAGGATTTCAAGTATGTGCCGCTATTTTATTTATTTTTCTTTCTTTCTTTTCCCCTGTGCTCTATAAATTATTTGTACAACCAGCTTTCTTCGGCCTTTAATCCAAAATTAAACATCCAGATATTGATTAATTTTAATTGTCTGCACTGAAATTCCAGCTTTGAAAGATCATACCATAGGAACCTAGGAGCATTCTTCTTCCTGGTTTCTGACCCCTTAGTTAGCCAGGCAGTTACTGTTAAATCCCAGGAACAAGAATATTATATTTTCTGGGTTTTGTTTTTAATTGCATTTTGAAATAGAGAAACCAGCCTTGGAGCTTGGTTGTATTTTGTTTGTTAATTTGTTTTATTTTCTGTTGTATAAGTAGTCCATGCAGCTGTGTTCACACCCGTAATCGCAGCGTACAGGAGGATGAGTAGAGGAGGGTTACCACAAGTTCAGGGATAACTTAGACTTCATAGTGAGTTGAGGCCAGACTGAGCTATATGATAAGACACTGAGAGGGAGCAGCAATAAATAGGAAGTAATAATTATTTGAAATCATTACAAACAATTTGATATACTCTCTTTCAAATTTTTCTATGTACTTTGTAGAAAATGAGGATTATATTATGGCCATATTGCTGTGTAAGAGAAATATGCAAGAAAATTATGCATATTTTCTTATTTAACATCGTTAGTAAACATCTTTTTCCATATCATTGCAACCTTTTTTTAAACATCACTTTCTATAACTGTTTAGCATTCTATTTCCCTTGGTGTCCTCGAATGTTCTTTTGATTCTTATATCTCTGTTTCCTTAACTCTAGTGGGCCATGCTCTTATATATGCAGAAGCAATCCCAATTCTATCTGATATCGTCAGGAAGTGACTTGTTTTAAGGTGATTAGATAGCCTTCAGTTTCATTTAGTATTACCCTACTTCCATTTAATGTAACCTTTCATTTTCTTTATTTGTTGTTTTCTTTGATCTTAGCTGAGAATGGCCTCAAAGCTTTGCCTGAGCCTGGGCCCTGGATAGCTCAGTATAGGTGTCACCATCCTGGGTATCAGTTTCTTGTCTTTACACTGAAGAAAATCACGCATAACTTTATTTGTTCTTGTAGACTATCACAGGAATCATTGAAAAACCGGTAGGAAATTGCTGTACAGAACTGTTATGACCAACTGGTATCTGAGTGTGTCCCAGAGACTGATGTGCACTGTGTACCTTCCCCCTTCTGGAATGATCTTTGCATCTCTAAGTTAATCTTTTTTTAAAAGCATTTTTATTGCATATTGTTAGGAAGGAAATAAAGTAGACAAACTAAGAAACCCAGTATTTAGCTTTAATCATCTCTTCTCCAAAGTCAGAATAAGCCAGTCCTTGCATCCATAGAAGCATCCCATTCCTGCCGTGCCTCTTCCCATGACCTTGTTTCCTTTTGATGTTCGTTTAAAGGGTGGAGAGTAGAAGGGGAGGGAAGCATTCTCTGTTTTGTTACTCTCTGAGTTAGCGATGTTTCTGAGCCTTAGTGTTTTCAAGGCAAGAAAAATTGCATGGCCTACCTGACCCTTCTTTTGGGACCTCTTAAAATAAATAAGTAAACATTTTTAAATGCTTTATTTAGATTCAGAAGCATAATTGGACTACTTGTTCATTCTGTCCAATTTCATGGTTATTATGTGATTGTCTACAGTTGCTCAGTGTTCAAATTGACACTATAAAATGGTATAGAGGTCAAGGCCTTCACTTCTCGGCTATATGGATGGGTCATGGGCTTCTGATAGTTATGAAAGATAGCAGTTTCTTGAATGATAATTTATAATCTGTTGTCTACAGGAACTAGGAAAATGAACAGATTCATGAAAGGTGGGTCAGGTATGATCCATTAGATGGAAAAGAACTGAGCTTTTCATTCTTTTAATTTTCCACTTCCAGGATTCTCAATTATTCATCTTCTTATCTGATGGAAATATCTTTTGAATGTTACTGTATTATCTGATTTCAACTTCCTGTCCTGATTCTTTTTTTTTCTTTTTTTTTTTCTTTTCTTTTTTTGGTCTGTATTAGAAACACCATCCATGAGACTGATCTGATAGCACCAAGGCTGTATTTTGGCAAGCAGTGGGAAAATTTTTGTGGGGAAAGTTTGGGGCATGGGTGTGAAGAGCTTTGGGTGGAGTTCAGGGAGTTTGAAGTATATGTAGTCAAAGAGCAACATTGGACATGTTAAGTAGAACAATGAAATCTTGACAACCATATTTTTAGTCATATTGGTGGCAATATTCCACTTAGTTTAGAATGGAAGAAACTATACCATAGACCCTGCTATGGTAACTCAAAAGGGAGATAATGGAAACTGAAACAATGAGATCTTCTAAGAGATAGAGCAAGGTATTATAGATGTGCCTGAGGGAGCATATGGGAAAGTAGTTAAAATTTATTTCCTTTAACAGATCTTTGTTATGTATCTCCTACATTCTAAGCACTGAGTTGGCACCAGAAAATAACAGAAAGCCCTTGCCTTCATGTAGCTTGTATTCTAGAAGGAGAAACACCATCAGAAATTTTGTGTGTGTGTGTGTGTGTGTGTGTGTGTGTGTGTGTGTGTGTGTGTGTGTGTGTGAGTGATGGTGACATGATAAAATGAAGCAAGTAGCCCATAGGTCCTAGGAATATTGATATTTTATATAGGGTGGCCAGGAAAGATCTCACCACTAAGCTGGTATTTGAACTGATTCCTGGAGAAAATTTTGAATATTGCTGTTAAACTCTTTGAGAACGATATTTCTATTAGATAAAATGGCACATATCAACTGGGAATATGCTTATTGGTTAGAGATGTAGTAGGGATGATGGTATGAGTATGATGAGAGTATGAGATAGGACCAGAGGCTTGGTGGGATGCATCGGGAAGCTACTTAAGCCCATCGGCTTGCTTCTGGGTTTAAAGTACTGAAGGAGAAACATGCTAGATTAAGGGAGAAAAGATGAAAAACAGAGTTTTCTTCAAATAGTTCTGGTTAGAGAAGATATAGTAAAGTAGCATGATGACTCTGGTGACACTGAGAAGCAGTTAACTGTAGCTTTGAGTATGTATTTTAAAGATGGAGCCAATAGGATTTGCTACTAACTTGAATGTGGCACAAGAGTAAAAGAAGTTAAAGGTGGATGCTAGCATTTTGGCTTAAGCAATGGGAGGCTGGACTTCCTGTTTGTTCATATCCCACGAAAGAAAGTATGTGGGACAGCCACTCATTCTAATCCAGCCTTGTAATTAGTAAGACTCTCAAAGAGCCAAAAAGTGACCTGTCTTGGGTCATTCAGGTAGTGGTAAAGATAGAGCCAAATCTCCCAGGTCTTCTAATTCTATTTAAAGCTCACTGCAGGACTTAATACCTGTGTTCCATTTCAGATAAGGGAAAAGAAAGCATTTGTGAGGGCAAAAGCTGGAAGGAAGATTTGAAAAAAAAAATCATATATTATATATATATATATATATATATATATATATATATATATGATGTTCGAACCAGAAAGTGAGTATTCAAAGTAAAGGCCACTTGGGAGAAGTCTGAAGATTAGAAAAGAGGAGAGAACATGTTAAATGGACAAAAGGAGCTTCACAAACTAAGTAGGAAGATTTGCTAGGGACCATGAAGGGGTCAGGAAGAATGGGACCTGAACAAATAACATTTGACTGAGTTTGAAATCTTCAGAAACTTAGTACAACCTCCTCTAAAACCTTAAGCACTTTTGTCTCCTTTTCTTTTTCACTTAAGATAGTAGAAAATGATGTAAGCCTGAGGTAGTGTTTTCAATCCCTTCCAACTATCATTATCTTGTAAGTTTCAAACAAGAATTCTAGCTTCCTGTACTTCCACATATGAACTGAATGACAATCATCCTTCTTGCTCACTTTGGCTTATGAAAATAAGGACACAGAAGTAAATTTACTTTGGAAAATAAGTGTGTGTGTGTGTGTGTGTGTGTGTGTATGATTAAACCCAGCCCTTCACTAATACTAGGCTCTGCCACTAACTAATTTTCCTAAGATTTCATCATTGAATTCTATAAATTTTTATTATTATTATTATTATTTTATTTTATTTTTTTGGTTTTTCAAGACAGGGTTTCTCTGTGGCTTTGGAGGCTGTCCTGGAACTAGCTCTTGTAGAGCAGGCTGGTCTCGAACTCACAGCGATCTGCCTGCCTCTGCCTCCCGAGTCCTGGGATTAAAGGTGTGCGCCACCAATGCCTGGCTGAATTCTATAATTAAGTAACAGAACTTTTATAACAGTGCTTGCCAACCCATTCAACATTAAACAGATATAAGATATTATGATAGAGATACATGATGTAAAAGACACATAGAATAAATTTTAAAAAGATATTATGATAGAGCTGATAGTGGCAGTGCATGCCTTTAATCCCAGCACTTAGGAGGCAGAGGCAGGTGGATCTCTGTGAGTTTGAGGTCAGCCTGGTCTACATAGTGAGTGCCAGGACAGCCAGAGTTACATAATAAGACACTGTCTCAAAAAACAAACAAACAAAAACAAAACAAAACAAAAAAATATATTGTGAGAGTTTTACATATAAAGAGAATGTTCATTTCACACATAATTAAATTGAATTTATCTTTTGTTTGGGGTATTGCCCTGTGTTGGAAATGTGATCTAAGGGAATGGAATCAAATGGAAGAAACAGACATGCAAAAGTATACCTGTGGCAACAGTATGACGATAGGCCCTGTGGTGGAGGAGATGCTGGGTAAGGTTTACCTTATAAAGTCCTTTTTGTCTTAGCAAGAGTCCTGGGGAGGGTATCTGGGGATTCCTGGGAGAGGACACAGCTTGTGCAGAAAACAAAGGGCATAAGCAAGTGGAGAGTAATCCACAACTATGGGTAGTGTGAGTGAGACGGAATAGCTTGGTCCAAAGCTACAGATACAGATAGTAAGGGTAAGGATGGATGGAGAAGTGATGAGGCGTAGGAAGTAGACGAAGCTTTACCCATCACATTTAAGGATGTATTTTGAAGCCAGAGTAACATAACCCCTGTAATGTTATTTTAACATTTTATCTTGTAATAATTTCAGACATAAATAAATTTGATTTTTAAAAAGAGACAAAAGGGCTGGAGAGATGGCCTAGAGGTTAAGAGCAGTGGCTGCTCTTCCAGAGGTCCTGAGTTCAATTCCCAGCAACCACATGGTGGCTCGCAACCATCCGGTATGAGATCTGGTGCCCTCTTCTGCAGAAAATCTTTTTAAAAAAAAAAAGAGAGAGAGAGAGACAGAGACAAAAATCCTGTGCAGCTTATTCATTACAAATCTCCAAGTGTTAAAAATCTCATAAAGCATGGCACATGTTTAAAATCATTAAATCAACATGACAATACTATTAATCTATGGATCTTACTCAAATGTCACCTATTGTCTCACTGACACCCAATTTCTGGCCTTATGGTCTGGTCTGGGTCTTGTTCAGAATCATAGGTTGTGTTGAGGTAAACTGTCTCCTTAGTCTCTGATCTCTGGCAGTCCCTTTGTCTATCTTTATGTTTCATGATTTTGATATTTTTGAAGAATGTTTGCTACTTATCTTATATTGCTGCTTTTTAAAAAATATGTTTTCCCATGATTAGGTTCAGAATAAATAGTTCTGGCATCACACCATAGATGTAATACTGCATTCTTCTCAGTATATTATAGCAGTAGGCTTGACTGGATTTGTCCCATCTCTGGTGGTAGTAATTTTGATTATTTAGAGGGTGCCTTTCTTTTGTATTTTAATAAATGCCTTATGAGGATATTGTGACGGTATGTAAATATCATTTCTCTTCATCCATTCTTTACCTACTGATTTTTAACGCCCAAAGACAAACCTGTTCCTCTTTTTTTTTTTTTTTTTTTTTTGAGATAGGGCTTGCTATGTACCCAAGCTGACCTCTAACTTCAATCTCTCTGCCTTACCCCCTTGAATTCTGGGATTATATATAGGTGTGCACTGTAACTATCCACCCAAAAGATGCTTTTTAACTGAAATAATTGATTCTCCTGCCACTTTTTGGATTCTAGGGAGGGAAATGAAGGAAAGGCTTAGTTTTTAACCTCAGGAAGGAACTGGAAAAGATCACTGTTTACTTAAGAGGGTGAACTTTGGCACAATAGCTTTGTAAGGGAGCTGAAAACAACTCTTTTGGGTTTTCACAATTGGAGTTTGATATAGCACTACTTGAAAAATTTTGAATTAGTCTAAGCACTTAGGGTTGTTTCTGACTTAAGATCAGTGGTAAATCTGATTTCCTTGACCAATTTCCTTGACCGAAAGGGGAGGGAAATGAGAGAAAATTGAGCTTTTACTCTGAAAGCCCTCTTACATTCTGGAGTCCTGCTGGGTGTCTGAAAATACCTTGTGTTCTATTTGAAACAATAATCTTTTGGCTATATCTCTTCCACTGCTTTTTTGAATGTATTAAACTGCCAAATAGGTGATGGAGGAAATGGACTACATGTCCCAGGAGAAAGGTCAAGACAGTTGGATCTGTGGTTAGCAGAGGAATTTCAACACACTTTCAGATCATCTCTTCAGATGGATTGAGTTCTCCAAGCCTGCCTTGTGTCTTCCTCAAATACTTTTGACCCCTTCTAACCCATAAGACTCGTGCTTCAGAAGTTTGAGTTGGCATTCACAAGTCAGCTGTGGAAAGTGATAAAGAATAGGGAAGTGTTTTGAAAGACACTGCAGCATAGAAAAAGAGCATTGGACCAGGAATTAGCCTGGATCGTTGACTGGTGGTTGCTTTGTTTATCTTCTTATTGGTTTAATTTCCTACCACAATTTTGACATTGTCTTCTGGATATTACCTGTAGACTAGAGAGATGAATTAAAAGTTGGTTCTTAGGCAAAGCAACTGAAGTATTCATTCATATTTTGTAACATTTAAGTGAATAGATTGGGGCCCAAGGTAAAAAGGACCACGAGGCATAGTTGTGACAAGCTTGCTTTTTTTCTTCTGCATTCTAGAAACATGGTTGTGATTAAAAAACAAAACAAACAAAAAAACACACAGATAAGATCCTATATTTATTAATCTTCTTAAATTTCTTTTAATTTGCTTTTGATTTCTGTCTAATAAAATATTTCTCAACCTCTTTAGAATATTTGAGAGTATTAGAACTGCTGGCATAGTTTCTCCTCTATCTAGGTTTATACAGAAGATTGACATGCTCTGGTTTGGAGAGAGTGTCCCTAGCTTTTCAAATTATTTATTTCAACCCTGCATATTTGACTGTAAAGCCCTTTTCCATAAGGAACATGGAACTGACAATCCTGTCTACAAGCTAAAAGGACATCTTTTAAATGGGGGAGGGGAGCATTTGAAAAAAAAAAGGCAGAGAGACACAGTGGACATTTTTTACAGCCCTGTAGTGCCTATGGAGAATGAATGTTCTTGTTAAATATGACCATGACCTACAGTTCCATGCATGCTTGAGACAGAGCTCAGGAGTTGGTGGATAGAGATGACCACATGAGAGGCCAGCTGAGGCCATGCTCTTCATTTCCAAGTTGAAAAACAATCCTGGCCTGAAAAAGCAGAACTACAGAAAGGCCTGTGGTTACTTTCTTTCTGTATCACTATAACTAACATTTGACACACAAATAATATTTGTACTATCTTTTTAAATGCTAGTTTTATTAATTCTTTGAGAATTTCATACAATGTATTTGGATCATATTCATACTTCCCCCACCCATCTAATATTCACCCTGTCCTTCCTGCTCACCTAACTTTGGGTTTTCTTTCTCTTTAACCCCCCTTTAGTCTAGTTTGTGTTGGGAGTAGAGCATGCTCTGGAGTACGGTTGACCTACCAGAAAAACTGGCTCCCTCTCCTAGCAGCTGTTGAGTGCCGTAGCTCCTCAGCTAGTCATGGAACTTCTTGCCCATCTAACCTCCTTCCATGCTGGCATTTTGTCCTGTTTGAGCTTGTGAGGGTCTTGTGCATGCTGTCAAAATACTTTGAGTTCATATTTGCATCTGCCCACTTGTGTCTGGAAAACGTTATTTCCTTGACGTTATCTATTACCTTGGGCTCTTGTTATTTTTCCACCCTAACCTCAAAGATCCTTGAGAGAGAGGTGTGATATCATTCTCTTTGTTGCTGTCAAAGTTTATGTACTTTCTTCCCCTTGTTTTCATCCACTAAAGCTTATTTAAGGTGAGAATACATAGTATGGATAGTGTGGAACAGTTTTTAAGTTCCAATTCTGCCATTTAGTAGCTGTTCCTGGACAAATTGCTTGACCTTTCTAAGATTTACCATGTATAAAATTGAGATAGTGATAAAATTGCTACAACAGTTAAATGAAGTTATGCCATAAATTAGTACATATTAAACACTGAGTAGAAAGTATAGTTATTGTTTTAATTACTAATTGCATAATTAAATCCAGATCCTTCAGAAACTTTATGTTGTTATTGAAAGGGTGGAAGACATTTGCATGAATAATTATCATCATGGCAATGTAGATATGAAAAGGACTATGTAGATGGCATAGTTAATAGTTGCTGAAGAATATAGTCCAGGTAGTAAAGGAAATTTTCATATATAGCTTGCTTATTTAATGAAGACAGTAAGCCAGTATATACTATAAAACACCATTCCTGTAGCCTTCTGAGATATTATTAATCATAGAATTCCTCATCCCCAGGTTTTGAAATTTATAAGATGAAAAGTGTGTTGAGTAGCACATAATGAAAGAGCGATTATAAATCATATTCTGAAGTGACTGCTCACATGGGTCAATGCATTGAACTTTTTAGTAGCAGTTAAAAGGCTCTGGTGTGCTCTTCTTGGACTACAGCCCTTTGTATCACTCCTGCTATCTTAATTTTGTGATAATTATTTTCTTGTCTTTCTCTAATTATCCCCTAGTATTGACTCTAAACATCATAGTTTTAATTTTATTTATTGACTAGGCAAAATGATTTTTTTTCTTTTCAATACTCATACTACTCTTAAGTATTTCACTTCTGTTACCGTGTGTGTGGAGACTTTCTCACACTAAGCAATTCTCTGTTTTCTCTGAAGATGCGAACTAGAGACCCTATAATCTACTTCCTATTTTACAGGCTAAGGTTTCAATTCTACAAGACTACCCTCCTCCCTTCAGATGCCCATTAAAAGTTCAGATTGTCATCTGTGGTTCTAATGTATTGTCTATAAAATAAAATTTCTGTAACTCTCCTCTGTATGTTTGATCATTTGCTACATCAACCCACAGAACTTAGGGAAACAACTTACATACCCTATTATTTCATTACAAAAGGCTACAATACAGTACAACTGATGATACAGGACAAAATGTGGAATTCAGAGCTTTCACGCCCTTCCCAGTCACACAGCCCTACCAGCTTCACTCCTGTGTATTCACCCACCTAGAAGCATCTTTATGGAAGTGTAGCATATTAAATCTGTGGTCATCAGTGAGCAACCCAACCAACCATCAGCCTTCTGTCATCTCCCCTTTCTACAGCTAAGGCTGAAGTCTTAACCTTGTTTTGTTTGGCATGGTATATGAGATTCATTCCTATTTCATAAACATCTGCCTTAACTTATTTTTATTACTACTGAGTTCTGTTTATGAATATATTACATTTCTTTATCTATTTTATTTTGATGAACATTTAAGTTGGGTTTTTTGGTGTTTTTTAGGGGGGTTGTTTTTTTTTTTTTTTTTTTTTTGGTTTTGAGGGGGATTTTTTTTCTACTTACAACCAACATGAACATTGGTTCTATATACTGGCATACATGTGCCCATTAGCAAGGTGAAATTTGAGCTGCATTTTTAGTGAATGTAAAGGATTTTAAGAGTTAATAGATAGTAAGGTAGTTTGTGACTTTGAAAGAAAAGCTGGAATAGGCTGTTAATGTGGAAGGAACAGGCTTCAAGACTTACAAACAGGAGAATGGTGGCAAATAAGATGGTCAACTAATCACTGGATTGATGAGTTGTTTAAAACAATGCAAAAATGAACCTTGAGTTCCAGGCTGAGGAGCTGGAACTTTATTGTGAGAGTACTTGGGAACCATGAAAGGTTTCAGAAAGGATGGGGCTGTGATTCACGGATGGGGCAATGTGGGAATGCAGTGTGGTAGCAGTGACAGGAGGAATGAAAAGACAGTTGTTACTGAACTCAGATTGGCAGGCTTGGCAGCAGGCACTGTTACCCACTGAGTCATCTTGCTTGCCCCCCAACCTTGTTTTTCAAAATAAGGGTTCTCACTTCTGAAGCTCCCCAGTTCAGCCAAAACAGTATTTGGCCAACAAGCCCCAAGGATCCTTGTGTCCTGGATTTCTCAGTGCTAAGATTTAGGTATGCGTCATACCTGGCCCTGTTTAAGGCTTATTTATATGTTTATTTTCAGAGCTTTGTGTACAGTTCCTCCAGTAGGTAGAATTTAAGTCACCAGATGATCTCTAAGATTTGATTCTCAATCACTTAGCTGATTTCAAAAGATGCCCTTGATTTGGATTAGATTCGACTTCCTTCTCTTTATAGATTGTGAGTTTTGAAAAGCCCCTGGGGACATAAGAGGGACCATATTTAAAACCTGAGGTTTGTTTCAATCTTGTTTTCCCAGAATGTCTTGAGAAGGGAACAACTTGAAAGAAAGCCTAAGTGTGGCAAGTCTTTGTTGTTGCTACCAGCAATTCATTCTTAGATGTAAAGCACATAGCACCGTGTTTTTTTGGGAATCTAGAATTGCTGTTGATTGGGAATCTAGAATTGCACCAAACCTGGTGAAGTCTAAAAAGAAAGCAATCTCTGTCTTCAGTGTTTAAACCTAAGGTTCTATATTTAGATAAGCCATTTTAGGTAATTTGGCCCAAAGTTCTGCTTCATTGGAACTACTGTCACATAAGAAGCATCTCCCTTTCTAGAAGACAGCTGAGGGGCAAGAAGCTAAGCAGAACTATCAGTAAACTTGAAGGACTAGACAAAATTGAAACTGAGACAAAGGAAGAGCCAGGCTGCAGAGGGTAAAGTAAAAAGGATTTAGAGTTCAAGGTTTGCATGTGCTACATAGTGAGTTCAAGGCCAGCCTGGACATCTTCATGAGCACTTGTCTCAAAAGAAATGCTAAGAAAAAGCCTGGGAAAGTAGCTCAGAGAGTACTTGCTAGCATGCATGAGGCCCTGGACTTGATCCCAGTACAGGTATGGCAAGAGGTGCAGGGATACCATAGATTCCGTGAGCTATGGAACACCACAGGAATGAACTTAGAAGTAAGGGCAAGCACAGTGACTTCAGTGATCTCACAAGGACTGAAGTCTAACTTCAAACTCTCTTAATCTCTAAGATGATCCAACATAGGTAGTGGCTGGAATCGTATTTAAATCCTGACTCAAGGAAAATACTAACTTATTTTTCATCATTTGTCATATGAAATGTTTGACTTCTAATTACAAATAGGCATTTGTGGAAATAAGATATCTGTGACCAAAAACTGAGAAGTAATAATCTCATGGGAGACCCAAATAATTGTTATTAAACACACTCTTTAAACTTTGTTTTGTGGTCTAAGAAATTAAATGATAAGAACAAAATTGTAAATGATAACTTTAAATGAATTAAGGATACCAATGTAAAAGCTACAGCTATAAACCTCTTAGAAGAATACATAAATATAAATCATCCTGATTTTGGATTAAGCAATAGTTTCTTAGATACAGCTCCAAGCAACTAAAGAAAAACAAAACACATTGAACTTCATTCTTTTCATTATTTCATATCATCATTATTTTCCTGCTGAAAATATTTTCAAATAAAGTATTTTATAAAGGATTTTTTTCCATTATATTTAAAAGAACTCTTATCTCAACAACAAAAGGCAACCCAATTTTAAAATGAGTAAAAACTAGAATAAACTTTTCTCCTGAGGAGGTTAGCAAATGGCCCTTAAGAAATGTAAAGATCTCTGCATTATAAGTGAACTGCAGGTCAAAGCCACAGTGAAGTAACACTGGTCATGCCTATAAAGATGACTATAACTTAAGAAAAAAGAAGAAAATAAAATATTAATGAGAGAAAATAAAATGCCTGTGAGGAGCTGAGCATGATGGTACATACTTATAATTTTAGTGTTTGGAAGGTACCTAGAAAGACCCTTTATAAAAAAAAAAAAAGGTTTGATAAGTCTGAAAACTGAAGTCTAGAATTATCCTACAACTCAGCAATTTCACTTTTAGATATAAACTGAAGAGAAATGAAAACATGGGATTACAGAAAAACCTGTGCATAATAGCATTATTTATAACATCAAGAAGTGGAAATAATCTATGTTCATAAAGCAGTTAGACAAATATTGAAATCTGTCGTCCATTTGTAACATTCATCCATTGAGAAGAAAGATACTGTGTGGAGCAGTGAAGTATAGATCATTATTGGATCACGTGTTTATTAATGTGCATGGCCCTGGGTTTGAACCCCAGTCATTGTCATGCCCACAGAGAAAGGAAGTACTGATGAATACAACAGTATAAATTCTGAATATACTATGTTGAATAAGAGAAGTCAGATACAAAAGACCATATGCCATAAGATTCCATTTGTAGGAAAAGTTTAGAATATTCTAGTTCATAGAGAAAAGTCGATTAGTGGTTGCTAGGAACTGAGAGTAGGGTAGAAAAGTGATTACTAACAGTTATCTGGTCTTCCTTAGTGTGATGACAGTCTTCTGAAATTAGTGGTGATGGGTTATAAAACCTTTGTTTATGTTAAAAAGCTTGAATTTAAATATTTTAAACTAGCAGATTGTATGTTATGAATTATGTATCAATAATAAAAGAACAAGACAATTTTATGATGAAAATGCAGTAACTCAAAGAAACTTAATATGTGGATTAATCAAAACTGAATGAAGCTTATCTTGAAGGTGGATCATAAAACAATATACTGAATATTGAAGTAAAGGTTGAAAAATACAGAAAAAAAACCATAAGCTTACAGAAATGATGAAGAGTTCCAGAGGAAAACAGAGAATGGAGGGAAGAACTATTTGAAGGAAAAGATGACTAAAATTGTCTACACCAACCAAGTTATTCCAGAGTAAGAAAACATGAAGTCAGATGAATATAGAGACAGCTGCCTGTAGGTGAATTATGATCAGATTGATGAAAGCTGTGAAGGAAAAAAATCTCACAGCACAGGGAGGGGATTTAGCTGTACCCAAAGAAGCAACAACAAAGTTAACTGCTGAGTTCTCAGTAAAAACATTGAAAGAAGGGAGATGCCGGCGTTGGTGGCGCACGCCTTTAATCCCAGCACTCAGGAGGCAGAGGCAAGCAGATCTCTGTGAGTTCGAGGCCAGCCTGGTCTCCAGAGAGAGTGCCAGGATAGGCTCCAAAGCTGCACAGAGAAACCCGGTCTCGAAAAAACCAAAAAAAAAAAAAAAAAAAGAAAGAAAGAAAGAAAAAAGAAGGGAGACAATGGGAAGAAAAAAAAGAAAAAGAAATAAAGGTCAACTAGAGATATTTCCACATGAGAAAATATGAAAAAAAATTATTACCAGAAGATCTACACTGAAATAAATAATAAAAACCTTTTTTGAGATGTGTTTTTGCTGTGTAGCCCAGGCTAGCTTTGGACGTAATCCTCCTGCTTTAGCCTACAAGAAATGCTGGGATTACAAGTATATACCACCTTGACTCTAAATATTTAAATGAAAAGAAAATGATTCTATAGAAGGTTGGATATGCAGGAAAGAATGAGGAGCAACAAAATGGGAGCATGCACGTTTTTATGTATGTGGGTGTGTGTATTTGTATCTAAATGAATACTGTTAAAAGGCAAAAGTAGTAATCTTGTGGGGTTTTAAATACATATAAAGTTAGTGGACAGTAAATCAGCAATAGATTCTGGGTTGGAATAGGAAAAGGGATTGTTAAAGAAGCAGTAGAGTGTTAATGTATAGTAAACTTTGGCAAGTCAAGAATATACACCATAGACTAGCAAGATGGTTTAGTGGAGAAAGGCACTTGCCCCTAAGCCTGAAAATCTGAGTTTGATCCCTGGGATTCAAGAGGTGGAAGGAGAAACTGGCTTGTGCAAATTGTCCTTTGGACTCTACAGTCACACCATGGCATGTGTATGTACATTCACACAGACACATAACCACTAACGGAGTAGTGTCACTATTCTAAGAGAAGGAAAGATCAAGAAGGAAAGAAAGCATTTGCTAAAGGGTTACTCAGGCCTATAGGCTAAATTGTAGTTGTCATTAGAGGAGGACTCGACTACTAAGGGTTGCATTTGAGAGGTTAATTTTTGGTGGGTGATGATACTGTCTTGTGTCTTAAGTTTGGTTGTGGTTCAAAATTGTATTTGTCAAGACACACAGAGCTATATACTAAATGAAAAATTCTTACTGAATTTTTAAAAATAGATGAGAAAGTAGAAAATAAGAGAGAGAGGAAGGAGGAACACAGTTGGCTAGATTAGATAGCAAACAGTAAGTTAGTAGATTTAAACTTGAATGTATCAGTATTTAAGTATAAACTGAGTTATGCAAATGAAAAGGCAAGTATAGTTTTCTGTCAGAATTTTTCCCCATACAGTATTTGTTACTTATAAGAGAATAAATAAGAGTTGGGTATGATTTCAGGGTCACCTAACCCTCATGATCCTGAGACAAGAGGATTCCAGGTTAGAGGCCAGCCTGGGCTGCATAAGTAAGTTCATGGCTAACTGGTCTGCATACTTAATGAGACCCTGTCTGAAAAAGAGAGGGAGAAAGAATAAGTAAATTTTAAATAAAAGGATACAGGTTTAAATAATAGAAAAAAAACATAACTAACAAATTCAGACCAAGTAGATTTTAATGTTGAAAGTATTATTAAATATGAAGAGACACGTCCTAGTAAAAGGTCATCATCAAAAAATATATATGTTTAATAACAGCTTGAATAATACAAGTTTTTCAAATAGACAGAATTCAGAGGCAAAATAGTTTTCTAGGTGAATGAAATGAAAAAATCATTAAAAATACTAGAAAACAACAAACTTGACCTTGAATACTGTGTCCAGCCATTGAGATGAATACACAGTCTTGAAAAGTACATGGATAACAACTCTGCTTGAAATATAAATGAATCATTTAAAGTTTATGTATGTATAGGAGAGGAAAAAGTAAACCTTTGGTGAAAAATCTTGTGAAACTGTAGTTTTGTGCATCCCTGGATGTGTCATTGTGTCCAGTGTGTGTGTGTGTGTGTGTGTGTGTGAGAGAGAGAGAGAGAGAGAGAGAGAGAGAGAGAGAGAGAGAGAGAGAGAGAGAGAGAGCAGGGAAGGGCAGAGGGAGATTGATTCTGTCCATGTCCGTCCTCCCTCTCCTCTCTCTCTCTCTCTCTCTCTCTCTCTCTCTCTCTCTCTCTCTCTCATGCTGGAGATCATTCCCCACTCTCCAGGCTTTGTCCACAATGTACCACTAACCACTGAGATACATTTCCAGCTCTTAAATGAGGTATCAGAGCCTAAACTCTGATCTTTTCCTTCTCACAATTCAATGATTTTTTTTTTTCATGGAGTAAAGTATTAGCAAGAGGGAAGGTGTTATCCAAAAGGATATGGACTTTTGTTGTTGTTTTTGTTTTTGGAAACAGGGTTTCTTGTATAGAACTGGCTGTCCTGGAACTTGCTCTGTGAACAAGGCTGGCTTTGAACTTAAAGAGATCTGTCTGCCTCTGCCTCCGCCTCCCAGGTACTGCGATTAAAGGTATGCACCACTGTGCCAAAGATTTTGAACTTTAAAAAGTGTACATGAGAGGCAGAGGCAGGCGGATCCCTGTGAGTTTGAGACCAGCTTGGTCTACAAGAGCTAGTTCCAGGACAGCCTCCAAAGCTACAGAGAAACCCTGTCGGGGGGGGGGGGGGTGTTGGTGGCGCACACCTTTAATCCCAGCACTCAGGAGGCAGGTGGATCCCTGTGAGTTCGAGGCCAGCCTGGTGTCCCAGGATAGGCTTCAAAGCTACATAGAGAAACCCTGTCTCGAAAAACAAAAACAAAACAAAACAAAACAAAAAAAAAAAAGTGTACATGGACCATGATGGATGGGAGTAGCTGCACCTGTAATTAGTGTGCACAAAGACAAGAGGCTATAAGCCACCAGTGTAGCTAGGGAGAGCTACTCAGTGCTCTAAAGTTGGTAGTATGTTCCTGTTACATCCAACCCTGAAGCCTAAAGTGTCAGGAAAATGTATTCATGATTAAACCTTCTGGAGCGTCTTCCTTTCTCTGTACTGAGATTCTAAGGCAAGTCAAGACTTCTAACACTACACTGATTCCTGATGAATTGGCTTTACTGCTAAGTTCCTCTTTCTCATTTAATCAGCAGTTTTCTCATTTAGGCATTTCCTGTAGGGTACTGCTGACTCTTTATTTCCTACCAGGCTGCTTTCCTCTTCTCAGTGTTTGCATGCCAACTTTCAGATGAGCTCTGTTACCTCTTGTCCCAGCCCAGCCATCTGGGAACCACACAGGCTTTCTTCCTACGTTCCAGCTCCTGGGACATGCTTTTGTAGGAGGGCATATGCTTGCAAGCACCTTACTATGCTGGCACTCTTTCTTTCTAAGCTTGCTTTTTTTCCTGAGTTCATTTCGTGTCTACTGAGAGATTGGTGCCTCTTTGCCTTTGTGTCTTTTGTTTCTTGTGTGTCCCGGTCTACTTAAGAATGCCCAGATTCACCTAGATACAATTTCTATGCCTCAGATGTCCAGCCTTGGCAATGCAGTAGGCATTTACCCTCAGAATAACATCAGTAAATGTTTTTGGAATGAGATCAGATCCTGAAGACACATTCTCATTCAAGGCATTATCCTGAAGAGTAACCACAGATGGAGATTTGCCAAGATAGCAATTACAATGATGACTTAAAAGTAAAAATTTAGATGTGATTTTTCTTTCTTGGATATTGTTTTGAGCTCATTTTCTTAGTATAGGATTTATCTTTCTAAGAGGCTAGAACACACATGAAGTTCAGACTATGCTATTAGAGGTCTTGAGAGAACAGGTGGCCTTCAGTGTCTTCCTGCCTCCTACTCCCTTTGACATTGACCACTCCCTCCAGTGGGGTACAGTCTTGTCTGGATTATCTGTTTCACTTAGAAAATGTAGTAGATTCCAGCTTTGTTGGTAGGGGAGGCTTTTTTTCCCTATGCAGTATAATCTTGGCTATGAATTTATCATGTAGCTTTTATTATACTGAAGTGGGTTGGTTTTTTTTTTTTTTTTTTTTTCTTGTTTCTTTTGAGCTTTGTCCATGAAGAGTTGTTGAATTCTGGCAAGGGCGTTTTCTACATTTGTTTGATGCTCATGTGACTCTGTCCTACTTATATCTACTCATATGCTGTGTCATACTTAATGATTTGCATATGTTGAACTAAACCCTTGGAATAGAAACAAAACTTGGTTGCATGTGTAATCTTACAGCATTCTTAAATTCAGCTTGCAACAATTTTTATGTCTGTGTTCATAGGACAATAAGTCTGTATAGCTTTCTTTTTTTGTTGTGTCTTGTCTGGTTGGGCATCTAGGTGATGTGGCTTTATAGGAAGTTTGACATTGTTCCCTCCCTTCCTGGGTGATAGAACAGATTGGAGAACGTTGGTATTCACTCTTCTTGAAACGCTTGGTAAAATTTGGTGGCAAATCCTTTTGATCTTGGCATTTTCATTGTTGGGAGATTGTTATTGCTACTCTATTCTCAGTTATTGTTTCAGATTTGACTTGTTTGTGTCTTCTTTATGTAATGTTTGTAGCCCAGTGTAGGAGTTTACCCATTTCTTCTACATTTTCAGGAATATAACTTTTCATATTAAGCTCTATTGATTTTATGGATATCATTGGAATGTATTTATTTTTACAAAAAAACCAACTCTTTGTTTCTTTATATTGTTCTTTTAGCATCCATTTTATTACTTTCTGCTTTTATCTTCATTTTTTTTTTTTATCCACTGCTTTGAGGTTTGGCCTGTTCTTGTTTTTTCTTAGGTCCCAATCCATTTGAACTATGGTATAGTTTAGTCCTGAGGTGTCTATGCTGGGTTTTAGTATGGATTTTATTTGTTTGTTTTTTAAATGTATTTATTTTACATCCCGGTTGTAAGTTCTACCTCCCCCTTCTCAAAGTCCTCCCCCCACCCAGTTCCCCTCCTTCTAACCCCAATCCTCTCCTCCATTTCTGTTCAGAAAAGGGCAGGCCTCCCATGTATATCAACAAAACGTGGCATATTGAGATGCAGTAAGACTAAACACCTCCCCTTATAATAAATAGGCTGGACAAGGCTATTTATTCCAGTGTGAGGAATAGGGCTCCCAAAACCAAGCAAAAGAATCAGAGACAGCTCCTGCTTCCACTGTTAGGAGTCCCACAAGAAGATCAAGCTACACAACTGTCTCATATGTGTAGAGGGCCTAGGTCAGTCTCCTAGCCCCTATGAGCCCAGGTTAGTTGATTCTGTGGGTTTCCTTGTGATGTCCTTCATCTCTCTGCCTCCTACATGGATGACATATTTAAATATGAGAATGGGGTATCAAAATCATTCTGTATTATTATTGATTTGGAACCTATCTGTTTCTTCTGTTTGGTTTTGTTTATTTTACTGTTTTGAGTTTATTAAGATTTTGGTGTTGATTTAGGCAAAATTAGGAGGGGGGCTCCAGAAAAAGGCAGTAGTTGGGGTATGGTAGTATAACCCTTAATCCCCAGCAAATGGAAGGTGAAGGCAGGAGGGCTCAAAAGCTTACGGGCATCTTTGGTTACATAGGGAGATTGAGACCAGCCTGGGATGTCTCAAGCATATTAATTGGAGTGAATAGCCAAAATAAAGGTGTAAGCTACTCAAGAGAAATCTCTCCTCCATTGGTTTTCAGTGATTTTATATCTTAGTGGCTTTGTTTTTTTTTTTTAATATCATGTTTTGTTTTTTTAGATAATTCAACAGGAATCTGAAACAAGTAGTTTCAGATTTATAGTGTGTCAGATTTCTTCTGTAATATGACCCCCCCCCCAGGAAGATTCAACTATACTCATTAACGTCTGAATAAAATGCCTGTTGGGGAAATTAGCTTTTATGATGCTTACAAACTCAAAGGATTCCAAACATTATTTTTTAGCCAGTGTATAAGCTTTTGGGATTCACTTGTCATAACTGAAACAGCCATTTGTAATTAGAAAGGCAAATGCAAAATAGGAGGATTTACTGTGTAATAGCTGGATTTTTAAGAACTCATATTTGTGTTTCTGGCAAGCTGGACTGAGATAAGAAAAAAAAATCCTTCAACTAAGATCATTCAATTTCTATTAATGCCTTTGAGATGGAAAGAATTACATTCTGATAGGCTCAGACGTCAGGTCAGTGTCTATCTTTCTCAGCAGACTGTGAACTTTTAAACTCTCAGTTTTATATTCAAGACACAGTATATGACATATAATAGATGCTCTATAAATATTTGCTGATTTTTTTTGGTACATTCTCTAAAATCCAGCTGTCTTTCCCCCTTGCCAGAATCTAGTAATTAAACCTAAACCTACTTTGAACTGTAATCAGCTATCTCAAGAAGAGAAGTTTATTTAGCTCCTGTCTTGATTGATGGGCTCTAATCCTATCACTACTACTTTAAATTTAGTGAGTTATGACTAGTATTTAAAAAGTGGAAAAGAATAGGAAATATAGGAAGACACTACGCAATACATATAGGTTTTCATTGTAGACATACTGAATTATAATTTCAAAACTGAATGTCCTTTCCCCCTACCCACATTCAGAATGTCAAAGCACTCCCAGTGTCTCTCTCTTGGCAACTCCAAACCAGCCTTTCTTTAAAATATTTGTGCTGCAATGTAATTACTTTTGTTGTTATCATTTGACATACTAGAGATTCACCACCAAGGCCTTGAGCTGTTAAGCAAGGCTTCTCCCACCAAAGCATTCTGCTAGCACTATATCTGTATGTTGTATGACCTTGATCTCCCCAGAGTATAAGGTCCTGATAGAGCTCAACCTTGCTAGAGTCATTGATTTCCTCTTCTTACACACAGGCAAGGAAATAGGGTTGAAGGGAAATTCAGAAGTTATTTCTCAGCTCTGCACCCCTGCAGCAATAGCCCCCACTGCATCATGTTTTTGTTGAATGAGTTGGTTGGGAGAGGCCAGCCAGGTTCAGTTACCACCTTCACTAACATTGGCCCTGATACCTAACAGATACTCCCTTAAAGCTCTGTCCTAACCTTTTGAATCGTTCTGGGCAAAGTGCCAGCTCAGGAACTTGGCCTTTTGAAAAAGAGTGCCCCCAAACCTCCTCTTTGGATTTGGTGGCATGTCTCCTGCTGCAGAACTTAATAGAACATTTATAACCCTTTCCTCTGTGATCTGGAAATGTTGATTCAGTTTAATTTTTTTTTTTTTGAACACATGGCCTCTGATATATCTTTGGGGTGAAGAGAGGATGCTAGCACCGATAGAGATTGAAAATTGGATTCCTTTTTGGAAAACTGCTGATACAGTCACATGTCACAGAATTAAATGACCCCGATGTTTCTACCTGCTGACAGCTTCAGCCTTGGAACCAACTGAAATTAGCTCCTACCACGTGGCAGAAACATGATTTCATAAATACACACAAACAACGAGAGGTTTTGTGCCTACTAAAAGTTTAGTGTAGACAAGCAAATTACACTAAGCTAGTCTGAATAAGCACATCCTTCTAGTGCAGACTAGTTTTAGCACCCATTTATAATTGGTGGGATTTTTGTTTGTTTGTTTGTTTGTTTTGTTTAAGCTAGCTGACAAACCCATTGACATTCAGGAAATATATGGATTTAAGAAAGTACAAAGATGGGAAAAGGAGCTCCAGAGATGGCTCAATGGTTAAGAGCCCTGTTGCTCTTCCAGGGGGCCCAGGTTTAGTTAGGTTGCAGAACCCACATCATCTGTCAGTTTGTAACTGTCTGTAACTACAGACCCAGGGTATCTGACGCCTCTGGCCTCCGCAGGCATCTACACTCACATGCAAATACCCATATTCAGGCATGCACACCTATTCATAATTTAAAACAACAAAAATAAACCAAAAAAATAAAAGGAAGCAAATGACAGTCCTATATTCAGGTAGAGCAGAGCACACATTTCTGCCGCCTTATTCTTGAGTACAGGGTGGGGGTAGGGGCTGGGGGCTTTGAAACAATGTGGAGATGAGGCTGTATACCCAGTCCTTATCTGTTAGAAAAGGAAGACTTCTTGCTGGTTTTGTAAGCGCACAGCTTGAAGGAGCTGTTATTGCAACCTCATTTCTGACTACCCCTGCTTTTGTAGCAGGCAGAGTGGGGTTCCCACTTTGGCCAAAAATGGTTGTGATAAGTTTCAGAATAAAAGATCCAGATCTGAGCACACCATCACACTTCCTATTCTATTGTTAATTGTGCCTCATTTGTATTCTAATTTTAGCTACCTTTCTTTTCTTTTTTCTTTCTTTCTTTTCCTTTTTTAAAGACAAAGCTAACTATGCAAATACTCAAAAGAAAAACTACCCCCAAACCACCCCTAACTTCTGTTTGGTTTCCTGCAATGTTTAGATGACTCATTCTCTTCCAAGAAATTTTAAAGAAAAGAGATCAGGCCGTGTGTTGGTGCACAAAGACTGCACTGTAAATTCCTTTTCTCCACTGCCTAGAAACCCCTTTGCTTCTTTATAGAGAAAGGAAAGCTCTGCAGCCCTCATTGTCTTGTACTTGGCTTCATCAGCGTTGTTGTTCCTAGGAATAAATGTGCTCCTTGTCTTTGGGTGGGGCTCCCTCTTAGCTTCGCAGCTCCTTTAACCCCTCTGAAGAGATCTGCGCGGAAGCACTTCCTGATGCCTTGCTTTCCCTGAAGGCATACTGTTAAGGCTGCTGAGACAGAGAACAGGTGGCCCTTTATCATCTGTGAAAGGAGAGACACTGGCCAGTTCCTGCCTGTCTTCTGGGTCAGTATTGCACCTGATAGGAGCTTTAATTGTATATTTTAACTGAGCCAGCTACACATGTGTGCCCAGTTCAGCAGAGGGGAGTGGTAAATCTGATTGCTTCAGCAGCTTGTTCAAATAAACAGGGATAACATTTCGTTGGTCCTCCCGACTAATCAGAACACTAAAGGAAACATCTGCTTGTCTTAATTGCTATTTTATTGGTTAGGCTTTCCCTCCTCTCCCCCTCCCTTCCTCTTCCCACTCCTGGACTCCTACTAGTTTATTTAAGTCACAGCCAAGCAACATAGCATAGGATCAAGTCCTATCTCATCTAACCTTTGCCATTTAAACATAAGGAATAGGGTGAGAAGGGCTGGAAGGCTGGCAAGGGGAGCTGCTGGAGCTGGGAGGGAAGGTGGACACTTGACAGTGGTGCTCAGCTCTCTTCTGACGGGAGTCATTTTCTCCTCTCTTCACCTACCAGGGCAGTGTCAAATGCCAGTCTTAATGTCCTGTAACCTCCAGGACAAAGTCAGATTCTGTTGTGAGTTCCCCAGGAGCTTTGTTCATCCGACTTAAGTCAGGCAGAACCCCAAGCCCTCAGATGTTGGCCATTGCTCCTCTTTTGCTTCTGTGGAGCACATCCTTCGCCACCATGGGAGGGCCTGCAGGGTGAAGTTATAGATAAGAGGCATTCTTTCTTGTGGCTTTTCCAAGCAGTTGAAAACTGCTCTTTCCCAGATTATTAAATGAAAGGTACTAGGAATGGGAAATCTAAAACAGGCAAGGTGCCCCTGAAGCTTTCGTTTTTTTTTTTTTTTTTTTTTTTTTTTTTTTTTTTGCTAGCATCTGGGTCCTTGCAGAGAATTTGCATGTTGCCTTTTACTCTGCTCTGAAGTCAGCCTGTTTAGTTCTATTATGGATATATTGTTAGAAATATGTTCCAGCCCCCAAGAGAGAGTCCACCATTCCAGTTGAAGTGTCTCTAAAAGGCAGAACTTTAATGTTGGTCAAGAGTAAACAAGAGAAGTTTTACTCTTGATCACACAAGGCCAGGAAATGTTCTTGGTTTTTATTCTAAAGCAGGGGGTGACTTTCTTCCATTGGATAGAGTCCCACCTCAGTCTTTCACGATTGGCTAGCAATGTAAGAATCAGCACGAAGGAAATAAAGGGGCCAGACATATATGTTCCAAGAGTGCATTGGAGCCTTGAATGAATAAGAGGTTTTTTGGTTTTGGTTTTGGTTTTTTTCAGTGTGGGGACGGACGAGGACTTAAAGTACTTACATAAGGGTTTTAAACAAGGTGGAGGAGATTAAAAAAAAAAAAAAAAAGATTTGAATTCTCTTTGTTATAAACAAAAGTTTTATGTGTTTGACAGAAAAGACTAATGTTTCTTACAGTAAGGAGACAGGCAAAACGTCATGTAGAACGATTGAATAGTAGAGGTTGGTGTCACAGTAAGCTTCAACTGTCAACTTGACATAATCCTAGAGTCAACTGGGAAGGGGCAGCCTCAGCTGAGGAATCCCTGTAAGATTGTCCTGTAGTGGCTTATCTGTGGGACATTTTTTTAAATTGCTAATTGATGTAGGAGGGCTTAGCCCACTGTGGGCAGTACCATTCTAGCAGGTAAACCTGGGCTGTATAAAGGATCTACCTGCCTCTGCCTTCCGAGTGCTGGGATTAAAGGTGTGTGCCGCCACCACCCTGGGCCATCCTGGCATCTTAACACATATGTGTCATTATATTTTGTTCTCACTTGTTTCCTCCCTCCTTCAGGGTTCTTTCTGTGTTCCTCCCTCCAGCTGTTTCCCTTTCTTCCCCCAGTTAACTCCAACTTCTGCTTTCTTAGTGCATGTATTCCATTACTCTATTTCCCAGCTCTCTTAAAATCTCTTCCTCCACTTTGATAATCTTTTTAGATCATGGCCTACACATACAATTTTAAGTCAAGATTCTTTGTAAGAGAACAAATGTGGTATTTACTTTTCTGAGTCTGACTTATTTCACTTAACATAGTTTCCAGTTATATCCATTTTCTTTCAAAAGTCATGACTTCACTTTCCTTTATGACTACATAAAATTTTATTCCTCTATTCACTTGTTGATGGACTTCTAGCATAATAATTCCATTTCCTGTCTATTACTTATATAGTCCTGTAGGTGTACTCCCAAGATTGGCATAGCTGGGTCATAGAGCTCTGTTTTAGTTTTTGAGAACCCAGCATTTGTTGTTACGGTTTTCTTGTGATACCATTCTGACTGGGGTGTGATGGAATCTAAAAGCAATTTAATTTGTATTTCTCTAATGCTAAGGATCTTAAACATTTTTCAAATATTTACTGGCCACTTGTATTTATTACTGTAGGAGCTATCTGTTCAGTTCATTAGCTGATTTATTGATTAGATGGGCTTTGGGTAGGCACCTGAGACGTTTATCCCAGTTTTGAAACTTAACACTTATTTGGGTATTTAATTTTTTAAGGTATTTGTGGATTATAGATAATCAGATGCATACTTGAAAAAGGCTTTTCTCCCGTTCTATAGGCTCTCTTCACTCCGGTAGTTGTTTCCTTCGCTATACAAAATACTTTTTTTTTTTTTAATTTGATGTAATCCACTTTCTCAGTTTTTAAGATTATTTCCTTGCTACTGGAGTTCTTTTCAGAAAGTCCTTGCAAATGCATACATCTTAAAATATCTTCCCTGTATTTTCCTCTAGATGTTTCCAAGTTCCAGATCTTACAGTAAGAGGGAAAGACTTTCATTTTACAGGAGAGAAATTAAGCCCAGAGAGATTGACCAGAGCAGACAAGTTTTAGCAAGTGCTGCAGTTTGGATATGAAATGTCCTTCATAGGCTCATGTGTTAGACGCTTGGTCCCCAGATGATGGTGCTATTTGGGAAGGTTTTAGAACCTTTAGGAGTTGGAAACTTCCTGGAAGAACGTGGCAGGCTTTGAAGTTTTATAGCCCATCTTTACAGCCTGTTCATTCTCTGTTTCCTGACTTGCCAGCTTCCCCATTCCTGCCACCAAGCCTTCCTCACCAAGAGGGAGTGTATCCTCTTGAACCATGCCTTCCTTAAATTGCTTCTTGAAAGGTATTTTGTCAAAGCAATAATATAACAAATATACAGCAGGTGATAGGAAAACTGAGCAGCAACTTTTGTAATTGCTAATTTGGGAGTCCTTCCACCCTGTTTTTAAAATTGCCAAGTACAAAACACATGAAAGAAGTCACACCTATGTTAAATTCCAATGAATACCCTAATGGGGGAAGCAAAGAACTCCTTCATAGTAAAGTGGCAAAACAGTTTTTATTTTAATAGAATTAATTTATTTGTTTATTGGTTTTTCTGAGGCAGAGTTTCTCTATGTAACCGCCCTAGATGTCCTGGAACTCACTCTGTAGACCAGGCTGGCCTTGAACTCAAGAGATCCGCCTGCCTCTGCCTCCCAAGTGCTGAGGTTAAAGACATGAACCACCACTTCCTGGTGCAAAACAGTTTTTGAAATGTTCAGGGTTGAGCTGGCAAGATGACTCAGTGGGTAAAGGCACTTGCTAACAGATCTGACAACCTGAGTTTGATGCCCAGAAACTACATGTTGGAGAGAGCTGACTCATGCAAGTTTTCTCTGACCACAGTGTACCCTGTTGGGCCCTGTGTGCACACAACACACACACCTTGAAAGGCGCAGTATGAATGGAAGGACTCGTCCTTTGCCCTGGAAATGAGCTATGATGAGTGTCATTAAGGGGCTGGAGATGCAGCCCCAGTGGTGGAGTGCTTGCCTGGCACCCACAAGACCCCCGGTTCAATTCTCAGTATGGATAAGTAAAAGCTTAGAAGTGTGCTTGAGTGTTGTAGTTATCTGGAGGACAACACCCTGGTGATACAATTGTTTTTATTCTCTGCCTTCTTGGGCTTGGCTTCTGACATTCAGTATAGAAGATGCATTTCTTTCCTGCTCCGTCATTCTTTTGTTCCTATTATTCTGTGTGGTTAGATGCCAACCTAGGGTGGGCAACAGCAGAGGATCAGAGAGCTGCTGCTGCTCAGAATTAGCCTCAACATATATTATAGAGTCAGGTAGTGTTAGCTAAATGTCGCAAGAAGTCATTACTGAAGAACTACTCTTTGCAAGTTTGGGAAAGAAATGAAGCAAGGGAGAATTGGGTGACCCTTAACATCTGTGCCAAAAAAAAAATGCACTCGATTTTAGGTGGTTTTTCCTTCTATGGAGAAGGAATGTGCAGGCCAATCCTGTAGGTCGTAGCTCGATGTAGTTTGGGTGCTGTCAGGTTAGAAGGACAATCCATTCCTGCTTGGAGTTTAGGGTTTTTGAGTTTAGGTCTTTGGATATCGTGTTTTTGGGTTTTTTTTTTTTTTTTTTTTTTTTTTTTGTCTTATCCTATTGTACATCTTACTTTCTTTAGTAATCCAGTGGAGTGGGTGCCTGAAAATATCTGAGAAAGCATGGTCTGCCTAGCCACAGTTGCTAGGTAGGATATGGCTCTCAGGCCTGCTGTTGAGACCAATTGAAAAGTCAAAGGCTATAACCCATTTTCCCTCTACATGATTACCTTTACTGGGCTATAGCAAGGGCTCGTTTCATTCCATTAAAACTCTGAGTAATCTGACCATAATTGGTTATCTGATTTGCTAGGTTAAATAACGGTCTGTAATTGAGTCTGTGCCATTTGTAGAGCCTGTGCTGCTCTTGCCGTTGCTGCCACCTCCCATCTCCTTCTGTTTTTCAATTAACCTTCCTTCTTCTTTTCTTTACAGAGTAAAGAAGTTGGCCAACAGCTCCAAGATGATTTGATGAAGGTCCTGAACGAGCTTTATTCGGTAAATCAGATAGGCCGCCTGGCTCTTTGATCCTAGAGAGAAGCAGCATTTGGAAGTTTGCAGCCATAATCACGTCAGCAACAGAACTCAGCTGAGGATAAGGACACAGCATATCCCCATTGGGGGTGACCCCACCCATATGTTTTTCCACATTCAAGTTTTTCTAAACCAAATGAGCCAAAAAATATTTTTCCAGTTGTGCAATCTTACTGTGGCTTCATCTGGGGCACCACTGAAAGAGAGCAGCCAAGGTCTAGGTTACCGGCACAGCTGTCACCATTACCAGCAAGCCAGGAACCCCAACTTCATAGCAAAGAATGTAGCTACATTGCACTACTGCTTGTTGGAAAGCATGTGTAGTCAGTCATAAGTTATGCATCAGATCTTAGATTAATTGTGGTTTGAGTTAGAGCAGATGCTATAAAGCGCAGATTCCTAAAGTCTGCAATGTAAAGTACCACTTCAGGCAAAGAGAATGTTGAAAACACAGCAGAGAGGTAAGCTATGGGCTTGGAGAAAAGAGCACAGTCTGCTTCGAACTCTCTCAGACAGCTTGTAGGCTGGTATGTGCTGTGTCCCAGAGTGCTGGTGGTTCATTTCTCCCAGCCATGTTTTGTTAATTATATTGGAAACATGCACCCACCAAGGAAGTTCTTGTTGCCATAGAAGAAATGCTTCAGTTGTACAACTTGTAGCTCTTATAGACCCTTTCTGAAGTTTGGTTGTATCAGCACTGTGTGTCAGTTTTCAGAATTGCCCTTATTTGTTTGAAGATGAAAATGATTTTCTGTATTTACTTGTCCCCCCTTCCCTTTTCCCCCTTCCTTGCTTCACCCCTTCCTTCCCAGGATGACGCAGTGGTGATATGCGTCACAAGTGTTTGGGATCAGAGAATTCCACATTCTTGATCCAGAAGCCTAGGTGTGGCCATTATGTCATGGCAACTGTTGGTAAATAGAGTAGAGTGGTCATCTAATTTGTCTCCAGTGATGCTCCAATTGTTTTGAATTTCTACTCTGTGACCCTTATACTCTGAAGCCAAATAATGGGCAGTACCCTTTGTACCCCAAGTTTTCATTTCTCTCAAATGAAGTTAAGACTTTTTAAAAATAGAATCATGGCACTCTGAGCCATTTTCAGACTGGATGAGTTTCCTGAACCTTATCTTTTCATTGCTTTACTTCTCTTTATTTTTAGAGCATCTTGTAGGTACCAAGAAGAACTGAGACTTGCCTCCAGGATAACAAGTGACACGTTATTCTAGGACTCCTTTTACTTTCCCAGTAAAAAGCATCTTGGGCCTTTGCTGTTTGCTGCTGCCTCTCAGGTCAAGCAGCAAACTCAGATCCAGCATACTACATTTGCAGTGAGGCAACAGAGGAAGAACTGTGTCTGAAGAACTGTTAGCTTTTACACAGAGTTGCAGATCACTTCATAAGTTTTGGCTTAAAAAGAAAATGGTAGTATGTAAACTGTGCTGGAATGAGGAAGAAAACCATGGAGCTTGCTGATCTGTCTGATGAAGGCCAAGCTGGGAGACCCAACCCCTACCCCTGTTTACTTTTTTTAATAGTTGTTTTGTGTGTGCATCAGGGCCCATTCTTGGAAGTTGGGTCTCTTCTGCCACCTTGTGGGATGTGGTCATGTAACTCAGGTCATTAGACCTCTGTCTACTCAGCCATCTCCCAGCCAAGACTTCTGTGATTAGTCTTCAGATCATTATTGGCCAGTTGCTTCTGTGGCCACCATGTGCCTTCAGTTACTACAGAGCATAAAGCTCTCTCACTAGCATTCACATGCAGAATTGGTGAGTGTGCTGCCCTTCTGCTTTGAGGTGAAATGATATACTTACTGTTTGTTCAAGTCCCAAGGAAGGCTTAGATTTTTACCTCTAAATGGAAAGAGAAAAATAGAAGAGGACACCAAGAAGTTCCAGAGAGGGCAGAACATTCTGGTACAGTGAGTCTTAAACAGGGCGATCTCCTCTCCCCCACCTCCCAACCCACAAAATGGAATGTGTGGCAATCTCTCCTGATGTTTTCAGTTGTCACAACTGGAGCAGTTGGTAGCTCAGTGTCATCTGAAAAGTAGAGGCCAAATATGATGCTAACATCCTACAATGTATGGGACAGTTTACCACAATAATTATCCAGCTCCAAATGTCAGTAGTACCGAGACTGAGAAAACTGGGTGTGCTGACTCTAGGCTGCTAAACTAGCCACGTGAGGTTCTATCCTGTCCTGACTATTAGCTACATGCAGTTGGAGGGATACTTCCCACTGCAAAAGTCAGCATGATGATGAGAGTTCATGTCAAGTTTGTTGGTTTTCCATCCTACTCTTCCCCAGAAGCAGCAACAAAACACTATGTTCTGATACCTGCATGCTGTGTGGCTATCAGTTATCAAGGAATTCATATTTCCAAAATACCACACTGGTTAAGAATCAAGTGAATTTGAAGGTTCTATATAGGTCATTAGAAAGGTTGTAGGATGAAATTAAAAGTTATTTCTTGTGTAGGGTAAGATTAGTTTAGGACTGATCTGAAATAGGCCTGAGATTAGGGTGATCCATCCCTTTTTGCTGGTTAGCCTAGTGCTTATGAAGAGAGAACCAGATATGGTCAGACACTTTCAATTCAGCACTTGAGAAGCAGCGGCAGGTGGATCTGTTGAGTTCATCGAGGCCAGCCTGGTCTTACAGGCCAGCCAGGGCTACACACTTTCTGGGGACATATTTTCAGTGCTGAATTGGTAGTCCTAAGGAAAGCAGGATGTTGGTCACCCTGCATGAGATAGTGGTTTCCTCAAGTAGGAAGTTGATAGTACTGCATAGTGGCTTTGGAAAGCTATTTGCTGTACATAAACTCTTTGGGGAGAGTTTCTTCTAAGTATTTCCCTTGTTTGCTCTATGTAAGAAAACAGGAAAGAATCTCTGCTTTCACTGGCCCTGTCAGCAGTAGGAATTATTTGTCATTCATGTGGCACTGGAAAAAGAGATCAGGGTATTAAGAAACCCTCTTTATTTCTCAGTGCTCTTCTTACACCTGCCCCTATTCCCCATGAATACTTTTTTGGAGGGGACCAATTACTCAAGGGTTGATAATCTAAGTACTTTCAAACCTTGATGACCCATGGGGCAGAGCCCAGGTAGTTCTAAATACAGATGCCTTTGAACAAGAGATCCAGAGTCCCACCATAAGTAGCCAGCTGCCCCTCTGCACCTTCTGCTTCTGCTCGCAGGGGCTTTGATTTCCCTGACTTAGCATTCTGTGCCAGGGGGAGTTTCCCACAGCTGTTCTTCCAGAGAGCAGCCCCAGTGATTCTTGCACATATGTGTGCTGGTCCATTATCCCTCTGTCCATCACAATGAGCTGGCTAGCTTGTAAGCCATGGTAAAGTGGTTTTCATTTTCTTTCTGATGTTGTAGGAATGCCTTTGAAGTCAGAGCGCAGTGCTTCCCAAAGAACTCTGGGATTGTCTGCCTCAACTGTACAGAGAGGCTGTGTCTGGAAAATCCCAGGAAGCCCCCACAGAAAAGAGTGTATATGGAGGCAGGGAAGCCACATGGATTGACTATGAAGAGCCAACTTGAAAGAGAGAGAGAGAGAAGAGGTAGTGGGACTCTCTGGGACTGTCTTTACCTCAGAGGTTTTATCCTTCGGTACTATCCCTGAATCCCTCAATATGTCTCCTTGACTTGGTGCAGCAGCTGGTTGCAAAGCTGCTTTAAATTGAAATTCAGCACCTGTTCCCTTGAAACACTGTCAGCTAGTAGTCCCCTGATACTGTTTGTCTGTTTGACCCTATCATTAGGCACTAGAGATACAAAGGCAAATAAAAGATAGTACTGAAAACAAGGCATTTCATTTTAATGTTGGGGGAGGGGTGAAGCAGCTAGTAAAACTGAGATAACTCTTTTACATATCTGCAGGGAGGGACTGGGTCACGTTCCTTGGAACGGTACAAGAATTCAGTCTTAATCGCCAGTTGCCAAGAACTCTTATGTTTTTCATCCTATATTCTCCCTAACTTCCTTCACTGAGGTCTTATTTCATGGTGCTGTATCTTTTCCATTCTCATTCTCTCTCTAGGGCTCTTACTGATAAACTTTTCAGCCTTTTCTCCCTCTAGACTGTGTTTCCTACATATTGCTTATTTTGGTCTTGCTTAATCTAGAAAACATTAGGAACCTCTCTCTCTCTCTCTCTCTCTCTCTCTCTCTCTGTGTGTGTGTGTGTGTGTGTGTGTGTGTGTGTGTGTGTGTGTGTGTGTGTGTGTGTATGTACGCACACACGCGTGCACCCATGTGCTTTTGAGAAAGGGTTTCTCTATGTAACCCTCACTGTCCTAGAACTGGCTCTGTAGACCAGGCTAGCCTCGAAGCCAAAGATCCACCTGCCTCTGCCTCCTGAATGCTGAGACTAAAGGCATGTGCCACCATGCCTGGCTGTCTGCTTATATTTTAAAGTGAGGCATATATGACATTTCCCAACTTTGGAAGAGAATGCAAAGGAAAAAGTCATGCTATCTTTGAGATTTTAATTTCTTAGATTGGGTAATGTTTTATTTTCTTTTAATCTTTACATTCTTTAAGGGTAAGGAACAATATATATAGTTGTTTTAGTCATTGTTATCTAGTAACATAACTTTTGGAGTGATTTCATTTCCCATGTTCATTTGCCATGTTTCCTTTTTATCCTGTACTTCATAAAATAAAAATTCACTGTTTTAGAAATTACTTTTAACATTGGGAAGTGGTGGTGCAGGCCTTTAATCCTGGCACTTGAGAGGCAGAGGCAGGCAGAGCTCTGAGTTTGAGGCCAGCTCTACGGAGCAAGTTCCAGGACAGCCAGGGCTATACAGAATTTCTTTCTTGAAACTACTCTCACCCCACCCCCCAAAAGATACTGTTACAATGCTTTACTCTAGTGCTTGAATTCCTTAATCACATTCAAGTAAGAAAAAGAAAGAGGAGTCCCTCATCTGTCCTTCCTCAGCCAGGATAGCAGATGCCTTTCTTACCCTTTCACCAGGAAGAATAGTAATCTGGTCAAATTTTCTCTTTAATGCCATTGGTTGTTGATATACAGAGTATAAGCAGGGTGGAACTTCCAGGAAATGATGTCATGTTCGGAGTAAGGTGAATATTTAAATTACTCTGTATTTAAAATGAGACATAATTGAGACTGCACTGTACCTCAGTATTCTTTATTCCTTCTTGCAACTCCAGGTGATCCTAAATATACCCACAAGTCCCCAGGTTTCCCCAGCTTCAGCACCACTGACATTCTTAAACAGACACTCTGTTGTTATGGACTCTCCATGTATTCCTGTCTCTACCTACTAGCAACCTCTAAGTGATTAAGATAAAAAATATTTCCAGACATTGCCAATTATTATCTGAGGTCTAAAACAGCCCCTGATTGAGGCACTGCCCTCAGTTGAGCACTTTCATTCCTAAAGAGATCAGTTTCTTTCTTCAGGGTTCCCTCAGCTGTCCTTTACCTTTCCTACCAGCTAGTTCAGCTTCGGTCCTATGCAGATAGTCACTGTGACTTAGTGGATAAGATGTGGACTTTGAAGTTAGATAGACCTAGGTTTGAATGTAGGGAGACACAGTAACCACGCCTCCTAAGGGCTGGTCAAGGTGAGGTCAGGATGACTTGGGATAGGTTTTTTAAGGGGCTGCAAGCACATGGGAGCCCCTCTCTCTGGCCTAGCTGCCTCGCTGCCCCTGGCACGCTCTGGCTTGCGTTTGGCTGGTGTTTATCTGAATAAAGATATTCAGATTTTCAGATATTCAGATTTGCTCTCGTTATATTGAATTCTGACTCTGCCATTTACCTAGTTGTAAGACTTTGGGTACCATAGGTAATGTCATTGAGACCTACTTCCTTATCTGTCTTTAGATGTACAAATACTAACATGTCTTTTTTTAAAAGACTTACTTATTTATTATGTATACCGTGTTCTGCCTGCATGTATCCCTGTAGGTAAGAAGAGGGCACCAGATCTCATTATGGATGGTTGTGAGCCACCATGTGGTTGCTGGGAATTGAACTCAAGACCTCTGGAAGAGCAGACAGTGCTCTTAACCTCTGAGCCATCTATCCAGCCCCACTAACATGTCGTTCATAAAGTTATTGTGAGGATTAAGTCAAGTAGCACACATAAAATCCCTGGCACACAGTGTGTACGGAAATGCTAGAGATTATTACTAATATTAAAAGGTGCTTTTCTGTTGTCAGCCACACAAAAGTACACTCTACTCCTAGATTTTCTATTTCTCCTTTTCAAAGAAACCTCATGGCATCAAAGTTTCAGTACTCATGAATTTCCAATTGCTTGATTTATTATTGTATTTTAATTTGGAAGCTGCCTATGTGGAAACAGAAATTTCCTGCAGAGTAAGGTCAGCTCCTGTGTGGCTGGAAGTAATATATTTGAGAGGACTAAAAATTAGCTGAGATTCTATCTTCTGGCCTTCTTGCCAAGAAATAATATTCAATTCCTGGACAATAGCTCTTTTGGAAAATTTGAAAATTTTATCCCTCGCCCCTCCCTTCCCCCATTCCCTGTCTGTTTTTTAAGGCAAGGTCTCTATGTAGTCTTGGGTGTCCTAGAACTCGCTATGTGGACCAGGCTGGCCTTGAACTCACTGAAATCTTCCTGTACTACTTCTGGAGTGCAGGAATTAAAGGCATGTACCACTATACCCAACCCTATGTCCCCCGCCTTATGTTACTTTCTGCTTGTGGCCAATCCCAGTTACACTTGATATGTAATTTCTTCTTTCAAAGCCTCTTACCTGAATTATGCAGGTCTACAGCCTTCACAGGACATTGTTTGGGCTGTAGAATTGTTAAATGAATGAAACTAACAAGGGGTGGTAACTGCTATTGACGTGTTTCTGTGAGAGCAAGTGTCTAATGAGATAAAGCAGACCAGAACATTTGGAACTTTTTCTTCTTCCTTGCTTTATATTTGAAAATATAGAGTATTCCTTTGGTCATGTTGCCTTTTGCCTTTAGGGTCTGAAAGAGGTGTTGTTATTTCTTGTTTTACTTAGTATCACTCGGTGACTAAGCAATAAAGATTACTGAGCCAATATAAAGGTCATGCTTACAGATAATGATGAATGAAAGTAAAAACATTGATGAAACTTATATGGAATCATTGCAGTAACCATCCTATACTTATGCATGGTCCTTCATATATATGTATTGAACCAGACATTCCCTGGAGGAATATGAATATTGCTTCATGTAGAGTTGATGCCATTTGTGTGACCTCTGGATGGAAATGCCTTGCAGGTCATGAAAACATACCACATGTACAATGCTGACAGTATCAGTGCTCAGAGCAAACTAAAGGAAGCAGAGAAGCAAGAAGAGAAGCAAATTGGTAAATCAGTGAAGCAAGAGGACCGGCAGACACCCCGCTCCCCTGATTCCACTGCCAATGTCCGCATTGAGGAGAAACATGTCCGGAGGAGCTCTGTGAAGAAGATTGAGAAGATGAAGGAGAAGGTAGATGTGCTCTGGCAACTCTAGAGACAGAAAGGGATGTTCAGAAGGCAGGATTGAGGAATTCCCCAGTAGGTGTCATGAAGAGCTAAACAAAGCAGCTCTAGTTCCTTTAGTGCCGAATCATTCTTTGTCTTACCATGAATCCTAGCTATTGGAGAACCTAAGCATATGAATTCTCAGACTTCAATTTCAAGTGTATTGACAAGAATCAGTAGTCACCTTACTCAGCTCATTTTCCAAATGGAGTTGAATGTCCTATTGCTTTAAGAAGTAGGGGAGACTGTGGACCTTGTAGTTTGGCTTTAAAATACCAGGGTTCACGGGAGACGTGGAAGTACCTTCTCCAGGGTGACAGCAAGGGTGGAGAATAGTATGTGAAGACAGAATCAAAGTAGAGTACACATCTGAACCATATTCATCTCATTAATCAGAATTAGAATCCAGCTTAAAGCAGATGTACACAGGGAGTAGCAGCAAAGTGGAAGCTCTTGGCGTGCTGTCCTTCACCTCTCACAGAACAGTTTTGACCTCTATTTTAAAAAGTAATAGTGATGGGTCAGCAAAATGGCTCATCGGATAAGTCACTGCCACTGAGCCTGACAACCCGAGTTCAATCCCAGGAACCCACATGATAGGAGAGAAATGACTTCTACAAATTGCCCTCCAATCTCCACAAAAACACAAAGGCATATGTGCATGGAAACACACACACACACACATACCACATCATATGAAATAAGTAAACATTTTTAATGTTTTTAACTTTAAAAAATGACTAAAAGTGAACTTGTGTTTTCTTTTTAGCGACAAGCCAAGTACACAGAGAATAAGCTGAAGGCCATTAAAGCCCGGAATGAGTACTTACTGGCTTTGGAGGCAACCAATGCATCTGTCTTCAAGTACTATATCCATGACCTGTCTGATATTATCGATGTAAGTACTTAAAGCTGGTGTGGGAGGCTGTGGGTATCTCTTTGCCTCATTTCAGAAGCCTACACTTCACATGTTCCCCATTTCTGTGTTCAGACATGTTGGCCACTTTGAGACCAATTTGAAGGTAGCAGCCATGATCCACTGTGTAAAGGTGATGCACTTTACACTTGATATCATTCATTCCTCACAGCATTCATGAGAGAAAAGCAAATACCATCTATAATATTGACTGACATTCAGAGAGTTTAGTGATTTACCCAGAATTAGTAAAAGGCTGAGACAAAATTTGTACCAAATTCTGATTCCTAAACCCATGTGCTCTTCTGTTTGTCAAATAATAGTCTCTTATATCAGAAGCTTGTAGAAAGAAGCAACACAAGAGTTAAAATGCCTTCCTTTATGTTTATATAACAATCCATGTTTCTTGTTGTTTTCTAATTTCATTGTCACATCACTCTTATAGATACTCAATGCTCTCTTAATTTGTGATCCAGAGAGCTTAGAGACCTACTTGCCCAAGGTTTTGGGTCTGCATTGTGCTGCAGACTAGGGTCCTATCTAGATGGCATCCAGATGCTACTGCTATCTGCTCTGTTCTCTTTTGAGAAAATGGCACAAAAATGAAAAAAGGAAGGGGGGCTAGTACGCATACATGTTTTATTTGTGGGTTACGCTTTGCTTTGATTTCTTACTGCTTCTCCTCAATCTCTGTGTCCTAAAATGTCTCTCACATTCAGAATGTAGTCCAGCCCAATTCCTGGACCAGCTTTGTATGAAGCTATGTAAGCAAACCCTTTCTCATGTCTTCTTTGAGTCACCAAAGTGCGCCTGGAGCCAGCTGATTGAGCATCAGCAGTCCAGTCTCTAGGACATCAGCAGTATTCTTTCTGAGACCTGGTATCTGCCTTGGGTTCTTGTCAATAGCAGCTGAGCTTGCAAGACTCAGCACGTGGTTTTCCACCTTGGTTTCTTCACAAGCATACCTGCTATGCTTTACATCATGTGGGGAATCTGGGCGCAGATTCACTATTATATAACTGATTAGCACATCTTAGGCTTGCTTCTGAACTAATCTGGAACCCTGCTCTATTTCCTACCACTCTACCCCTAGTAAAATAAAGACCTGGACTGTTTAAATCTGGCCTACATCAGGGTTGCTGGGGGAACTTTTCTAAAATACAGACTAGTTTCCTTTCAGCCAGGGAGTTTTGATCTGTAGGGTTTGGCCTCCTAAGGCCTTAGATGTCATCGTCTCAGCTGGTAAGTGGAGCCTTGGTCTGCATTCAGGCTCCTCTTTGTTCTCTTTGCTTGTTGATGCCAATCTGAACACTGTCCTTCAGTGGAGGTCAAACCCTACACCAGTCTTTTTATTCTTCTCCTTCACTGTTGGTAGAGGCCCATTCTCAGCATGAGGAAGACGGTTGGTCACTTTTTATGCCCACTGTCTGCTATTTCTCTCCCATTTGGTAAAATAAATAAGATTAAGAAATTAGACTAGACAAGGTATTGCACCCCCTTTACTGGTTTGTCCTCTTTCCTTTGCCTCTAGAGGATATGTGTACCAGTTTCAAAAAATCGCTTACTTCAGAGAAAAGAGGATTTTGCTCTGTGAGTTACAACCTTTGTAGTACATGAGCAGATGTTTTAAAAAACATGTAAGAAGCAAACTGTTTTGTATTTTGTTTCCCCTGATAATAAATAAATGGCCTGTTGAGAGCCTAACTGATAGGATGTGATTTGAAGAGCCATTGGAAAAGAAGACAGCCTTTGTAATGCTTACTCAACAAGGCATAGGTGTAGGGGTGGTAAACAAGTCCAGGGTGGCAGCATTCCAGGCCATGAGTAAATTTGTTCTTGTTTGGGTTCTATTTTGACTGTATCATATTTGTTTGTTGTTTGTTTGTTTGTTTGTTTATTTTTTAGAATCAAGGTTACTTTGTTTTATTTTGTTTTTTCGAGACAGGGTTTCTCTGTGTAGCCCTGGCTCTCCTGGAATTCACTCTATAGACCAGGCTGGCCTTGAATTTACAGAGATCCACCTGACTCTGCCTTCTGAGTGCTGGGATTAAAGGCAGGTGTCACCACACCTGGTAAAGGTTACTCTTTTTTGTTTGTTTGTTTGTTTGTTTGTTTTTCAAGACAGGGTTTCTCTGTGTAGCTTTGGAGCCTATTCTGGCACTTGCTCTGGAGACCAGGCTGGCCTCGAAGTTACAGAGATCTGCCTGCCTCTGCCTCCCGAGTCCTGGAACTAAAGACGTGCACCACCAAAGCCCAGCAAGGTTACTCTTTTTAAAAAGCTGTTATAATAGTATTTCTATTCTCTATAACCACTTAGTACATTTATGGGGCACAGTGTGTGTTCAGCATCAGTGTTACAAATAGAATGTAAATGTTTTTACCTAAGAGAAGAGATATTCGTATGCCCTAGTTTTCTCAAACCATGAACCATGATCCATTAAGGGAGCAATAAAATCATTTTTATGCATTTAACTTATTTCATATGATTAGACTAGAATAGGGGAGAAAATATTAGATTGTATCACAATATTATATGGATGAGATTTTTTTGTAATTTTTATTTTAGGGGTGCATGTGTGTGTGTGTGTGTGATGTATTTCTTACTGTGAGCTGAAGGTTAAAATGAAGGTCACTGTAAGTCTCTTTTAAGATCCAAGAAGATAGGAACCAAGACTTACTTTACCTTAAGTAGTAATATGTAGCTGAGCACATAGTTTTTTAAGGAGGGAAAAATTATCTCCTAAATCAAGATTTGCATTTAAATTTTGTCCTTTTAATGTTCTGTTCATGTATAATTTACATTTAATGATTAATCAAGTTGATTGATTGGTTTGATTGTTACAGTTTGAAGAGTTTGTGAGAAATTCACATATTCTTGTAACCTGTATTTTTATTGAGATACAGAATAAGTACCATTAGCAGCAAACACCTGGAATCTCAGCACTTAGGAGGTAGAAGCAATAAGGGCATTAAAGACAGGCTAGGCTCTGTTGCTGTCTCGAAGCAGCAAAGAAACACAAAATATGAAAGATACATTCTCATTACTTGAAGGCAATCATTATTTAGCTCTTTCACCCTTAAATTAATATTGCCTGTTGGAGAATTTCACAAAGCTGGGATTTTACAGAATATAATTTATTTTATTTATTACTTGAGTATATATGGACATATACATACCACAGTGTATGTGTGGAGGCCAGGAGACAACTTTGTGGACTCATTTTTCTCTTTCCACTTCTACTTTTATGTGTTGTTTTTCATTTCTGTTGCTGTGATAAATACCTTAACAAAAAGCAACTTCAGAAAGAAAACATTTATTTAGTTATAATCCCAAGTTATAGTCCATCGTTTTAGGGAAGTTAAGGCAGGAACTCAAATAGCTAGTCCTATTACATATTTAGTCAAGAGAATATGCCTGCCTGCCTGTCACTTGCTTGCTTTCAGCTAGTTTTTTTTTTTTTTTTGCCTCATTTATAGTTTAGGACTCTATTAGAGGGAAGGGTGCTGCCTACAATGGGCTGGGTCTTTTTACATCAATTAATGCTCCAGACATTTCCACAGACCAACTTGATATAGCTAATTTCTTGTTGAGACTCTCTTACCAGATGAGGTAGGTTTCATCAAGCCAACAGTTAAAACAAAACAGGACACATGAGTTCTGGGGTCTGATCTCAAGTCAGCAGGTTTGCACAGCAAGTGTTTTTACCCACTGAGCCATCTTGCTGGCTCCAGAATATAGTTTTTGCAATTTTTTTTCCACCCAGGATATTTTTTTAGCATCATCCACATTGTTTGCATCTATCTTCCTTTTTCATGCTGTTCTATGCAATTAAAATTGCCAAAACTGTTCTGTAGCAAAGAAGCAAAGAGTGAGTAGGGAGCCTGGGTATGCTGGCTTCATGATCTCAGCAGTATCCAGAAGTTGCTTCAAGACATGGGATTAGTGTCATTCCAGGCCATTATTGCATGTGTCATATGCCACCATTCTACCTCCTTTTGGGTTTGACTCAATCTGCATTTAAGGCACTGAGCATAAGTAAAAAATTATTTTTAATAGGTCTCATTAAACTGACATAAGGACTAGCTTCCGATTTCTTTGTATAGTATAATAAAAGATTTAATGTAAACTCAAACTATAAGAATCCACATGAGACATCATACACATACTGGGGAAAACTTGACTCTAGGCAAGGAAGATATTTTAATCTCACCTGGTAGTTTCTAAGAACTGGAGGAGCCTGTTGTGGTATTTCTTCACCTGTATCCCTATCTCTTGGCCTCTGAGCAGATGGGTAAGTGAAGTACCCGGCGTTGTTGTCGTGGGTAGCTGAGTATTGGATAGAAAGTCTGTGATGCCATATATACCCAAATTGGACACAAAAGAACTTGGCTTTCCCAATATGATGGTTTTATTGAAGGCAGTTGTTTCTCTTCCATATGAATTTGAAAGGTGATATGAAACACTCATTTGTCTATTCTAGGTTTTCTCTAGATTCTCTAAGGGAGACTAGCAACTGGTGAAAGGATAACGAACTGTGACTAAAGTTTACACATTGGGATGGTCTGTTACTCAATTTTATATAAAAAATTATATGTTTCCTGCAAGTTTTTTTATAGCATTTATGTAACATAGAAATGGCTAAGGAAACCTTACATGACCATGGAACTCACCAAAATGGAAAGCATACTTTATTTCCAGTATAAACAAAATTGTCTGTTTCCTCTATTCATTGGGGTCCTCCTGGGAAATATTCAAATCTCATTTACTTAGCCTTGCCAGGTACTGCTTCTTTGCTGAAGGCTGAGTTTCTGTCCACATCTCCTGGGCTAACTGAAGGCATGTCAGAACCAGAGAGCACATTCTGAGTCTGACCTTGAATCACTGGCCCTGAGAAGCTACAGATGGTCATCCAGAGGTTTGCCCCTTGCAGGTCTTAGGTTATAGACGTAGAACATCTGGGGCAGTATGCAGCCCATCTATCTAGATGATTTCTTGAGAGGCTGGAGTCTTTGACTGTGGCATCCATCAGTCAACTGTATTGAATATCTTCTGTGAATGAGACCTTATAAGAAAAATTGTAAACAAAAATAAGATACAGAAAGCCCTAAGATACCTACTTTCTGGTTGGGGTAATATGAAATGGCAGGCCTCAGAATGACTGTGTGTATTAGGGTCATATGAAGGTGAATGCAATCGGGTCCAAGTGGACCAGGAATGCAGGGCTGGCTGGCTTCTGAGAATTTAATTTGGATCTTAAAGATTGAGTCCATTTCCAGCAGGTTTCAAGAAAAGAACTGCTAGGAACTGAAGGGTAGAGGTCCACAGATTGGGAGATGCTGGTGATTGCTGCTGGTTTTGAGTCTGCACAGTGCCAGATGTGTTAAGTGTATTGTCCATTTGCTGTCCAACCATCTACAAAGCTGGTATTTCCCCCATTTTCCGCCCAGGGGGATAAACTAGCTTTCTAAAGGCTAGAGGCCTATGCTTTTTCAACACTCTGTCCTATGCAGGAAGTATGTCACTGGCATTCAACAGAAGAGGCTAAAGGTGGACATAAAGAGAGGTGATGTTGAGTAGATAGACTATATACACACAGATTACAGTTTTGATTTTTGTTTTGTTTCCTATTTAACTTTGGTCAAGTTAGGTTATTTAGTGAAATAACCTAAATAAGTTTTCATCTTCCCTAGTGTGGAAAACTAAGCTAATACAGACTTCAGTGGGAGTAATAGTGAAGATTAAGATGAAGAATGTACATAATACTTAGTTCACTGTCTGACATGTGAACTTTAGTGGACAGAACCGTTCTTTACATGTACAAACTAAAGGTGACTTTTACCTTGGGCAGGGATAAGTATTTTAGGTTCTTCAACAGGGGTGATTAAATCACATCATTAGGACAGTTTGCAAACAGCTTTGTTGTAAAATAAGGGATGGACTAGGATAGAGATAGTAAGAATGGAGAGGAAAGTGAAGATTTCAGCAGGGCCCTCCCTCCCCCTAGCTGTCCCCCAGTCCCCCGCCACACAGCACTACACCACTAACTACAGAGTTCATCTCAGGGACTATAGAGAGCTAGGCAAGAGGATTTGCAGGTTCAACAGCATCTCCTAGAGGAGGAAGGGGCCCTCCCTGCACGTGCAGTTTCTCAATCAGCCGCCTTTGTCTGGATTCCACTTGCTCTTCCTCCAACTGAATTGAATGTTTTCCCATCCTCTGGCTATAGTTATGCTGTCACTGCTGTTACTCTGCTGAAGCCAAGCACCTGCCAGCGTCTGTTGGCATTGCACCAGAGCTCAGCCCGATGTGTGCTCCATTGCTGAGCTTCTTGTCAGATGCCTGGAAGGAGGCGGCCTGTCACATGTTTTTTCTTCCCCAATAGTGGCTGTTCCTGAAGTGATCATGATGAGAAGGAAATGCTAGGGAAATTAATTTGATGCTTATTGATGCATTGAAATTACAATCAGGCAGATGGCCTTACTCTTATCCAGAGATTTTCCTCTGACATTTCCTCTCAGGCTCTGGACATCAAAGCTGTGTAAATAATAGAGGCGATAATTGATGGCCAAGGAGTTTGGATTCTGGGTCTTTATTGGAGGGGTAGGGAATGTTGTCATAGTGTTACAGAATACCATTGCTGAAAAGAGCTTTGGGGATTACATTTAATCCAAGGATTTTTCGGGCTTTTCTTAAGAACTTATTCTTCAAACCAGACCACACATAGAATCCCAGTTTACTAAATAGGAAAGTGAGCAGAGCTGTCTTGGTTGAAGTAAAGATAAAAAGGCCCCCAGACCTGCTAAGTAGCCCTCCTCTCCACTTCCTAAGGGGAACCTGAGTGCTGACACTGAAATTTAGAGCTGTGATATGTAGCTTAAAAACCACTAGACTGTCAAGGAAACAGGTCTAGGGATAGGAGTAGCTTTTCCAAGGTTGTTTCATTCTACCTTTACTGTTTTGTGTTTTTCCTCTATGTGTGTGTGTGTGTGTCTGTGTGTGTGTGTACACACTAACATATGTAAGGGTGCATACACATGTGTGAGGGGCCAGAGGACAACTTCAAGTATCATTCCTTCTCATCACAGTTGTCTTGTTCTGTTTTTGATTTTTTGTTGTTGTTGTTTAGTGTGTGTGTGTGTGTGTGTGTGTAATAAATATGTGCATATGAGTGCAGGTGCCTATGTGAGTCTAGAAGAAAGAATTAGATCTCCTGGACCTGGAGTTATAAGCAGTTATGAGCTTCGAACATGAATGCTAGGAACCAAACTCAGGTCTTTTGTCAGAGAAGTAAGCACTGCTAACTACACAACCATCTCTCAAGCCCTGACCTTGTGTTTTTGAGACAGGATTCTTGAAGGTTCATCTTAGCCAGCTGACCATCAAGCCCCTTTCTCCACCTCTTCAGTGTTAGGATTACAGACCCCTCACCCAGCTCGTTTACATAGGTTTGTGATCAAGCATAAGTCCTCGTATTTGCACCCAAGGACTTTACTAATTGAGCTATCCCTTTAGCCCTGGTTTTAGTTGTTTGTTTAAAGACAGAGACTGGCTTTGAATTGACTATATAGCTGAGGATTGAGGGTGACGTTGAACTTCTGATCCTCCTCTGCTGCCTTCCACTTCTGAGTGCTTGAAGTTACAGGCCTGCACCACCACACCCAGTCTATGCAGTGCTGGGGATCAAACCTAAGTCTTCATGCATGCTAGACAAACCCTCTTCCAGTTGACCAACATTCCCCAACCCCTACAATTGCCTCTTTTGTAGCCTTTTCATTTTTGTTGTTGAACATCAGGGATGATAAGAATTTCTCCAGTAATACTTTAGAACTTTTTAGTTTAGTTTTCTTCAGCTCAGGCTTGTCGCAGAACACTGGAAATTGATGTCATGACTCGCATCAACCTTCTATTCCCTCCTTCCCCACCTACCTAGATTTGAGTGTACGTGAATTTGTTGCTAAGGCAGCACTCCAGATTTTTGACCCCTGAATACTGCATTGGCCCGGCAAACTTGCTGTGTAGTGACTTCTAACTATAGCCGCCCTCGAGGACCCATGGCAAGCTGCATTATTATTATTGTTGAATTTTGTTGTCATGACATCCCCAGACAAACCAGAAAATAGAACAGAATTCTTTAACTCTTGGCCATTCTCATTTTTATGCAATAGCAGTTCATTAACTCTTATCATTGGGTTCTTAGAGATTTACTTCTGTCTAACCACCTTAGTGCCCTACATGGTATGCCTAACCACTGACCTAGGAGGCCCAGGTCTTGGAAATCATAATGTCAACTTCCTTCCTGTCACCTTGATATGGTCAAATATGTCCCAGAGACCACTTCCCTTTTTGTCAGGCCCTGAGATATCTGTGGTATGCTTATGTGCCTTTTCCTTCCCACAGCAGTGTTGTGACCTAGGCTACCACGCTAGCCTGAACCGGGCCCTGCGTACTTTCTTGTCTGCTGAATTAAATCTGGAGCAATCAAAGCATGAGGGTCTGGATGCTATTGAAAATGCAGTAGAAAACCTAGATGCCACCAGTGACAAGCAGCGACTCATGGAGATGTACAACAATGTTTTCTGCCCCCCTATGAAATTTGAATTCCAGCCCCACATGGGAGATATGGTAAGGCCCTTCCCCATCCTGTACCTTTTCTCAAACTGACTTGAATGTACTAGATGTGTATATAGTTTTATTACATCTAGGCGACATCCAAAGGAGAGGGGGCTTCCTGTCAGGTAAGTTTCACTCTATTCTTTCACACCCTGCAGTATATCTCTTTGATTTTGACTGATGTGCTTATCCCTGAGCATAGCTTCATTAGTTCCATCTAATTCAGCTGGCCTGAGCTGTCGAGTGGATGGTCTCCCAGAGGCTAATCCACCCTATCCCAAGGGAACTGTGTCCCAGAAACCTGACTGGAGTGGCTAGGGAATAAAGAAAAGCACAGGTACGTGTACAGAAAAGCAAGTTTCACGTAGGTTGTGCTAGCTCTGATGGAGGATACCAACTACAGAATAAACCAAGACCTCAGCCTGTTTATATGTACAGCACAAGGAGAGGAGTTAGCTGGTATTGGTAGGAGGTATCTGTAGGCCAGCAGTCTCCAGCTATGCGCATCCTAGATGTGGAAGCTCCAGTTGATTTTGTGTGCATTGATCAGTTGTTCATAAACACTTGTTCTTGTGCACACTGTTAACATTCACGTTCAGACCAGAGGAAGGCTTTGCCAGTCCCAAGTCTGACCAGCATGGGGAAGGCTTTGCCATTCCCCATGGTCCTTGACATGGCCAGGCCCATGTCAACAATGCACATTCACTTAGGACTTCATTCGCTTTTACACATTCACTCCAAGCTTCCTCAGCTTCCCACAGTATGAGACCAAAAGAACTAAATGAGAAGAAACCACAAAGCAGCAGTGTGCTCTTGCCAGGAGCAGTGTTTCCCTTGGGATTAGCAGCTAGACTCTAGAAAACCCTGCTGTAGCCTGACAGAAGTAGTGTTCTAATCAGACAATTAACTGTCATAGACCGGCCATGGTGAAGTAAGTGGTACATCTCTGTCTTACATACAAAATGTGCGATAGTTTCTCTCCTTTCCTTCTTGGGGAAAACCAAAGCCCTTACAGTTTGTTTCCATTGCTGTGGCTGAGGAGATGTCAGCATCTTAACAGATGGAGAACTAAAACAGTCGCATGTTAGTTAAAGTTAGAGGGGAAGGGGTATTACCAAACTCCAGGAAGCCCCATTCTTCACCTGCCTTGACTTCTGTTTAAATTTATCTTTTGAGTCCCTTCTCCAGCTGCCATTGAGAATCCTTTGCAAAATAAGTAGAATTTAGGATTATCCAAATGAACTGGTATATTTTCTGGTGTCGACTGAGTTCTCTTCTCTTGTCTCCCTAAAGGGGAATCCAGATGATGGGTACACAGGTCCCCGCCTTGCTCTGTCAGAACCACATTTCCATACTCTAAAGCACAGCTGGAATGCATTACCTTGCATCCTGGCTGAAGATCACTGGCAAAGCATGTATTAGCAACTCTGCTGCTCTTTAAAGAAACAGGCTTGGAGGTGATTTTTCCTCTAATGCTCCACGCTAGGCCTGGGTGACTTTAAAAATTGATAATCATTCTTTTGCCCTATATATGACACAGCTGATCGGTGGCTTGGCCAGAAAAGGGGCCAGAACTTTCCATGATTTCACATTCTGGCTTAGGAATGGCAAGTCATCCTTGGTCCTGCTGCCTGTCTTTCTCCATTATTGTAGGTTATATGAGGCAGAAGGAAGGGGCTGCCTGGAAGTCCTTAAAATAGGACCAAGGTTCAGGTGGCGTTTTAACTGGTAGCTCTGAAATTGGCCACAGTAGTATTCTTGGGCCACATGAGCTGATGTCAACTGCTCTCGAGTTAGTGCCTGTTTCTACTATTGAAGCACCCAGAGGTTTGAGGGGCACTGGATGCCTGACTGGTGACATCAGGCAGCCAGAGACAGAAATTTCATTCTTGGCACCAACCCATCTGGCAATCAAGCTTTCTCCATTATGTCTACTTATCTAAAAGCCATGGTGAAATCAGCTCTAAATCTTGGGCCAGCCTCTCAGCTGAAGAAGAGGTCAAATCAGTTGGAATCTTAAATGTCAGTAGAGGAAAAGGTCAATTTCCAGTCCCCTCCATTTGAAGAGAAGTTTTATTTTTTGAGTAAGAGAATGGTTTACAAGTGTATGAATATACTCACTATACTCACTCTTCGCTGAACGTGAAGGAGCCCAATTCCCTTCAGATGTTTCTTTTCCAGTAGGAACTAAATAAAGGACACTTGGTAATAAAGTGACAGGCACTGCCTCCACATGGCATCCTAGCCTCCATCTCCCAGCCTTCTGCCTCCCATCAATCATCCAGGAGATTAGATTACACATGCCGTAGCCTTACCTTTATCAAGATGCTCTAGGTCAGCTGTTACTTCACAGAGAATAAAGTTGGTTGGTAGTTTACTGGGGTCAGGAGGTCAGGGGATTCCATACTTTCCTCCACATGGCATCCTAGCCTCCATCTCCCAGCCTTCTGCCTCCCATCAGTCATCCAGGAGATTAGATTACACATGCCGTAGCCTAACCTTTATCAAGATGCTCTAGGTCAGCTGTTACTTCACAGAGGATAAAGTTGGTTGGTAGTTTACTGGGGTCAGGGGGTCAGGGGATTCCATACTTAGTAGGATACAATGATAGCCTGAAGCCAAGCACCTGCCAGCGTCTGTTGGCATTGCACCAGAGCTCAGCCCGATGTGTGCTCCAAAGCTCTCATGCATGGCCCAGATTTATAAACATGCTGGCTGCCAACAGCAGCAAGTTATCTTCCTGGCCCACTTCTCTCCTGCTTTTTAACTCTGGTGTATGAAGTATGAGGAGGAAAGCACCAGAGAGGTGACCACTTGGACCTTTGGCTGGAACTCTTCACTATGCCAAAGCATTGGGTTTGTGGACAAGGGGCTGCCTGTGGCACACTTTTCTAGCCTCCTCAGAAGACCCTGCTGTAGACCCTGCTAGACCTAACCCTGCCAACCATCCGCCTGCCTATCGACTCCAGAGAAATGTGGTCTTTCCAAACGGATCTCTGTCCCTATTCCTTTCATGTACTGTTTGGTCTAGAAGGTCGCACACATTGTCTTTGGATTTTATTTTCATGTAGAAACTGCAAGCCCTACATGCTTTCCCAAGTAAGTAGTTGGGGAAAAAAATACAGTGTTAATTGTTTCATGAGCAGTAGTGAGAACTGGAATCCTCAAAAGACCTGAGTCCTCTTCCTGACCTGCATTTCTCTTTCTGACAGGCCTCTCAGCTCTGTGCCCAGCAGCCAGTCCAGAGTGAGCTAGTGCAGAGATGCCAACAACTGCAGTCTCGCTTATCCACTTTGAAGATTGAGAATGAAGAGGTATGTTTCCTCCCTAAAGGCTCAGAGCCACTGTGTGCTTGTTGAACTACTTGCGGCTGTCCATCAGGGGCAGGTGGAGGGAGCATGCAGAGAATGTCCGGTCTATTGCAAAGATTTCCTGGCCAAATGGAGGCTTGGGCTTTCCCTGCTGTTGCATCCTGCCCTTGAAATCCAGGAAGTTGTTCATACATTGCCAAAGGTTGCGCTCTATTTTGAGCTTTTACAAAATGCCCCTCCCCGCTACACATTTAATCAAAGTGGCACTTGGCTACTGTGAACAATATCAAGTCTCTGAAATGGCCCACTCATGACTGGCTTTTCCCAGCATTTCAAAAACAAACTTGACACTTTAAACATCTCTATCATCTTATAAGAGGGTGACTTTTATTTTTCTAAACACAGCATATTTTCTTTTAATAATCAATTTAAAGGGGCAATTTGATCAGTAATCTAGCTTTCTGTTGAGCTCAGATGGCTTCTTACCTTGTAAGTCTTAATTTTACAAAGAAGGAATAGGTTCGGGCTACTTAATTTGCAAATAGGAAAACAGATTCATTGATTGGTTGAAGTGCCAGGAGCATTGAAGGACTAGACTTAACACATATTTTAGCTAGCTCTGGTATGATGGCAATACTGATTTGCAATTATTTTTTCTTTGCACTTCTATTATAATAAAGAAATAGTATTAAATCTTAAAAGTAAACATTGGGGTTGGAGAGATGGTTAAGTGGTTAAAAGCACTGGACATTCTTGCAGAGGACCCAGGGTTGGCTTCTAGCACCTGCATGGTGGCTCATAATCACCAGAACTTCAACCTCATAACCACCCTGAGCTCCAACACCCTCTTCTGGCCTCCACAGGCACCAGGCTGCATGACATACACATATGCTGGCAAAACATCCTTATACATACAATAAGTCTTTTTGAAAAAAGTCACCATTACATAGAAGAGCTGGTTAGGTACAAAGCAGAAAAGAAGTAGTGTTTAGGTGTTCACTGGAGAGAGCAGCATGCTGAAGCAGAGTCCCTGTGATGTCCATCACTCACTTAGCACTGTCGTCTCTGCTGGCACCCTCCTTCCTTCCCTACCCATCTCTTGAGAGGCGTACTTCCTCTCCAGCTTCTAGGTGCTCCATCGCCTGCTATTGCATAGCCTGCCTCTCATGATTGCTTTGGCCATAATGGTTATAGGTGAAAAAGACAATGGAGGCTACCCTGCAGACCATTCAAGACATCGTGACTGTTGAGGATTTTGATGTGTCTGACTGCTTCCAGTACAGCAATTCTATGGAGTCTGTAAAGTCAACAGTCTCAGAAACTTTCATGAGCAAGCCCAGCATTGCTAAGAGGAGAGCTAACCAGCAAGAGACGGAACAATTTTATTTCACGGTAAGGGCACTCACTGGCCTTAAAGGAGCATGTGCAGACACTGTGAACTCAAGAGTTTTTGTCAACTGTCTGAAAGGCAAGCTATGAATACACTAGATTTGAATCTGGCCTACTTGCACACATCTCTTAAAGCCACGTCACTTAAAGCCACACATCTACAAGTCGTTCATATCTACCGGGGACCTCAAGGAAAGGGATGCTCCTAAATTAACTACTAGGAAAAAAGAAATTTGAGAAAACTTCAACCAGATAATAGGCTTTCATTTCAAAGTAGCCCTGTCAGCCACAGAAGATCATGACAAGGGACTTAGTTTCTTGGTTTTTGAGAACTATATTCAAATATCCTTGCCAATATGTATCTTGGTTTAAAAAGTCTAAAGTCTCCCTGGGTGATTTGAATGCATTATCATATAACTTTCATTATTAGGAAGTTATTTTTCATAATATTGGTAATTATCAAGAATTCTAAAGCAGTATATTTTACTCATTGTTCTCAGTTTTTCATAGATAGGTGTGTGTGTGTGTGTGTGTGTGTGTGTGTGTGTGTATTAATAGCTCTTTGAAAGGTTTCTAGCTGGTCTTTTATGCTGCTTTTTAAAATTATCTTAAACTTGCCAAGTAGGACCTATTACTTGTACTAAGATTTATTTCCTTATCTTTTGATGTCCAAGAAAGGGAAAAAATGACTTTGCAGTTGTAAGATGAAACATGGCCATTGAAAATGCACACTGACCAAATAAAAGGACTTCCCTTGTCTTCCAGTCATGAAGCACACTCAGCATGAAGCAAATTAGATTTTTTCTTCCAGCTGGGACAATTTGTTTAATTTTTCTTTGAACATTGTCCTTTTTTCTTTAAGAGCACTAATATGATTGATTGGTGTTTTTGTAAATCTGTTTCAGTTAGTTAAGTCAAGTCTTTGGTGGTTTTGTTGTTTTAAATCCCAAAGAAAACTTTAAAAGGGTATGATTTAAGAGTATTGTTCTAAAACAACTGAACATTTTTTGTTATATAAAGAAAAATTTAAGTGATTTTATTTTTAAATCTAGAAACATATAACACATTTCACTATAAAAAAAACATTTTAAAACATGGTCATTAAACTCAAAAAGAAGAAAGTACATATGAGCATGTATTTAAAATTATTACTTACAAAAAAAAGACACCTTTGTATATATTGCATTGTAAATTTGTGTCATCCAGTTATATGTTCTAGCTGTTTTGGGGGTTTTGTTTGTTTTCTTGGTGGAATTTTCATATGTGCTAGGCAAGAGCTGTAACAATGAACTCTGTGTCCAGCCCATATCACATTTTCTAAGCAAATGCAAATCTAGACAAAAAGATGGAATGACACATTGCCTAGTTCATGGTGTTCAGTAACTGCCATTCACTTTACCATCATCATCATCAACCCATGCATCAATGACTATGAAGTTATTCGCTGATTCTCTGCCATGCTGGGGAGCAGACACAGGAGGATAGATCCCTGGGTCTTACTAGCCAGCCAGTCTAGCTGCAGGTCCCGTGTGAGTCCTTGCCTCAATAAATAAGGTTAAGAGCAATTGAGGAAGACACTGTGACTAGCGCTGACTCTGGCACATAATACACTCCCAACAAAAAGTAAGAAAAGAAATTTTGGACATGAAAATCCATACTTAAGACAGAACTACTTTTTGAATTAAACAAATAGATAACATATTCAGAAGTTGATGTTTGCTCCCAAACCAGAAAGCTGATGAGATGCCTTGCACTTCAAGAGCTCGTACTGAGGACAACATCCAGGGACTGACAACTGCCTATAACTCTAGATCCATCCTGGCCTCTGTGGGCGCCAGCACTCCCATGCAAATGCCCAATCATGTACATGCCCCACACAGAGACACATAATATAATTGTTCTAAAGAAATAAATTTATTCAAACTTATAGCCTCTAAAATCCTGCCTGCCTGTTACCCTCAATACAGTGGGGTTCTGCAACCCATTTCCTGAATTTGGTGGCCTTGGTACTTCTTATCAAATTATTGTGCACATTGCTTTGACTATCAGAAACTAGTTTTGGTTTAACTAGTAACTATCAGATTTGCATGAATTCATTATTTTTGTGGCTGGATCAGAAATGTGTCAGGTAATTATCTTCTGATAGCAGCATTTTTTCGTAGTGGTTGTGAAGTGGACAATCAGATCCCCAAATTAAAACTGAGGAGCTACCTGCCTAAATTTGCCAATACTCGTGAAAAAAAAAAAAAAAAATCAAAGCAGCACATTTGGGAGTTCCCTGCTCTTGGAAAGTTGTAAAGAGATCCCTCATTACAGCTTGACATAGTTTTCTGTCTGCTTGTGACTGTCATCAGATTAATTTGCCCATGTGACATCAGTTGGAAATTTGAAATATGTCTTGCAAAGTCTGTGGAAAATTATAAAATTTTAAACTGGAAGCAATTTTTTGACGGGGGGGGGGGGTTTCAAGACAGAGTTTCTCTGTGTAGCTTTGGAGACTATCCTGGCACTCGCTCTGGAGACCAGGCTGGCCTCAAACTCACAGAGATCCACCTGCCTCTGCCTCCTGAGTGCTGGGATTAAAGGCGTGTGCCACCAACACCCAGCTTGGAAGCAATTTTTAAATATCATCTAACCTAACCTTCTCACTTGAAAGCTTTGAAAAAATAATGGAAAATTCAGTGGGATGGATAGCTTGAACAAGGCCTTCATCAACAGCTGAACCCAGAACTCAAGTCAGCTGCTGGTCACAGGCGTTTCCTCTATGCCCTGCTGAGCAGCTAAAAGAAAAAGGCTCAGCAATCTCCTCCTTAATATAAGAAAATGTTTTCTGACCGCCTTGTCTTTGTGTCTGTCACTCATCTTCTGTAGACACCATCCCCCGGCATCTTCTTCTTTTCTTGTTGCATTGTAAAAAGACTCAAATATTTCAAAAGGAAACTAGGGAAAAAGTAGAGCCTTACCTTACCGCATGCATCCTTTTCTCCCTTCTGCCATTGAGTGAAACTAGTTCATTTTGTACTTTCAGAGATTTTCTATGCACAGGCAACTGGTGATATATCAGTGAGTGCCCCTTAATACAATAAACGACACTGGAAATTGTAATAAATGGGGCTGGGGAATGTAGCGCAGTAGTTAAGAGTGCCTGCCTAGCATTGTGTGACACTGTGGGCTCCCATCTTCAGCCCTGCAAGAGAAACGCTATGGAGTGACACGTGACAAGCAGAAGTGTACCTCTATCACTGTCTTCCAGTCTACTTTGATCACATTCTGAACACCACTCATGTTAGTCTAAAAAGATTTGTCCCACATCTCACACAAATCCCTTTCCAATGGCTAGACAGAATTCCACTGTATAGTTACATCATCTTTATTTAACCAGTTCTCTGCAATGAGCAAGAGTCCTCTCTGGTTGGCCAAGAATCATCAGAGCCTTAGAAAGCTGGAGTTTCTCCGAAGTATTTCGTTTTATGGAAAGTTGAAGTATGGGATTATCTTTTAAATAATGTTTTTCAGATTTTTTGTTTTATGTGTATGAGTTTTTGCCTGCATGAGGTGCCCTTAAAGGCCAGAGGGCATTGGAACCCTAGAACTGCACATAGATAGTTGTGAGCCACCATTGCAGATGTTAGAAACTGAACCCAGGTCATCTGCAAGTACAGTAAGTGCTCTTAACTACTGAGCCATCTCTCCAGCCCCAAGTATGGCATTTTCAAATGGGAGGTGAAATGCAGAGGAGATTGAAAATTGTGGCTGATAAAATAACAAAGGCAAAGTATCTGAACTCTTAGGAGTAGATTTGGGTAAGACAATAGGAGAGAAGGCAGTCTTTTGTCCATTAAGCAAGCCACTAGACTTAGAGCTGTGATTTGGTGTATTATAGAGTGAGGGGAGGGTCTGATTATTATAATCTTGACCCTTGGTAATTAGTTCTTCCTAATTACCAAAAAAAAAAACACTTTCTCGTCCCTTGGCTTCAGCTGTCTCAACTCTATGTCTGTTCAGCAACAACTGAATCCTTTTGCCTCAAGTTCACTAATAAAGGCAGAATTGTTTATCCCCAGCATGCCTGTCCTGATTTCTAGGTGAGGTAAAGAAGTGATGGATAGCATGTCTGCAGACTCTGGGATTCCTTTCCTTTCCCACCTAGATGCAATACGCCAACATTCTTTCCGCCCTTGCTTTAGGGATGCAGAGCGTATCTCGATACAGTTTGATCCTTTAGTATTTAGTGGAACCTGGAAAGGTAACATCATACCTCCTTATCAGATTGTTTTTGTTTTGATGCTTCAAGTGACAGCTCTGAAGTTACCTCATGAGCTGTAAACATTGGGGTTGGGGAAGGGTTTGGGAATTGAGAATAGAAATATGAGTGAGAGAAAGGAATTTTTATTCCTCCCCTTTCAGAATGTTGGCTGTATTGTGAGCATTCTGGTCTTGTATTGGAGGTCATAACTTTTTGAGTTTTCTTCATTAGGAAACCCTGAGACTCCTGGAATAACTTTCCAAAGATAGGCCTTTCGGGGTTGTACTATTAGCAATGGATTTTCCTGGAGGCTTTTTCACTCTGGGTCCTAAGTGTGACGCCAAGCCCACAATTAGGCACTGGATGGAGATTAGGATATCATCCAGGAACACTGACAGCAAGTGAGCTGACAGCTGGAACAGATGGAGAGAGGAAGGTGACAAGAGAGCCTATTTTCATGCAGATGCTCTCTTGCAAAGGCATAAAGGATCAGAGAACAGGTCTTAAATAAGACAGCAGAAATGATTTAACATAGGGTTTGTCTCTGGTTTGTTTCATTTAGAGTAGGGATACCACTAGGGACTGGTTTTGTAATTGCACAGAGCAGTTTATAAAGAGAAGAATGAGATCCCTCACTTATTTATTCTTTTATTTATTAAGTTCCTACTATTTTATAGGAGTGACATTAAGAGTCACGCATAGTCAGGATAGTCAGTGACATAGTCTCTAGATAGAAAGACACCAGGGTAAACCTTCCGTGATAGGGTGTATGAGAATGGTGCCATGGGGATTTACAAGGTACCATAGGGCCATGTGGGCAAGCACAAGGGGCCCAGGGACCATCTCCCAGAAAAGCAGGTTTCCTTCATTTTAAATGGGAATGAGAGGGCAAGCTCTTAGTTAAAGCTTCATACTGTATAAAAAAAATAGAGAGAGAGTAAGAGTAACTCTGAACTTTTTATTTTTCTTTATCATTAATGAAGCAGTGATAGTCATAAAAGTCAAAGACTTGAAATACAATTTTTTTTAATTCGTGAACAGTAAAAGACAGAACTATTATTATTATTTATTATTATTATTATTATTATTATTATTATTATTATTATTATTAAAATGTTTATTCCTTGGAGCAAACCCAAGTCTTTCTAGTAACTTGTGGGTCATAATCTGGGAGATCCATTTGCTTCTAAGTTAAACATCATCATATGAACCAGTGCAGCAGGAATAGCCAAGGCAGACTCGAACCCTCAAGAATGGCTGTAGAGGAGAGCTTTAGCACTCACTAGCTTGCAGTCACACCCTCCCTCTCCTAGAAACGTCTTCTCTTCTCTAATAAGGAACTCCCGATATCTTCCTCATATATGTATAGGGCTATTGTAAAGGACAGACAGACTATGTGCTATGTGCTATGTGCTAACATAGTCTAAAGTCTCCTGGGATGCTACTAATGTAAAAATAACGGTTACTATGAAATTTCGTTCTGCTTCTCTTTGGCTCTGCAATGTAGTAGGTGGAACATTTATTATAATACTTGAGAGCACGCACAATGCTGTCAAATTTCATGTTTGGATACTATTGTGTGAGAAAATTTTCCTAGAAAGACACATCACACACATCTACTTACTCCAGATAGACAGCCCATGACAGAACAAAGTACAGATACCATCAAAGTCCAACTTGGTGAACCAATGAGTTTTATTGGGGTTACCTGTAGAAGTATGGGTGAGGTGTTATTTACAGAAATGACTCCCATCTTCATCACAAAAGGTCTCCAAAGCTGGGCACCTGGGGCACACTGCATAGTCTGTAGGCAGCTCAACAGATTGAAGTATGTCCTTTGTAAGTGGTATAGTTAGTCTGAGCCTCCTCCAGGCAGATTGGCTGGTCTCTGTTTCTTTTCAGGCTGCTTGGCTTGTCTGAGAGTGACTTAGTCTATATTGTGTGTATACTTGGGAGAGAGAGGCCTCATGAATGTGGTCAGTTTCGGGAACTTCTTGGGACTTTTTTGAGTAGTTTACTTCCCTGGGAAATATTTCAAAGGGGGTGAAGGGAGAACTGCTACACAACAGACAGTGTGTGAGTGACTTTTTCATCTTCAGCAATTTCATCAATCTCTTCAAACCCACTACTTTCTTCCCATTACTCAAGTAAAGTGGGAATAATGCTAATATTAGTTTATACCGTTGTTTGAAAGATTTTGTGAGTTATCCAGTCAAGCATAGTCTCTCACAAGCAAGACAAGAGTTGATGAGATGTCAAAACTGAAACTACAACACAGCAGTCATAGATTGCCTACTAGTGCAGGTGTGAAGGCACATCTCATCTTGTGCTTGGAATTTGCATATGCATAGAGTAGGTGGCAGCCACTCCAGCTGAGCACTCAGAAACTCCCAACTTTAATTGTTAGAATAGAGGATAAGACTTGGTAGAGTCTGGCTTATACAGGGGAGCTTTGTGGGTGAGGTTTACCATTGACACTACTCCTAGGATGATGAATGCACCCTGGGAGGAGCAGGGTATCAAAAGATAGCAAGTGCATGTCTTCACCCCAGTACAGCTGAGCCTCAAGGAGGTTGTCACACCATCCCTGCCGTTCTCATTCTTTATTAGGACTAAAGGACACAGGTGAAGGACTTTACTTAGAAAACAGTTTACTTATACTGGCTAACATGAAATTCATAGGAAAATACTGTGTAGGTATGCACCCACCATGAGAATCAGCGGAGAGAGAGGTTTTTTTTAAAGAATTTAAATGGACTTGCTAGAAATTGAGTCAGAAAGTCAGAAATCAAATGCCCTCTCATAGGTAATTGTCCATTTGAACATTTGTGCCTTGTGTTTCCTCAGGACTTTTAAGTTCTCTTGTTTCTCCTCTTCCCTTACAGAAAATGAAGGAGTACTTGGAGGGTAGGAACCTAATCACCAAGTTACAAGCGAAGCATGACCTCCTGCAGAAAACCCTGGGAGAAAGTGAGTGTGAGCATGGTCTGCTGAAGCTTGGTAGAGAAGAGGCCAGCATCGCTGTGATCCTGAGCACTTGCCTCCAGTCCTCAACCAACTAGACCCCGCTGGTTATATGAATGTGTTTCTTTGCCTAGCTTATTCATTCATTGTGAAAGTACTCCCCTAAATGGCTGCTTGAGTAATGGGAAGACGTCAGTGTGTAATGGAATGCTAATATTCACCAGCTGTTTCTTTAGATGGAGCGTGCCTGCTTTGCACCCAAACCCAATCCTTCACCTTTCTGTCACACCTGTGGTAAAGGAGCTTAGGGTTATCTTCTCTCTAGACACTTGTTAGAGCTCCAATCCTGGAGAGAGAAGGTCTTCAGATGGAGGGGGATGGGTATACTTGCTGCTTCTTCAGCTTCCAGGGTGAACATTCATTTCCTTTCATTTAAGTGGCAGCCATCTTTCTAATGTGGCTGCACTAACAGCAAAGCGCTGAATGGACTGTATTTTCTCTGGCAGTAATCTTAGCCAGACACTGGAAAGTACTGAGGTAGAGAACTGGACAGACATTCTGGACTTTCTCCCCAGTCAGCCGTCAAACAGAAGGCAGAGGCTGAAGAAGCGGCTTTCCCTGAGGTTGTTTGGCGCCTTGCCCAGGTCCCCTACCTAGCTTTCAGCATCGTATGATTAATGGGATTCCCAGGTTGGGGGTGCCCTGGATGTTCTGCCTTCCTCCTATTTCACTAATCTCTTTTCTTAAAGATGAGACCACAGGGAGCATGTGGTCTCATTGGCGACAGATGTGCCTGCACTCAGACACAAATCTAACATTTTAAAATAAATTCCTCAGCACTCATCAGACAAACTGTGAAGTCTAGCAAATTTTACAAGACTGATTGGCTTTTTAGCTGAGAAATTGGAATCCCACTTTTCAGACCAGACTCACCTACCCACACTTCTTCCCTTGTCTTTGTCCTACCCTGCACGATCCCCCACACACACACACACGCCCCGGAAATTTTCTTTCTCTAGTATCTTTGATTTTGTGAGTTTGTTTTTTGTTTGTTTGTTTGTTTGTTTGATGTTTGCTTTAATGTGAAAAGAGTCTTTTAGTACCTTCTGCTCTTTTCCACCCAAACAGTTCATATCTAGGCATGAGAGCCAAATTTGCTTAACAGAAAATCTTTACTCTTGAGTTACCAGATTGCTGTGTGGTGAGTTAAAGGAAAGACAGCTTGTAGAACTATTTGAAGAAATTTACAGCTATGATTTCTTTCCTCGAGACAGTCTCAGCATAGGCTGGAAGACAGGAAAAGGCTTCAGAGCCATGCATGTGTGCATGTTTATACACATGTATACACCAAATAATGTTACTCTAGAGGGATGGAGGTTGACCAGAGGGGCTGCAAATTGCCATAATTTAAAGATGACAAGTTCCAGAGATAGAGAAAAATAATAGCTATAAATCATCCTATGTGCAAATTACCATATCCCTGCCTTCTGTGTTTGTCACCATAATGTAAGAGCCTCTAATTCTTACCATAGAGGGATAATTGATGTGTATGAATATTCCAGAATGGAAATGGGACAGATGTTGAAAATAATGACTAAGAATAATATTTTTCCAAATGAAAGCTGAGCCTTTGGTATTAGGGCTGTTCAAGATTGGGGGATAGTACTGCTGAAGATGAGCTAGACTATCTTAACAATTAGCAACACTTTAAATACAAGAAAACACCCTGCCTTCCCCATCCCTCAGAGTGGTCTTTCCTGAAGTTTGAATAAGGAGGATGGGAGTTGATCTCTTCATTTCTGGCTCACTGCCTGCCAGGGTTTGTCATGGATTTATCTAAGACAGATCAAGTTTGATTAACTGTTGGCCCAGAGAAGGCAACATATATTACATCATGGTTTATGCATGAATATATGAAAATTTTAATTAAAATATTTTTACCAACTTTAAAATTTTCCATTTCATTTTTCAAAGCTAACTATGGCCCATGAAAGTCTTAACCACCTATCATTAGATTGAAAGCCATCATTTGCTAGCCACATGGGTACTGAATCTTATCTTTGCCTTACTATGCTAGTGCAAGTTAACAGAATTTAGTATGGTTCTATAACTAGAACCTACATATTTTCTCCCTCCTCTCTCTATATTCTCTTTTCTTCCCAACCTTAACTGTATGTATGTGAATGTTTGCTCATATGCTGACAAGTTTGTCCCATGCCCTGTGTCCCCTAAACCTACCTCTCATCACCACTACACACATATATAAGAAGCTGGATTTCATGTATGAAGAAGGCTTACAATAATTTTGTTTTCTCTAAAATATGATTGACGTGTTCTTCCCATATATCCATGCCTGTTTCCTCACTAGGGAAGTAGAACTGACAAGGTCCAAAAATATTGATGACTTTGGCATTAGAACCTGAGCAGCAGAGTTCCTGCCCAAATGAAGTTAGGGCAATCCTTTTCTGCTACTGGCTCCCTAGGAAGATATGAAGAACATGGCTGGCAATTCCTTGGGTGTACAGCCCTCAACCCTTCTGCTTCAACAAATACATTTTCCCCTTCTCTTTCCACAGGTCAGAGGACAGACTGTAGTCTTGCCAGGTAAGTGACTCTGGGAAGGGTTAAAGAAAGACCCATGAGCAGTAGCAACCTGGAAAAGAACCATAGAGTTGTATTGTAAAAGACATTGGATGACTGCAAAGGAGTAGCCTGGGGCAAGAGTTGCTTCCTTCTCTTTGCCTTCCAAACTCTGTCTCCTCCCAAATGGCTGTGGTGTTGCTGCCATTTAGGGAAGTCTAAGCAGAATAATGTCATGAGAGTTATCACCTGATAAAAAAATCTTTCCTGTAACTCCCCAAAGCCACTATATTGCAAGAAAAATAAACATTGGACTCTGTTGCATCTTGGTAACTTCTTAGCTAGGAGACTTCAACATGGCCTTAGGGAAGTCTCCAACACAGAAAGATTAAGTGATAGCATTTAATTTGAGATTTTTTTTGTAATATATGGAAAAGATGATAGGCCTTAATTAGTGACTGTTGGTGGATAATGAAATATTATATTGCAGAATGGCTTGCCAAATAGCACTGGGCTAAATCTTTGCTGATGTACAAATATGCAATCCTCCCAGTCTTTCCCCACCTTCCCTCCCTCTCCACCTCAGCCAAATATTTTCCCTCACAGTCATTGATGCTGCTATGAGGTGGCAGAGAACAAGACATTCATTCAGCCATCACCCTCAGATGCCTAAAAATGTGCTGATTTAAAAGGAGAACATGCTTTAATGAACCAGATTGCATTGTATCAGCCTGGCAACTCATACAGTCATGAGGCCATTTATAGTTATAGACTCATTATTTAGTGATAACTCAATTTGATTTTCATCATTTTGTCATAGTGGATTACAGTGCAGGTCCCGTTAGTATAAAAATTCGTGAGGACTGGAGGGAACTAAGATGAATTCTGTAGACTCTATCTCCTAGTGGTATAGGCTTAACTTCATCAGAAATACCACATCTCTGGAAAGCCTAAATAGAACTGAACTGATTTCCCTCGCTGGGTTATTTCCCATGTGTAACTGTGGACTATTCATTTCCTCTCTCAGAATATCAGTCTCCTCTTGTTGAGGACAAGAGTATTTTGTCAGTTCAGAGAAGCACTAGGATTTCAGAAAGGTGCCGTAAGGGCAGGCTGGCAGCAGAGTCAGAGCAAGGCCCAGCATCCTTGCCTGGCTCCTACCTTCACCAAGCAAGGCAGTGCTGCCCTCCTTGTTTTGAGTAGTATGCTTCTTCTGTATTACCCTTCGAGAAAAAGGCTTCTACAGCTAAACACAGCTTGAAAAGCACTGACAGAAGGTCTCTGGGGCTTCCCTTCCATCTGAGTGTCCTACCATCTAAATAAAAAATAAAATAAGCAGTCCTTTTCTTTTCCCCAAGAGTCTCAAGAGAAAATATATACCCTTTGGTGTTTATTATTGTTTCCTTTCAAACAGAAAGATCTTAAAATTGTCTAACATGAATCTGTTTTACTCTAGATTAAATCATTTGCCTCCTATTTAAGTTTTAAACAGTCATAAGCATTAAAATCAGGGACCTCTGTGCTTTTATGAAGGAATAAAGTTTATTAGGCTTTGGTTGGGAAATAGCTTGCCAAGTCTCTTAGCTGTTTCTGGGACTGAGATCAATAATGTGATGTGTTTCATTACCTGCTGTACAGTTGTTTTACATGATTTAAAGCTTTGGTCCTGGACTTAGAAGTGGTTGTCTCATTCTGTCCCCATTTTCTCTTTTTCCTTCCTGTTGCTGGACTGGTCCTTTCTGGTTCGGTGTGTCAACCACAGGCGTAGCTCAACCGTGAGGAAACAGGTAAAGAGCCCAGCAGAGCCAGACTATTCAGTCTGCCTCATGAAAGCGGAGTACCTCTCATAGCCATGGCTGAATTCCATGGTGTGCCTCCTCTGACGTCATGCTCGTGTTTGGTTGTATCTTTAGTTACAATATGTTTAAGACTCTAGCAAACACTGATTTAACTTTCCTGCAATTATCATAGGTTCTGTGATTTGTTCTTCTTGTTGTTAGTTTTTTAAGTTTCTTGCATGTTAGGTTTGGTTTAAATGTGGACAAATTGTTCTATAACAGCCCATGGTGTCCTTCTCTAGGAGACCATAAAGAGGCCTCACAATTCCTCACATACACACTGATGAACCAGCATTGAGGTAACCAATCCTCAATCTAAAAGGTGTTGTGTAAGTTTGTAAGTTTTAATTATGTCTGGTAACATGGTAATCTTAGTCGTATTCCTGACATACCCTAACAAAGTACGTATGAAACTGTTAGGGGAATGTTAAAAAAGAATTACACAACTTGACAGGTTTGCACTTGACCTTCACCATTGTATTAAAATTCACCATTGAGCAGCCAGTTCTCACCCATGTTAAGAAGACTCTTAGCAGTGGCCTGAGTAATTCACATCAGGAGAAATCTCAACACAACTAAGCATCTCACACCAGCTTTGCAGGAGGGAAAGTTAGCAACAGTAGGAGTGGGAGGCATCATTCTGTCTACCCAGGAAAAAGCTGACCTAGGCCTTTAAAAAGTCATTTGCAGGGCTGGAAAGATGGCTCAGCAGTTAAGAGTACTTGCTGCTCTTCCAGAGAACTTAAGTTTAACTTAAGTCACCCATGTCAGGCCACTTAGAGTTGCCTGTAACTCTAGCTCCAGAAAATCCAACACCCTCTTCTGGCCTCTTAGGGTATGTGCACATGTGACAAAAATATGTATAAATGTAAATAAAAAAATGTTAATGTCTATTGTAGTCATGCACAGAGGCCCTAGACATAGGGCAATCATCAGATACAGAAGGCACAGGGTTTCTGCCCCGTTTCCAGCCCCAGCACTCTGTTCATGGATCTGACTACTCTGCCTTGGTAGGCAGTCCAGCTACAGAATTCACTTGACGAAGGCTTCTTTGTCTCCTCAGTACTTCGAAGATTTATTTATTTCATTTCGTGTTTATAAGTGGTTTGCCTACATGCATGTATAACATCATGAGCATGCCTGGTCTCTGTGTGGAAGTCAGAGGAGAGTGTTAGATCCCCTGGAACTGGAGTTACAGATAGTTATAAGCCACTGTGTGGGTGCCAAAACCAAACCTGGGTCTTCTCCTAGAGCAGCAAATACTCTTAACTACTCAGCCCTGTCTCTAGCCTTCCTCTTGACTATGAATATCATTTTAGTGAGAAAAATCATCTTTTTTTTTTTTAATTGCAGCATCGTACTTACTATACAGCCCAATCTGGCTTTGAATTTGTAATCCTACTTCTGTCTCACAAATCCTGGGATTACAGACACTTGTTATCAGGCCTGGCTATACCTTTTTTTTAAATCATAACAATTCCATTGTAACTTTTCTACTATCTTATTCCTATAATTTTTTTTCTTCTCCTTTCTCCCCGGATTTCTGTTAAAACTTGAGGGAGGTGGACTGCCTCTCAGAGACAATTTGTTGCATTTAAAATTAATAGACATATGTTTTACAGACTAAGCAACCACTTTTCCTTTATTACCAAGAATAGACTTGAACTTGAATCCTTTCCACTTCTGGCCTAACTCTAGACCTCATGCACAGACATAGAACATGTATGTGGGAGCTTTGCAGCTTGTGCTGTAGCTGTGGGAGTGCTAGAGTGTGGCATGGAGTGTCTGCCCCTGGTTGGGGTCACCATCAGCAGGGAGAGGCACCCTTCTGGTTTACGTTGCATACTGCTGCACTAGAGCAATTGCAGGCAGGGTGTTCCCCTGGTACCAGGTTTGCATCAGGGTCCTGGATTTTCTACATGCCCCAGTCCAATAAGGTCCTTGTATTGATTGTTCTTCCCGTTTCTCTTCAGCAAGAGGTTTTTTTTCGTGGGTGGTCAGAACAGTAAAATCATAATTTTAAAGATCTTACATAAATAACTGGGAAATCAGTCTTTGTTTCTTGTAAATCAGCTAAATAAGAGGAATAACCTGGAAACCTGTTTTCCTGAGAGACTGTGTTCAAAGCAGCCCAGACTTTTCCTAAAAAGGAGGAACATCCCCCGTCCTCTGTTACTTACAGACATCCTTGTTCCACACAACCCTTTCATTTTCTCTCTACTGCCCATCACCTCTCTCACCTCATTCCTGATCTTCCTTCCTTGTGTTTCCCTCAGGTGTGAGCCACTCTGGGCTTGTCTCTTTTTAAAGGATTTATTTGTGTGTGTGTGTGTGTGTGTGTGTGTGTTTGTGTGTTTGTGTGTGTGTGTGTGTGTGTGTGTATTTAGCCTATGTGTATGTCTGTACACCCTGTATGTACAGTACATGTGGAAGCCAGAGAGGGCACCAGATCCTCTGGAACTGGAGTCCTCAGTGGTTGTTAGTTGCCATATGAGTGCTGAAAACTGAACCTGGGCCCTCACAAGAGCAACAAGTGCTCTTAACTGCTGAGCCATCTCTCCAGCCCCAGAATTTTAAATGTTTAAATGTTGATAGAGATGGTTATATTTAACCTGCCTCAGACATAATTTAGTATCTATATGTATCAAAATGCCACATAGTATCCCATTAATACATACAGATTTTATGTACCAGTTAAAAATTAGTTTTAAGACAAAAAATTAATACTGAAAGAAACCATGCCAAACTGTGAATATTATGTAAATGTCATCCTGATAGTTTTCGCCTGTAAATTACTGACTGTTGCTCTACTCTCTTTTCCAAATTATGCCAACTGTCAGTTCCCTCCAGCTTCCTTAATCTGATTGAATGGAAATTTTCCCTGATTGTCCTTAAAAGTCCTTTCCAACCTAAGGTTATATGATAAAAAGCATTGTAAGCAAAATAATGAAACGAACATTGATTCATTCTAACATTGAGAAAAGAAGGGAGAGAGAAAAAATGAATGAGAAAATATGGAAAGTGCTGAGGAAGTTGTATGCAATTAGTGATGACGTCTAGGTTTTTGGGGGTGTCATGGGAACACATAGGCACATCTGGGGAAGTGAATTCACTTGTGGCTTAGAAACATCACAGGTAGCAGTGAGGACATCTAGAACATTTGAAACCTGTGTACTGTTGTTCCTTATTAAGCTCTGCCTTAGACTCCATGTTAGCATTCTGGAGTAGGATAGATGTCTCTGGCCTACCCTGTCTGCCACAGATTATTCCTCTGGGTTACTTCTTCTGGTGGGTTGTTGGTGACCATACACATGCAGCTTTGGTTCCTTGTTTCCTGAGAACTCTATGTTTGTCACCCCCTACTGTTGGTAGAACATTTCATGCACAGCCAGACAGAACTTTGCATTCACATAGTTTATTAATGCCAGGAACCTATAAGTTTCCTAGTGTCCTTCCTCCCTCTTTAACTTTAAATAAATCTAGGGCCAAAAAACTCTGCAAATCCATTTCTGCCACCTTCATTATCTCCTACACAATTTCATATGAATGGAGGCTTTCCCCCTTGTGATACCTCGAGCCTAGTTTTCATTAGAATAAGGAAGAAAGGACCAGGTTCTTCCTCTAAGGTTACTTGGGCTGACTGGCAGAAGTCAGTGATTTAACAAAATGTCAGACCCTGGCTGCTGTACCTCAACAGCTAGAGGAAGCAGTCGGGTTGGGGGCGGTGGGTCACAAAGATGAACATTTGGAGCTAGGTGTGGTATCACACCCCATTAATCCCAGGGAGGCAGAGGCAGGCAGATTGCTGTGTGAGTTTGAGGCTATTCTGACATACATAGTAGTTCCAAGCCAATCAGTGCTACTTAGTGAGACCCTATTTCAAAAAAAGAAATAATAATAATAAAATGAGCTTTTGTGACACTGAGACCTTTCTGGCTCCAGCTCCTTTGGCAGCATCCTGATCACTGGTAAGCTTGGAACAGGCCAAGCCATCTCTTCTCTTAGCCTGACTCCTTCATGAGACCCAGCTGCTTCATGAGACCTTATACTAGCCAAACCCCATGGCTACAGTTGAAATTCCAAAGCCAGATGGGTGCAATCCAACCTGTGAAATGGGCAGAAGATACAAGGATCCACCCCCACTGTAGAATCCAGTCTTTCCTGAACATAGGAAACGAGGTTTTAGAGCCATACATGTTTTTCTTTCATGTAGCTACATTTTAAAAACCAATAATTGGTATGCAGTGTTGGCTATCCTCACAGGATACAGTATGAGTAACAGAATTAAGTCCTGGCTTTTCTACTTATTAGTTATGTGATACAAACAACATTAACCTCACCAAGCCTCATTTCTCCATTATGAAATGAGAATAAACAACACTAATAATACACCATAGAAGCAATCTATCTAAGAGACGTTGTATGTGAACCAACACCTCTGTAAGTGTGGACATTAATATTCATGTACCTGGGCCTGGAGAGATGGGTCACTGGTTGTGAACACTGGTTGCTCTTGCAGAGGACCTGGGTTTGATTCCCAACACCCACATGGTGATTCACAACCACCTGTAACTCCAATCCCAGGAGATTCAATGAATTCTTCTGACCTCCTTGGGCATCAGACACACAAGTGGCACACCAACATGCATGCAGGCATATAATATTCATATTATTATTATATGAGGATTATATGTAATAACCCATATAATTTAAATGGAATAATCAGGATTGTATTGAAAAAGGACATCTGGGAACCCTACTTTACATATTCCCATGTCATTCTCACTATTTCCAAGAATTGCTTTTTCTTTTCTTTATTACCCTTATTGTGCCAACCAAACCATCTTTCTTTCTTTTAGGTTTTTAAGCTTTATTTTTCATGTGCATGGGTGTTTTGCCTGTTTCTGTCTATCTCTCTGTCTTCTGTCTCTCCCTGCCCCCGCCTCTCACGCTAAAAACTATAGCTCTTTTCTGTCATTTTTAAAACCACCTGCCGCCATTTCCATCACCATATCCATGGCCACCACTATAGCATCAATGCAGTCAGGCTGGGGGCGACCAGCTAGCAATTTCATCTCCATTTTGAGACTGGACTCACTTTTTCTATCCTTGATTCGAATGTCTGTATTTCTTTTCTGTGTTTCAGGATTCCAGCCAGGCAATTCCTCTGGTGGTAGAAAGCTGCATCCGGTTTATTAGCAGACATGGTAAGCAAGAATACAACTTTGCTCATATTTGTGAAAAGTTAGAACTGCAAAGAATTCTTTGTAGAACAAGAGTAGAGGTCGTTGGAGCTGGAGAGATGGCTCAGTGGTTGATAGTACTTGCTGCACAACCATGGGGACCTTAGTTTAGATTCCAGAACTTGCATATCAAGGAGAGCAGACTCTTAGGCACATCTGTAGCTATAGTGCTGCGGAGGGCAAAGATGGGAAGATCGCTGGTGCTGGCTGGCTGCCACCCCAACCTAAAAAAAAATCCTGTACGGTCCAGGTTCAGGGGAGAGACATTGCCTCAAAGGAGTAAGGCAAGAAGTTTAGAATAGAGACTAATCAACACTGTCCCCTGGCCTCCATAGCCACACACTGGGACATGTATACATATATGTGCATGTACCCCAGAGAGAGAGCAACAGAGGTTGCCTTCTCATCCTCACATTCTTAGAAAAGGAATAAAATCTACTTACTCACATAATGTTTGCTCCTTTAGGAAGGCCCTACCTACATGTTGAAAATAAACATGTTTTGACCTAGCCACTTACCCTGCTCTTTGCTGGCTCCAGAGTTTTAAAACCCAGCTACTTTGTGAAGAAGTGCAGCAAGGTCATGTGGTGGTGGTAGTGAAACTAATAGTTACAGCCTTAGTGTGTGTGGGTGTCTCTTATGGCGTAGCCTACCCATTTTGTTCCATTGGTGGTACCAGAATGGCTTGAAACAATTCCATCTATGATGTTGCACTGACTGCGTATATAGTATTTGGGTTTTGTCTTAATTTGGTCTCACTAGGTACATTGTCCCCATGAGCTCAGTTAATAACTGTCCTAAAGTTATGTCCACCTTTTGAGTGCCTTCAGGGGTCCTTCTTGGCATCAGTCAGATTATACTTGCTTTCTGCTGGGGCAAAGCTAAGAGATTTACCAACCTACAGCAGATTAGACAGACTTTAGGGTTAGAGATGATTGCCAGCAAGTTTATTTTCCAAAGCTGAGAGTATTTTGAAAGTACAGATAGCTATATTGGCCTTAAGCATGTCTAGAAACTAGCATCAGAAATTGTTTTTAAATACTTAAAAAGGTTATAAGATGACCATCCTAGAGCAAAAGAAACCAAGTATTGTAATCTAAGGCAGCCATTTTTTCCCTCCATTCCCTTGCCTATCTCCCTACCTATAAACTGAGATGTTTCTTAGATTCATTATTGAAACAGTAATTATTAGCATCCTTATAGTTTATCCTACTTTCTATCAACTATAAATTTTTACTGTTATCTCAGTTCACTTGAAGTAAGAGCATACTGTTCATCACTATTGAACAATCAACAAATATTTTATAAGCCCCTGACCAGTGCTGAGTACCATGTATTGCCAAGAAAGAAAACATAAAGAGAAGTAATACAATATTCTTGTCTCTAAGTGCTTTTGTGATGCATTTGGAAGAAAATAGGCAGATAGTAAGTTAATGAAAAGAATAAAGTAGTAGTAAATGACAGTAACAGAGTAAGAAATTTACAAGACAGCAGTAATTAATACCAAGGAGCTGGCAAAGATGAATCCAAGCAGGGTTCAGTAGAATAATCATTATTGGTTGCTAAAGAACAATGGGAAGAAGTTGTGGATTCATTCATCCATGCATTCACTTGTTCATTCAATACAGAGTCTATATTGATTGCTTATTATATGCCAGTAAAAAGGTTCCTCATGAACCTTTTGTTCCACTGAAAAACAGATGATCAGCCAGTACACAAATTGACTTGCAATGTTTCCAGTGCTGGTGTATGTCATGAAGAAAAGCAAAACAAGGTGCAGGATGGAGAATGGAGAGAGGCACTGTTGCAGTGGGTCATGGAAAGCCTCATGTCACATTTGAGTGGAGTTGTGAAGAAGAGGGAAAGTGATGTGTCCATCTGAGGAAGAGTATTTTGTTAAGAGAGAACCAAAGACCGGAAACTATTGACATATGTAAGGAAAAGTGCACAGGCTGAAGGGAAAGAGTAAAGGGAGGCTGAGAAGAGATGAAGACACAGTGTTCTTAGAGTTTCGTTGGCTACAGTAGGTATTTGGGTCTTATTCTGAGTGGGATGGGAACTGTGGAAGAACAAGAATCTATATTTGAAGTGTCTCTGGATGCTGCCTAGAGATTGCAACAGAAGGAGGAAATAGGAAGTTCCGGTAGTAAGCCAGGGATGTTATAGTCAATGAATTACTATAAAGGTGTGTCTCAAACAGTATTTAAAAAAAATAAAAACAAAACCTGTGCATAAGACTGCTTGCTATAGCATTATTTATAATTGCAAATACTAGAACCATCCTGAGTGCCCATATATAGAAGAGTGATTGAAAAGCTTGGTATGTCCATACAGTGGAGTCGTGTATCATGGTGAAGATGGTGAGCAAGAGCTCCATAGGCTGATTAGAGACAGGTCTAGGATATATTGTTAAGTCAAAAAACAAAAGACAAAACAGTATGTACTCTGCCTTCACATAACAATGAAGATTTGCAAACATATTGACTATGTATGTATCTTCTCATTTCTACAGAACAATACAGGAACAATAAGTCTAGAAGCTAGTATTTTACTGGTTGGTCATTACAAGTAGACAGTGGATGTAAATAATGGAGCCATGGAAAATAAAATAAAGAATGATTATATTCTCTTGTGCGGTTTTAACTTTAGAATGATGTTAGCATTTTCCATATACAAAAGATAAATAAATAAAGCTGAGATGTGAATCAAAGCACAAACAGAATGTGAACCTAGCTGCAAGTAATGTGAGCCTAGCTGCATTACAGATGAGGAAACTGAGTCACTAATAAATAACTTTAGAAAGCAGCTTTTTGATGATAAGACTTCAAACTTACATTTAGTTGGTAAAGTACCTATTGTGTTCAAGTTCAAGGACCTGAGTTCAGATTCCCAAAACCCACATAAAAAACTGGGCATGGCAGCACATGCCTGTAACCCCAGTGCTAGCTATATGTGTCAAGCAGAGACAGGCAGATCACTGAGCCCCATTGCACGGCCAGCCCAGCGAAAGCAAAGAGACTGAAGTCCAGCAAGGGACCTTATTCCTATAGTAGTAAAGGTAGAGAACAAGAACGTCAGGAAGAAAGCTGATAATGACCTCTGACTTCCACACACACACATGTACCTGCAATGCTACATACACTCAAAAAGACAAAAGGACATATAATAAATATATATAAGAATTAATACTTTTTATCACAGAAGTGTTGGTTAACAAGCAGAAATTTTGTGTATTCCAGAACTAAACAATAAATACATTGTTGCAATGTGGGGAGTGGATGTATGTTAAGATAAAGTCTTACTGTAGAGCCATGACTGGCCTAGAACTTATTAGAAAAACCATGCTGGCTACAAATTTGCAGTGATCCTCCAGCCTTGGCCTCCAGAGTGCTAGAATTGTAGGTCTGAGCCACCACTCCTGGCCATTGTTGTTTTCTTTTATTTTAATTCAGCATATAACAGTCAAAAAGTATTTGTCTAGCTGAATTGGCTTTTTTGCCCAAGGAAAGAAATTCATGGAGTCCCTAAAAAGCTATGCCTAATTTTTTTGTGTTTGTACATTTAGTGGAGTCATAACCTTTGTTAACTTCAGAAGAGTGTATGGCACATCAAATGCTAGAAATTTTTACATCCTAGCAGTTATCTTCTAGAAGATAAAGATTATTATAGTTCCCATTATATAGATGAGGAAACTAACGCTCTCTGTAGTGGTGGGTCAGGGTGAACCATGAGGACATTCAAGAGGAGGAATTTGAGGAACCACTAAAATAACCATGAAGGGATTTTTTTTTTTTTTAATTTACCATTTTCAAGAAAGGAATGTGAGGTGGTTGTTGCAGCAGTCAGTTCAAGAATTATCCAAGAGAGCAACTCTTTTTTTTCAAGAAATTATTTTTTTATTAGTTCAAATTAGAAACAAGCCTGCTCCACATGTCAATCCCTGCTCCCTCCCCCTCCCCTGCCCCCACCAACTCCCGACCCTATTCTCCCTCTACTCCCCAGGGAGAGTGAGGCCCTCCATGAGGGATCTCCAAAGTCTATCATCCTGGGCAGGGCCTGGGCCCTCCATGTGTCCAGGCCAAGAGAACATTCCTCCACATGGAAGGGGCTCCCGAATTCCATTTGTGTGCCAGGAATAAATACTGATATACTACCAGAGGCCCCATAGAATGCCGAGGCCTCCTCACTGACATCCAAGTTCAGGGGTCTGGATCAGCAGTCTGGGGTCCATGCACTCCCCCTTGTTCAGGTCAGCTATCTCTGTGGGCTTCTCCAGCCTGGTCTTGATCTCTTTGCTCATCACTCCTCCCTTTCTGCAAGTGGGTTCCAGAGTTCAGTTCAGTGTTTAGCTGCGGGTGTCTGCCTCTGCTTCCTTCAGCCACTGGATGAAGGCTCTAGGATGGCATATAATGCAGTCATCAGTCTCATTATAGGGGAAGGGCATTTAGGGTACCTCTCCACTATTGCTTAGATTGCCAGTTGGTGTCATCCTTGTAGATCTCTGGAAATCTCCCTAGTGCCAGATCTCTCCTTGGACCTATAATGGCTCCCTCTAATATGGTATCTCTCATCCCACTCTCCCCTGTTCTTCCCCCGACTCAACCCTCCTGCTCCCCCCATTTCCTCCTCTCCCCTTCTCCCTCTCACAGCTCCCTCTCCCCTACTCCCATGCTCCCAATTGGCTCAGGAGATCCTGTCCCCTTCCCTTTCTCCGGGGGACCATGCATTCTTCTCTTGGGGTCCTCCTTGTTTCGTAGTTCCTTTGGTGAAGAGGATTGTAGGCTGGTAATCCTTTGCTCTAGGTCTAAAATTCATATATGAGTGAGTACATGCCATGTTTGTCTTTTTATGACTTGGTTACCTCACTCAGGATGGTTTCTTCTAGTTCCATCCATTTGCCTGCGAATTTCAAGATTCCATTGCTTTTTTTTCTGCTGAGTAGTACTCTGTTGTGTAAATGTACCACATTTTCTCTATCCATTCTTTAGTTGAGGGGCATCTAGGTTGCTTTCAGGTTCTGGCTATTACAAACAGCACTGCTGTTAACATAGTTGAACATATGTCCTTGTTGTATGAATGTGCATTCTTTGGGTATGTGCCCAAGAGAAGAATTGCTGGATCTTGAGGTAGACTGATTTCCCATTTTCCTGAGAAAACGCCATACTGATTTCCAAAGTGGTTGTACAAGTTTGCATTCCCACCAACAATGGAGGAGTGTTCCTTTTCCTCCACATCTCTCCAGCATAGATTGTCATTGGTGTTTTTGATTTTTAGCCATTCTGACTGCTGTAAGCTGAATCCAGCAGGTTCTATGTCATTTCCAACTAGCTTACCCAAATCCAATGGGTTTTTATGCTTTTATGTTAGTGTGTGCTAAGAAACGAAGAATAGAGATTATGGAAAAGCCAACTGGTTTCTCCTTTGTGGAAATTTTATTGTTTCTCCTCTCAGAATTACCACATCAGGTACTCTAAAGAGATAATATGTCTGGTGGGCCAGTGAGATATTTCAGTAGGTAAAAGTACTTGCCTTGCAAGCTGATGATGTCAGTTAATCCTCAGACCACAGACCTCCACACATGTACCATGGCACATGTACCTGTACACACACACACACACACACACACACACACACACACACACACACACACACACACACACATCTTGCATACTCACACAATAATAAGTGGTCCTACTAGTAAGTGGTCCTAATCTAGGGCATCCACTCTCTAGGAGAACTGAAAACCAGACTGAAGTCGAGCTCAGTATTTTAGGCCAGTTGTCTGATTTCCAACAAGCTCATCTCTCATTTGTTCTTCCCTGGTCCCACAGGCCAAGGCTACATTTCCTTAGCCATCAAAAGTACCCAGAAGCACTGAGGTAACCCTCTCAAGAAGTTGTGTAGCACTTCTCCAGCTAAAACACACCAAGTAGCCTGGTTTAAGATGACATTTCCTCATACCCTGTGTTTCTGATAAGTTCTTGGGTGTGTTTCTGTCAGAGCCTTGCTGTTTATGATATATTCTGTGTTTAAACAACAATTTCTGGCTCTCATACCCCATTTGGTAACTAACATAATACTACTACCTCACTGGCACTGATGGGATTTTAATATCGCTTGCTATACTATGAGGACTATTTTAGAGATTACCGTAGAGGGAAAAACAACTTACATCTTATTACAGTCCAGGTAATCACATTCCCTTTGCTTCCTTCCAGTCGTATTTCCCACAGTTTCAGACTTGGCCTGTGTGGTATAGCTTCAGACATCTAACTAATAGAATATAACTCCCCTTACTTCAAGGGTAATTCTGAAACAGCCAGCAAAATACAGCATTATTTTATTTTGTTTGTTTTTCTAAAATCAATCTGAGGTTTATACAAGGCTTTTGGAGGGGCACAGAGAAAGGTTGACAAAGGAGACCTAGGCTTGGAAAAAGACTGAAAGTCCTGATACTGCTAGGGATATCAGCTAAGCCCCTTGCTGGACCAGTCAGTGGTGATGTTACAGTTGCCTGTGTGGTGCTTTCTACACTGTGTCTAAATACAAACAGGCCAAGATGGCTCCCTCCCATCCTCTGCACTTGCAGACCAATAGCCCCATCACCGAAAACAGTCTGTGATTGCAGCCACAAGACTGCCTTTGAGCTCTGGTCCTCATTCTTGCTGTGTAACTGAAGGCTGGTCATCATTCACCAGTCTCCTCATCTAGAAGATGGGATTGCTGCCAACTCAGACTTTGAAAGGTTATATGAGGACCAAATATTTTATATGAGAGTCAGTGGCAGTCATTATATAAGCCTTATTTTCCATGACTGTCTACTCCAGCAAAACCATGATAATACAGTTTTTATGTGTTTTCTTTAGAGAAAGGTAGCAAGCAATCAGGGATCAGTGCCTAGGACAAAGACTGACAGTGTTGTCTGTGGTTGTTCGTTTTTGGTTTTTATGTCCTCTGTTTTTCATCAGTTCAGAAAGCATTGTCCCCTAGAATAATGGAGATGGTATTAAAATGCTTAAGACTCCTAACAACCTCAACCTTTCTCTGCTAACTTCTCTAATGGTGCCTAATGCCTTGCCTGTCAAGACCCACCTCCATTCTTAACTGTGGGCAACAAGAAAGCACCAACAAGTGACTTCCCCACTCTACAGGTAGGGACATAAAACTACAGGCAGGAGAGACAACACCCTGGGAATCTCCCTTGGAATCAGAAGAGGATGTGAGCATCCTTTCCCTAAGTCTTTGGCCAGATGCTTTCCTTACACTAATGCCCCGTAATCCTCCCAGAGACTTTTCCAACATCACTGCCCTGTTTTTCTCCTTTGTCCTAAACCAGAAAAGACAAAATACTTAAATATGTGGTACCAATGGAGATGGGTATTCTACTAATATTGGCCTTATGACTATATAAACTTGCTTTTTTTTTTTTTCTTCATTTTGACCACTCTATTTTGTGTGTGTCTAGGCCTGCAACATGAAGGAATTTTCCGAGTGTCTGGATCACAAGTGGAAGTGAATGACATAAAAAACGCCTTTGAGAGAGGTGAGGTGGGAATAAACAGCTGTAAGATAAGACAACTGTTTCAGCCCTGTGGAGATGGCTCTACTGTTTCCCCTAGAGTTCCCTATGCTTAAAAACCTAAGAGATTGCCTGTTTTCTCTGTACTTTCAGTAAGTACACAGAGAGATGTTAGGGCATGTCCCAGCTTCCTTCTTTCTTAGCCCCACCCATCCTGCCTCATTCCTGTGATGATCTGCCAAAACCCAAGTAGTTACCATATATCCAGACAGTTAATAGCCTCGTCCAGAACCCTTGGTGGCAGTTAATATCAAAGCTAATGTGCCTGTTCATTGTATCCCATTTATCATCTTGTGGTCTATTAAGGTAATGGGCAAGCTTTGGCAATTTCTGTCACTGTAATGGATATATATAGTTTCAATTTAAGGTTGGTGTTATCATTAAATTTAATTACACTTGATATGAAAATTTCCATTGGGATTCTGGGATGACTGTTCTGTCAGTAGGTGTCCTCTGGTAGTCAAAGAAGCTGGCCTCCTGGCCTTGTTTCCCCTCCAGCAGAGGCTCAGTCTCCTTCCAGTTTCATGATTCTTGTTAGAGAAACAGTTCCTTGTTTCCACCCCAACCCACAGGAACATTCATTAGCCTGAACAGTCTGCCACATCCTGACTGTCAGGCTGGGTAGAGAGATAATGAGATGAGGATGCTGTGATTTTCCTAACTCACTTTCTTTCCTTTTGGGCTGGGGCTTCCTATCTTCAGGAGAGGACCCTCTGGCTGGGGACCAGAATGACCATGACATGGACTCCATAGCTGGTGTCCTCAAGCTTTACTTCCGGGGGCTGGAACACCCACTGTTCCCCAAGGACATCTTCCATGACTTGATTTCCTGTGTCAGTAAGTATCATTGTGCCCCACAATGGCAGTAAGACATTTGGAAATTTCCACCAATTTGTTTGCTCATAAGCTTTTCAGTAAAGTTTTTCTTTCTTTCTTTATTTCTTCCAGTGAGTATCACCTCTTTATCTCTACTGTTTTATCCCTGGTAGGGGGAAAGAAAGAATGACTTAACAGTAATAGTATAGAATCCAAGTCAAGTCTCCTGGCTTTTTCCTTTCTAATTTATCTCAGTCATTAATTCCTTCACATCTCTGGTTTATCGTTTTTTAGTAAAATGCTTTTATATTCATCCATCTTAAAACTTGTATACAATGTCTGTGCTATTAATAAGACCAGAGAAAAATAAACACTGACCCTGCTCCCTGTTTTGTATGTGCCATGGCTTACCTGCTGCTACACGTATTAACACGGGTCTGTGAATAAGAAAAGCCCCTCTGTGTACTTGAAAGTAACCATTTACTATTTCCCCAGAGAAAGGTCTCTGTTTTCTTTAGAGTTCCCTTTTAGGGCTTGAAAGTTATTCCTAGACATTTAGTTTATTCATGATACTGAAGGATCCTATCACTTGATTCCATGGAAAGCAATCCATGGAAATTTAAATTAATAGCAAGTCATTCAGGAAGTAGACTATCCTATCCTATTAAGGGTTTCTGTTGCTGTGTTTTAAACAAAAACAACAACAAAATGACCAAAAGCAACTTGAGGAGGAAAGGGTTTATTTCATCTTACACTTCCATCACTAAGGGAAGTCAGGACAGGAACTCAAACAGGGCAGGAACTGATGCAGAGGCCATGAAGGAATACTGCTTACTGGCTTGACCCTTAAGGTTTGCTCAGCCTTCTTATAGCACCTGAAACCACCAGCACCCACAGTGAGCTAGGCACTCCCACATCAATCAAGAAAATACACACGCTTACCCATAGGCTAATGTGATGGGGCATTTTCTTAATTGAGATCCCCTCTTCCCAAATGACTCTAGCTGATGTCAAGTTGACATAAAGATAGCACTATGTAGACCCTACCGGAATGATAGCCTCAGAAGGTGAAAAGAATAAATGCAGAAAAGGCTTTTCCCAGGTTGAACAAGGCATTCATGCCTCCTAAATTTTCAGTTTGACCCAGCGTTTGGTCTGAATACTTATTCCTCTGTTGGTTGTTCTGAGAAAAACCAAGGGCATCTGGGATACCAGTTCTCTTTGTTTGTTCACGTATGTGTGAGAATCTGATGGAAAGGAGTTATGTTGACAGTTACATACATGCATTACTTAGGTCATATCCTCATGTATTTTCCAAGACTAGACCTAAGTGAGGTCTCTTACCTTGGGCTGGAGTTGGCAAGATACACCAGAATCCTCAGCCACCCAGTTCTTCTTACTCTCACTCCTAATCCAGTATTTGCTATTTCTTATTCATTTAAGACAGCCTGATCAAGTCCATCTTGACACACAGTCAAAGGCTGTTAATGACAGAAACCACAGGCAGATGGCCAAATCTGTACTAACCTGACCATAGCACTAAAGTCAGGAATCTTCTCTGGTCTTCTTCGCAGCTTTTACTGCTTATCCTGGGTCCTGATCTCTCCTCTCTTTAGTCAGGTTCTGTTCATATCTACTTTAGGTAAGAGAGGTAGAAGCCAGACTTCTCCAGGGGAGGAAGAGGTACCTGTGTGTACAGGAGTCAAGAAAGGACTTCCACAGCCTCTGTCCCTTCTCATGTGTGGGACCCTTCAAGACTGAGCATTCAGTAGTCATGGTAGGGTGAAGGTCAGCTTCATTAGAAGGGGAATGTACCAAACTAGTCTGTGCCCATGGAGCATACAGCCTGAGTCCTGTATCAGTCAGGCTGTGTGGATCCCAGCACGGGGTCTCTTGTAGCAGCCTCATCCCAGAGCATCCAGGATGACACTCCTGTCACCATACCAGGGCTGTAGATGGGCTGGCTCTGCTTGCTCTATGAGTTGCACTGCTGATGGAAAGAAATTTCTTACTGTTCCTCTCCAGGATTGCAGTCATGCTAGAGGGGTAACACATGCCTTTCTTCTTTCAGCAATGGACAACCTGCAAGAGAGAGCTGTGCATATCCGGAAAGTCCTTCTGGTCCTGCCCAAACCCACTCTGATTATCATGAGATACCTCTTTGCCTTCCTTAATCAGTGAGTAGCTTTCACAGTGGTGAGCCTGGCTTTGACTATCCAGGACTTTCATGGGGATCTATGTCTTACCATCCATCCTAACAGATACTTACTTAGCATCTACCATACACCAACTACAGTGCTGTGATGTTAAATGGAAAAAGAAAGGCCTTTTATCATTAGATCATGGTCCAAGGAAAAAAAGAGACAATAGTAGATACATCAGGTAGAATAGGTGCTAAAAAGAAAAGAAGAGTAAAGATGGGGATAGAGTTAAGAGGTCCTAATGGACAAAGGATGAAAGAAGAGTTAGTTGAGAGATGTGCTTGCCACAGAGGCCTGTCTGAGAAGACTGGGTATAAGCGGTAACCTGAAGGGGACAAAGGGGGCCTATAAGGACATTGGAAACTTGAGGGTCACAGTAATAAATAATAAGTTTGAGTTTGGGAAATGACGTTAAAGCCTTTAAAGAGAAAAATGGTATGATATGATGTTTAGGTATTTTCAAATCTGCCAGTTACTTTGTGGAGAAGTTACTGTAGAGGGTCAATGAGAAGAAAGACCTACTCCAAGGTCATGACATGGTCTGGCTGAGGTGTTGGTAGACCAGAAGATGACAGAAAGGGTCAGGCTTATGATATGCATTGAACACTGGGTGAGACAGGCATAGCTTACCATGATCCCCAGCCTTCTCCATGTTGTCATCTCTCATCATGCCGGGTCTAGGTTTCCATATAACTAAGAAATAGTTCTATGGATTCCTGGATCCATCAAAACAGGGAAACCAAAGGTAAGTCAAGGGGCCAGAATATTATAGTTTTAGTACATACCTTGTAAATATGAAGTTGTCATACATAGCTTTTTGTTTAAAATAACTACAAATTTAGAGTCCATTTCACAAGCCTCATCCTGGTTAGACAGTCATGATTGGCCTGGCCTTATAGATGTCTGGGATTAGTGGTCCCTGCCTAAGACCTTATTGGGAAGCCCACGTCATCACCTATCCCAGTGCAGAACCACAGAGAATCTTGGCTCTGTGGTCTGAGTCTGACAAAGTCTTAACTCAGTCCCCCATCTGCCCTTGAGATGAACTCCTCATAACTCATTAGTATGCTCATTCATAGCCTGGAAACACTGCTTACTACTCTGTTAGTCAGTCCCCTTAGGGCCCAAGTCACAGCTTGTTCACATCAACCATACTTACCCTTAACCCGGGCCTTGTTTGCCCCCCATGAACTAGGAGCATGCTACAGGCAGCCAGATAGACCAGCTGATAGAAACAGGGAAGGCATAAATTAACTGTTATCTTTTCTGGACTTTCAGAAGAGAGAAACAATAGAGTAAGCATGATGCAGTATAAGAGACAATGGCCATTATTAGAAAAAAAAAACATGGAAATGGTACTAATTTCATTATTAATTTGTGTGTATATAATTTTAAAATATTGTTGTGTGTTTATAGTTTTAAAAATTATATAGGAAAGGTGAAGCATTTGTAGTCATAGTGTTTCTGAAAATAGTAACATGCAAGACACAGTTTGTAAAGTCTCCATGGGAAGATGACAACTGATAAGTCTGCAGCTGCCAACAATTACATCAGCAGTTGGCAAGTGGTTCCTTGTGGAGACTTTATCTGGACCCTCACTTTGGGGATGCACACTTTATCCTCGCTGAAGTATATTCTTGGATTGTACACATACTGAATCTCAAGGGATCAAACTAAAGTATCTATAAGGCTGGCACTTCAGATGTAACTTAGTGGACTCTAGTCCAGAGTCTCACTTGTTGTGAAGATGATGTTGAGTCAGCGCTATGGATCTCATCTGAATGCACAGCTTGGGGACGTTCTGCCTATAAGCTCAGAAAATGTGCCTTATTTATACAGTAGAATATTGTTTACCCATAAAAATGAATGAAATATTGACACTACCGTGTGGATGAACCTTGAAAACATTGTGTTGAGTCAGTAAACCAAACACACACACACAAAAGAAACAACTAAATATTTTAAGACTCCATTCCATTTGTATGAACTCTCCAGAACAGGCAAGTCCATAGAAATAGAAAGTAGATTCCTGGATGCCGGGGGCTGGAAGAGGATTGGAAAATAACTGGTTAGTGAATACTAGGTTTCTTTCAGGGATGATGAAAATATTGTACAACTTAGAGGTAATGGTTACATAACATTGTGAGTATGTTAAATGCCACCAAATTGTATACTTTTATTATTTCTTATTTAGAATACAAAGTGATGGATTTCATTATGATCTTTTCATACATATATATCATTTTACTTTGTTCTTATTTGGCCCCCATTGCCCCCCCACAAGCTCTTCTTGCCAGTCCTCTTCCTCTTTCAAAAAGTACCTACTTCTGCTTTCATGTTACATGTATTCCACTACCCTTCCTTTTTTTCCTTCCCCTCCCTTTAGGCCTTCTCTTCTCTCCTAGTCCCTTTTCTGTTTCACATCCTACACACACGCACACACACACACACACACACACACACACACACACTCCACATATGAAAAAAAGTACGATATTTATGTTTGTAAGTCAGCCTTATTTTACTTTATGCAATGATCTTTGGTCCTATCCATTTTCTTGCCAGTGTTATAATTCCATTCTTTTTTATACCTGAATAGAATACCATGTTTGGGCTGGAGAATGGCTCAGCCCTTAAAGGCTAGGCTCACAGCCAAAAATTTAAGAGTTCGATAAAATATCATATTTATGGGTACCACATTTTGTTTATCCATTCACCTGTTGGTAGATTTATTGCTAGGCTAGTTACATAGCTTGGCTACTAAGAATAGTGCAATAGTAAAGACAGGAATGAAACATATCTGTGGTATGTTGACTTAGACCCTTCAGGATATATTCTAGAGTGTTTTAGCTGAGTCATGTGGTAATTCTATTTAGTGTTTGTGGTACCTGCATTCTGATTTCCATAGTGGCTGCACCAGTTTACATTTCTTCCAGTCTTATATAAGGGTTCTTCTTTCTCAACATCTTCACCAACATTTATTGTCAGTTATCTTTTTGATGACAGCCTTTTTGACTGGTATGCAACAGATTCTCAATTACCTGTGTGTGTGTGTGTGTGTGTGTGTGTGTGTGTGTGTGTGTGTGTGTGTGTGTGTGTGTGTGTGTGTGTGTGTGTGTGTGTGTACAAACATTTAGAGCAGGAGTTTGAAGTAGAAACCATGGAGGAATGATAGTTAACTGACTTGTTCCCATGTACAGCTACATTTCTTTACACAGTCCAGGCTTACCTGCCTATGGTACAGTGGGCTGAGCCCCACTGCATCAATAGCAATCAAGAAAATTCCCCAGATACTCACAGGTCAGACTGATGGGAGCAGTTCTTCAGTTGAGATTCCTTCTTCCCAGGAGATTCAAGTTGACAACCAAGATAAGCGGTCACAAGTTTCTTGGTCCTTTTTTGGTTTTGTTTTGATTTGGTTTGGTTTTTAATGGGAATCAGAAAATGTACATATATTCATAAGACTACAGTTCACAAAGATATGTCCTCTTCCAGATCCTTGTCACTGTAGCCTCCAATGAATAGGACAGTCTTTTCAGGGGTGGGGACAACAGTACTTCACATCCTTTATCTGTTGTAGAACTTTCACCCAGGTTTCTTGGGAATAGAGTGCTTCTCTTTAACTATCACACTTCCCAGAAACTCTGGTTTCTTGTTACTAGAACACTATCAGATCACATTAAAGAAACAAGGCTTTACTGAATTTTCTGTCTCTAAGATACCAGGACCTTGCACGATATATTATTAGCCTATAGCATATTGTGTGGGTCATTTCTGCTGAGGTTATCAAAGTAATAATTGCTCCTGTTTCTTTCCAGTTTTAATCTGATGATAAACAGACTTATATATTCCCCCAGTATTTTCTAAACCTCTGTTTTCTTTTAACTCTGGGTCCAGAGAAGGATTTTAAAATTAAAATGGATATGGTGGTACAGGAATGTGATACAAGCATTTAGAAAGCTGAGGCAAGAAGACAGTGAGTTTGAGGCCAGACTGGGGTACATAATGAATCCCTGACTTAAGCAAAAACAAATCACCTTCTGAGAAGCCATCTAGCCACTGAGATGATACCCTTCCCCACTGGCCTCTACTGCATTTGCTTTTGATATTGTGGAATAGTGGTTCTCGGATGCTAATTTCCATGGCATTTGTTCACACCATGCCATATCATTTCTGGTGTCCTACAGTGATTATAGAAGGCTCACAAGGTATGTGTCGGGTTCTCTAGCAGGGGAGAAAGCCATTTGTTAGGGTCTGGATGTGGGGCACACTAAAAGTAAACTTCACCCAATCCAGAATGTCAGTGGTATCCAAAAGCTCTAGTTTCTTTTCAGCATCTGTCAGAATTGGACACTGAGAAGCTACTGCTGATAACCATAGGAAAGCCAAACTCCTCAGCAATGCTGATAGCCCTTCGAGCTTTGTAGAGGATGTACCCAAAGTTAACCTAGCCTTCTGTTCTAGGACAGGCAGTGTCTTAGTCAGTGTTTGGTCATGGCAACTCTAATAAAGGAAAGCATTTAATTAGGGCTTACAATTTCAGAGGTTTAGTCCATTGTCATCATTATAGTGGGAAAAGTGGTGGCATACAGGTAGACATGGTAGAGAAGAGTTCTACATCTGGATCCACAGGCAACAGGGAGAGAGAGACACTGAGCTGTCTTGGGCCTTTGAAACCTAAAAGCCCATGCCCAGGGACATACTTCCTCCAATAAGGCCACACCTTCTCCAACAAGACTATACTTCCTAATCCCTCCCAAGTAGTGCCACTCCCTGATGACTAAACATTCAAATATCTGAACCTATGGGCCTTTCTTACTCAAACCACCACAGGCATGGACCCATGGGGACTTGTCAAGCATAGTGATGGTTGAGTGCTTGGGTCCTTGGCCAAGGTTGGGGTGTGACTGGAGCTGATGCTGACTGAGAATGGGAAGAATCTCTAGATAAATAAACAGTAATGAATTAGCCTACATCCAAGGGAACTCCAAGCAGAATATAAACAGAGTACATAATTAATTCCTGGATGTAATAATGTAAGGGGATATTATGAAAATGTTAAACAATTGCATTAGCTGTTCCAAAAAGAATTCACTGTCCTGGTGGAATAAAAAAAGTTAATCAGCTGACTATATTTCTAGTAAGTATAGAATTTGGAGTAGAAAATGCCCAAGAATTTGATTCTTTTGTGTGCATGCATAAAAGCATATGATGTACAGTTCCTGTGTCCTGTAACTATTTCTCAGAGTGAGCTGGGGTCCCCATCTGCTTGATAGCTTGGTGAGTTGTCTGTGGGAGCCATATCCAGTTCTGCAAAGATATGGTATCTTCTCAAAGCAGGGTGGCTCTGATGCATAAGGTCAGAGGTAAGGGTAAAAATGAGACTCATGAGGATTTGATTGGGGAACTGGAGAAGGGGGTCAGACCTGCAAGCAGGTCTTACATCTTTCCTTTCCTTGGCTCCTGAATAGGCATCAGTCGTCACTCTCTCTTCTCCCCACCTGACTGTCCAGAAGGCCTCTGATGCCCAGAAAGGCAGGTGGCAGTTTATGGACTTAGGACTTTCCTTCTGGCAATGTCTCTTGTGTATGTGTTTTCTGGTCATTCATGTGACAGCTTTCCAATTTCCCCCCTTTCCCTTTTCCTCCAGCTTATCACAGTTCAGTGAAGAGAACATGATGGACCCCTACAACCTTGCCATCTGCTTCGGGCCCTCACTGATGTCAGTGCCAGAGGGCCACGACCAGGTGTCCTGTCAAGCCCACGTGAATGAGCTGATTAAAACCATCATCATCCAACATGAGAACATTTTCCCCAGTCCCAGGGAGCTGGAGGGTCCCATCTACAGCAGAGGAGGAAGCATGGAGGATTACTGGTAGGGGCCAGGGAGGGGAGGAAGGGAAGGAGTACCTGATAATAACTGCTATAAGAGCCAGATGGTCAAGCAAAACCCAAAGGGAAACAGCCTGGTCCTCCCACTCCACTTACAGGTTCTGCAGGTGGCAGGCTCTGGCCCTTCTCCCACTTCAGACCCCCCTACAGAATAAGTGTTGCTTCACTGCCTCCCGTGTTTTTATGAGTGTTGTGTAGCTAGGGACCATCCCAAAAGATAATGACAACACAAAGGCAAGGAGCTTTTACAAGGTAGTATTTAGACTTGCTGTTCATCAGGCAACGGTGCCCAAACTGTATTGGGATGGAAACAGAGCTGGGCCCCCCGGGAATCCTTTTCTTAGGAGGTAGAGTCTGCGTGTGAGGCAAAATCTCCTGACTGAGTTTGTAAGATGGCACACTAGAATAATTTCAGAAGTTTGTGACAAGAAAAAGGTATAAACTTATTTGGGGTAGGGTAGGCACAGTTCTACCCGCCCCCCACCCCCACCCCCGTGGGAAAGTGTGAGATTATATAGACATGGTTTTTCATGACTTAGCCTGAGCACAGAATTCTAAAAGGAACCTCTGGGTACATTTCTGTTAACTACCTCTTTTAGATGAATGAATCATTTCCAAAAAAGAAAAAGAAATACTACTTCCCTTTTGCAGATAAATTTCTTGCAACCCAGAGAAACCAGTGCAGTGTTTCAGCCCACCCCAGTAATTGGGGAATCAACCCTGATCACCTATCATCTAGGACAAGGCTCTATCCAGTACCCTACACAGATACTGTAATAACACTTTACAGAGCCATTTTTCACTAACTGCAAAGGCAACAGCCTTTCTCTTAAACCCTGGTGTCCCATACCTCCTCCTTTCTTTCCTAAATGGTTTTTCAATAGAAGATGAAAACATAAGCCAGCCCAAATCAAATTCTACCTAAATATACTATCTAAAACCAGTCCTTCCAGCCCCATTGCTACCAAACACAGTTGGAGAGGACAAGGCATATGCTTACTTAATTAGCAGCCAGTTGGTCCACGATTCTCCATAACCCCTTCAGAGCCGCTGCCCAAGGAATGAATAAAATAACATTTGTGCCTCTGTGAACTTCCTATGGCAGTGGCATCCTTGGATCCACTCTCCTGGACTTCTGATCCTAGGTCTGCATCTGAGCAGGCACCTCAAGTGGCTAGCTTAGAAACAAAGATTTCTGTCACTGACAGTGGTTTGTGGTGACTAGGGCTGTTGACCATTAGGTGAGCTCCAAGGATATATTCTCTTGCACATTACTCCCCTTTGCATGAGTAGTTAAGAGCTGTGGAATGGTCGGTCCTTCGGTTCTTGCCTTTACCTGTAAAGTTGACCTTTGCTTCTTAAATATCAAATCCTTGCAGCTTCTGGATGAATAAGGGGGCATAGTGCTCCCAGCTCCCAGCTCCCTGATCCCAGTCCTCTAGTTTTCCTTCTAGTTTTCTCCCAGGTGTTTTCCTCGACCCTTACCCCATGTTGTATATGTGGTACTTACTGGAATATCATATTTGCAAACACCGCACAGGTAATTAGTGAACATTTGTGTCACTGTTCCAGGCCTTGGGCAATTGTCCATGACCTTGCTCCTGACCTCTCTTATTTCAGAAGAAAGAGATACTATCACAGTGAACTAGTATCAGGCATCTGTTCTGACAGGATATGCCCTCAGCTGCAGCCACTACCAGCACCTCCTGTGCACATTCACTGCCTTCCCTTTTAAAAGGGCCCTGCCCACCTCCCATCTCTCTCCCTCTCCCTCTCCCTCTCCCTCTCCCTCCTCCTCTGTTTGTTTCTCTGTCTTCTCTCCCCTCTCTCTCTGCCTTTCTTTTCTCCTCTGTTGTTCCTGTCCCCAGATGCTAGTCGTCTCCCCCACTTCTCCCTCCCTTTCCCTTTCCCCTAATTAAAAAAAAAAACCTCCATGTGAGCTCTGTTGAATGGTGGCTCTCTCAAGCCACCTTTTTAAAATTACAACAGAACTGAGGCACTCCAAATCCAGGAGAGTGGCCAAGAGACCAGAACCATCAGGGAGAAGAGGCTCCAGAATGCTCTGCACAGATGTGGGAAAGTACATTCTGACTACCTACTAGTCTCCAAACTGGATTCTGGTTGCATGGGACTGCTGCTGAGACCTTGGACCTCAGATTTTGATAGGGTTAGACATGTTGTCAGGGCCAGAGACGTGGGAGGGGAAAAACATGGGATTTTAGGACTACATGGAACCTCAAAAGATATCATTCTTTTACCATGGTGCAGATTTCAAAGTGGAAAGCACCAGATCCTATGGGACCAGAATGAAATGTAGACTCTCCAACCCAAGACAGATCTTGTGGCTCAGAAAAGCTCAAGTGGGATAATATATGAATTTTAGCAAGTCCTCCAGGGCTCTCTGCAGTGTGAGAACTGGTGCCCTGGTGCCTTGTGGATGCACAGGAATGAACCTTCATGCTGGGGAAAGGGTTATCTTTGTCCTATGCACCACTGATGCATTTCCAGAATGCCACCAAACTCATGGGATGGTTTTTAGGCCCAGGCACAGTAAGGAATTGTACCCACATTTTTTTTTTACAAAGAAGAATCCCTATTGCTGTTCTACCAGAGTATTCTCTGAATCTTAGGAGCCCTCCTAGGACTGGTTTTACCTGGTCTCTAAGGAGCTTCCTAGAAGAAAGGCTTGTGTACTGGGCAGGGAGAGGTTCCATGGCAAGTGGTATGGCTGTTCATAGACCTGCCTGGAACGGTTTGCTTGTTGGTGCCTAATGCTGGAGGAGAAAACTTCAGACAGGGTGAGAGGGTTTTTTGTTTTTCTGCTCTTCAAGAACATCCATCTCCTCCCTGAGCCAGAAGATAAAACAAGAAATGCTTCCTTAGTAACTTGTAGCCATTCTCAATTCTTTGCTTTGGATGATTTAAGAGAAGATAAATTTTTTAAGAACTTGACTGAGCTTTCATCCTCAGGCCTCTAGTAAAAACCTAATCTACAACAGATCCTTTTACCTTTGCTCTTGATTTCCATTCAGCCTACTCACTTCCTACTTTCTCATCAGTGCACAGGCTAATAAGTCACACTGCACCCTAGGGCATCAAGTGAAAGGAGGCTGGAAAGGAGGTAACACTTAAGTGCCCTCATGCTAAAACCTTCACTAAATTGCACCATTGACTTCTCACACGACTATCTGTGAAAAAAACAGTAACAACAAAACAGCTATCCAGCATTAGAGCCCGTTTTCAGGTCTGGATGTTCCTGATACAACCCGGACTTCCCTTCTGCCTGCTCCTTCCTTAAGAACCAAGAGTGAATTCATGAAGAGAACCGACCTGAGTAGTTGAGTTGTTCTGTGTTTTCCAGAGGGTTTATTTGTAACTTCAAAGGCCTTCCCTTTCTCTGAAGGCCGTTTAAATCCTGAGTAGTGACAAGTGGTTTGGGGAGCAGAACCTCCAGAGATTCTTCATTCTTGGCTGTTGATGGCTGTGTACTTGAGAGTAGCAAGCCCACAGTTGATGTGAGGCCTCTGTTCCAAGGGAGCTGTGTCAAAGGGAAGAACACTACTTTGGGAGCACATACTGATGTCCCAGTTATTACTCTTCTGTTGCAGTGACAGCACTCATGGAGAGACTACCTCTGCTGAAGACTGTGCCCAGGATGTGACAGCAGAGCACCACACGAGTGATGACGGTATGCTGGGGGCTGTTGGTAAAGCAGAAATGCTTCCATGTGTGTGTTGTGCATTCGATAAACTCTGCTGTCCAGAGGGCCCTAGGGAGAAAAGGGGAGTTTCTTATCCCTCCTTTCCTTGGAGGGATATTCTTACATAAGAGATTAAACCAGAGGTGAGTAACTAGACCTTTTGTAGTCCTTCTGCTTCCTTGCCCCACCTCTTAGCTCCCTATCTAGCCTGAACCCAGTAGATATATGCCTCTACTGCTGCCAGGTTACTGGAAACCAAAGCAAAGGAAAGCTCATTTTAAAAACATCAAGCCTGGGGAATAGAAATGCTAGGTGCCAAGAACTCAACAGAAGCCAAGTGAGGGGAGTGGGAATGAGGACACAGGAACCACACGCTTGCATGCCTGCCAACTGGAAAAATTGACCCTTGCACAGTACGGATTTGTGTGCTGAACAGCCTGTGAGTGTGCATCCAGGGGTGGAATGCTCAGCTGTCATCCTCAAACCCCTCTAGAGTGCCCATGATTTATTAGAGTCTGTCCCAGCCAGCACATTTCCCTTGCTTCCAACCATTCCACACCTCCATTTCTGGATCACTTGGTCTCTGGAAGTCTCAGCGGTTGACAAGGGGCCTCAGAATTTTATGGGCAGAAGAATGAAATGGCACATTCTACGGAGATTTGCCCACCCCCTCCCCACGCCTTGCTAGAAATCCTGCAGTCTGGAGACAGCTTCTGAAGGGGGAGATAGGACTTCTTGTTTAGATCCTGGTGTTGGAAGGAACGGTATGATCTTTACGAGAGAAGTAGGTATTAGTAGAGAATTCAGTATGCAGAGCTGCCTTGTTCTCATACTGTTAGAGGCTTTATCTCTAGGGAGATAGATGGGGCAGCTGAGAAAACAAGGTCAGCCAGTCAAGTGATGTGCCTGAGGCTGTAGAGAACTGAGACTGGACTACTAAGACAAGGGTTCTGCAGTGGAATCTTCAGCCGGCCCATTTAGAAGCAGACTTTCCATCCAGAACTTTATGGGTATGGGCTTCTTTTTAATCAGCCTTCCTCCCTGCAGTGGTATTTATGATCTAATGGTTCCATGTCTTGGAAAGTCTTCTATTTACTATCCAGTCTCTCCGGCAGCCTAGAACAGATAAGTGATGACAGCAATGACTAAATGTACGTATATCACAGTGCTGGGTTAAGTTTTTCACAGATTGTAATTGACTTCTTATAAGAACTTCATGAAAAAGAGCACTATTCCTATCGCCTCATTTTATAGATAAGGAAAGAAGAGCCCACACAGAAATAAAAACATATTGCACTTAGAAGCCCCTTGTAACTTTTCAGATTATTTTTATATGCATTTCCATATATTTGTTATAAACCACTTTCTATGTTTTACATTCTACTGAAACGAATGAATAACACAAATAAATTACTTAAAATATGGCATGATTCAAGTGTTTGATGGCTGATAGATTTACTATATGATCAGAAAAGAAATGATGCTCAAAAATACAGTAGGATAAGCTGGATATAGAGTTCAGTGATAGAGCCTTGCCTTTGAACATCCATGTATGAAGCCCTGAGCTCAATTCACGGTACTGCCTAAAAGAAATGAAGAATGCAGACTGGCACATTGGAAGATAGATGGAATCAGCACAGAGAGCTGTGGAGTCAACACAGGTTTATCAGGGAAGCAGTGCTCCGTGCCTGAGCCCAGGCAGAAGAGAGAGGGCGCCAGGCTATTAGGTCTTTATAGATCCTGTGGCTAATTTTTTACACTGAGTTACCCTCGCACCACTCTAAGTCCATGCTTTTCACCCAGTTTCCTGAATCTGTAGATCCCAGAAACACGTGTTTCGTCCTTCTCTGCCTTTCCCAGAATGTGAGCCCATTGAGGCCATCGCCAAGTTTGACTACGTAGGCAGGACAGCCAGGGAGCTGTCTTTCAAGAAGGGAGCATCCCTGCTGCTCTACCAGCGAGCTTCTGACGATTGGTGGGAAGGCCGGCACATTGGCATAGACGGACTCATCCCCCATCAGTACATCGTCGTCCAGGACACGTAAGTGGGATCTTGGCACCTTTGAGGGTGGTCTCTGCTACACTGTGGTAGTGAAACTTCAATTCTGGAACAGTCACAGCATGAGAGAGACTGATTCCCTAAGAATGAACACTCCATGGAGAACACCTACCCCTGCAACTCAGTCTCCCCACTTTCCCTTCTCCCTTTAAATCACCACCTAATGCATTTGTTTTAGAAATATGCCAACCACCCTAATGAGCGGTAATGTGGACTTTTTAATTTGACTATACATATTTCCTTTCTGGAAAGATCAGGGTGAGAAAACATTTTTGCTTCTCTGGTTTTGGTTTGTTTTTTGTTCTTTTTGTTTTTGGTTTTTGGTTTTTGGTTTGGTTTGGTTTGGTTTTGGTTTTTAAATTTTGGTTTTTTGAGACAGGATTTCTCTGTGTAGAGCCAGCTGTCCTGGAACTCACTCTGTAGACCAGGCTGGCCTCAAACTCACGGAGATCCGCCTGCCTCTGCCTCCTGAGTGCTGGGATTAAAGGTGTGCGCCACCACTGCCCGGCCTTCTCTGTCTTCTGTGTAATGTGCACTTTTGTTTTTTGAGATAGGGTCTCTGTCTTAGTTAGGGTTATTATTGCTGTGATTAAACACTATGACCAAAGCAACTTGGGAAATGGGGGGTTATTTGGCTTATACTTCCATCACTAAAGAATTCAGGACAGGAACTCAAACAGGATTGGAACCTGGAGGCAGGAGCTGATGCAGAGGCCATGGAGGAGTGCTGCTTACTGGCTTGCTCAGCCTTTTTTTATAGAATACAAGACCAACATCGCAGGGATAGCACCACCCACAATGATCTGGGGCCTCACCCATCAGTCACTAATTAAGAAAATGCCCTCCAATAAGGATCTTATGGATGCATTGTCTCAGTTGAGGTTTCCTCCTTCCAGGTTACTCCAGCTTGTGACAAGTTGACATAAGACTAGCCAGTACGGTCTCACTCTGTGACTTAGGCTGCCTTGAGCTCAGTGTATATAACTCGTAGCAGTCCTCCTGCCTTAGCCTCCCCTGTGCTAAGATTACAGACATGAACCACCAAACATGGCTTCTCTTTTTACACAACTATCTATACCTCAGCCTGCTGAGCCATTGATAGTGCTTTCCGCCTGCAAATGAAAATTAACAGGTTACTTTTTAGAAGGTCTGGCTTAAGAAGCATTGTAAAAGAAGAAAAGGAGGGGAAAGGATGTCGGAGAGCAGGGGAAACCAGAGTTGGCTCTAGAGATCTCATCGGCTAGGCTGTTCGTTAGTTCCTGCCGTTTGAAGCAATGTCTCCCAGGCAGGAAGTAGTGAGCCTTGTGGCCTACCCAAACCTGCCTCACTGACCCTTTGCCCTCACACACTTCTCAAGGATAAAAGCATTGTCACTGTTTTTAGTCCTTCCCTTACTATTATTTTTTTAAAGGTTGGTATCCTGAATGGGTCTGCACCCTCCCAGCCTCTCCTGGGCTCCTTCTTTGGGGAAATCCTTCTTGTGTTGATAACATCGCCAACCTGATGGTGATCTGTTCGTGGACAGGACCCTCCCAAATTTAGTATTATGATTTCACTACAGGATGGAGAGAAGATGAACTTTGGGGGAAGAGGGGCTTTCTTTGTCATCAGTAGCTAGAGGGGCCAAGAGAGCAGTAGAGAGACCTGGGACCATCTTGGACGCGCTGAGTGAGGCTAGATGTGCTGTGACAATGGCCATGTGTCCACACCCTGCCTCAACACTGGTATCTCCAGAGCCACTACAGAGCCACTACAGAGCTACCTGTCCTTACCAGCAGTGCTCAGAACTGCGGATAAACCACCACCTGGACTTCCACCTCCTTCTCCAGGAGGTGGTCCCATCATGGCACCCCATGAAAGCAGCACTGGGGTCAAAGGCAGAAGCCTTGAAATCAGGTGTTCCCTCGCCAAGCTTTCCTGAGGAGCTAAGGATCAAATAGAAGTCAGCAGATTATTTATTCTTATTTACATGACCCTCCAAAGGCCCTCAGATTTCCTTGCCTCTGTTCACAAAATTAGCCCCACCAGTGGTTGCTGCTGCCTTCAAGCTGTGTAGGGTCGTGTGTATGTTCAGGTGGGCCATCTTGCTGATTTAACACTGCTTTTTGTATTGTTTTTTTCCTTCTCCCTGCCTGCCTGTCCCTTCTGCCCCAGCGAGGACGGTGTCGTGGAGAGGTCCAGCCCCAAGTCTGAGATTGAGGTCATGTCTGAGCCACCTGAAGAAAAGGTGACAGCCAGAACAGGGGCCAGCTGTCCCAGTGGGGGTCATGTAGCTGATATTTATCTTGCAAACATCAACAAGTAAGCTCTGCTTTTCATTTTCTGCTCCCCTAAATGACTCACTCACTCCGCCTCACCCCCTGCCTAACCCCACCCCGCTCCTGTGCTGTATGCAGGGCTCCTAGCTCCCCCAACCTAACAGTCTCCATGTGTCGTTTGCTGCTGCAAGGTGGATGGCAGGGCTTACATGGGTCTCTAAGGGCAGGCCCTACCCTCCAACTGTCTGTTATCATCCTGTGGTACTCTGTGTGTTCCACGGTGTCTGTCTGCCCAGACTTCCTGGCAGTCTTAGCCAAACCTTCATCAAAGCTTTGGTCACCTTATGCAACTTGGTTTTGTGCTATTTCTTATCAGTGCCTTCACTTTTCCAATTCTTGCTCAAATAGTATTTGATAGCTTCTTTGACCCTTGTCTGTCTGAAGATTTCAGAGTTTCGTATGTCTTCACCAGGCTTCTGTCCACCAGGTGGGCTTACTTAGATGCCATGTGTCTGGTTCTCCCTATCCTACATTCATGGCCATGGAAAAGAGAAGAGCACTGAGCCCAAGGGAAGCTTTCTCCTGAGCGTGACCCTTCGCTCCCTTTCACACTAGCAGAAATCACCTTTCATTTTTTTCTTGTTGCTTTCGCACTGTGTTTTTATTATCCTCCCCTAGCAGTCCTTTGCAGATGCCCACTCCTGTCCAGCAGGCTTACTCTCACCCCAGCTTTCATTGTGGCCATTAGCAGTATTCCGAGGTTCTAACTCCATCCACACCTGCTGGCTATCTAGAGGGATTCCTCGTTCGCCCGCCCATGAGCTGCTGCCTCCCCCAGAGGCACTCAGGCTATCGGAGAACTAATCTCATCTCAAGGGGCCAGACACCAAGTCCTACAGACCTCTTTCTGCCAGACCCTGAACTGTGGCCCAGTGCCAGGAGGATGACAAGCCCCGGGGCTCTCCTGGTGAACATGGATTGGAGATGACGTACAGTTTGTATTCCTTCCGACCTTGGAGGGGTGAAATGATTTGCACTTTGAAACCCTGTTAACCATAGCCTCTGGACACTGAGACTGGAAGGAGAATAAAAGATGCTTACTGTTTTTAAACTGCATGAGGTTGCCAGATCTCTTGGCTTTTTTCCAACCAGACAATAGAGGGGGTTGGGGGACATGGATCTTTTCTATCTCTTTCACACTCAAGTTCATCAAGTTTATTCTGCTCACTTATGTAGTATAGTCATAACTTAATTCAGACCAGTAAACAAGTTGAGGATTTTATACTTCCCTCCGGTCTGCTAAGAGGGCAAGCTAATAGAAGGTAGCTTCCAGCTAATCACATTTTTTCATTATTTACAAGTCTGTGTTAATTATGAGTCTGCAATCACAAGGCCATGAGCTTATTAAGCCAGAAACCAAGACTGGATAGTGGAGGGGAAGCTAGATATTTATTTAGGCACTTTGTTTTTGTTTTTTATGGCGTTGGGGGTAGAACTCAACAAGTCACATATACAAATGGAGCATTCTACTTCCGAGCTACAGCTTCAGCCCTGGGTATTAAATTTTAAGTCAACATGTATTTGATACCATTCATACAAAGGAATTACAGAGAACAAAAGCTAGAATAGTTAAAAGATAAACATCTGGTAGAAAGTCAGGGTTGTTCCCTTGATCTCTTTGCTTGGTGGTATTAAGATTCTTACGATGAATTTCCTGGGGACAGACCATAACCAAACCATGTCAACATGGTCTACTCAAGCTTTCCCGGGCACCAGCCAATCAGTGCATGAGTGACAGCCCTAACATGCCTGGCTCTTAGGAGTGAGTCTGACTTCCCGCCTGCCTCCAGAACAGTGCTCCCATGAAACTTGAGTTTCCTGATTGCCTTGGAGAACTCTTTCCTCCTGGGCCCTCTCATTTGATTAACTCCTCCTCAGCCTCCAAGACTTACCTATTTGGGTAAACCTTCCTTACACCCTGAGTTCCTTGGGCTGAAAACAATGCCCTCATTCTGCATTCCAAAATGGCTTGAGTTGCTGGTACTTGGTGCTACGCCTGGTTCCTCCTCCAGGCTGAGCTCCTTGTAAATCAGCCTCTCTGTCTTCCTTGTCTTTATGCCCCAGATAGAGCCTGGGATGACACTACCACAGTCCCCTAAGTCTGCCTTCTCAGCAGTTCTGATCTGTGAGTCAGCCATCCTTGAGAGGAAAAGGGAAATCAGCAGCGTTCTTAGGTGTGGCATTTAGATTTAATTCCACATCCTATATTAACCATCTGCTTTGTGCCAAGCACCAGTGCTAGCTGTTCAGAGCTCACAGTCTGGCAAGGCACAAGACCATATGGAAGGTAACTGCAAAGCAGTTGTATGGAGGCACTGGAGAAACCTGGAAGGGAGGAATCTCTTCGGTCTGCAGTTGGAGGTACTAATGTCATGGAAAACTTGACAAAGGAGGGCTCATTTCAGCAGGGTCTTCCTAGACTAAAGAGCATCCTTTTTCTGGTTGAGAATGGCTGCCTTACAACGCTAGACCTGCCTAGCAGCCACATTCATAGAGAGGCTGCTGGGCCACATCCTACCAGACCCAGAAAGATAAAGCAGACCGAAGCTGTAAGCAGCACAAGAAATGACTTAGGCATTATCTATGCTTAAGAGATGGCCCCCAATCTGCAGTCCTACCATTACCATCCCGATCCCCAGCTCATCCCATCTTCCTCAGTAGAGTCGAGATCAGAGCTACACAGCTGCTATCTGAACTAGCAGCTTGATGGCATCTTAGATGAGGTCCTTTAAAGTCTGGTTCAGAAAAATAAAATTATTCAGCATCAGGCAATAACCCATATGGCTAGGATCCCACTACATCACATCATTTGAGAGCCTTTTGTGGTATGAAATGAATTGGCCCAGTGCTGGGTGACATAGGAGTTGTGTAGATGCCCTTTCTACCCTAAGATCAGGCACACAGTGAACCCTCTGTCTGTGCCACTGCAGTTCCTTGAAAAATCTCTTCCATGTCTATGAACAAGAAATAGCCTCTTGCCAGAGCCCAGATGATGACGGACTTGCTGTAGTATAGTTGAGCAAACTGAAATGTGGAAAAGTTAACTCCTATTGCTAGAAGTTCTCCCCCTCCTTGGTGATGGTGAGACTTTCCTCCTTGGTGATGGCGAGACTTTGTCACCTGGGGCTTGGGTTTCTGTTCATGCAGGCAATGGAGTGGGTCTTTTCATGAATCTTTCTCCCATTAGAAACTTTCTCTTGAACAGGCAATTTTTTTTCTGACAGCATCTTACATGGTTAGAACTCAAAGCTCACAACCACCAAGTAAGTATCCATTTCACCTCTGCCCAGGTTGGGGGTTGGAGGGAACAGAACCATAGAGAAAACAAGAGAAAGAAAAACTGAAGAGATAGAGTATTCTGTGTGACTTTCTTTAGATGTCCCAGGTGCCAGCCTCTGCCCCCTGTCACAATCCCAGCTCATTGGACCCAGGGCTTCCTGATCAGATGCCGTTTCTGTTTGTTGAAGGCAAAGGAAGCGTCCAGAATCTGGGAGCATCAGAAAAACATTTCGGAGTGACAGCCATGGGCTGGGCAGTTCTCTGACTGACTCCTCCTCCCCGGGGGTGGGGGCTAGCTGCCGTCCATCCTCTCAGCCCATCATGAGCCAGAATCTCCCCAAGGAAGGGCCTGATAAGTGTTCCATCAGCGGCCATGGGAGCCTCAACTCTATCAGCCGCCACTCATCCCTGAAGAACAGGCTGGACAGTCCACAGATCCGGAAGACTGCCACTGCGGGAAGGTCAAAAAGCTTCAATAACCATCGGCCCGTGGACCCTGAAGTCATTGCACAGGTAACTGAGGGGCCCTGGACAATAAGTAGTAAGTCTACACTCATCAGTTCCACTCAGAGCAGCCCCGGCTAATCAACAGAACTTAAAAGAGATCCCTGTACGTTCTATAGAGGATGCAGCAAGTATCATACATGTGAATCTGCCAAGACAGCTTACTGAGCAATCTGCCTACCCTTGTCTCCCCAGCAAAACCTGAAGGTAGAGTTAATAGAATTCTACCTTCTTATTTGTATTCTGGCTGTTTCCAAGGCTGTTAACTTTTAAAGCCAACAGCTAAATATTTTGATAAAAAAAGTCCATTAGTCCAAGTTTCATGTGTTAAGACACTAAGGTAGGGTCTGAGGAGATGGTTCAATACATAAGAGCGCTTGCTATGCGAGCAAGATGAACTGAATTCAAATCCGCAGCACCCACATAAAAGGCCTGTAACCCCAGTGTTGGGGATTAAGGGCAGGCAGAGTCCTAGGACTTGCTAGCCAGTCAGCCAGCCTAGCCAAAAGAACAAACTTCAAGTTCAGTGAGAGTCTCTGCCCCCAAAACAATAAGATAGAGAGTGATAGAGACAGATACCTGACATCTTCCTCTGGCCTCTGCACATAGAACACACACATGAGAAACTAGATGGATAGATAAGTAGATATGTAGGTAGGTAGGCAGGCAGACAGATGATAGAAACACAATAGTAGACTTTAGTGAAGCTAAGACTCCGTTCCTGACACTCCATTTCATAAAGCTGATCTCTGATACTTGTAGATAGCTAATTAGTCCACCATCGGATTCTGTCTTCAAAACCCCAAAGTATTCTTGTTGCTTGAAGCTCAGGTACTAGAAAGTTTCCAACCCAAAGTTGCAGGTACCAATGCAGATGAATCCCAGATTGCAGGACCTTGCTTTCCATCAGCACCACATTGATGATTCTGTTTTCCATGAAATATTAGAAACCCAACTCGACCTCTAAACATCCAACTACTGGGGCCACTCCAAGCAGTTCTCTCAGACGTCTCTCCCAGCTATATACTTTTCATTAGAACAGGTAGGAACTAAGGGATTGCTTTTGTCCTCTTCCTCACCTCAACTTCTGGGGTGATCAGGAAAGGGCAATAGAGGCTCTGTATGGTCCCCATTGGTTTCATTGGTGCTCTGCTTAAGGAGGTATACCTGGTACACCCAATATTGAGCCCTGGGCCTATAATGTCTTGCTTTGCTTACCCTCTATCCTGTTTAAGCTCCTGACAGCAATCTGCCTTGCACCATGGGAATCCTCCTTGATCCTCTTTTAGCCAGCCATTAACCAAAGTCTTAGAAACTGTGAACATACTAGTGGCCTTACAGGACAGAGCCAGGAGATAAGAATTCTTCCTGAGCATTCTAAAAGATTTAAGAAGCCCACAGGTGTAGCTCAGCAATGCAAGCTAAGAATGTTTGCCAATTGTGCATAGGCTACTGGGTTCCAGCCCTGGCATTGCAGGAGGGGGCAAGAAAGGCTAATAAATGCCATAGTGATGAATGAAAATGAGTCACTATCATCCATAGCAAGCTTCAGTCACACCATCAGACAGGAAGCCCTAAGTGGGAAACCTGGGGCTTACTTGAAACTTAGAATCTTTGAAAGTATTCTTGATCCCAAAGAGGAGTCCTGTGGTGGCTTTGGGATGCAGTATTAAACACAAGTTTGCCAGGAGGGTATGGAAGCTGAGCACTCTTACTGGATGCTTGCTTACAAAGGTTCTTTGGTTCTGCTTTGAGCCCTTGGACTAGGGTTGCCATTTCTCTAAAGTCTTCAGTATCTACTGGTTTGCAGATGCTAACTTACCTACGTGGGCTTTGGCTCCCCCTTTTGGCCACTCTTGGGTTCCCTTTCATGGTGCTGGGTAGAAGGAAGCTGTTTCAAGTTGCACACTTGGGTGAGTTGGGAAATTGAAGCATTGTCCTGATAAATCTTCAAGGACTTGGCTCTTGAACCTTCCTTAACTCTCGTGGAGGAAGGAATAACCCCCTTACCCACTGGCTTTGAAGTCAAGAAAATAAAGATCATACTTGATCTCTACTACTTTGTAAAATGTGTTCATTGATGTACACTTTCAAACATACACAGAAATGCAGAGAATTACACAATGAATCCCCGTGTACTCATGACCTTTACCCTCCATTTAATTATATGTCATTTCATCCAGAAATGTTTAAGCACCTGTTACTAAAACCAAGGACTCAAGTTGAAAATACTCAGCTACTCTTTCTTTTTTAATAATATTTTTAGTTGTTAAATTTAATACATTTATGATATATATATACATATATATATATGTATATATATATATACATATATATATATATATATATATGTATATATATATATAGTGGGGGGGTTCGAGACAGGGTTTCTCTATGGCTTTGAAGGCTGTCCTGGAACTAGCTCTTGGAGACCAGGCTGATCTGGAACTCACAGATATCCGCCTGCCTCTGCCTCCCGAGTGCTGGGATTAAAGGTGTGCGCCACCACCACTCAGTTTATGCAATGTATTTTGAGCATGTCATCCACTACCACCTCTAACTCCTCCTAATGCCTCCCAACTGCATTAGGAGGAGTTAATACTGCATCCCAAAGCCACCACAGGACTCCTCTTTGGGATCAAGAATACTTTCAAAGATTCACTTCCCTCCCAACCTCATATCTTCCTTTTGTTATTTCTTTTCATATCCTGAGTCATATAATTAATATATATATATATATATATACATATATATATATATATATATATATATATGTTCATGGGAAGTCTAATACTTTCCATACATACATAGGTCTAGGGCCACCCACTGGGCCATGGTCAACCTACCAGGAGCCCCATCCCCAAAAATGAGTGACTCTTCCTACCTCAGCAACCATCAACTGCCAGTCGCCTCTCCGATAGAGGTGTGGCCCCAGGGGCCCCTCCCCCTTTCTGCTGGAATTTTGGCTGGCTTGATTTTGTGCAGAAAACCACCACTGGTATGAGTTGATGTGTGCAACTCCTTGTCATGTCCAGAAGTCATCAATCACTCTTTCTAAATTCCTGATGATGAAAATCTCTCTGTCCCCTTTCTCCACATTCTGGACATTCATATGTTCAAGGATTTCGGCCAAATAAAATAAGGCATTTTATAGTTGGTTTCATGGCTTGGCGTATTTGGTTGAAATAGGATCCTTAGGGACATCTGTCTTGGTTTGACTTACTTCTTCCTTTTTCCTGTTTTGCAGGATATTGAAGCAACAATGAACTCTGCCCTGAATGAGCTTCGAGAGCTAGAGCGGCAGAGCAGTGTTAAGCACACCCCTGATGTGGTTCTGGACACCTTGGAACCTCTCAAGACCTCCCCAGTGGTAGCCCCCACATCTGAGCCCTCTAGCCCCCTGCACACTCAGCTCCTCAAGGACCCTGAGCCTGCTTTTCAGCGCAGTGCCAGTACTGCCGGGGACATTGCCTGCGCCTTCCGGCCTGTCAAGTCTGTCAAGATGGCTGCTCCAGTCAAACCACCAGCCACACGGCCCAAGCCAACTGTCTTCCCCAAAACAAATGCCACTAGCCCTGGTGTCAATTCATCAGCTTCCCCGCAGTCCACTGACAAGTCTTGTACTGTCTAAGGGTTATAACTTAATTGTTCTAGACAAGGAGACTGACATTATTAAAATCTTCCTATTTAACTAGCTTGGAGACTTCAGTTGAAAATTAGGTTCTAAGTTGTTCTTACAGGAATTAGCCTTCCCATTATTCAAACCTTGAGAATGAAGCCCTTGTTACTGCCTTTCCCTTCATGGTCCTTCCCTCTACTCGTTGCTTCCCTCTGTTGTAATCCAGCCAGCTACAGTACATACTGTTCTTAGGTTAGTCAGAGACAAGTTTCCCATGATCAGGTTGCTATATCTGTCAAGGCAAGACATGGGGACATGGGCCTATGTCTTTGTCCCTTCATACCATAGAGGATACCACCTTGACCAGATGGTTGGCTGCAGCCACTTAGCTCTTGGTGGCATCTTATTTTGAGTACTATTTTAAAAAATCACATATAGTCCAGTTTTCATTTACTATAAGTAATATTCATGTGCATGCACACCCATGCACACACTGAGGTTTTTCTGGTCTCTGGTGTAGCCTTTCCTGGTCATAGACTTCTCTTTGTTGTTGTGACCGTTCACACTGAAGCCACCAGGAGACTATTTTCATCGCAACTTTGTTCCTTTTGGACCAGAGAAACCTGGCCTTCAAAATCTCTCTGTCTAGAAATTTAGCAGAATAGGACAGTCCTGTAATCTAATGTGGGGGTAGGGATTGTCGTCTTCCTCTTGCTGTGACTTGGTCACTGGTGTTTGCATTTGTTCTGCTCCGTTCTGTAGAAGAACATCCCGGTCTTAATAAGGAGCTTTTAAAGTTTTTCTGAACTTACAGACTTTTCTTCAGTTCCCGTCTTTGTCTCTTGACCACCATTTTCCATTTCAGATATTTTCCAATATTAGACAATTTTATAGCTAGTTCCTTTTAGAGTAAAAAGTCTTAACATTTTATTATGTTTATGGCAGGTTTGAAAGGGGTAGGAAATGGGTCCTTCTTCCTTCCACCTTTTTTGGTATTCAAAACTTCTTAAATTTATTCTATTAAAAAAAAATAAGTTGCTCTCTGCCAATCCAAAAATTGTTCCCAGATTAAAACTATTTCAAGTTTACCTCTTGGCTTAGTTTTTTATAAGGCTCTCTGGAGATGGACAGGGGCTTGGAAAGCCCTCATTCAATTCTAGAGACCCTGCCTTTTGAGACTGTGTTTGTTTATCCAAATAAGGTCAACTAAGGGAACTTTGACTCCCACATACTCAAAATTATCTCCCCAAAGCCAGAATCTTTAAAAAGTAAAATACTGAATGCTTCATATTGGGCCTGCCATTGGCCTGCTTCAGATGTGCTGCCATGGAATGCTCTAGCCAGCCTACAAGCCTGAGGCTCGAACACTCACTCCTCTGCATCGTGCTTCCCCAGGAGCACCAGAGCTCCGAAGTCATAGTTCAGGTTCATGTGCTTCAATAGCTCAGTGAAGCTCAGGCTCATTCCTCTTCTCTGGTTTTTGGTTTGAAAGCTATGCTTTTATTTAACTTTATTGTTTTTCTATAGTTCAAGAGAGATGGTGGGCTGCCATTCAAGTTGGAAAATCTGAAAGTCCTTAGCTTTGGGCTAGAAGAGATCCTTTTGACCAATATGTGACGTTGGTAGTTGGATCTTTGGAAAGTGGTGGATATTTCTCTCTGTATGAAGGGAATAGGGAGCTTGAAGATGTCACTAATGAGAAGAGTAACTTGCAACACCAGGGAGACTAGAGAGAGAGGCGAGTGAGTCAGATGGCCAGGGACAACCCTCGGCCCTTGGGCTGCCTGATTCTTACTGCTCTTTTTACTGACCTGACATCTTGACCTGGGCTTGTGCTGCTCCTGAGCCAAGGGGGACTTTCAGACCCAAGGATCTGAAATGATCTCCCGCCCTTACATTCCTCTTAATCTAAGTGATAGAAGTTTCCAGCCTGCCCTTTATCCTCTCTCCAGGACATTACCCTCTAAGAAGCTAAAAGCAAAGCTTCTTAAAGAGCATACTGTGGGTCTGTTCTTTTGTTCTTGCCTTCTCTTTCATTCCTGTACATTATTTGTGTTTGTCATCCCCTTGGTCGATGTCCATCTGCTGATTTGCATAATGAACTGGACAGTGTACAAGTGGTTCCCTCCTAACCCCAGCTCTGGGAGCCTCGCTGTCTTCCTTATCTCTGGTGCTTCTGACGCCTGTGAGATGGTCCTGTTAAAAGGAGTAGGAACCAATAGGAGGCAAGTCCTCCTCGGCAGAGCTCACTTCAACTGGAATTGAGGTTGCACACTGTGATTTTACACCCCAAAGCCAAAAGGAGCTGGCCACCCCAGGCCTTAGGCAACTAGCCTTCCTCAGATAGGCTTGCCCGAAACCAGCATGATGCTTCCAAGAGCCCTGCTCTGCCCCTCGTGGCATGGATCCTTTCCCTGGTGTGGACTCAGTCTTTGGGGAAGAAAAGTGGGGTGGAGCTACCAGCATCCCAGTTCGGAAAATAGAGGAATTTGCCACCAGCAGCTTAAAAACTGGAAATGCTGGTCTCTGCCAGCCTCCTCAGGCCACCCTTGTTTGTCCCCATGGAGATGAGAAATCCCTCCAGGATGAACAGACCACTGGAAGGGCTGGTGTGCATGGACTTCGCTTCAGAAGAGAACTTAGATCTTCCAGGGAACTGCAATGTTGTGGCGTCTGATTTGTATGTCACATTTGTGTAAAATGGTATGTTCTTTAAAATGGTGTTGATAACTGGAATATTGTATGTATGCTTGAAGATGCTTTGTGTGAACCTAAGACTCACTCAGCCGATGTTGGATTGGGGAAAATCCAAAGCACAACTTCAAAATAAAATATGTTTTTAGGTTTCACTGCTGCAAGTCATCTCCCTTTCCCCCACTCCCTGAAAGTGTCGATCATCTGAACTAACAGGAAGAACAGGTGACCTTGGAGCTTCTCTTCCCCTCTATGCTATTGGTTCCCTTTAGCCCATGTGTGGAACCTCAGGTTTTATAGGAAGTCTGTGGCGGTAAAATCTTTCCTTAACAGAACCTACTTTTTGCTTTAATGAAGACTACTTTACTTCTGTCTGTATGATCAGATTTCCCACTTGAAAAACTGAAACCTATAAAGCTGGTTGGAAACTTTGCCAGCTACAACCAAGGGTAGCCAGAAGGTTCTGTATTTTAAGATTTATCATTTTTTGCTTAGTGTGTATGGGTGTTTTGCCTTCATGTTTCTCTATGTAACGCATGCAGCACCACAGAAATCAGAAGGGGAGCATAAGATCCTCTGGAACTGAAGTTACAGACAGTTAAGCCACCAGGTAGCCCCTGAGAACTGAACTCCAGTCCTCTGCAAGAATAGCCAGTGCTCTTATCTGCTGAGCCATTGCTCCAGCCCCTGCCTATGTCTTTGTCTTTCACAGCCAAATCCTGGAGGCAGCCTGCCCTTGGCCATCCCTGTATCTGGAAGAAGTTCTGATCAACATGCCTTGTTGCTGATGAGGATGGAAGACACAGGGATGCATCCTCTCTCTTCGAGATGCCTTGTGTTTTAGTAGAAAGTGAGCTTGAGGGTGGAGTTCATAAAAAGTTACTCATGTGCCTGCCATGACCAGAAGCCCAAAGCAGTGGGGCCAGACAGTCATGGATTGAAACCTCCAAAACTTGTTCCCTGAAGGCTTCACTTCTAAATGAGGAAGAAGTGGGTCTACAGAAGTCATTCCTATCTGTGGGTATACATTTGCATATACTTACACAAATACATGGTTTGCTTGAGACAGGGTCTCACCTTCTAGCCCTGATCATCTCAGAACTCACTATGAAGACCACACCGGCCTAAATTCAGAGATCTGCCTGTCTCCACCTCCTCAGTGCTAGGATTAAAAGCATGCACCACCACCCCCTTGAGAATTTTCTTTCTCTTCTTCAAGACAGGGTTTCTCTATGTAGTTCTGGCTAGGCTGGATCTTGCTTTGCAGACCAGGCTGGTCTCAAACTCACATAGATTCACCTGCCTCTACCAGATACTGGGACAAAAGGTGTGCACTACCATACCCAGCATCAGAATTATGTTTTCTAAGATGTTGTTAGCAGCTGGGAAAGGGAGGGTCGATTTTCTCTAAGAGTGTAGCCCCTGATAGGTGGAAGGCCACACATCCAAGAATATTTGGACAGTACAAAGCAGCCTTGATGGAGGGGACACAGTTGGGTGGGTAGGTAAGGGGGAATGAATCTGGGAAGAACTGGGGCCTAAATTTTGAACTAGCACAATTGTCCTTGTCTTAACTACTTGACAGTTATATGAGCAGCCAGGTTAGCACTCGGGTCCCGTTCTACACATAGTTCCTGCTTTTGTGTGGGGCTGTGTGACTTCTTACACTGTGAGTTGCTTTCCGACCCCAAATAAGAACAAGTGCACAGATATACATGTGTACATACTTAATTTCTGAAGCTTTCATAAAGCATGTTTGATCATGTACATCCTCCCCAGTTCTTCCCAGATTCATTCCCCCTTACCTACCCACCCAACTGTGTCCCCTCCATCAAGGCTGCTTTGTACTGTCCAAATATTCTTGGATGTGTGGCCTTCCACCTATCAGGGGCTACACTCTTAGAGAAAATCGACCCTCCCTTTCCCAGCTGCTAACAATTGCCAGTAGCTCCTCTGCTAGGAGTAAGAGTTCATGCCCATCTCCCCCCCAACCCCATGCTGGGATTTGGTCTGGCTTGTGTTTGCACAGGTCTTGTGCAATGCGGACATTCGTAATGAATAGACACCTGATTATCAAAAGCAGCAAAATACCAAGGGAGGTAACAAATTAGAATAAATTGTACAAAGCCTGGGGCCAGCATTTGTTTTTAGGGAGCTTACTATAATACCAGACATCCTTGAGGATGTTTATTGGCATTGCCTGTGTTCGGTAGTAACACAGGACCCTACTCCAACCCTAGCATGGACACACTACTTGGTTTGTCATTTTTATCTCGTATGCATCTGGTGTTCAGCATCTCCTTGCCCTACAAGCCTGTCTCATCCCCCTCTATCAGTGATTGAGCATTCACAGTAAGCATTGTTGCCCTGGGGTAAGTCAAAATTGAAACTCTTCTGCCACCCTGTGGTACAGGCTCTCACCCTGGCAGCAGTATATGAAGAGGGATCCCTGGAACCACTGAGTTGCTGAGATGGAGCCAGCTCTTAGGCTGTGGGCAAAGCACCTCTAGCAAAGTCATGCTTTTGGGGGTCCTCTCCCAGATATATATATGTGTGTGTGTGTGTGTGTGTGTGTGTGTGTGTGTGTGTGTGTGTGTGTGCGTGTGCGTGTTCTGATGGGACAATGATGGGCACAGATGGCAGGCAGTAAACAGTCAATACACAAATGCACTTCAACTAAATGGAAACTGAAACAAGAGACCAGGTGAGTATGGAGTTAGGATTATCTCATTTAAATGTTTATAGATCCCGTTCTTCTAGGAAGTTAGGTAAGAAAGGATGTCACAATGTATTCAGATGTATTCACGATCCTCTTATATTAGCCTCTTGAGTGCTAGGATCTCCAAGCATGAGCTGCCACAGCTGACAGGAAGTTTCCTTTGACTCAGAAGCTAACCCTGATATTACATATGGCAAAGAATCAATTAGATAATCAACTGACTTCAGTGTGTCTATTCAAGCGCTGTGTTGAGCAGGAAAAACAGGCGGTAGAGCTTGTTTCCTACTCAGCCCAAGAAAAGCAAAGTAAGTGAATATGAAAATGAAACAAAGTGCTGGGTTGGACCAGAAAGGCCATTACGGAGCTGTGCGATGACATGTGCCAGTAGTCCCAGACATTCTTTAGCTGAGGCGAGATCATCACAGCTTGAGGCCAGCTTTGGCAATATAAAAGAAGGGGGATGTCATTGTGGTGTGAAACCAAGCATGGAAAATTAAGATTTCTGCTTAGGCAGGCCATGCTGAGATGACCCAGAGATCCACAAGTGAGAAGGTGTGTGAGTCCAGTTTGGAGGATATCCTACCCCAAATCCAGGAGGATGTATTCAAACTGAGATTTATGATGGGAGGTGTAGATGGAAATCTTGTAGAGGAGGAGGAGAAGGAGAAGAGATGGAGTAAGCCCAGCTCCTAGGTGGCAGAAGGGTGCATATCACAGAATCAAGAAAAGGCAGTACTTGACAAAGGGAGGGATCACTGTTAAGAGGCCAGTGTCGTGGGGGATAAGATAAAGATGGTGTCAAAAAGTAAGCACTTTAATAGGGCATGGTGGAGCAGGCCTTTAATCCAAGCCCTTGGGAAGCACAGACAGGAAGATTCTGTGAGTTCAAGGCCAGCCTGCTCTACCTATCAAGTTCCAGGACTATATAGAGGGTACCCTGTTGATGGGGGAGGTCCTTCGGTGTACATGATTGTCTTATTGGTTGATAAATAAAGTACTGTTGGCCAATAGGAAAACAAGATAGGTGGGACTAGCAGTCAAGGAGGATTCTGGGAAAGGTAGAAGAAAGTACAGAGTCACCATGTGAGCCCAGGAAGACAGGACACTTGCTGCTGGCGTCCGATAAGATAAGTCTTAGAAATATGTAGATTTATGATAATTAAGACTGAGCTAGCAGATGAGAAGGCAGCATTTGTACCTAACATAAGTCTCTGTGTGTTACTTGGGACCTTAATGTGGCAGCGGGCGGAACTTGCGCAGCCTGGCAGAAAGCGCCCATGTGGCAGCAAGGCTTGGGCAGCTTGGTGGAAAGACTTATTGTTACACCCTGTCTCAAAGGGGGAGGAAAAAAAAGAAGTGGGAAGGGCTGGGGATAGGATTTCTTGGTACACAGAGAGGTCCTGTCTCAAAAAATAAAAGGAAAGAAAAGCATTTTTTCAGCAGATGGGAAATGAACTCACTGGAGTGGGCGAGGCAGCAAAGGACAGACCCAGCAGCTCGGAGAATGCGGGCATCCCAAGGAGCTAAGGACTGGGGTTTGTTCTGAAGATAGACAGAGTGGAGGCATATTTGCTCTGTGGGCAGACACAGAGAGAGACAGGCAGGAGTCTGGAGGGGCAGCTGAGTTGCATAGCCAAGTGAAGGTGGAGGCCAGCAGAAGGGATACGGGGTCCTGTCTTGGGAGGAACAGCAGCCACTAGGGTAGGCATAGACAGGCAATGGCTGTTAATTCTTTCAGTTCAGCTAAGTTGAAGACAGGGTCTTAAGATGGCTATGGGAGGAAAGAAACATTTCCAGATGTGGAACAACGACAGATAATTGCACAAGGACCAGGTCCCTTGGGGCCTGGATAGTGCACCCACAGCCCCTTTCCCGCTGCTTGGGAAGAGCCAGAGTACCAGTTCTGGCTGTAGTCCCTCCTTCGCCAAAATTCCTGGGCAGAGTTGACTTATAAAGGTGTCAACCAGCTAGCTATAGGCTCTGAGGTTTTGTCACTTAGCCCTGTGACTAAGTACAGCCAGGCCCTATAAACAGGCCCACACACATGTACCACCCTGCCATGATCCTTTCTTACATGTAAGGTACTGGAAAGCACTGTATGTATTGGGGGTAGGTTGTTGGGGGGTCCAGCACCACTCTTGGGTACAGAACCTCAGCCTCATGCATGCTGAGCAGTCCAGTACCGCTACTGAGCTATATACTTCCAGCTGCCTGACTTCTTTTTTAAAGAGCTCTAACTCTATTGCCCTGTTCAGACTGATCCTAAATTCCTAGGCTCAAGTAAACCTCCTGCCTCAGCCTTGCTAGAAGCTGGAACCACAGATATATGCCACTATGCCCAAAACAATACCTATACCAAACCTACTGGGTACCGAGCTTGGCATCTCTTTGCTTTATACCAATCCTTTGAGAAAGGTTAATTGACAAGTCCTGTTTAGGAGGTGGCCTTGATAATAGCAGCCTTTCCACCCCACCAGCCTCCATCAGTAGCAGAGATCAGTTTTTTTCCTCCAGATTTGCTAGCCGAACACATACATACAAACACACACACACACACACACACACACACACACACACACACACACACACACACACGCACACACATGCACACTCACGCACACACATGCTCTGGTCCCTATGCTGCCTTTGGACACTATTTTTATGATTTCTTGGGCCTGGGAGGATGTAGCAAGACTCCTTATGGACATCCTCTTGTCTCCAAGCTCCTGAACTTCCCATGCAGCTGGGGCACAGGCAGGACAGTCCTATATTTGTCCACACCAAAGGTATTTCCTCTCAGAATCTACAGGTGAAGTGCTATCTATTACCAGCACAGGTCCCCCTCGCTGGTTCTCTGTAGGGTCCCAAATACAAAGCCCTGGACAATCCATGTCCTGTTTGTTTGTTTGTTTGTTTGTTTGTTTTTTCAAGACAGGGTTTCTCTGTGGCTTTGGAGGCTGTCCTGGAACTAGCTCTTGTAGACCAGGCTGGACTTGAACTCACAGAGATCCGCCTGCCTCTGCCTCCCAAGTGCTGGAATTAAAGGTGTGGGCTGCCACAGCCTGACAATCCATGCCCTTTTGATGCTTCAGAACCTCTGCCTCTGCTTCCTATGCTTGAACGAGTTTCCCTTCTCTGACTAACTCAGAGCACACAGCAAGACCAGCAAGCCCTTCCTGTTGCCCCAAAGAGGTCCACAAAACCACTGCTTGCTGAGTGTATGTCTCCTGCACTCACTGCCACGTTGTCCGGCATTGTGCCTCTCTGGGATAAGCTGCCTATGTCTCTCCTTTTCTGTCCTGAGCACACACTAACTGTTTCATGGGAGATGCTATACCTGATTCTTGTGTTAGAAGATGTGAAAGTCCCCGGGAAAATCGACTAATTAGGCTAGCCAGTGAAAGGAAAATAAGAGTGCTAATTCGTGGAGGAAAATGAGCAGCCTTCAGGATAGGCAAAGTGATCCTGTAAACCTCAGTGGGCAAAAACAGTCTCCCTGGTGGACCAGAGGGGCACTCTGATCATGCAAGTCATTCAGATGACTTTCTAGACCAGTAGTTCTCAAAGTGTGGGTCACATGACCCCTTTGGGAGTCATATCAGATATCCTGCGTGTCAGACAGTTACATTACAATTCATAACAGTAGCAAAATTACAGTTATGAAGTAGCAACAAAATAATTTTATGCTTGGGGGATCTCTAGAACATGAGGAACTGTATTAAAGGATCACAGCATTAGGAAGGTTGAGAACCACTAGTCTAGACTGATGGAGCAGCCATGTTGAATGGAGTCACCTTGCTAGAGGGTAGGAGACCTAGAGGGTAGTTAAGTGATTTGCTACAGGAAGCACACTTCTGTCCTCTCCAAGCCCTAGGTGATCAGCAAGTGCAGTTCTCCCATGTTCCTGCCAGGTGGACACCTGTTAACACGCAGACTGGAGTGTGGACCCCTCAGGGATGCCCCTCCTGGTCCTGCTGTGTGAAGCCATTGCAGGGCCTCTAGCTGTCATTTTAATCAGGTGAATCTGTCAGCCAACAAGCTCTGGGCCTGTTCGTGCCTCTCCTCCCTGTGATGGGGTGGGGCTGGCAGAGGAAATCACCAGGTGTGGCCGGGGGAAAGTCCCACCAAGATTCTAGAGAAACATGGAATTTCCTGGTTTTAACCACTTATCCAGCTGCCCACTCAGAGCTGACCAGAGCAACACGGACCCATTCTAGCTTCCCAGGATATTTGGGGCACTGAGTTATGCCTGGTGGCAAATCATGGGCAAATTACTAAAGATGTGTAGGACTTGATGGCATCAAATGTGGTCTGAAAACCACTTTCCTGTCTCCTTGAGTTTACCAGCTGCTACATTCCCTGCCATCCATGCAACCTAAAGCCCACCTTCAGGCTGTGGTCAGAAAGCTGCCCCAGGGTGGGGTGGGTGGGGTGGGGGCAGGCTTTGCTGTGTGTAAGGTCAGTCAAAGCAGAGGCTATGACCTGAGTGTGTGCTTGTTCTTGCAGGTTCTAAGGAAGACAAGTCCTGTCCAGCTTCTGGGAGAGGCCAAGCACAGGTCCTGGGACTTTCTAGGCAGCTTTCAACTGGGCTAACTTGTTCAACCTCTTTAGTTGACCTCGAACAGAGCCCTGAGTTTCCCTGCCAGAGATGTCAGCACAGCACCCAGTGGCCTGTCAGAGGCCCGGGCCTCAGTCCCTGCCTATTTGTGGCATAGACGATGGTCCTATGGTGTCTGCCTAGCAGCATCCTCCTTCCCCTTCCTGATGTGGGGTGAAGGTGTGTGTGGCAGCCGCTGAGCTGCCTGTCTCTTTAAGAGAGAGAGAGGAAGGGAGGGAAAGAGGTGGGGAGAGGGAGAGAAGTGAACCAGGAAGTGTGATAGAACTGAGAGCCTGGGCTCTGCTGTCCTGGGTATCCCACCTCTATGAGAGAGGCAAGAAAGAAACCTCAGACCCAGGCCCATCACCGCTAGCTTTGCCTTCGTGGATCCTGGCGGCCCATGACTATCAGGATGTTCTAGGCACTGCCCACGATTGACTTCAAGGCCTGAAATCCCTGGGGATGCCACCCAGTCCCACAAGTCTGCATTCCCCTGCAGCTGAGTTGGGAGATGGGGTGAGTGTACAGCCGCTGTGGAGGAGGGTGGCATGGGGGGGGTCAGGTGGGACAGCTTCAAGGAAATACTCAGCTGAAAGCCCCCTCCCCGTGTCTTTCTTGTGGCTGCTGGGAACCTGGTGGTGTCCTGTGCTCCCTCTGTGGAAATAAACACTCTCAGAGGCCAGGCAAGGGGCAGGGAGGGTTATGGCCCTGGGGAGAACCACCATTGACCAACAAAGTTCCCCTCTTGGGTTCTGCTGCCCAACATGCTTATGCAAAGCTGGGGTTCAGCTTTGGGTGCCCCTGCTGACCTCTGCTTGGGATCTTTTCCCTGAGGCCCAAAATAGCCAGGAGAGGCTACCAGAACATCTGGAAAGCAGCTGGAAAACCCCCAGTCCTGTAGGGAAGACAACAACGGGAAAGGGTTACAAGGCTGAGACTGGTGGCCTTTGATGGGCTGAGAATCAAACAGCACCAAGGGGGCCTCTCATCCGCCCACCCTTCTCTTCCGGTGTAGCTCAGCTCCTGAACTTGCCCCAGACAGAAAGCATAACACACACAGAGAGTCTGCCTGATTCTGGGCCACTCCGAGTGCGAGTAAGTACATCTGTCACAGAAAAGCCCCAAGGAGGATGGGAGTCCGTGAGCAGGATGGTGTTGACTCGGTGACAGCTACTGTGCAGTCTGTATAGAGAAGGGACTGGTGGGAGACAAGAATGCAGAGGTGATCCAGATGTGCCATAGTCCGAACTTCTAAGTACAGAACCCAGAACTGTGTGGCCCATCTGGAATTCTGTTCTGTGCTTCTCACTGCCCATCTCCCTGACTTCAGCTGTGCTTTGCCCTAACACCAGGGCTTGGTTGAAGACCAGCCTATGTAGAGTTATGTAGACTATACCAAAGTGATATAGTCTGGTGCCCCCAGCTCCCAAGGCTAGGACCTCGACCTCCATTTCCGTACACCCTGCCTGAGCCTCTCATTGGGCTGACTCCAGCCATAGGAGAAACGTGGCCTCTCATTTCCATTGCCTTGAGAAGCACCCTTACTTTTGCATAATGCAAACATGAGTGTGTTGTCTGACACTGGGGTGTGACTACTGATCTCTTCAAGTGGCTTCTGCCTCAAAGGCCCATGTTCTCCAGAGTTTTCATCTTTAAATCAGACTCCCAGCTGGGACCTAGCTCACTCAGTCTGTAGGGTGTTTGCCTAGCACGCATGAAGCTGTGGATTCGATCCCAGGCCAGCACCTAGTTTAACAGGGAATGGTGGTCCACAACTACAATTCAAGCATTTGGGAGGTAGACACAGAAGTTCAAGACCCTCTTCAATACCACTGAAGCTACCTGGGCTGGCTACTCTGTCTTAAAAAAACACAGAGAGAGTGGGCTCAAAATTGATCCATCTTTGGTTTGAGACCCAATGAGAGGCTGGAGCAGGAAGAGGCCCAGCCTAAAGCAACTTTATTTCAAAACATTGAAGGAGTAGTGGCCCTTCTTACGCTCCTGCCACCAGGCATCCCAAAAGGCTGGCTCTGGCCCTATTTTGCAGATAGGCAGTAACTTCTGAGGCTACACTTTCTGGAGCCAGTTGCTTTAGAGGAACCAAGTTTTTGGAGGGAATAGGATGAGAGCAAAGATGGGGAGCAGAGTTGTGGACAGTTTCAGATCTTCCCCAGAGTCCTTGAGCCTGTGTGTGTGATGCTCTTAAATCCTTCCCCACTCTCCTCCATCACCTTCTCCTCCCTTCCATCCCTCCCATCCTTTCTCCTTGGCTGTCTCTCCTCCTGGAAAAGCACTGGCCAAGGCCTGACTGCCTGCTGAGCAGATGTTAGCTCCCAACAGTAGGAAGTTAGGTGCCATATAAGCAGAGAAGGAGGGGTGGTAGTGGGGGCTCCAGGCTCATGTTGCAATCTTGGAGATTTGTGGTGGTGTGACTGGCTCTGCCTGACCCTGGCTGACCTAGGGCCCTTCCTCCTGCATGCACTGTGTCTGCTTCCTGGGACAGTCCCAGGCCTGGATGCCAAAACTCTGAGTCCCCAGTTCCTGGAAGAGGTGATAAAGGTTTGTCCCCCTAGACTGGCCTACCTCTGAAGGGTGCTGGAAGGGATCTGGGGCACAGGACAGAAAGAAGTCCCCATGGGTATAACAGATACAAGCTTGGGACCGAGTGGGACACTCCTGCTGCCGTTTTGTTTCTTTGGGAGGAAGTTACTTAACCTTCCTGCACCACCATTTCCCCAGCTCCCTTGCCTGTGCCATGGCCACATAGAGTCCTTTACGGCACGGTCTTGGGAGCTGATGGCTTGTACCAATATCTATTGCAGGTCAGGCATGGGACCTTGGGGCTCCCGCATGGTTGGTTGTTTTGTTTTCCCAGGTGGAAGGTAGCCAAGCCTGGGAGATGCAGAGTACAGCTAATTATCTATGGCACACTGATGACCTGCTAGGGCAGGGGGCCACTGCCAGCGTGTACAAAGCCCGAAACAAGGTAATAGCCCTAGAACTAGCCCGCCATTGGACATTAGGAGTCTATGAAGCTGTACACGAGGCCCCAGAGCTCTGTTCTGTCTACCCTAATGAGAAAGGTTTGGGCTGATGTGTGGGATGCTGGAAAAAAAAAAATGCCTTGGAATGGCATCTCTGTCTGAGACATGTTGGGACTAGAGGACAAGGCAAAGGGGGAGGTGACAGCGAGTGGGATCTAGGAATAGCAGGGCTGGGAGGTTGAGCCTGTCTGGGTTTGTCCCTACAGTGGCCGGCTGTAGAGCTGTGTCACAGGGCACTCCGTACTCAGGCACTGAAGGCAGGGTAGACTGTCTAGGCAGTCCTTACCTATGGCAAAATGAGCAGTGACAAGCCAACCCCTGTGGGATATCAATTGTGTCACCTCCAAGTGCTGCTCCCGCTCCCTGAGTAGGGGAAGGAGTTGCAGATGTGAGCCCACCCAGTCATCCCACCCACCCCCTCCACCCCCATCTCCTCTGGGGCTGTGTTGGGGAAGAGGCTAAAGCGAGGGGAAGGTGGCAGCTCCCTGGCAGGGGTGGGACCAGTGTGGTCCCCGTGTTGATCCCCCACCCTATGCCCACACACCAGAAATCTGGGGAAGTGGTTGCTGTAAAGGTCTTCAACTCAGCCAGCTACCGGCGCCCCCCTGAGGTGCAAGTGAGGGAGTTTGAGGTGCTGCGGAAGCTGGATCACCAGAATGTCGTCAAGCTGTTCGCTGTGGAGGAAACGGTGGGTCCTCTCGGTTTGGTCAGCAAAGGATGCTCTTGATCTTATAACCTTTGCGGTCTAGGGATAGGCAAGTCATGCTCATTGGCAGTCCAGAGACACCGGTGTGTGTGTGTGTGGGGGGTGATAAGGAAACCAAGGGTGTGGGAATCAGTGCCTAATCAGAGAGGGTTTCTCGGGAAAGGTAGCCTTGGGTTCCAGTGTCTGAGATGGGTATGATGCATAGCAAGATGGCCAGGCAAGAAGCTGCATCCCGGGAATGAGGGCGCTGGGTAAGCAACCTCCCGACAGCGGAAGTGGGAAGTACCCTCCTCCCCAAAGCTTGTTCTGTCCTGTGCACAGGGAGGCAGCCGGCAGAAGGTGATAGTGATGGAATACTGCTCCAGCGGGAGCCTGCTGAGTGTGCTGGAAGACCCCGAGAACACATTTGGGCTTCCTGAGGAGGAGTTCCTGGTGGTACTACGCTGTGTGGGTGAGCCATACCCCGTCCCCAGGCCTAGGCCCTCTACACCACCGGCAAAATCACCAGGATGAGTGTGATATTCTGGAACAGGCATCCCAGTGGGCCTGAGGCAAAGGGGTGGGCCAGAAGGACCCACGTGACTGATTCAGCTCAAAGCTGTCGGAAGAAAATTCTAAAAAGATTTGTTTGCTGGTGTTCAACAGGTAGGACAGCCTAACAGGGTTAGGTACCTGTAGGCAGTGGAGTATCCCTCCCTGTACAGGGGAGGGAATTCTAACTCACAAGGCAGTGTGGATGGAACTGAAGGACACTGCACTGAGGCATGAGCCAGCCATACAAAGGCAAAACCACACTTCACCTGGGCCCAGCTCCCTGGGGAGTTGCTACAGACAGAGGTGGAATGCTGTCCAGGGCTGGAAGTAGGGAGTGCGTTTAGATAGGCAGGGACTCCACTGGGGAGAAGGCTCTGCAGGTGAGTGTTGGTGATGTTTGCATGTGCTTAATGCCACTGAGCTGTGTACTTAAAAACAGTTCAACTGAAGGGCCTGGTTGGTTCTCCCCACACGGGGAGGCAGGCTGATCAGGAATTCCAGGCTATGCCGTGAAACATATCCAAACTCAAATGTTTTCAATGATGGGATTTTTGTTTTGGGTTTTCTTGTTTGTTTGTTTGTTTGTTTTGGTTTTTCGAGACAGGGTTTCTCTGTGTAGCTTTGGAGCCTGTCCTGGCACTCGCTCTGGAGACCAGGCTGGCCTCGAACTCACAGAGATCTGCCTGCCTCTGCCTCCCGAGTGTTGGGATTAAAGGCGTGTGACACCAATGCTGGACTTCAGATCTCCTGGACCTGGAGTTACAGATGTGAACCACAATGTGGGTGCTGGGAACTGAACTCGGGTCCTCAGGAGGAGTGGCAAGTGCTCTAATCTGAACCTTCTCTCCACCCCCCTGAAAACTGTATTAAATTATTTTTCCTTTATGTGTGTGGGTTTTTTGCCTGCACACGTCTATGCATGACATGTGTGACTGGTGCCTGCAGAGACCAGAAGAGGGGGTTGGATCTCCTGGAGCTGGAGTTCTAGTTGTGTGCTGGGAATCGAACCACGGTCATTTGAAAGACCAGCCAGTGCTTTTAACAGATGATCCATTTCTCCAGCCCCTTCTCAGCCCTGTGGGCTTCTCTGTTCTTCCATTTTCCCTGTGCCCCTGAGTTCCCCGTGGCAACTCCCTGTCTATTTGGATGTGAGCACAGACTCAGCAGCAGCACAAACCTCAGACATTAGACTGACCTAGCTGAGCCAAGCTAGTAGAGCTCTGTCTGTTCCCAGTGGCTGGCATGAACCACCTACGGGAGAACGGCATTGTCCACCGGGACATCAAGCCCGGGAATATCATGCGGCTGGTGGGAGAGGAGGGACAGAGCATCTATAAGCTGTCTGACTTCGGGGCTGCTCGGAAGCTGGACGACGAGGAGAAGTTTGTTTCGGTCTATGGTACAGAGGAATACCTGGTAAGTGACGTGTTGGAGACCCTCTGCCCCAAGCTGATGGCCCCTTGCTTTGTGCCTCCCTAAGAGTCCCCTAGGAGTGCCCACACTGTCCCCCCATGGCTACTCTCTACCTTTCTCCCATAGCACCCTGACATGTATGAGCGGGCAGTGCTTCGCAAACCCCAGCAAAAGGCGTTCGGGGTGACTGTGGATCTCTGGAGTATTGGGGTGACCCTGTACCATGCAGCCACCGGTAGTCTGCCCTTCATCCCCTTTGGTGGGCCCCGGCGCAACAAGGAGATCATGTACGGTGGGCTATGGGGCAGGGAATGAAGGGGACAGGCCCTGGACTTCTTACTGACAGACGCCTGGCCCTTCCCCCACTGGGTCCTTGACTCTTTAGAGCCACTGCTAATCAAACTAGAAGTACAGCCTTACACCCCTGGCTTGGTAGAGAACATTTATACCCTTTTGTGTTAATTCAGTGTTCTCTCTAGCCCTGGCCTGTTCATATTCCACCATATCTCCAATAAGGCTCAAGGAGGCTTACAAGGTTACAGAGCCTGCAGGGATGAAGATGGAGCTGGTATCCAGATTTTAAACTAGGGTTTTCCTAGTGCCTCTCACTGACTGATAGGTGGAGCTTAAAACAGGGACTTCCAGGATGTACTGCCCACAACAAAAGAGATGTAGTGTCAAACCACTGAGATGAGGGGCCCTTCGATACAAGGATCTGCTGAGCTCTGATGCTGTCTGTGTAGGAAAAAAAAAAGTACCGAGTCTTGGGACAAGTTCTCAAGGTTCTAGCTGGAGGGCCGTTGGGAAAACATCTACTGGACCTAGTGTCAAGAGTTCATTATAAATAAATACTGCAAAAGAAAAGCAGAAGTTTACATTGGCTGTAGGTAGAGGGCAGTTGAGAGGAGAGGGCTTTGGGGTTGCAGGGCAGCCCATCAGAAGTGCTTGTGACCGCTCTGGTGGCAGTTAATGGTCTTCAGGGGTAGAGAGAAGCCGAGCACCAATGGCCTTGGAAGTCAGAAGTGCTGGGGTCTAAGTCATGCTTTCAGCATATCTTCAGGAATGTGAAATGGTTCTTGGTTGGTTTCCTCAGAGCTGATAGATGGTCTGCTTCTCTTCCTTTCTCGGAGATCTTGTAATGAATGGAGGATATCTCAGAGTGTTTCTCTTATCATTGTGCCATCAGGAAGGTTGGTGCTTGCACCCTTGGTCCTGGGGCAAGCTGTATGGAACTAATATTAGGGTTAGGGACAAGGGGGATAGGCTGTCAGGGAAGGACAGATGGGGGAGGAGTCAAAAAAGCGAGGAGAGCATGTTTGACACTGAGCTCAGCATGGCACAGATGTGGAGGTAGCTGGACTTGGTATAGCCATAGTGACGGTGAGAAGGGCTCTGTCTACAGCAAGCAGCTTGACTGGGCAGAGTTGAGCTCGCAGGTAGAGCCAGGATGCCCCGATTTCACCTTCCAGCCTCCCTCACATGGCTGGGTGACATGGACTGTGCTGTGTTGGGAGTTCATTGTGTCTTACTGTATGGTGGGTGAGAGTGATGGGTGGGTGGTGTGGAGGTGTGGGTCTAGTGGCCTGATTCTGTCCCGCTGCAGGTACAGAATCACCACAGAGAAACCATCCGGGGCCATTTCAGGGACTCAGAGGCAGGAAAACGGGCCCCTGGAGTGGAGCTATAGCCTCCCCATCACCTGCAGATTGTCCATGTAAGTGAGAGGGGCAGACTCTATGGAATCTAAGCTAGAATCTTCTTCTCTCTGTTGAGAAGCTACCTATATCAGCAGAGCCCAGGGGTCCTCCACGTCTCTTCTGTAGCCTGGAAAGTTCCATTTAGATGCTTGGGCCTTAGCTCTGACAGTTTTTATGTCTTGTGTGTGTGCAGGGGGCTGCAGAACCAGTTGGTACCCATCCTGGCCAACATCCTGGAGGTAGAGCAAGCTAAGTGCTGGGGCTTCGACCAGTTCTTTGCAGAGACCAGTGACATCCTGCAGCGGATTGTCATCCATGTCTTCTCCCTGCCCCAGGCGGTCTTGCATCATGTCTACATCCATGCCCACAACACGTGAGTGGGAACAGCAGAGAAAGGGAATAAGACCCCCACCCCACCCCCACCGCCGCCTTCTACCGCTGTCTAAGCCGTGGTGTGGACCCAGGGAAGCATCTCCCAAAACCCGTGTGGAAAAAGTACTATTTCCACCAAGTTCAAGTCAAACGGACTTCCTTTTTATGTTCTACATTCTGTACTCTTTACAGTGCTAGCCTGGGCTTTTCAGTCTCAGAGGTGGGACGCTCCATTTCCTGGGTTTAGGACGTACTTTTCATAGAACCCCTTCACTCACTAAATTCTTGGTCTTTGCTGTTGGAGACAGGGTCTTGCTGTGTAGCCCAGCTGACCTCAAACTCTATCCTCCTGCCTCAGCCTTCTAAGAGCTGGGATTGCCTGCACCAGGGTCACCATACGGGATCAGGAGAATTTTAATGAGGGTACAGCAGGATTGGACACAAAGGCAGAGGCTAGGCATCGGAACTCCTGGGTCCCCTTCCCATTTTGCATGAACTCTGCCTTTGGCCTCTCCATCTTTGATGAAAAAGCTACTCCCTGAACCCTACCCCCAAAGCTGAGCCCTCCCCATGGTGCTTCCTGACACCTCCCTCCTCTCATGTGTCTAGGATTGCCATCTTTTTTGAGGCTGTATATGAGCAGACCAACGTGCCCCCCAAACACCAGGAGTACCTCTTTGAGGGTCACCCTTGTGTCCTTGAGCCAAGCCTCTCAGCGCAGCACATTGCCCCTACAGCCGCCAGCAGCCCCCTGGTTCTGTTCAGCATGGCCAGTGACACACCCAAGGGCCTGACCTTCAGGGACCGTGAGTAGGGCCATTTGGGCTGAATCTTTTATACCTGAAACACTCTCCTCCAGAACATTTGGGTTTACAACCCAGGGCATGACTTGTTTTCTTAGTAAATGTTTCTCTGGCCCACACAATAGAAGTAAATTTGGGTTTTAATTCTACACATACCTCTGAGTTGCCACGTGACTTGATCTGGTGACTAGACTTTCCTGGCTTTCCCCAGGTCCTCCAACAGATATGGGGCATTGGAGCCCTTACGCCCTCAACAGTCTCTGATTGGTGGGGATGCTTTGGGTAGCTTGGGCTGTTGGAGAGAAGGGCAGGTGGGCCGAGACCATAGCCTTTTTTGTTTCATTAATTTCTAGAGATATTCCTTCTCGTTTGGATTATGCTTAGTCCTCCTCTGAGTGGGGGGAGGGGGCTTTAAACTTGCAAGAGAATAGAGTCTAGTAGTGTGGGTCTACTGGCGGGAGAGGCAGGGCGTTGAGCTTTAGGGTGTAGTTCTCAAAGATGACCACAAGGTGGCAGTAGAGAACCGATACTTAGAAGATCTACTGGGTCAAGGTGCAGGCCACCAAGAGAGTTGGGAAGCTTTAGATGGGAGAACAGCAGTGAGGGGCGACTGTAATCCGGGAACGAGGAAAGAGTTGACCCAGTCCATAGAAGCAGACCCCCTCAGGTAGGATCTTTGTCTGCAGCTGCTCTGGACGTCGCAAAGTTCGTCCCCAAGGTTGACCTACAGTCAGATTACAACACAGCTAAGGTGAGGGGCAGCCCCCAGGAGGCAGAAGGGGGTTTGACACAGGGGAAGGCCTGACCTGCCCATCTGTGTGTTTCAGGGGGTGCTGGGCGCTGGTTACCAGGCCCTGTGGCTGGCGCGGGTCCTGCTGGATGGGCAGGTGCTGATGCTTCGAGGGTTACACTGGGTCCTGTGAGTACTGTGGAGGTTTGGAGGAGGGCATAGCATACCCATCAGACCTCTTCTGTCCCTCTCTAAGGCCGTGTGCCCTGGTCAAGGTGGCTCTGACTAGGGCTGCCCTCACACAGGGAGATACTTCAGAGCACGTGCCAGCAGACCCTGGAGGTCACGCGGACAGCCCTCCCCTTCCTCAGCAGCAGCCTGGGCATTGAAAGGTGGGTGTTCCACCGAGGCCAGCTGTGGCCCCTCAGCTCTCCTCTCTGCTCCTCGGTCTTCCCCCAACCAGAGTTCCCACACCCTGCAGCATTCAAAAGTTCATCCCGTCCTTCATAGCCTCTCTTCCCAATTAGTACCCATCCTCAGCTCAGCCCTGCCTCCTTCAGGGAGAGACCCACGTGGGCACTGCCTCTGTGGGCTCCAGGACAGTCCCTTACCTCTGGAAGGGCAGCCTCTGACCCCCAAAAAGGGTAGTATCTTCTTGTGCCCCAGGAAGAGCAGCTCCCCTACCCCAGGTAGGGCCTTAATTCACCAGGACTTTGAATGATTTGAAACACTCATTCTGTACCAAGCCCCAGAGAGAATTCAGAGGAAGGGCTCGTTCCCCGGTACTGTCCCTGCACATGGCCAGTGACAGAAATCCAGACTGTCTCAGCCTCCACAGCTTCACTCATATTTCCTCTGGGTCTTCCACTCTGGGCCTTCTGAGGTGGAAAGGTAGATCCCGGAAGGAAGGAAGGAAGGAAGGAAGGAAGGAAGGAAGGAAGGAAGGAAGGAAGCTAAGCTAGTGAAGGGTGGTGGAGACAAAGAATGAGGAAAGCTCCATTGGTCAGGGTGCTGTTGAGAAGTGAACATAGCCTGAATCCTGAAAGGTGGAGGGCGGAGGTGCTGACAGATGAGAGTTCTACAGCACAGGGAAGCTTTCCCAACAAGCGGTGACAACATTCCTGAAGTCCCCACTCCCCAAGCCCCAATAACCTGAGCCTTTCCCTTGGAAGTGCAGGGAGTTTCCCAGGGTGGGCTGGATCTCTATATGAGCCCAGGGCCAGCAGAGACTGATGACTGATGAAAGGGTGGGGGGTGGGGGATAAAGGGAAGAAGGGTGTTTCCAGATGACGAGACTGGGGCCCATTGTGGCTGAGTCCCTTTTGATGGTGACTCAGGGTGGAAGCCATCAGGAGCATTCCTGTTGGACGTCCTCTGGCTAGTCTCCTGCAGGGTACAGAGATGAGACCTAAGGGTAGGATTGGCATCTGCCCCACAGAAGGGCCTTGCTGCCCTGGTGCAGTCAATCCTTCCTTGGCATAGGAGCCTGGCCAAGGACTCTCTCGGGATAGGAGCTAAGGCACCAAGATTTGAAGCCCAGAAAGCCTAAGTTGGTGGGGGATGAAAGGGAGTGAAGTCAGGGAGAGAGGTGGGTGGCGAAGGCATGGAGGCCTGGGGGTCCCTTTAGAGAGGTTGGTACCAAAAAAAAACTGACCACAGTGACCATCTGTGGGTTCTCAATCTGGGCAGAGATGTGTGGAAGAAGGTGTCAGACATCTGTCTGCCCCTTGCCCTAGACCGACAGGTTGTAGGTGACAGGTATTGGCTAGCCAGATTTTCCACTCTGGCTCCAAAGATCTGAGGCCAGGAGTGTCAGGTGTGTGGAGGAGAGGAGAGAGCAGAGGGGCCCACATAGAGCCAGAGACCAGATGTGATCTCTTTCCTGCCTTGCAGGAGACCACAGGCCATCAGTACCTCTCCCTTCCTGGGCCTCTCTGCCAATATCTGAAGCCTCCCGGTACAGCACTTTGCAATCCCATTCTTTCCTAGACACCCTCAGACCTGTAGATTCCTCAAGGGCTGGTAGCAGAGTGTCAGCTCCTTCCGGCCTGCCCACCCTTTCTTTCTTCACTGTGCTTTCTTGGCAAGGCAGCCTTCCTATCTTTTGTCCTGAAGGTCTCTGGCTGGAGGGATATCTGGACATTAGGACATCAGCAATCCTGAGGTATCCCCCAACCCAGCCCCTAACAATATAAATTTACTCCCTCAACAAGTCAGCTTTCCCACGTGGGATAACTGTTGTGTGCTGTACACTGCCGGGCCCTGGAGCTCTCTAGTGGGTAAAGCATACAGCATCCCCTCCTTCGTGGAGCCTCAGCTGACTCCTGAGACTCTGGTCTCCTCCTCCATCCTTCTGTGACCCATGCAAAAAGATGCAGCATGCCCTCTTAATTGTTATTATGTAAAGACTATTCTGGCTGGCCATGGCAGCATATGTCTTTAATCCCAGCACTTAGGAGACAGAGGCAGCAGGATCAGCTTGGTCTATATAACAAGCAAGTTCCAGGACAGCCAGGACTACAGAGAGACCCTATGAGAGAGAGAGAGAGAGAGAGAGAGAGAGAGAGAGAGAGAGAGAGAGAGAGAGAGAGAGAGAGAATATAATGTCTGAGAAAGGGAAGTGGACACCAGGTCCCACCCCTAACCAAAAAGCCCTTTGCAATTGATGCTTGCCAGCAAAGGGAAAATCAGCTTTCTTCAATGGAGTAGCACAGGGTACAACAACCACTCCCCAGCAGGCTCCATGACCAGGAATAATTGGCCAACATGAAATGAACTCCATGGTTGTTGTTTTTTTGTTTTAACATTCGTCTTATTGGCCGGTTGTTTTTATTTTTATTTTCGTGTTGTTGTTTTTTTAAGAGGAAAAAAGAACATGAGGTTGAATGGGTAGGGCTCCAGGGAAGATCTGAGTTGGGGAAGGGGACAAATATGATTAAGATATATTCTATGAAAAAAATTAAAAAGAGAAAAAATCTTAAAAAAAAATGTGTGCTGGAAGTGCGGGGGCACCTCCCCCCAGACCCTAGTCACCACACTGCATCCCCTCTGTCTATAAACTATAAACTGTCACCAGCAGGCTGTTCTCAGCTGGTGGCCCCCTGCCATCACCACGTTTACATCCCCTCTGTACCCATCACGACTGGAAATTTTCTATCATAACTGTCCTACAGTTTCTTTTTACAGCTTGTTTTGACCAAACTGGGAACCAGTCCAGGACCACATTTGTTTCTGGTAGTCTTGTTCCTTGAGTTTCTTTTATTTATTTATTTTTAAGTTCTTCCCCTCCCTTGCTTTCGTGCCACTGGCTTATTGGAGGCTCCGGGTCATTGTCCCACCCTCAGGCTCACAGAGCTCTCTCTTGCTGTCATTTGGCGTCTTCTTCCCCCCATGCATCTTTGGTAAGTTAGGGGCTCCACGGACTGTTGGAGTCAAGTTAAAATTTTGTGTTAGAACACACCACAGACTGCATGGGGTAGGTAATACCTGTGTACACACCACAGCTAGTGGTCATCTGATTTCTTTACTGTGTAGGTACATTTTTTTTCCTACAAAAAAACAACTAGGTTAGTGCTACTTTGCCACCTTGCAAATACCCACCTTTTGATCATTATTGGTGGAGTTCAGTGTCAGTCATTTCACTGGGGCAACGGGATGCTAATGTTCCAAGTCCTGGACTACTGTAGGCCGGGACCCTCCCATTAATGTGCTATTGGTTGTCAAGAAATACAGTTTCTACTGGGAAGAATTTCATTCTATTTAGTTGTAGAACTTTCTAGCAAGGAGTTTACTAATAGCTACCTTGCATTGTAGACTTGTACATTGATGGATCTACTTCAACTTTTATTCTTTGCAGTATTCAACAATAACATCACAACCTTAGTGTGGTGGGGAGGGCCCATGTCAGTTGGTCCTTCTGTCTCAAGCTCTAAACTCCCCGAAAAAGCCAACAAGACTGTCACAAAGAAGCTGTGCCCAGTGTTTGGGTTCAGAGCCCTCTACCCCTTCACCTGCCTCCTGAGTCTCCATCATAGCCTTATCCTCACTCCCCTCCAGGCTCAGCAGTGGGGCTGAGATGCCCGACTTCCAGGAACTAAAGGAGGCCACAGAACTGAGGTCCAGGCTACAGACTGTGAGTGAGCCAAGAGCTTTATAGGAATAGGGGTGGGGGTGGGGTCTTGCAGCTTGCCCAGCATAGCCCTGAGTTCAGGACCCCAAAACGGGAATCTCTCTTTTGGCCCCACAGTTCTCAGAGGTCCTCTCTAGATGTTCCCACAGTGTCACAGAAACCCAAGTGAGCCTGAGTTGCCTGGGTGGAGAGCTTCTGAAGAACCGAAATCAGCTCCACGATGACAGTAGAAGGTCTGTGGGATTTCCTTAGTCTGTGTGATGACTAAGGGTTGGGGTGGGGGCTGCAAGTGGGCCCAAAGGCTCAGAAGCTTTCCCAGAGTCAGTCTGATTGCTCTCTTCTGGGGCAAGGTGCTATGGTGTGGGAGGGGAATTCAGGGCAGAGCCAGGCCCTCCCTCAGACCCAGTCTCAGGAGTGAGACCCTGGGTCCTGCCCTGACTGGGAGCTGGAATAACAAGGAGGGGCCACAGATGGTGCAGGAGGTCTCAGCTCCCTCTCTGGGTGTGTCTGCTCTCTCTTTCATCAAACACCAGTGAAGCTGATGCCTGTCACAATGGGAAGGGTCACTCTGTGAGGTTCCTTTCCTAAGTAAATGACAGGTGGGCTTCAGATCAGAGCCACCTACCTCCAAAGCCTACAGCTGAATCTACAGCAATGTTTTAAATTTTGTTTTATTTTGCCTGGGATGTGGCATGGTGGCAAAACATTCCAGGTTCAACCCCCAGTACCACTAGATAGATAGATAGATAGATAGATAGATAGATAGATAGATAGATAGATAGACAGACAGAAGACAGATAGATGATAGACAGATATATAGATGGTAGATAGATGCACATATTTAATCCCAGCAATTGGGAGGCAGAGGCAGGAGGATCTCTGTGAGCTGGAGGCCAGCCTGGTCTACAGACAAGTTTGAGAACAGTCAGGACTAGAGAAACCCTGTTTCAAAAAACTTATTTTATGATTTTGTGTGTATGAGTTTTATTGCATGCGTTTATGTCTGTGCACCCCACACTTGCAGTGCCATCTGAGGCCAGAAGAGGGCATCAGATCACCCGGGACTGGAGCTATAGATGGTTGTGAGCCATGGGTTGGGTGCTGGAATCAAACCCAGGTCCTGTGCCAGAGCAAGTGCTCTAAACCACTCACGGGTCTTTCCAACTCCTGAGTTACAAGCTTTTAAAGAATCCTATTACTGTTTTCACAAACCTAAAAATGCCCATGCACACCTGCTGAGTACAGATCCATAGCCTCCCTTGCTCCACTGTGACCATGGCAGGTGTGCTCTCTACAGATCTAATGTCCTATGTCCTCAATTCTAATTCAAACAGTTTTGAAAAAGACAGGGTTTTCTGAGCTGTTTCCTCATAGAATGAGGAAACAGTCTAAAATGAATAAAGCTTGTGCACTCTGTCTCATCTATGGCGATTTTTTTTTCCTGAGACAAGGTCTCGCTGCGTAACTGTGGCAGGCCTGGAACTTACTGTGGAGACATACAGAGATTCGCCTGCCTCTGCTTCATAAGTATTTGAGATTAAAGGTGTGTGCCACTGTGCCCAGCTCTCACGGTGGATATTATGAATGCATTGGATTAGGCCCGGCCCACACTCTGGCAGTGTGCTCCACAAACCCTCCGTGTGCACTGAGGTGCCTTTCTGGATTCACAAGGCAATTCCAAGTTCACAAACGTGAAACCAGGGCTCTAGACACCTCTCAGTCAGTCTCATCCCCTCAGGCTGCCTGAACCCTGGCAACAAGCTCAGAGGTACCTGAGGTGCTGGTCACCTAGAAACCTCGGGAAGGAGGTGGAGCCGAACAGGCCTAAGGGTGAGGAAGGACTTCCTAGGTCCCTGAAGGAAGCAGCTGTATCCAGCTTGAAAAGCAAGGGGAAGAAATGACATTAAATCCCAGATTGACAAGGTCCTTGAAAGGGTACTTCCCATCCCATCCCCCTGCCTCCAGGGGACCATGGATTCATCACTGCTTTAGGTAGAACTGTTGACTCACTAAGTTCCTCCAACAGAGCAGCTATATAAGAATATAGACCCTTTTACCCAGTCCAGACTCTCTGTTTCACCTGCTGGGGGAGTGGGGGCTGGGAAGGAAGGGAAGGAAGGAGAGACAGAGGGAGAGATGCAGAGAGAGAGACAGGTCTAGAATAGAGAAGGAGAACTTGATCCAAATTATCTAAATAAGCTTAAAGACAGGCTGGGTTCCTGCACTCCCCCCAGGTCACACCCCACCCTGCTCTGTGGCAGGGAGACAGCATGCTTGAGTATTCCCGCTTCCTGCCCACAGTATCCAGAAGATTCGGTATTGTTTGGACAAGATGCACTTCATCTACAAGCAGTTCAACAAAGCTAGGATGAGGCCAGGTGAGCTTTGGAGAGAGCCAGCTACTAGGAGCCCTCCTTCCCGTCTCCCTCCCACCTACCCAGCCTGGCTGGAGGCTCACGGAGTGTATTGTATAACACTGCCTGAAGCCAGGGTGCAGCTGGTCTTGGGCAGGGGAGTCCCCGTCTGCATGTTACCTGTAGGCTACTGTCATGAGAGGAGCTTGGCTGTTGTGCATGCAGGGTACAGTGAGCAGGAGTCTAGGCAATATGGAAAGGGGCCTGGGGAGGAGCCCCTTACCGTGTCAGAACGCTCTAAGAAATGTTTTCCTGTCTACTGTGTCTTTTGTTTGTGTGTGTGTTGGGGGGCGTGTGGGTGTGTATGAGTGTGTGTATGCTTGAGAGCTCATCTTTCACATGCATGTGTCTTGTGCATGTGTGTTTACCTGTTATGGAGGCCAGACATTAATACTAGGCTTCTTCTTCTTCCGTTGCTTTGCATTTTATATTTTAAGGTAGGCTCTCCTATTGAACTCAGAGCGCACCAATTTCGCTAATGTAGCTAACCAGCTTATTCTGGGGTTGCCTGTCTCCACCTGCCTAGCACTGGGGTCACAGGTGGCCACAGCACCTGCCCAGCATTTCCATGGGCACTGAGGATCTGAACTCTAGTTTCCACACTGCACAGTAGCACTTCACTGGCCTGTCTCCCCAGCCCTTCCACCATGTCTTTGGACCACCCAAAGACACAGTTTGTCTGAGAATGGGGGACCAAAAGAAATTCCCATTAGCATTCCTGGACTAGGTGATTTCTTACATTATCTTCAAATGCCCACAAAGACCTTCTGGGTGGGGACAATGCTTCACAGGCTTAGGAATGGAAACCTGCTTGTCTGAGTTGGATGAGGGTGGAGTAGGCTTGAACCTGGGGAAGGGTGGGGATGGAGTTAGTTGGAGGAGCCTGAGAGTAAAAGCCCCAGTTAGCTAGGGAGCTAGCATGCCAGAGCTCACTCCCTGACCCCACCCTATGCTCCAAATATTTCCATATCTGCCTCATTGCCTAGTGCCCTTCTGGCCCCAGGATAATCTGTGACGCATATAGCTCACTGTTAGGAGAGCCACAGCATCTAACCGTATGTGTAGTTTGTTTTCTCACCATCAAATTAAAAAGAAAACACAGGTGAAATTAATTTATTTTATCTTATTCTATATATCCTAATGTCATTTTGGCATAAACCCAATATAAAACAAACCACTAAAGAGTTGTTCTATGCTCCTTTTCAAAATCCCATCTGTATTTTATATTTTATATCTCTGTCTAGAAGACAAGTGTTCAGTAAACATGGTAAGTCTTAACAAAATTGTAGAGCTGTTCTTAGCAGGAAAAAAAAAGCATTTCACCCTGCTTCAGTTTTAAATTTTACCTTAATTGAGTGTATTCAATTAAAAATCCAGCACTTCAGTCACCTTGGCCACATGTCAGGTGCTCCTTAGCCATCTGTGTCTGGTGGTCACCAAGGAGGACTTGGGGATCTACAGAACGTGACTTCTCTCCTTTGGGGCCTTCATCTTCCTTTGGAGTCAGGCCTCAGAGGGGATGGGGAAGGCAAGCCTTCCTGTCCCTGGGGACAGTGGGACCTGGGGCTCATCCATGGTCTTATACCCAGCTGGCCACTGCTGTGGTTTGAGGAGAGCCAGGAAGGTTGTCTACCTCCGTGTCTGGAACTCTGCCATCCTAACACCCAAGCTTTAAAGTGGTGCCTTGATGTTAGATACTGACCTAAGGACTCCATTCGTCTTTGAGTTTTTTAGTGCTCATAAAACTATGCATGACCGAGTGTGGTGGTGCTTGCCTTTGACCCCAGTACTCAAAAGGCTGAGACAGGTAGATACCTGTGAGTTTGAAACCAGTCTGGTGTACATAGTGAGTTCAAGGCCAGCCAGGACTGTATAGAGAGACCCGGTCTCAAACACAACCAAATAAACAACAGCAACCCTCTATGAATCTCAACTTTCCTTATTTTCTAGTTTGGGAACCTGAGGCACAGAAAGGCTAATTAGCTCAATTATTCTAGGTCCAGTTTCTTTAACCAGCCCATTTCACAGCCTCGAGAGTTCCCATGTTTACTGTATTTTCAGCGTACTTTATTATAAATAGAATAACTGCCAGCATGACGGAGTGTCGCAGGACACCATTCTGGAAGGTTGCTTGACACTCTTCAGGGCGTTCTCCTGTGATCCACATAGGCATCCATGTGTGTACATGACGAACACACAACTAACTCTAAAGCCAAGTCATTTGTACACAGCAGCCTTCTAGAAGCAGGAAGGGCTGGGATGTGTTCAGGTGTCCTGACCTCCACAAGTGCAGGCCCAGGAAGGGGATTCTCCTATTGGGGTGATGGAATGGGAAAATGGAAGGGCAAACCAGCATCTTGGGGCTACCACTGTTCTGGAGACCCATCCCCTCAAGGTCCAGCAGGGGGAAGTCTCACCTCATGAGCTTTACAGTCTTTGGGTCTTTGGGTGGTAGTCTAGGTCCAGGCAAGGACATATCTACCCAAAGTTGTTTCCTCTGAAAAAAGTTGCTGGGCAGAGAGGGAGAGCTAGAAGGTGGTGGCCTACCTGTAAGTAACCCAGGGATGGAGCCAACCAGCTGCCAGCTGGAAAGTGTGGTGCTGCAGGGCCATGGCAGCATCCCATGAGGACCATTTCACCCAGCATTCCCACCTACATTTCCCAGGTTATTTACACACACACACACACACACACACACACACACACACACACACACACACACACACACCCAGCAGGTCTGCCTCCCTCTGGAGCCCCATAACATATCTCCTCAGCTCCTTTGTCCCTAAATCATAGTCATCCGGTCACTATAATAATGTTGTCCTAGTCACGTGATGTTCCACGTCCTCAGCCCCTCCTGGCTCCCCTAGGCCTGAGATCCCATAAAATAGCCACCACCCTAGGCTGTCTTCATCTTTTTCGTTTGCTTTGTTGACTAGTTGAGTGGTGACATCATCCCCATCTGTTTCCTTCAGGACTCAGCTACAATGAGGAGCAAATCCACAAGCTGGATAAGTGAGTGGGCTGTTCCCTGGCAGGCAGGTGGCAGGAGGGTGGGGGTCAAGGGGTAGAGCGAGTCTTCATTCCAGGAGGGACACACTGCAGCGCTTTGACCCTTGGCTGGGGCAAAGGGGCCAAGGGGATCAAGATGCAAGTCAGGTTGTATAGGGTCAGGGGTGGGACACAGAACAGCTGAGTCAGGGGCTTCACACAGTCAACCTTGATGTAACTCACTGGCTTTCCTCCCGTTGTGAACAAGTTTGTAGAATTTTTCTCTTGAATTATTCTCATTGGCTGGCTTCTTCCCACTCGCTGCGGCTCTTAAGCTTGGCCTGGGCCTGCCTGGCTTCTTCTCATTGACACCTTTTCTGGACACCCACATCTTCCACCAGGTTCCCTGATCTGGTGGCTGTTTGGGGATTTTTTTCCCCCAGAGCTATACCACCTCTGACTCCTGCACATGTGAGCACGTGCGCTCGTGTGCACGCGCGCGCGCGCGCGCGCGCGCGCACACACACACACACACACACACACACACAAAAAAAAAAAAAAAAAAACATACTCACAAGCTTTCCATAGCTGTATATCCTTCCTTCTCCCAGAGATCAAGTTTGAGAGTGTATGCATTCACAGACCACCATATCGGCCTCCCCTGCCTCCTTATTGGGACATGTGGCTTTACTGGCCTCTGAGCTCTCTTCCTGAGAGGTGTCCCTGCTGCGAGCTGAGGGGCTGGTGTTTGTGATGGGTAGTGGTGGAAGGGCTATGTCTGCATGCAGGTGGCTCCAGCTGCTCACCTCTAGGTCTTGGGGTCTCTGTCCTTCCAGGGTGAATTTTAGCCATTTAGCCAAGAGGCTGCTGCAGGTGTTCCAGGAGGAATGCGTGCAGAAGTATCAAGTATCGCTGGTCACACATGGCAAGCGGATAAGGTAAGCAGCCTAACCCCACCTCTGATCCTCTAAGCTCATGGAGCCGGGACTGGCCCAGCCCTTCCAGACCTCAGAGGACCCCCCCCACCCCGTCTCTGTTGGACCTAAGTAGGAAAGAAGTTTGTGAGAAGTGAAAAAACACATGGGCCAGGTGGTCTGCTGAGTGATTTCTACAAATGTGCTTGTTTGGTTCCACAGTGTTTACACAGCAAATATCACCACCTTTCAGATGAGGGGACCGAGGCTCCAAGAACTGGTCTCTTCCTAATGCCACCCACACAGCTAATAAATAGCAGACTGGGGACTAGAACATGGGTCGAGGTGCCCCTAAAATCTGGGTTTTCCTTGCTATCTCTGTCTGGTGTGGTGGGCTCTCCTCTCTAGGGGGAACAGTACCTCCCCTAGGGAGGAAGAGAAACAAGTGGACTTCAACCGGCAGGGAAGCAGGGCCAGGCATCGCCCACTAATGTGCCCTCTCTCACACTATTCTGGAGTTTGGGACTCCTTCTTCATGTCCCATGGTCCCCTGCTACATTTTCCTGGGGCCCCTGAGAAGAAAGGATGGCTTTCTGTGTGCTGTGAGGCCTGTGGCCTTGTCATGGGGCTGCGTTCCTCTCATCCTCATAATAGAATACAAAGCCTGGGAGCCCCCAGCACACTGAGGTGATGGGCCAGGCAGGTCTTATATGTTAGTTTAAGGCCATTCCTGATGATCCTAATGTGTATTCAGAAATGAGAACCAACTGTTGGTTTAATGGACCTGGAACTCTGTGCAATGGGGAATGTCCCCATGTGCCCTCTGATTAGAGATTAGAATTCCCAAGTCTTGCCCTTACTTTGTTATGGAAATGGAAGCACGGACATCCCTCACATAAATGCTCTAGTGTGCGCTGCCTGTCCTCACATAAGTGGGCTAGCCTGGGCTGTCATCTGTCTCTCATGCCTTACCTGGCTCTAGGCTTGCCATAACAACTTGAGTGAGTCAGTTACATCCACATGGGTGTTGTTACTGATCCTTGTCCTGGCTCTCTTGGGATTCGCTCAGTTCCCAGGGGCAACTGTGAACAACACAGCAGGTAAGAGATAATGCTTAGGACCCCTGATGAGCTGACACCAGCTGGAGAGTCCCAGCTGTGGAGAGCATGGCCTGCTGTAATCTTCTCCATTTCTCATAAGGCAGGTGCAGAAGGCCAAGAACCACCTGCATCTCATTGGCCGATCTGTGGCTGGCTGTAACACAGAAGCCCGAGACAGCCTGAGCAAGGTGTGGGTGCTTTGGGGGTCCTGGGGGCTGCTGAAGGGAGCAGGCATTCAGATCACTTCTGCCAGTGGACAGAGCAGCCTTGACCAACTCAGGGATGCCCATGAGGGGTGGAGGTCTCTGACCTACAGATGTGCCCTGAGATAGGAACATTCCTAGTGATTTCAGACTGAAAACCACAGTAAGCTCCTGCTGCTAGGACATCTGCCAGTTTTGTGCAGCCTGGAGAGCCTAGGCTGCTCCTGGGAGCTTGTGGGAGCTCTCCTTGGCCTTCTGAGTCACTTTCTGCCAAGCAGCTGGCCAGCTGGCCACTCGAAATACAGAGCGGGCCCCTTCTAGGAGAGAGCTATATGTGGCTGCCAGTGTGCGATGTGGGCAACCTTGGAGACTGGCCAGGAATGGCCTCTATCCCAAATTGTGGCTCAGATTGTGTCATGAGAGGTTTAGGTTAGAGCCAAAGGGAAACTTGGCGGACTGAATTATTCAGTTCAGTACAAATGAGGGAAGGCAGTGACACCAGTAGGATACTCCCAGGATGAAGGAACTACATGTTGAAAATATTGGATTGTTCCAGGGCCTCTAGGGAGATGTGTTACCCTTCCTCAGCAGTTCCCCTACCCAGCCGTACGTAGACAGACAGGTCCTTCCTGACTAACGCATGACTTCCCTTCAGATCCTTGATCGTCTCCTTCTGGACAGAGCACCGGGGACTCAGATCTCACCACACCCCATGGCTCCCCATCCCAGCTCTGACCCAAAGGACCTGGTCTTCCAGTGAGTGCTGGAGAGTTGGGGGAAGGAGGGTGCTGAGGTTAATACCCTTTGCTTCATCTCATGCCAGGCCAGGCCAAGAGGCGGCTCCATGGCCTCTGCAAGTGGTCTCTGGGCCAAGTGACTGGGCCTCAGCCACCCCTTCTTCTTCCTTGGACAGCATGCAGGAGCTCTGTAATGATATGAAGCTGTTGGCCCTTGACCTCCAGGACAACAACCGCCTCATAGAACGGTGAGCATCTCCCATGTCTGAGGAAGGCTGTGTCCTCCCTGCTGCCAAGGCCTTGGGGGCGGGGGGTGGGGGGGTGGCAGAGTCCCTGTGTGTCCCGTGCAGGATCCAAGGCACTTGCTGATTCTCTGAACAACCACACTGGAGTGTAAGGCCTCATCCACAAGTGGGTGTCATCTTGAGGAGGTATAGGCTTTGCTTATAGGCATTGAAGCTAGCTTCAGTACATCAGAGTGGAGCTTGGGGGCAAGGGGACTTTGTGTCTGGGTCAAGTTCTGCACTGAATATGGGCACTATGCCTAAGGCTTCCATACATGCCTAAGGAGCCTTGCAGGTGTCCTTGGAGTGGATGCCACTATATGTCTCACACTGAAACCACAGCACAGACAAACTGACATTTTTGCCTAAAGTCTGTATCTCCTGCCCCAGGGGTTCCATCCTTCCCACCTGCTCTCACAGTGCCCAGGCTTCCTGGAGACCCTGGCACATCTCTAGATAGCACCCCCTCCTGGATGGGTAGGGACCAGCAGCTGTGCTCAGGCGTTGGGATTCTATGCACCAGTAAGAGTCACAAAGGACATGTGGGGGTGGACATGCGCACCAGGATTGCCAAGTGCTGGGTAACCCAGGAGCACATTCACAGAGCAGAAGGTCTGCTCTGTAGCAGTCCCACTTCATAAAGCATGTTGTTATTTGCTTGTTTGTTTATTTGTTTGAGACAGGGTCTCTCTATGTAGCCCTGGCTGTTCCGGAACTTGCTTGCTATGTAGCCCCCGCCCCCCCCCCCCGCCCCAACTGGGCTCAAACTCACAGAGATCTATCTGCCTGTCTCTGCCTCCCGAATGCTGGGATTAAAGACGAGCACTACTATGCCTGGTTTGCTGTGGGGCATTTGAAACCTCAAAGCCCACCCTCAGTGACACACCTCCTCCAACAAGGCCACACCTCCTCCAACAAGGCCACACCTCCCCCAACAAGGCCACACCTCCTCCAGCAAGGCCACACCTCCCCCAACAAGGCCACACCTCCCCCAACAAGGCCACACCTCCCCCAACAAGGCCACACCTCCCCCAACAAGGCCACACCTCCTAATCCGCCAGCATTCAAACACAGGAGCTTCTGGGGGCCTTTCTCTTTCAGACCATTACTATGAGACTCTAGAATTGGGGTCAGGAGGTAGTGCAACCGGGAGCAGAGCCTGTGGTTTGTCCTTGGAGTTCTGGAGGGTTCCTGGATGGGGGAGACATCCGCTCCCAGTTCTGTTCCAGCTGGAGAAGACTCCATCCCCCCCACCCCACAGCTTCCATCCTCTTTAGCAGGAAGTTCTAATCTTTAGTGCCCACATAAATCTTTCTTGTGGTGATTTATAGTTTATTTACAAATATCTCAGAACTGTGTTGGAGTGAATGTGCACTTCCTCATTCAGACCTGCAGCCAAAGAGCCCAGTGAACCAATCTGAACCCCTTTCTGGCCTCCAAGAGTGTCTTCACATGGGAACAGTGGTACTTCTAAAAGGGCACGGGCTGGAGATTGCTCCAGAGTGAGGCCTGGGGCAGGGGCCTTTCAAGTTTTCCAGGTGATCCCAACATGCACCGATAAAACCCAAAAGGTGGTATCTGGGGACAATGGTACTACAGGGGGACAGCTGAGGACCTGATGGCTGAGTGTTCCTGAACACTGATGGCCCTGGGGCACCATCTGCAGGCTTCTTCAACAGGTGGGCCAAGTTGACCTGTGCTTTTTCTTACAGATTACAGAAAGTTCCATCAGCACCGGATGTCTGAGCTCCATGGGGTGCACGAGGTACTTGGAAACCATTAGAATCAGTCATACAGTACCCCTGCACCATGAGACCAAATTCAGGGCAAGGTCTGGCCCCATCTCACCAGCCTACCTCCATCTTGGCCACTGGCCAACAAACTAGCATTACTTTGGCTGCCTGTCTTCTTGGGAAGCAACAGGGACAGGGCTTCCCCAACAGTATTCACAGGAGAACATGCAGTTATCCTGCCTCATCCAGACACCAGGACTATTCCTCCTCAGGCCAGGAGGCCTGAATTCAGGAGGGCCTTGGGAAGAGGCTGAGCCCTCCCACCACTCTGCACTTCCAGGGACCAACAAGGCTCTGGAGCAGGGGGATTTCTCCGGGGTGCTGGAGCAGAGGACTTAATCGGCAAGTCTTCCCATTGAACACAGCCTGCTATTTCCTGAGTGTCCCCATCCCTGGCCACAGGCAACCTACAAACTGCCCCTTTGTGCGTTGTATGGAGGAACCTGCTTTGAGAAGGTGGGTGGCTGAGGCCAAATGCTGGCACTCTGGGGACCGTCTTTCTGCCTTCCCTTCCTGAGGCACCCTTGGTACTGAGAAACAGCTGGTCAGTGTCAACAACAGGTAGCCATGCCATCTGGACAGATGGAAGACAGAGTCCTAAGGAGACAGCAGGCCTACACCTTCGGAAATGGAATAAATGGACCGCCTTTTCTCTTTCCCTGCAGCTATCATGAAAGGGATGGGAGCGCACTGCGGTCTGGGTGGGGACCTCTCAGGAGAAGTGTTGGGAAATGGAACAGAGAGCTCATTTCCTGGTCCCTGCCTTTCCTTCAGTGGGCTCTGGCTTTAGGGATGAACTCAGGGATGATGGCCTCTCCCTAAGAGATCTCCATTTCCTGCCCTGTCATTTAGTGGCCACATAAGGAGCCTGGACCTGGAGAGAAAGTTTGGCTTTTCTTTCTTTCTTTTTCTTTTTTTTTTCTCCCATCTAAGGCACTTACCATCTAAGTACCTGCCATTCCCCTAATCCTTATCACTGTTGACAATCTACAGTGTCTAAAATGTTTGAGGATCACCATAGGGCTTTCCTTTACTTAGCCCAGAAGCTAGAGGAGCACCTGGGTAAAACACTCCAATTTGTGCAAACTGCTTACAAATTCAGTCTTTCTTGTCCAGCTTCCCTTAAGCCGGCAGGGGAAGAAGAGGCAGGTGGATAGGAAGCCCCACTGTGCACTTCAGAGCATGAAGACAGCACAGTGATTAGCTCCAGATGATCCCGTCTTCTTGAAAGTCTCCCCATCCATGGAGGGTGCACTTCCTAATGTCCCAGTGGGGCCAGAAGTGGGGAAGGCAGAGTCCCAGACGTAATGTCTATAGGAAGAGCCATCCAGCACCAAGCCACTTCTAGCATGCTCTCCGGGGGTGAATTCAGGCCAGCTTCTGCTCACCAGCGCCCCAAAAGGGAAGTCCCACAGTGGGTTTTTCCTGGCATCTCAGAACCACGTGTTTGGTGGAGTGCATCGAACAGAGCCTGGGGATGCCTCAGGGCCAAATGCAGATGTGTGGGAGATATCTGCCCAGAGTCTGATCTGAGTATGCCCACCAACTGAGGAACATCCCCAAAGGCTTCACTTCACCATGATGGCTGCTGGTGTGGTTTCTAGTTCCATTTCAGAAGAGTGTAAGAGGCCACAGCCCATGACCAAAGGTACCAGTAAGAGCCTCAGGTGTGTGGTGGCCCCAAACAGTCCCCTCTGTTCCCTACATCAATTCCTTAAAATGAAAAGAATCCATTCAGTTCATCAGGTGGGGTGTGAAAATGTCAGGCTCTTGCCAGGTACTAGAGCTACCGGGGTGACAAGGACACTCTGACTGGCACTAAGGAGCTAGGCTCTGGGGAAGGCAGGCATATGACAGAATTTCATTGTCCTTCAGTAGGTGTTGTGATTGGAATGAACACACAACTCAGGTGTAGCAGGAGTCACCCTCCTTGTAGGGCAGGGTAGCTAGAGCAGGCTGGGAGCATTCACTTGGGAGCCGGTGACCCCCCAAGTGGAATCCTGGTGAGCAGGTGAGAGGCTTGGAATGTGTGGGGCAGAAGAAGCACTGGCATGTATGTCTGCGTTCCCAAGCAGCAGGCTGTAGTAGGAAGTTTGGAAAGGGAGGAGCCAGCCCCAAAGGTCAGAACTGGGCCATGGGCTTTGTTTTAAGGAGCCAGACAGGTTTTAAGTCAAGTCCAACTGGTATTAAAAGATACCATTCTTTTTTTTTTTAAGATTTTATTTTTTATGTATACAACATTCTGCTTCCATGTATATCTGCACACCAGAAGAGGGCACCAGATCTCATTACAGATGGTTGTGAGCCACCATGTGGTTGCTGGGAATTGAACTCAGGACCTCTGGAAGAGCAGTCAGTGCTCTTAACCTCTGAGCCATCTCGCCAGCCCAAAAGATACCATTCTTAGTGCCAGTGTGGAGGGCAAAAAGTCATGGTAGAAGTAGACTAGAGACTTCCATAAAGTGCACAAGTCCTCCTCACTCCTCAAGTCCTACCTCACGGGCTCTGAGGTCCCTGTGACAGGAAGCAAAGGTGCAGTGGTCACAGGTCTCAGGTTGCCTGAGGGGCTCAGATCCTTGCAGACATCTGGAAAGAGGCTCCTATTCCATTTAGATGTATCTGGGCATCCCCTGAGAATGGACTTGCTCAAGTTATGGTCCTCACTGGGAGAGTGCAGGGCAGTCCCAGTTCCTCAGGCCAGAGTCCAGGCAGATGGGATTGGGGAGAGGGAGGCTAGAGCTTCCTTCCATGCCTTGGGATGTAGGGCTGTGTAGTTTGCTCTTGGAGACCGGTACCTGGGCCCCACCCAGCATCTGGATCCAAGTGGTGGGTGTGGTCCAGAAATCTGCATTGCTGGTGTGCTTCCTCCAGGAGGCAGGGTTTATGATGACCTGGGAATAGCCCCTGGACTGGACACCTCACCCCACTTCTCTAGGACAGTTGGGTCTAGGAGAGCCAGTCTAAGACAGGATGGACCTCCTTGGTGGCCTCGCCACTCTCCTTTCAGCATCTGCCTTTTGTTTTCACGTGATGGCTCCTGTCTTCAGCATGAATGCATTAATGGATGCTGCACTTGGCAGCTTGGAAAGCCCTTCTGAGATACTTCAACAACGTTCTTCCAGTTTTCAAGTTAAGCATTTTGTTTTGAGATGGAGTCTGTACAGCCTGGATCAGACTAAAACTATGTCACCAGGCTGTGACAAGATACCATGGCAACTCTTAAAGGAAAGGATTTAATTTGGGAGTTTGCTTACAGTTTCAGAAGGTTAGTCCATTATCATTATGGCGGCAGAGAGCGTAGTGGCAAGCACAGTGCTCACGGTAGGGGTGAGGGGTGCTTTTGAAACCTCCAAGCCCACCCCAGTGACTCACTTCCTCTAACTAGGCCACACCTCCTCATCCTTCACAGTAAATTTATGAGCCTATAGGGGATATTCTCACTCAAACCACCCCGTGAGCAACCCTAGTGGGAGAGGTTATGGTCTGTGCCACGGTGACCCAAAGGCCCTTTATGTTCCTAGGCTGACCACTCGGAATAACCGCCATTTAAAGCCCTAGCTTTCCATACCTCCCTCACCAGAGAGCGGGAGGGAGGAGGCAGAAAAGATGAAAGGGAGGGAAGGAAAGAGAATGAAGGGAGAAGAGGGGGATGAGGAGGAATGGGAGTGGCAAGAAGGAGAAAGGGGGAAAACTGAGGGGAGCAGAAATGAGGGCAACAGAGAAACAGGAGAAGGAGACAGTGGTGAGTAGAGCGGGGCTGAGGTGGGGTAGGGACAGCCCATGATGTCATCCAAGTCACTCTGTGCTTGTTAATCTGCTCCAACCCCAGGCTGAGGCTCACTGCCATCATACCAGGCTCAGGAGCTGGCTTAACCCTGGAATAAAAGTGCTTGTGGCCTGCAGCCTCCCCTTTGGCTGAGGGATAAAGGCTGATGACAAATATGGAATATCTGAGTTTTTTCCACTGCAAGGGGGAAAAGCTTGCGTGCACACAAGCCAACCTTATCACAAGTTTGGCAGTGCTGTAGGGTGGAAAAATTGCATGTTTGACATGTAGCTGGCAATGCCATGAAGTGGTGCCCCAGCCTAATGACAACACTTTTCAGGAGCACCCCCTACACACACCCTTTTATCCCTAAGTACTTTCAAGGACAGAGAAAACTCCCTTTCAAGCACAAGCATTTGGTGGCATGTTTGGTGGAAGGACAGACCCACTGCGCACCCCTGCAAGCTGTCCTCTGAGCTCTGCTCACACACAAAATAAGCAAATAATGTTTTTAAAGTCATGCCTAAGAATGGACATGGTGCTTGTCCATCCCCCAGCCCTGGCCAGGCAGAAGCGTCTGAACACAGCAAATCCAGCACCTTGGACAATGTACTCAAGCTATCAGTCGAGTCCCCTCCTGTTTCCCCTATCCCAAAGGGGTCAGGGTGCCTCCATTCTCCTTAGAACATCAGTTCACACTCTTCATCTCCACCTGTCTGGACATAGGGGCCATGGCTTAGAAAAACATGTCTTGGGGCCGACATTGGTTGTGAGCCTACAACTGTGCTCTTTCTTTCCACAGGACACCAGCACCTCCTACTTGCCCTGCATAGAGAAGGGGGTCAGGAAGAGCAAGATCCAAGGGAGGAAGGCAAATCCCAAAGGTTACCTGCAACTCCCATTAGGGTGAGGTAACAGTGAAGATGCAGAGAGAGTGATGGATGGATGGATAACCCTGGGATGCAGGACTTGACAAAGTTGAGTGATGTCAAAAGGGAGAGAAAACTAGATAAGGATTCTGATTAATCACGCTGCACCTACAGTTAAATCAGAGCTTTATTCACTGCCCCTTCACACCCCAGCAGGAAGTACAGAGGCCAATATGTAGATCTGAGTAGTCTGGAATCCAGACTACTGGACCTCTGTCTGTACCAGTCACATGATCTTGCACCTCAGGTTTCTATACTGAAAAAGTAGAACACTGGCCACTTCACATTTTACAAGAGGTTGGGCTGGAGAGATGGCTCAGAGGTTAAGAGCACTTGGTTGCTCTTCCAGAGGTCCCGAGGTCAATTCCCAGCAACCACATGGTGGCTCACAACCATCCATTATGAGATCTGGTGCCCTCTGCTGGTGTGCAGATATACATGGAAGAAGAATGTTGTATACATAATAAATAAATAAAATCTTTAAACACACACACACACATTTTACAAGAGGCCTCCACAGATCCATTATTCTCTAGCAACGTGAGGCGTCACCCACTCCCACTGACAGTGGGTACTGTGCCCTCTGTGTAGTGTGCAGCCTAAGAGGACAGGAAGAGGGAGGCCATGGACATTCCCTTCAAATGTTGTAGAAGGAGCACACAATTTATACTATATTATACTATATTTTACCACAAACTCCGTGGCTTGTTACCGCATATCTTGCTTCACCAGTGACTACATGGTGTCTCCCTAGCGCTGCTTTTTTTTTTTTTTTAACTCCGTAACTCTGTTCAGATTTCCCACCTAGCTATATTCTGTCTGACCATTGGTCAAAACAGCTTTAGTCATCAACCAATAAAAGCAACACATATTCGCAGCATACAGAAGGACATCTGTTATTACCAATGGTCAGACATCATGCCAGTAGGACCTGGGAATGTTTGGACAAATTTGTATTCACAGAGTTTGGGATGAATGTTTGGGGGACATTGTGTCTGCTGCCCCCCTTAGCCTGGAACATTGTTGTTCCTAGACACGGGTTTTTCTCCATTTACCTAGGTTTAAGTGAATCAAGGAAAGGGCCTTTCTGTCTAACCTAATGGTTCTCAACCTGTCGGTCACAACCCCCAAAGACTACTGGAAAACACATATGTTTACATTACAGTTCATAACAGTGGCAAAATTACAGTTAGGAAGTAGCAACAAAATGATTTTTTTGTTTGTTTGTGAAGACAGGGCTTCTCTGTGTAGGCCTGACTGTCCTGGAACTTGCTCGATAGACCAGGCTGGCCTCGAATTCAGAATTCAAAGATCCACCTGCCTCTGCCTCCAGAGTGCTTGGATTAAAGGCATCCATCACCACTACAAGATACAATGAAAATAATGTTATGGTTGGGAAAACCTCCTCACCTTTGGTCTCCTAAAAGTGCTGTGTTTGTTTTCAAAGCACTAAAGACCTGATACACATTTTACACCTGTGTGGGTTTATTGTGTGCTTCTCCTACTAAAATGCAAGCTTGATGACTGTGTGTCTCTCAGTGTCAGTGCCTAGACAGACACCGGATACACAGTGGAGCTTAGAGGAGTGTGTGGTTGAAGAATCTGATTACTGCTGCATGTCCTTGAGGATTGCAGTGGTTATCACTGATAGTTGCCCCAGCTCTTCTCCAATACTGAGTTCATGGTGAGCCTGCACTGCTGGCTCTCCTGTATAGGGTGGTGTGTGACTTGTGAATGGATGTGACCAAGACTTTTAAATGCCAGTGAGGATCATCAAGGCTTTCTTGATTTCCTTCCAGCACAGGGACTGGCCATATTAGATATGGTGTCTGGGATCTGCATGAATCCCTGGGTGACTCTTGTGCAAGTGCTCTGTCATCCAGCATAGGACACGTAGTATGAGTGATAAAGAAGTCTCTATTGCCTAAATTCAGTGAAATATGGGGCTTATTTGTTACTGCAACATAATTTAACTTGTCCTGACTGACATAGTAATCCTTTGTACAGCTGCCAATATCCTCAAAGTTCCCTAAAACCTTCAGAGATTTGGAGCAACTTCAAATGCCTCAAAGCCAGATAGAACCAAAGTAACCCCTTTAGAAAACCAGGCTATGTCTGCCTTTCCTCTTTCTTTCCTGCTAGGGGATGGGGGGTGGGAGATAATCTTGAAGTAACTCACTGAAGAGGGAAAACAGAATGTTTTGGGACCACCTCTGAAGCGGCGTCAGACACTGACCTACTCAAATTCACCACAAGCCTTCTCCTTGGTCAAAAATGAAAAGCAGCATGTTTTCTCTGTTGGAATGAGTCACATCTGGGAAAAGTGACCAGCTCTGAGCCAAGATGATCTAAGGACCAAAAAAAAAAAAAAATCCCTCCCAGTAGATGTTTCAGCAGATGTGGTGAACCCTGCAGCACGGTGACCAAGGACATAATAGAAAAAAATGCTGCTGCCCAGGCATCCAATGCCCAGGTGATGTCCCTCTCCACAGGAACTAGAAGGGTGTTTTGTCTTTTTCACTTCTTCCCTGGAAGAGGGAGGGAGGAGATGCTCTTTCAGGGTAGGAGAGGACTGGATTGGGAAAGACTGGGGAGGTGAATCCCACACCCGCTGAGGCTGGGGGACAGCCACCACCCACCCTGACCTCAATGTTTTGTCTCAGGGAGATGAATCTTAAGATAAACTTGATAAAGCTTTGGGTGGGTCACATGAAGCTATACTATCTCCATTTCATCTGACTCCATACCATTTCCCTATCAGTGCTGGAAGCAGCCACCATCACTCCACCAAATCAGAGCCACCAGAAAACATAACCAGAGCATCTTCTGGGTAGCCCAACAGCTGGCATGCCTGCACACTGTCCCAGCTGGAAGGCAACACACTCTACTGTCCCAGCCGAGAAGGCTGCACACCCTACTGTACCAACCAGCCTCAGTCACACACAGACAACACTGATGCCCACCCAAAGGATCCTTCCCAGCCAGGGAATCAAGGTCAGCCCTAAATGGCACTTGGAGGACCTGGGTGTGGGAGGACAGAGATGATGGTCGCTGGCAATTATAAATAGTGTCCAAAACTGGCCTTCTAATATTGCATTTGCTACCAGAACCATGTTGCTTACACACCAAACTGTCACCCTGAACTCAAGATGGGTCTCTGTCCTGGATCTCACCTGGAACATAGCACCCCTGAGAGGGACAAGTTTGAAACTTTGTGGAGATGGATGAATGGATGTTTCCACAGGGTGGAAACAAGCAAATATTACATGCAATACAGGTTTCTACAAGAATCTTGAGAGGTGCTTACGGAAACACTGGAGAGGAGGAATAAGAGGCTGCAAAAGCAGGTTGTACTTCCCTTTCACACATTCAGAGAAAGTGTCAAGGAATACCCCTGCTGGGTTCTCTCAGTTCCAACCGACCCAACCCAAAGATCCTGGGGTATGGAACAGAGAAATCCACTTCCTAGAGCAGTAGTTCTGAGTAGACCATCAGAACCTATATTACATGGGAACTTGCTAGAAACACAAAATATCCTAGCCCAGACCTACTGACACAGGAACTTGAGATGCAGCCGATAAACTGTCATTTAAGGTCTCTGGGGTTGGTTGGCCTCCAAAGTTTGAAGCACTACTGTGGAGAGAGCAAGAGGCAGGGTGGAGGAGTGGAGTGGGGACCACTGTGTCCCACTTGCCGCTCTCCCCACTTTGTAGTACTTAAATCATTTTTTTCCACTACCCAGAAACCAGTGAATGGAGTGAGGAGAGACCAGGAGCGTGCCCTCTGCTACCAACCAAGAAGGGAGGAGACTTTGATTACCACCACCCTGGGGGAGAGGCCTTGGAGCAAGGAAGGCTGGGAATTCCCAGGCCACTGGATTTTTAGGAATTGCCTGAAAATTACCTTCAAGGGGAAAAGCGAAAGTGAGGATTCCCCAACCAGACACTAGGGGGAGACCCATCTCTGGCCTGGAAAGAACCCTGAGGAATAAGGTGTAGACGGATTTATAGACAATTCCAGGTCTGGTTTCCGAACTGACACCCACTGCATACACACACCATTGTCCCATACTCCCACCTGAGGATGCTCGGCTCTTTTATAAAGTAGCTGAGTGTGTACAGATAGCCTATGCATTTTCAGCCATGTCTATTTTCCTTGTGACACACGGTAGCGTGTAAGTGTATATGGATCATTGCTATCCAATATTATTTAATGAATAATACCAAGAAAAAATGTGTGCATTTCAGTACAGGCATAGTTTCCCCCTGAATATTTCCATCAGTGATTTGTTGAAACTCAAAATGCAGAGTTTTTGGATATGGTGTATTGAAATCTATTCCCAAAGTTGTTTGCTGGTGACTACTGCTAAATTAATTAAAACAAAGTTTGTGATTTAAAGGGGAAAGCGTGAGCCCTAAGTCAGAACGACCCGAACTGAAAAGAGCAATGGCGCCTGCAGCTTCAAAAACAGATTGTAGAGGGCCCAGGGCCGTTGCTAGCCTACGACAGGACATAGGTTCAAAAACCCAAGAGGCCTACAGGCCGACCTGTTCTCTCTCCCTTGAGAGATGGGGCTGTGGACAGACCTGCTGCTAGTCATTACCACTACTTAAATTTTCAAGACCCAGTGCATTAAAGAATACGCCTGCTCGTTTGTTCAGGAATTAGGACTTTCAAGATGGTGGTGGCAGAACCTTAAGCCAGACAGGAACCTATGGCGCACCCCTTGGTGCTGGTGGGAAGCGGACTTCTCCTCTCCACTCCCCAACCCCCACTCAGGTGAACCTTCCACACTAGGAATGAAGCAGGTGTTTAGGGCATCTACGTTTCCGCAGCGACTACACGGCAGGAAAGCCCCTGCCCTTCCATGGGGCACAGCGAGTTCTCAGGATCACCCATCACCAGGGATCATCCAGGATCACCAATCACCCTAACCCCCGCCTTGGGGGGGTAGGCAGCCTATGTCGCAGGGGAGCGAAGGGAGAGCCAATCTAGCCAGCTTCCCACGGCCAGCTGGGAGCGTCCGCGGTGCGCCTTACTGAGCCACGCTGGGCTCGGGGGCGGCTGACAGCGGCGGGCTAGCTCCCGGCCCCAGGGCGGCTGCAGGGTTCCCAAGCCCTCCCCTCCCACCTGCGCCGGGCCCGGCCAAGGTTTGGCCGTGGGTGACTCCCGGAGGGGACCCGCCAGGGCTAGAGGCGGGGACCCAGAAGCCAGCGGCCCCCGTGCCTCGTAAAGCCTCTCTGATGCTCCGATCTTCACTGCCCAGGTCGCCGAGTCGCCCCTAAACCCACGCGGCTCCGGCCCGCAGACACGCGTGTTGCCCTTCCGGCCTCTCCGAGGGCCCCGCCCCGCCTCGCCCGCCCCGCCCGCCCGCGGACTGCGGGCCCTTTAAAGGCGCGCTCGGCCGGAGCCGCCCCTTCTGTCGGCCAAGCTCCAGAGCTGCGGCCGCCAGCGGGCCTCGACCATGGCGTCCCCGGCCATCGGACAGCGTCCCTACCCGCTTCTCTTAGACCCCGAGCCGCCACGGTATCTGCAGAGCCTGAGTGGCACGGAGCCACCGCCGCCCACCCGGCCACGCCGCTGCATTCCCGCGGCCCTGGTCCCCGCGTCCGGGGCGTCAGAGGGACGCGGCGGCCGGAGGGCTGCCCGGGGAGACCCGGAGCCCACGCCCCGGGACTGCCGACCCGCTCGCCCTGTCCGGCCCGGTCTGCAACAGAGACTGCGGCGGCGGCCGGGGTCGCATCGACCCCGCGACGTGCGGAGCATCTTCGAGCAACCGCAGGATCCCCGCGTCCTAGCCGAGAGAGGCGAGGGGCACCGTTTCACGGAACTGGCACTGCGGGGCGGCCCGGGCTGGTGTGACCTGTGCGGACGAGAGGTGCTGCGGCAGGCGCTGCGCTGCGCTAGTGAGTGAGGGCAGGGCAGGGGAGGTGGGCCGGGTGAAGGGCTGTGAGCCTGGGAGAGGAGGCCATTGCCTTTTGTGACCTGCCCGAACTTTAAGAAGGTAACCTTTGGAGACTTTGGAGACAGCTGCTGTCTACTGCCTGGTAGCCTTTAGAGGCTGCCAACTAAGCAGATGTGGTTATGCTGTAAGGTTGTGCACCTTCATACGGTTCCAGCCTTCTCCCCGAGGCAAGCAGGCAAGCTCGTTTGTAGGTTGGGATTGATGGCTCGTCACAAGGTCATTCAGTTGTCTTTCACACACCCTCTTCCTCCTTTAGTTGTACATTTTTAGGATTGGGTAGTGATATTGATAGCAAAGTGAGTATTTGACCCTTACTTATTAGAGTTAATAGGGAAGTGGCTTGGTCACCTCTGGCAAAAGCTCAGGCTTTTCCTCTTAGGGGAGATGTTGGCACGGGAAGCCTGGTTAGGTTTTGAATGGAAACGGGCTGTGAGGTTGGAAGATGTCAAGGTCACCTGCACCTGAGGCCCCTTCTGCCCTCCACATCTGACTCTGCAGCCCCTATACTCTGCTCTGCTTCAGTGTTTGGCTGAGTCCCTCCTCTTCCTTCTCCTCCCATCCCGGCACCAATCTTCTAGCTCCAAATTACTAAGCTCCCTGCTTGGGCATCCCCAGTTGCCAGCCAGGCTTCTCTCATTCCTGACTGAAACACTGGGCACCAGTGTAGAGAGTTTCTAAGCGCGTCTGCACTCTTTTTAGGGTTTCTATTACCTCTGTCCAGTGGTGAGAATGTGTGTGTTCCTTTACTATGTGTCCTCCTCAGCAAGCCATGCTAATGCTGTCGCCGAGGATGCTCATAGCCATGTGTTTATGCAGCTACTTTAAACATGTGAAACACAATGCCAGTCTCCAGCAGTCATCTGCGAAATGGATTATGGTAGTTGTCACATTTTTTGGTAAAGGCCCTTCTCTCATAGCAGCCAGTGCCTCCCTCAGACTGCATTGCTGGACAGCAGCAGCTAGCCGTACCACGGCGACTGCCTCTCAGCTGATGCCAAGACTGAGCAGAAGGGGAAAGTGGGTGCTGTTCTTCCACAACGAGCACTCCCCATTCAGGTGTCTGTTCAAGAAAGAGCTAAGCATGTAGAGTCCTGTGCCTGGGCCACATGTGGGCCGGCTGCTGTGCATTGCCTTTGGACATGCTGCTGGCGTTTTCTCCCGGCATGTTCCTGGCTGCCTCTCACATCCCACTAACCCCGTACACAGGGAAAGAGACGGTGCCCTCACTCTAATGGATTTACCTATGCTCAAATTCCAGAAGCTGCATTGTCCAGGAAAAATATGCTTGCTGTAATTCTTGCTTGCATTTAGACTTTGAGGAACCGTCCGTTCTACACCAAGTTTGTGGTATTCTTCTGGTTAGCAGTAATGCTGTGCTGGCAGGCTTCTGTGTGGGAATCTGTGCAGCACTCCATGAGTAAACGAGCATCCTCGAACCACATTAGAATGGTTTCTCTTGCTCAGTCCCTAAATAGTTTCCAGCAGTTGGAAAAATGGAGACCACAGACAAGGCCTCTGAGCTGCAAATTGTTGAGGTCCTTTCACTTTCTTGGGCTCCTGTGGCCCCTGCGTGGCTGGTTTTATACCAGCCAGAGATGTCTGATCACTACAGAGGCATCAGAACCTGAGTCAAGAAGCCACAGAAAAGATTCTGTTTGTTGTTTTTAATATTTAACTAACTGTGAGCATTCAGCTGACCAGGAGCAAGTTGAGAAATTTTTGGTGTGCAGGCAGACTCAGGCATCTGGTGTCAAGCTGAGGTCTGGGTCCCTGAGAGGGTTGGTCTGCTTGATTTTCATTTTGAAAAGCCCAGGTCAGAATAGGAACTTCTAAAAGGTAGTCCTGGAACTGGGGGCGCTGGCAAAGCAAGCACGAGGGCCTGGACTTGATCCCCAGAACCCATGTGAAAAAAAATAAAGGCAGGCAGGCTTGGTGGCTGGCACGTGTTTGTAATCTCAGTGCTGGGCAGGGGGTGGGGACAGGCAGATTCCTGGGCCTTGCTGGCCTTGCTGGCCAGGCAGTATAGCTTACTGTGCACACACATGCACGTGCTCATACACACACACACACACACACACACACACACACACACACACACACTTCAAACTGGAACCAAAATCCTGCCTTTGAATCCAAACTGCCATTTAGTTTCTATGTGACCCCATAAATCCAAGTTGCATTCATTTGTCTTTAAAAAGTGGGGGTAATGATCTTATCTACTGCATTGTGTTAATGTGAGGGTTCAATGTATTAATCATTTACATGTAAGTTGATTATAAAAGTGGTTGACAGGATGCACAATGGACATCTAATTAGATATAAGTGTTACTATTATCCCCTCCCATTTTAAGAGCTTTAATTGTTAGCTGGAGCTCACTATAGCCCCTAAGCCTTGAATACAGTTTTCAAGCTTTGCTTGGTTGTTGAGTTGAAAAGGGGAAGTGGAGAGTACATCTTGGAAGTCCAGGTATGAAGTGTCCTTCAGAAATGACATCCCTGCCTAGCGTCTCAGATGGAAGTCAGCTGTAATTAAACCACAGTCCCATGGCTGAGACTCGTGTACCTGCCTTAAGGGTCTCTTTCTGAGTAGCACTTTCGACCCGCAGAGTGCCATGCCTGGTTTCTGTAAGTGGAGGTTGGAAATGGATGCTTGTCTACACTGTTAAGTCTCAGCAGGCAGTGGGGCTGTGATTGACATCTTCCTGTTCAGGGTGCTGATGCTGGGAAGGAGCCTGGTTGACAAATGGGCTTTCAATGAGGGAAGTGTTAGAGAATTGCCTTGCCTAGCTTAAGCTTAGTCCCATTTCAAGGTCTGTAGCAGCACTGGTTAACACTGAGTTTGCCGAGAGGAAAGTTCAGAGCTAATGCTGACTCTCAGGATTAAGTCTGAGGGCTGGAAAGACTGCTCAGTTGATAAAGTGCTTGCCATGCAAGCATAAGGACATGGGTTCAGTCCCCCAGCACTCACAAAAGAAAAAAAAAGAACCCTGGCCTTACAGTGCTCACTTGTAAGCCATAACGGGGAAAGGGGCAGCTTGCTGGACAGCCAGTCTAGCTGTGTTCATAAACTCCAGGTTCAATGAGGGACCCTGTCTTAAAAAAAAAAAAAAATCAATCATGGAAGAGACTAAGAGACTCTGTGTTGACCTCTAGCTTCCAAACACCCCCACAACAAATGTGTAACAAAGGCACACACAAAATCAAATTTGTCAGTTAGAGAAGGAAATCCAATGGGTGCAAATACACACAGAGGGTAACAGCAGAAGTTGAGAGGTGGCTGAACCCCAATGCTTTGTTTTTGGGTGGGGTGGTAATGGTTAGGCTCCAGCATTCCCCAGAGAAGTCAGCAGCAAATAACCTGGGAATTTCTCCAGCTGCCTCTTGCCCTTTCTTGTGTAGAAGGTTCGCAGCACGTAAAGATGGCCTTCTGCCATTTGTCTCATTTGAGTGGGTGTGTGAACCGTCCTGGGCCAGGGAATGGTCTGGCAGTTGGGGAAACCAAGTCTTAATTGTCATCCAGGGAGGAGAGACTTCAGGTGGAAGCTGTTAACACATGAGTGCTCCAGGTTGGCTCCAGGAAAGGGTGTCTTTGAAGGGTCAGTTATTCAGAGCCACTAGTTTAAAGTGGTTGAAATGGTGGGCTTGAAAAAAAGGGTCTCCCTGGGCTTAGTTCCTTAACCTCCCCCTCCAGTGGTAGGCTTTGAGAACCTCATGTTTGCTGCCAGATTCCTAGGGAGGGGTTCCATGACATTATTCATGAGAGCTGTGATGTCTCCAGGGTGCTCATGTGATTTCTCTAGTTACTGTTGCTGTATTAATGGCTGGGTTTAACTCTGTCCTCTATGGGATTGGAGCCACCCAGGTGGCAGCTCACTGACTTTATTAGGGCTCTTTGCAAGAAGACTAGGACCCTGACTTTGACCATCACCCCCATCCCCTCCCCACTGTGACAGATAAAGGTCTCCATAGGCAGCATCTTGGCAAGTGCCCTTTATTGTGCTGGTGGTCCCTGTGTTTACTCTGGGTACTTGGGGGGCTATTCATGCTGGAATATGTAGCTTGTGTTTTCCTTAGCTTGGACCCATATTTTGTTTGGGAAGCTGGGAAAATTAGGCACTAAAATTGATGTTTTGTTGTTAAAGATGACAGGGAAACACCCAGTTTTCTCTTCTGGCTCTAATTAAAGTCTTAGGAAAGGCCTTTTTAGAGTGTGTGTTAAAAGATAGAGAAGGGCAGTGGTGGTACGCTGTACCCTCCAGCCCTGCATCCCTAGTTTTCCTTTCTTCCCTTCCCATTTTCTCAAAACATGAAAGTGAAGGGATTAAATGTGGGCCAGTTCCAGCCCCCATCCATCAGAGCATGAAATTTTATGATTATGGAGTATGGGGGCTTGAATTCCAGGTATAGTCAAAAATGATTAATGCCACTTGTCTACAGCCTAATTAGACTTGGTAATGAATGTGTGCGTGTGTTCGTCTGCTGAAGCTGCGAGTTATTAGATGGCAGGGAATTGATGAGGTTTGGGGCTGGGATCTTTCCCTTTCTCCAAGCTCACTCTTGACTCAGCCAGTGCCAAGCTTGGCAGGAAAGCCCTGAGTGACAAGGAAAACAGCCTCAGCCAGCCTGAAGGATTGTGCCTGGCTGGCAGAGTGAATCCCATCCTAGGGAGTCTACCCTGGTCAGGCTCAGGCCAGGCCAGCTGAGGTCTGGGAATGCACACAGGACAGTTCATGTGCCAGCTCTAAAGAGCCTCATTCCCATGCTGCCACACTCACCCCAAAATAACCTCACGAGGCTGGAATGTGGGGTGTTTCTGCCAAGCACTCACCTGCCTGGGGCTTTCTTGACCAACCTGCTCGCAGGGACCTCTCAGGTAGAGCTAATTGTGACAGGCCCACAAGGCTTTGAGGCCATCTTAGCCCTAAACATGTTTCCCCACCTTGGACTCAGTGCCCAGCACCTCTATTATAGGCAGCCACCAGGCATGACAAGGGGACGTGTGTGTCCTACCCCCTCCCAGGGATCTCTCTGGCTCTCCATACTCACCCCTCAGTTTCCCGTAGAGGGCGGCTGCTTGCTTCTCTTGCCCTGCCTGGGGTATTATTAAGGCTGGTGATGGACCTATAAACATCTCAAGCCCTTCCTGTTCGCATTCCAGAGATGGCAGGGTGAGTGTTCTTTGGAGGGCGAGTAGTTGTGGGTGCGCAAGGCATGTAAACACCCTGGCCCTTCTGTTCCTGTTCCTGGCTTTAGTCAGTGCCAGGCACCTCTTCCCAGCTGCCAGATCCTGGTCTGTGTGACTGCAGGCTACCTCTGCCCTCCCAGAGGTCTGGAGCCACCCTTCCCTCCCGCAGGGGTCTGTTCCAGCTACTGGGTCAGGAAGTACTGGCGGCAGCTGACTCGGCAGAGGCTAGCCCTGGCTGAGGAGATGGTTTTGTATTTAGTCATATTCGGGTTTTTTCCAGGCATGCTGGCACACTTCTCTCCCCATGCTCTCATTAGGAGCTCAGGGTTGAGAAGGGAGCACAGCCAGTGTTGGGACTTTGGGGAGAGGAGGAGGAGGCAAGAAGATGATGTCAGGTTCGGCACAGGCTTCTTTTCCTGGAGGCACTAGTTTAGTGGAATAAAGTCTGTGCTGGGAATAGTCCTGTGATCCTCACCCTAAGGTCAAGGGCTTCTTACTCACCCCTACCAGTGATAGGTGGGTCTTCTCTGAAACAGACACTATGCTGAGAAGACATGTGTGCAGGGCCTGGTGGACCTCAAGACCTCTTCATGGTGTGTTCATTGGCAGAAATGGCCAACATGTCTGTGCTGGGCTTGTTCTAGCCTGCTTGTGGTTCCTGGAGTCGAGGAAGTTCATGAGATACCTCCCCTGGGAAATCTGAAGTTGTATCTTCTTGCACTTTAGTTAGGGGGGAGAATAAAGTGCATTGAGCACCTCTTGGGACCATGGCTCATACTCAGTGTGGAATGATGGGTTGTGGCTGGAGGGTCTGGGTGACCACTGGAGGTTGAAATGTCACGTGTTTTCTTCAGGATGCTCCTACCTATATCTACTGCCTTGACTGCAGTGGAGGACATCAGGGAAAGCACAAGGTGGCATTGCACAGAGGGCTTGTCAGAGGGCGGTGATCAATATTTAGACTCTTCTTTCCCATATGTCATTGGACAGATGGATGGCGGCTAAGAATGACGCTCACTTGTGATCATAAGAGGCTAGGTCATATTTACTTTTTGGTAGAAGACCTCTGTGCCACCTTCTGCCATCTGAATAGACACATTTCCAGGTCTTCAGTGGCTGTTGGCTGGGGAAAAATGAAAGTGTGGAGCTGGAGAGAGATAGCTCAGTATATAAGGTACATGCTCTGCAAGCATGATCAGAGTGGATCCCTAGAACCCACATAAAAAGCTGGGCACGGGGAGGGGGCACACATTTGTGGGGTTTTCCCAAAGAATTATTTAGGTATTTTATGTACATGAGTGCTCTGTCTTCATAAACACTCAAAAGTGTGTATGAAGGTGGCTGGCTCCTTAGGAATGATACCCAAGGTTGTTCTTTGGTTTCTATGTGGTGCCTGTGTACACAGAAACATGGACACACACATGCATATGTACACACACGAACACATGCATGAGGAAAAGGGAATGAAAACTGATCTTACATGGACCTTGATGAAACAGGTTCATAAAAGGCAGGTCTAAAAGTAGAGCACTGTTGTTTGTGGTTTTTAAAAAATTCTTTCGAAGGGTTAGGGAGGCTGCTTGCCAAACATGTACAAGGCCTTGAATTAGATGGAACCTCACCACTGAGACAATGACACTGCAATGCACACCCAGAAACCAAGAGCCCTGTGAAAGGACAGCTTAGATCTTTTCAGGGTTGTCAGCTGCATGCTGGCCCTGGGACATGTCATCACTGAGTTTGCTGAACTGTGATGTATGTTGCTCTGTGAACCTGTGAAAATGGAAATAAATACTCACCTGTCATAGAGACAATGGCTGAGGAGTCCAGGACGGAGAGGACTTGAACCGCCCCTGGCTGTGTCTGAGGCATTTTTGTGTTCAGCCTGTGTTGGGCCCTGTGTTCTGCTGGGAGGTGGGCAGGACTGAGACTTAACCGTGGCTGTCACAGATGAAGAGTGGCTCCTATAGGATAATCCAGAATCCAACTCTGCCTACTGAGCTACCATCATTGGCCACGTCGTTTATTAAGTTTTCTTAAGTCTCTCTGTCAGTGAATGTTGAAATATCCAAAACATGATTACTAGTAATAGCTACAGGGGAGTAAAAAAAAAGGAGGGTGAACCATTTGCAAGCTGCAGTTTCCCGTCAGTGCCTGGGTAGTTGAGTTGGCTGTGCACAGCCTGTCTGTCTTCCCTTTCAGTCCTTCAGGTGCTCTTTATCATGTGCGTGCAAATCATAAGACCTTTAGAGTCTAGAAGAAATGTGTCCTTCCACTCCCAGCACATCTGTGGCCATAGGTGTGTGTGTGTGTGTGTGTGTGTGTGTGTGTGTGTAGTAGGTATGGACACGCATAGGCTTGTACATTGGTGGCTATGGACACACATAGGGGTGGGTATGGACACACATAGGTGTGTATGGGGTGGGTATGGACACACTTAGGTGTGTACGGGGTGGGTATGGACACACTTAGGTGTGTATGGACACACTTAGGTATGTATGGGGTGGGTATGGACACACTTAGGTGTGTATGGGGTGGGTATGGACACACTTAGGTGTGTATGGACACACTTAGGTGTGTATGGACACACTTAGGTGTGGGGGGTGGGTATGGACACACTTAGGTGTGTATGGGGTGGGTATGGACACACTTAGGTGTGTATGGACACACTTAGGTGTGGGGGGTGGGTATGGACACACTTAAGTGTGTATGGGGTGGGTATAGACACACATAGGTGTGGGGGGTGGGTATGGACATTCAGGCACATCTTTGGTGTGCTGTAACTGCCAGAGTTCGTGACACAGACCAGCTAACACCAAAGTGAAATTAAGCACAGAATCCTAGGGGAGACAGCCGAGGCAGAGACGGGCTGGATAAGGACTGGAAAGTAATCCAGGTCTGCTATGCAGATCTCTGGCTTGAAGTCCAGGCAGCGGGTTTGCTGCCTGCTTTCCTCATTCACTTGGACGTGGTGTTTTCCATCCAAGCCCAGAAGAGGCTGGAAGGTTGGTGGTTTCTGTTGTAATAATTATGTCCTCTCTGCAACAGTGGAAAGTATTAAAAAGTCAGAAAGTCTTTATGCTGCCTTGTTTAGCCACAGATCCCCGCTGTAACTGGAGAGCGCAGAGTGCTGTCATGGAATGTCTGCACTAGTGAGGAGTGTTTTGAAAGCAATCCCTTTTTATGTAAGTAGGTGTTTGAGGGGAGGCCGTCTCCTACCCCAAACCTGTAAGACGGTGAAGGCTGTTGCTTCAGTTCTGCTCACCCTTGGCTGGACTGTCTCCTCAGCATGGAGAGAGATCCTCAGCCCAAGCTTGGACATTAGGGGCAGCAAGAGGTCATCATGGACAACCCCCTGCTACAGGTGGTATATACCTCCAGGCTGTAGAACACCTATCCCATTCCCAAAGGATCAGAGATGACGATTCTACAGTGCACCACTTGTATGGGCCCCAGATTTCATCCCAAACACCCAAAACAGTAAAACAACCCCCCCCCAGACAAAACAAAACTCTGTGCTGAGAAAGGAGAAGTGAAGCTGACCCATCCTAGAGCCAAATGGGAAGGACGGCCCCTTTTATGCATATTAAAACTTTCCCAGCCTCAGGTGCCCTTCTTTCCTAGGGCAGGCTTGGGAATGCCGCCCTCACCTCTGCTGGACTGAGCCAGTTCCTAGACGCTATGGGCAGCAGCTCAGAGCACCAGAGGGCCTCGGCACCACCTTTTGCTTGATGGTTCCAAGTATCATCTCAGAACTTAGACTCACAGCCTTTTTCTGGTACAGAGGCTGCTTGACAAGCTAACAGGCCACAGACTTCCTGAGGAAATGTATGAGAGAAAGGGTCAATGTCCAGGCCTGAGGAAGATGGCCCTTCAAGTGTCATAGTAAAGGAAGTCTTAGTACACACCATCCAAATACTGGCTAAACTCTCCAGTTGTTTCCAAGATAGCTCTTAAAACAGTTTCCCAAACATTATGCAAGACTCACCTCTCTTTTCAGCTGTATAGAATGATTTTCCCCCACACGTGCAGGATATCTTTAGCCCCGTCCACATATCTACATACAGCAGCCCTTGATGGCATCTCAGGACAGCAAAAGGGCGGCCCTTCCACACAAGTTGATGCCCTGATAGGTGCTGGATTTAAGGAGGCTCAACTGAGGGAACACTTATTCCATGCTGTGCTTCCCTTTTAAGGGTGGAGAAAGATACATTGTCCTGAACATATATGAAATTGTTGAATTTCGTGCATTCATCCTCCAGTCATACAAAAAACGACAAAAGAACAGAATGAGGCAGGCTTCAAAAGAGAGAACACAGACTCCCAGACCATAATAGACCAAAACACAAAATGAGAATAAGGCCATGAGGATACATAAAACAAGGGTCATTGGTTTGTTTTAGCCAACAGGCTCAAAATCTGTAAAACAAAAATTCTTGGAGTTAATAAAGATTGATTTCAGAACCCATGAATGTTCATCAAATATTCTACTGCTGAGTCACACTCCTGGCCCCTGTAAGACAGGATCTTGCTTAATTGCCTAGGCTGGCCTTGAACTTGGGACCTCCTGCCCCAGTCTCCCGAGTAGCTGGGATTACAGGCATGTGGCATCATGTTTCTATATTAAATGAGGATTTGCAACTACGTGCTGCCATTGCTTCTGTACTGAGTATGGAGACACCAGGACACAAAGGTTGGACTCCTGTAAGGAAGGTAGGTGAGGGGCAGCTTCTTAAGGTTCACAGTCAATATTTTCTTCTTTGAGTAGGGCAGAGAATATGGCCTTTGGCCTATGGCATTCTGTTTGACTTTGGGGGAGTTGAGAACACAAAGAGGTTGAGCCAGGACTTGATGGCTGTTTGGGACTCCGGGACTCTGTAGGGGACATCTGGAGTCCAGTGCCTGCCACCAGGATTAGCACAAGGTGACCACAGTGATTCCACCAGTCTTCTGAAGTTTGTGGTCTCTGGCTATCTGACAAGTCCTTTTTCTCTGGATCCAGCTGCGGAAGCCTGAGGGTGGGTCTGGTGGCCTTCCCAGAAGGCTGTTGCCACCCTGCTACCAGCTCTCTGACTTGGTCTGGACAGCAAGCAGGGTCTTCAGATGCTTTTCCATGAGGCTGGCTACTTTGGGGTCAGAGTTAGGGATAGCCTGTGAACCCCAGTTTGGGGCCAAGGAGACATTTCTGTCCTTAAATGGGTAACCATTATTTTCTCCTTTGCGTCCCCCACCTCCTGTAGCCCACAGGATCACATCTGTCTGCCTGTCTCTCCTCTTCCCAGGTATCTGGTCTAAGATAAATGTTCTGACCTCCTCAAAGCCACACAGCTTTCTCACAGCCCCCTCCCGGCTCTGCTGAGTGACATGAATTCAGCAATATGAATTAGCTTTGGGTTGTCCCTCAGGAGCCTGATATTCAGTTGGTAAAGCGTTAGTAACCTACCACCCCCAAAGCAATCCTTTAATGAGCTCCCAGGCTGGGCATGTGGTATGAGGTAACGGATGACTTTGGTTGTCGGTTGGAACTTTGAAGACATTGATTTTTTTCAGACTCACAGGCATGAGTGAGGAGTGAGGCTGGGGCAGGCTCTCCTGCAGCCTGTTTGGTGGGGGCACTTTTATCTTATCTAGCTAAAAGCCCAGGAATAGAAAGTTTTCCATTGGAGGAGGTGGCAGGGACAGGATCTCAGCAGAGGAGGAGGAGACATCCATGAGGTCTCAGGTACCTATTCTGGTCATCAGAAGCCTAGAGCCCTCCGCCAGTGACTCCGTCTCTTGGCACCATCCCTTGACGCCAGGCCTATTGATCGGCAGACATCTTAGAATGAGGGAGGGCCCAGACGAGGAGGTGGTGGCTGCCTGCTTCAGCACAGTCGCTGTGTGTCTCCAGCGGCTCTTCCAAAGGCTCCCGAGGAGCCAGGAGCTGTCAGAAAAGCTCCAGACCCCACAGAGGCTCTGCGGCAAAGCCCTGGCTCATGGTAGGTCCCTGCCCCTCCATCCGGAGATGCTCCAGACCAGAGAGAAATGGCTATTCAGGTTCCCAGGTCTCTACCCAGTGGCTTTCCTCATGGTAAAGGAATGTGGGATCCTTCAGGCAGTCAGGCCCTTAGTACTAAACTCAGCACCATTGCCTGGTCCCACTGACTCTGCAGAGAGCAAGGCTTGGGTGTTGTCACCTTGCCTGACTGAAGAACAGGTGTGCCAGACAGGCACAGTCATCCTGTTTGGGCTGTGGGTTTTAATAGGACTATGAATTAGGGCTGGGTAGCCATTGGGATCGGCTTCCTGATCCAGTAGAACCCGGTGCCTCCGAGGGCTGCTGTCTTCCATTCTGCCTGTCTTGTGGCTTGTAGGGCACCAGACTTTGTGAAGCAGAGTGAAGACCTGGGAGTAGCAATGGTTCCTGGGCAGAGCTCCTCACCTGCACAGTTAGTGAAAGTGCCAGTGATGTGCAGGGCTGGAAGCTGCCCAGTGGAACCTTGTGGAAGAAGCCTACCCTAAGGCAGTGACTGGCCGCTATTTTCCTTCTTGGTCACAGATTAGGATGAGAATAGTACTTAGCTGGGCAAGGAGTGGATGAAAGAGGAGCAGGAGAGACAATAGCAATGACCCTATTATCACTGCTTGTTTGCGCATCCTCTACTATTCCCTGGGGCCAAGAAGGCTCTCTGTTAGTGGCATCACAGGGACAGGGGACGGATCTGAGGCATTGCTCTCTAGCCAGGGCTCTTTCTACTGGGTGGTGTTTTCTCCAGCGTCTTATGCTGTGGTACTGTCTGTAGAAAAACGGAACATTTGTATTTATTTTTACTATCTTTCACTTGCTCCAGACCCCTGTAAGGAGGGAATGAGGAAGAACTAGTCTTTTGCAGACAGAACGGAGAAGGAAGGCCCTTGTCAAAGGTCCTTGTAGCCAGGGCTGGAATCCTCTACCACTGGATTCTGTTCATTACAGTGACTTACAACTGTGTCCTTTCTGTGGTTGGAAGGCTGTGGAGTACATTGCCTTTCCCCAGAGAACCCTGCCCTCTCTCTCTCTATTTCCCAATACATTCAGAAATAAGTGGAGATTCCAGGTAGTCATAATGTCTTAGAGATGGAACTAAAATCAAGTGTCACATCTGAACCAAAATTTTAGAATCAAAAGTTTTAAATGATCTTGACCATGACAGATAATTTTTCTGGTTAAGGTTTTACCTTTTGAGAAATGGGAAATTTATCCTTGTCAACAGCCAAATACATACTCTGTACTAAGAAAAAAAAATGACTACTGGGTTTCTTGATTCCAATGAGCGCACTCTCTTTATCTCTCTTACACACACACACACACACACACACACACACACACACACACACACACACACACACACTTCCTCGTTCCTTTGCTATCCAGTCCAGTGAATTATTGACTGAATAAAAATCATACAGTCCTATCATGGCAGCATGAAGTTCAGGGCCAATGCTACACCCACAGCACACTGGCTTCATTTTGTCAGGATTTTGACTTGGCTTGCAAGAGGAAGGGAGAAAGGAGGGGTGCCTAAAGATGTAGGAGCTGTGGACGTCTGGAATGTCTCTGAATTCTTCACAGGACTTCACAGGCAACTGGGCTGTGGCATTAAAGAAAATAGCTAAGGACTCAGGTGGACTTTCACTTCCTGGCGGTTAGGCCTGTCTGTCACAAGTGACTTTCCCCGGGCTTCAGTTTTTCCAAGTGAGGCCTCTCCTTTGGCACTTCTGTCACTAGTGTTCCTAGACAGGCACTCTGGATAAGCATGGCTGTCCACTCTTCCTTTGCATACAGTCCAGAGTGGACGTCTGTGTGGGAGGCTTAGCATTTGAACGTTGCCGGGGCAGTAGAGGGACACAAAGCAGAGCATCTTCTCTAGAAACATCCCTGTCCGTGGGTTAACCACACCAGCGAACCAACAGGCAGAGCTGGGCAGGCCCATGGCGCAGCTCCAGGAGCTGAGCAAGCATGTCACCATGCAGCAAATCTATCGTTTGAATGACTGCTGGGTGGGTGGAACCCAGAGAGGAGCGGGCCTGATGTCTGCAGAAGCTTCTGACTATAGTGATGTGGCTGCAAGGCAGCTTTTGTCCCCAGCAAAAGCTGGCCACAGACGTCATTTATTTACTTTGCTTCTCACGGCAGAAGTCTGCTGTGCCCTCTGGCAATCTGCACTTTGGGTCTGTAAGAGATGTAAAAGCAGGCGTGGAAAAACCAGTTGGATATAGTATCTTGGTTGTCCCACAAAGGACTGGCCCTGACTGCTCCTGGCCACAGGTGACCCTCTGGCTCTCAGGCTAGGCAGACAAGTGCACATGTACACATGTCTCTATGTACACTCATACCTGTTTCCTTTGGTGTCCTGCGGTCTACGTGGACCAGACAAGATTCCTTTCGAATCAAACCTGCTTGACTGAGGTCAGTGGGTCACTACCAAAAATGTACTCCAGGTTACCAGGAGGCTGGGCTACTCTTTGTCCCCACTCAGAAATAGTATCTGCTTTAGATAAAAAGACTTTTTCGATAAAAAGTAGAACAAAATGACTTTTCCCCCTTTTCTATCCATGCCCCTCTCTCAGCTCCCCAGGTGACCCCTCTGACTTCTTGTGGGGCACAGGGATGGTGGTGAGGATCCAGAACTAGGGTGAGCCTCTGCTCTTTTGTCTCACTTACACCTGGAGTAGAGTGACACATGCTAGATAGGGCAGGGGGAGGCCCTGGAAGGGACCGGAGCTGAGAGAGCATCTAGGGCAGTGGTTCTTAACCTTCCTAATGCTATACCCTTTAATATAGTTCCTCGTGTTTCAGTGACCTTCAATCTAAAATTATTCTCATTGCTACTTCATAAATGTAATTTTACTACTGTTTTGAATCATAATGTAAATATCTGTGTTTTCTGATGGTCTTAGGCAACCCTATGAAACAGTCATTCAGCCCCCAGGTTTGCCACCAACAGGTTGAAAAACACTCAAGTGGCTCCATACTGGCTTTGGAAGACCACACACTGGTCCCTTTTTGCTCAGTTCTTTAAACTTGTCTATTGTAGTTCAAAATATTTTCTTTTCAAGGTGCTCTGGTAACTGGATCTTTCCTTTTTGTGTGACGGTCCAAGCAGGATGTGTCTGTTTTGAATTCTTTCTTTTGTTCTCTCTCTCTCTATGAGACCTTTTCATACGCTTCTTCCTGTTACACACAATCTTTGGATGTCCCTGATTGCCTTCTGCAACCGTCTTGGTCTCTGGTAGGCTGTCAGTAGATGCATGCATACCTACAGAGGGAAGGGCAGTTAGAAGGTAGGCAGATTGGAAACAGAGACAGAGCTGCATAAAAGGATTTAATATTCCTTCTGAGTACGTGTATCCTGACGGCTGCACACTGAAACTGCCTTGTTCAAAAACTGTTCTGTGTCATAGCTCTTTTCTCTGCATGACCACACTATAAACACAACTTGGGCCTTGAGGTGTGGTGTCCTGATGACCACTCTCCACCTTCATGAGTGCATGATAAATAAGATCCATTTGTCTTGCTCGCCAAGACAATCCCCCCTCCATGGACATGGTCTCTTCCCTCCCAGAACCCATTGCTTCTTACCATACAGCAGGCCTGCAAGCTCCCTTACTTGTCTACACTCCATCACCACGTCTAATTCTCTCTGTCAGCTACAGAGTTCTTCACGAGGCCATGGTGCCACAACATAAAGAGGCCAGTGAATAGGGGCATGTCTTTTTAAGGTACACACTGTACCATTAGGAAACATTGCATGTGAGAATATAAATACACTCCACACTTATAGTCAATTAAGAGATTAAGTAAAGTTGAGGATAGTTTAGCAACTGTGAGAAGACTGACTCCATTATGAATTGATTTACCTGCTCTACTTTAGTCTGTGAATTGAGCCCAGTACGCTACCACTGAGCCAAAGCTAGAACCAACTTTAGACAACTTTGAGCATTATAGTTGAATCTCTGTAAATGTTAGAAATGTTGGAAGTGTCAAAAAAAATACAGAAAAATATCAGCAGATGGGAAAGACAGTGTTAACATTTTCCTAACAGAGCTGTCTACAGTAGAAGCCCGAATCACCAAAAATTATTCTACTCTACTAAATTCGTTTATAATTGCACCCACACAAGACAGGAGGCATGCTTCGGGGTAGAACACTCTCAAATAGCAAAGGAGCATAGAACTGGAATGTGGACAAGGTGACCTGTGGTCCCTCTGCTCCCAAGTCACTGACACATGGTGGATGCCTCTGAGTCCCTCCTGCTTTCTGCACCCTCTGTCTGAACTTGTGAGTTGAGTGGTGTCCCCTTTTTTAACTGCCCCCCAACTCCCCCATCTCCAGCCTGGCCTGATGTTGTGCCTGCCCTCTGTTGGTGGTGTCAGTCTGGGGACATGTAGTTAGGTTGGTGATAGTTGATGAATGTGCGGGCTGAGAGGCACACCCACCCACACCTATTCACCCACAAGCACTCATACCCACCCACATGGGGCGAGACTGTGCCTCTGCATGCCTGCCTGGGAAGTCAGCTTCTGCCAGGTCAACAATGTGTATCTGGGACAAAGGTGCCAGAGACACATCCCAAGTGCCTGGAAATGTAACAAGAAGCTCACAATGGGGAGTTAGTACCTGAGATGTCAAATGTAGAGGCCAATGTCCCAGAGAATATTGATATCTGTTTTATTTATTTGTTTGTTTGTTTGTTTGTTATTTTTGAGACAAGGTCTTACTCTATAGCCAAGGCTGGCCGGATTACCATGTAGCCCAGGGTTGGCCTCCACTTATCGCCCTCCTGCCAAGTGTTGGATTATAGGTTTACACCACCACAGTTGGCCCAGATATCTGTTTTAATATCTGCTGAGCAACAGCCCAGGAGATCTTTCACCTTTTTTTTTTCATGCAGAAAGGTTCTTTAATAAAGAGTATACATGTCAACCTCACCCAACCCCACCCTAGCAAAATGGGGTCACTGGTAGATAGTGGTGGCCATAGACTTGGAGTAGGCCTCTGATCACTTCCTTGTGCCTCAGTTCTCACAGGCTCCCCCAAAGCACCCCCTTCCCCAGAACATTCTCTCCTGATGCTTGACTGACAAGACCTGCTTCCACAAAGTCCTCCATCTCTCTGTTTTCATAGCGACTGAGCAGCAGAGTCAGACTGGGGTATGTTCAGCTGTAACATCTCTCAGAGACAGAGCCGCTCTTCAGCCGGCTGCTTTAGTATTGTACCAGTCTTTTCTGTTGGTTGCCTGACCCCCGACACATGTACGTGTGTGTGTGTGTGTGTGTGTGTGTGTGTGTGTGTGTGTGTGTCTGTCTGTCTGTCTGTCTGTCTGTCTGTCTGTCTGTCTGTCTGTCCCTCCCTCCCCTGTTTGGGGCATATAGTGGGCTTGTTGGGGTGGTCTGCCTTCTGTACACAGAAGGCTAGGGCCTCAGGCTCTTTCCTGGAAAGGCTGAGAGGCAGGTTCTCTAAACTGACCCTGGGAGCGGGAAGCTTCCATGCTCCTGTTGCTGGTCTCATTAGGGTTTTAACCAGGAGTGTAGGAAAGGTATCGGCTGTGTTGATTTTTGGCTGTGGCTGCAGACAGACCCCCAGGCCTAGTCACTGAAGCACATCTACCTCTCTACTCATCCGGATGATGAGTTCTTCCATCTACCTGCCTCACTCCTTTGGACCAGCCACAGGCAGAAGTGGCCGTTAGTGTGCCGTAAATGAGTGGGAGACTTATTGGATGTTCTGACCTTAATTCAGCAGAAGAGGACCTGAAAATCAAGAAAATCTTGGCTAGAGCCTGGCATGGTAACACATGCCTGTGATGTCAGCTAGGAGGCTGCAGCAAGAGGATTATGTATGTGAGTTCAGACCCAGCATGGACTACATACTGGGATATATAAAGCTCTTGGCTAGTGTTAATTGCACACTGGATCAACAAAAATCTGGGTATACAGCCTCCCACTGAGCTGAAAACATCTGCTGCTGCTTATTGAGCACCTACTAAGTGTCAGGTGCCATTGGATGTTTTATCTAAACTTTCTCTAATTTTTCAGAGAAATTTCCAACAAGAAAGCTATTATTCCAATTTTTCAGACAAGGAAATCGAGACTAAAGAAGTTCTAAATTTAACTAAGAGAAACTGTTCAGACATTTCACATCCAGACAGGCCCCAAGTTCAAATTCTGACCCAAGATGACTCCAGTTATATCCACTTCCTAGCACCAGGTTGAGTATTCCAAGGTCCTCCTGCTGATCCATGGCTGATGAGTGGATGCACTGGTATCATCCTACAAGGTAGCTGGTGTTGGGAGCCCCCGTCCATCCTGATGCCACCAGGAGCAGGGTGCAAAAGGCTACTTCCTGCTCCAGCAGAAGAAAAAGCACTCCTGACCTCCAACCCTGTATCCCAGTCCCCCTACTCCCCAACCCCCATACTCTCCACCCCTGGCCCCATTCAGGATGAATCCTACCCTTGACCTCCAGGAGGAGGAGAATCAGGACGATGTAGGAATGGTCCTCTGAGGTGCAGGTTATTGCATGACCATCAGGACCAATGCAAAGCAGCCAAGCATGATGGATCTCCACGCCCAAGCTGCTGCCTGCGGCAGTGAGGCTGCCGGCTGGTAACCTTGCTTCTTCCATGCATAGTTGCTTTACCCGTAAAGTAGAGGTTGCACAAAGGAAACCATGCCTGCACAAAAACCTGAACGTAGATGCTTGTAGCAGCTTTACTTAGAACTGCTAAAACTTGGAAGGAACTAAGATGTTCTCCAGCAGGAAAAATAAACATGGTACATCCAGACAATAGGGCACAAATTCAGCGATGGAGCTGTCACACCATGAAAACAGAGGATATGCATCTCACTCGGTGAAAAAACTAATCTAATAGGGTTACATATTATATGATACCAAATTTTGTGATGTTCTGGCAATGGCATGACTGTTAAAAAATTAGGGGATGGGTAAATAATCAGAGCACAGACTTTTTGGACAGGGAAAGTACTTGGCCATAACCATGAATACACTTTCAGATCCATAGAATTAACAGCACTGAGTGAATCCGATGTAAACTGTGGTAAGGAGTATGAATGTAGGTTCATCGGCTGTAACAAATGTACCCTGTGGTGGGGGTGTTCATAATGGGGAGGCCATTCCTATGCAGGGGAGGGGTCATAAAGAAACCATACTCACCATTTAATTCTTACCACAAACCTACAACTGCTTCAGAATATCCTACTTTTGAAAACTCGAGTCGAAGGATATATTGTGCAGGCACAGTATGCATTGTGTAAGATTGTATAAAAGTACTATCTGGCAGCATATAGTGGTACCAACTATACCAATCAGATCACAATGTGGCCACCTGGTTTTTTTCCTTTTACACAGTGTCCTATTCAGGGTTACTTTTTGTGGGAGTCTCTGCAAACACCACAGCTAGCAGAGTAACAATCCATGTGGGACAAGAAGGAAATCCAGTTCAACATGACTCAGAAGCCAGTGCTGGTTCAGACTTCTAGAGTCTGACCCAGGCAGTATATTGTTGGCACAGTTAAGTATAGCACAATTTGAAAAAAAGTTTCCTGGTGTAACACAATGTGCCTAACCGTGTGCACTAGGAAGCATAATTATATCAAAACTCTTCTCAAAGTACATGCTACTTCTTCCCTGGAGATGGGCTCTAGAGACAGGCTGCCTGTATTATCCTGATGACCTAGAGGGAGGATCTGGTGTGGTCTCCGTCATACAGATAGCATAGAGGTCATTTGGGTTCTTGGCTGCCTTCAGTCCTGGTTGTGGGAACATGGGGAAGCCCTTGGTCACACAGATAATACAGAAGCCACCTGGACTATTAGGTATCTCCAGTCCTGTTTATGGGAGCTTGGTAAAGCCTGGCCCTGCAGATAGCACAAGTCACCAGAGTACTAGCCATCTCCATTCCCAGCCTTCTGGGAGGAAAACCGGTTAATATATCTTTTCCCTTGAAAAGGCAACCCTGCGTGTTTATCATTCCTGGTTTCCCTGGTGCTTTCTGTGGGCACAAGGGCCTTGATGCTCCCAGCAACTATTGCTATGAAAAACACCATGACCAAAAGCATATTGTATACGTCTATATCATAGTCCATCACTGTAGGAAGTCAGGGAAGGAACTCAAACAGGGCAGGAACCTGGAGGCAGCAGACACAGAGGCCATGGAGGAGTGCTGCTTACAGGCTTGCTCACTGTGGCTTGCTCAGTCTGCTTTCTTATAGAACCCAGGACCACCTGCCCAGGGCACCATCTACAATGGGCTGGGCCCTCTTCCATCAGTTAATAAATACAGAAATGCCCTACAGGCCTGCCTATAGTCAGATCTTATGGAGGCATTTTCTCAATTGAGGTTCCCTCCTCTCTGATGATCCTAGCTAGTATCAAGTACTAGCCAGTACACACAGTCTATTTCCCATTAGTAAAAACTATATATCCATTGCAAAAAACGTAAACAACTTAAGACACCGTATAGAAACGACAGACACCTGGAATCCCATCCCTTAGGCCTTCTTTGGAGACACATCTCTGCGTGTATAGAAGTATGCATGTCATTTATATAATTAGGGTCATGAAACATAACCTATTCCTCTTTTGTTGACCAGTGTTGAGCTGCAACATAAATGACAGCCACATTGCAGTCCACGTAGAAATAGGTCACAACCACGGTGAGTCAGCTGCAGATGGATGTTTCTGGCATTTTATGGTGATAAAGAACCATGTGATGAACATCTTAGTTCTATGTAGGTAGTCCCACCCTTAGGAGGAATCCCCGCAGGGAGCTGTATCTCACATACCAATAGAACACTTCTACATATTTCTATACCTGTTTTGTGACAGACCATGCGACATAGTCTACTCACTCCAGGCCAAAGTGATGACGACACCAGAGACAAACTTGGTGACCACTGAGTTTTTATTGGGGTTATTAGTAAGAATATGGATGAGGGGTCACTTTAACAGGAGCGGGGATGACTCAAAGGTAACTGCTTCACTCAAAAGCCTACCGGATACAGGTGACAACTTACAAAAGCTGTGTCCTAAAGCTCTGTGCTCAGCTTGCAGGCAGCTGGACAGAACGGAGACTCTCCTCTCTGCTACAGAGGGTGATCAGTCTCCTGCCCTGGAAGTTACCCACATCTATAACCCCGGGGAGGGAGTCCTGCTAAATCATGCAAGTTTCAGCTTTCCCAGACATGCGTCCCTGAGTGTCATGGGCACCCCAGCCCTCCCTCCTGGAGGGAGTATTGAGTTCGGAGGAAACTACCACACAACAGTGCCACCCCTGCAATCGGGAATATAATCAACTTTCTTTTCCAAAACTAGAGCAGAAGTTTAGAAAATCAAATGTTGGGGGTGGTGGTGGTGAGAGATTTAAAAAGAAGGGAAGTCCCAGGGAAGCAGAGGTACCTCTTCAGGAAGGTTACCTGTTACCTCATCTGGCTTCATGGATACCTGTTGTCTCCCCTCTGAGTAGCTGAGACCTGGGCATCTTGCCTAGACTGGGGGTGGGGAAAACGGGGGCTCTGAGGAGGCGTCAGAACCTGTTGCTTCAGGCCTTAGTAGAGGTCTGGAGGTTAGCAACACTGATGGGATGTGTACAGACAGGCTTCGGGATGCTAGATGCCATGGCCACTGGCCAGACTGGACTTGAGTTTTAGCCTGCTAATAAGAATAGCATTTCTCGGCATCAGTGTATATCTGTGGTGCACTAGTCACATACTATCTCACTGAATTCAGCCACACTATGAGGTAGGGACTACCAACACCTCCATTTAACAGATTGGGAAGCTGAGGTATGCAGGAGTCAGCATGCTAACTAGGGTCTTAATCAGCACAACACTTCAGGCTCTCCACTGCAGCTAAAAGCCAGGTACTATTTCTTCCTCTGCTGGCACAACCAATTTATGTAAGACTCTTTTGAAGTGTTCTGGTGATTGGGCTTTACCAATGTCAGGTAGGAGATTTGGAAGTGCAGCCCTGGGGTCTTACAGGGGAGAGTGCTGTAGCCACAGAGAGAACATTCCTATCTGTTACAGGGCTGAAGGAACATGGGTGGGAGAGCAAGGTGGAGACTGTGGGTGAGGTCAGGGGCTGGCTGCAGTGATGGAAGGGGCCTGGGCAAGCCTGGGCCAGGGGGTGTGTGGAGTGTTTGAGGATCTCCCTGGTCTGAGAACTGTCATTGCTGGTTCAGCCCAGAAGCTTCAACACAAGGAAACCAAGTGCAAGATTGAAAAAGGATTGTTTGAAAGGCCCAGATAGCCACCCCAACTCGTTCTAAGAACTGGAACAACCCTCACTCCATGGAGATCTGTAAACTGTGGTTCCCAGTACCCATTGTCTCTTCTTGCAGAGTGGAGGAAAGAGGAGCAGGGAAGGAACATTAGAACTCCGTCTAATCCTCAGGATGGCTCTGGGAACTGCAAATTGTGATTCCCACTTTCTAGTTGGGATTGATGTGCAGACAAATTCAGCAGCTCAGGCACAATCACAGAGCTAGTGGAGGAGAGACTAGTGGCCAGGCCATCCAGAGAGTCTCTTCTGTCCCCACTGGGCAACAGCATAAGCCAGGTAGGGCTTGTCCTGAAAAAGCAGAGAAGGAAGCAGGTGGCAGTGCTGTTGACCTTGCAGAAGGCTGAGGCTGCCTGAATGTTGGCAGTGACTCATCATTGACTGGGGACTGCAAGGAGCCAATGGGTCCTGTGACCTTGGGGGCCTGCCTGTCCTTCACCCCATGTCTCTGTCTGGGCAGGAGGAGCTGAGGGCTAAAGAGGGAACGCTGTATTGCCTTGGTATCTTGTATATGGCTCCTTTGTGAAAGGAATTCTCCTCAATTCAACACATCTAATCCAGAAAAATGAGGCACTGGGGTTTCACGATTACACAGCAGAATGCAAGTAAGCCTTGTGTGTGTGTGTGAACACTTTGCATATTTGTATTTGAGAACTGGGGTAGGGCACAAACTAACTTTGGCAGCCGTGGGGATTAAGACGTCATTTGGCAGCTTCTGCATTTTGGGGAAACTGTCTCCTAGCATATAGTTCCCACTGCTGGTTTTCCCTCCTCTAGGTTCAATTAGTAGATGGAATGCTATTGCTGCACACAGGTTGTCATGGCATCTGAGCCTGACTATTGTTTGAGATGGTAACCTGTGGGTCAAAGCTAAGAGAAGGGCCACTGCTCTTGGGGTAAGTAGGTGGCCCCAGCCTCAGTCCAGCCCTCCATGGCCCCTGGACTTCCAGTCCACTGCTCGTCTCTGGAGCTGGTGTCCATGGGAACCTCCATCTCTTTGGACTTAAGTGTCCGTTTTCCAGTATGACCTGGGGTCTGTATCAGGGTTGATCTGTACTTTCTGCCAAAAGGCCTGACTCCCAGAACCTCAGAATGGGGCCCTCTGTGGAAACAGGGCCATTGTAGATATAATTAGTCAAGATGAGATCCTCCTGGAGTAGGGTGGGTATCAAGGACCAGCAAAGTCCAGCAGCAAGTGGGCCCCTGATTCAGTCTGACCAAGATTCTTTTAAAGAAGACAGAAACACAAGGAGACAGTCCTGAGAAGATGCAGTTTGGAGGTGTTCAGATACCAGCCACCAAATGTGTGACTGTCTCTGAAACTCTAGACGCTTAGAAAAGGCCAGAAAGATTCAGGCTGTTCAGACTTCAGAGGGAACAAGCCCCTGTGAACTATTGAGGGGTCCCATCAATTCCTGTTTTAGGTGGTGGTGAGCAGCAGGCAGAGATAAGAGAAGACTGTGAGTTCAGGCTCTTCCTTCTACTGCCTGGGTTCCAGGAATGGCACTCAAGTCCTCAAGCGAGTGCCTTCTGCCCACCAAGCCATCTCTCTATCCATGAGGATTACCCTTTTATAGATGGTAATACTAATGTCAAGAAATTCCAGAAATGGCTCAGCAGTTAAGAGCATTGTCTGCTCTTCCAGAGGACCAATTCTCAGAGGTTCAATTCCCAGCACCCATATGGCTGTTCACAACTAACTGTAACTCCAGTTCCAGGAGGTCTGACACCCTCACACCCATGTACATAAAATAAAGTTAAATAATTTTCAAAAAGTTAAAAAAAAAAGAAATGCCAGAAATGCCAAACATCTATGTTTATTGCTGCTCTGCTCACAGTAGCCAGGTAATGGGATGGACCCAGATGCTCATCAACAGATGGCGGGGCTTATCTGCACACAAGGGAGTGCAGCTTTAAGGAAGAACAAAATGATGCCATTTATAAGGAAATGAGTGGAAGCTGGGCAATGGCAGTGCATGCCTTTAGTCCCAGCACTTGGGAGGCAGAGGCAGGTGGATCTCTGAGTTCTGACTTCGAGGCCAGCCTGGTCTACAGAGTGAGTTTCAGGACCGCCAGGACTACACTGAGAAACCCTGTCTGGAAAAACAAATAAAAAGATGGAACTGGAAATCGTGCTGAGTGAAGAAAGTCTAAACAAATACCATGTTTTCTCTCACGGTGGAATCTAGATCACATAGAGAGGGATGGGGAGGAAAGAAGTGAGATTGTCTAGAGGGGCCAAGAAGACAGAACATGGTGTGCATGTATGAAAATGCTACAATTAAACCAAGTGTGTACAATCAATATAGATTAATTAAAATGCCAAGAAACTCTGGCCAGGCCTTGGGAATGTTGCTCCCCTAATCTTTTGTTGCCTCTTGGTGGTGAGCTCTTTGTCCTAGCTATTCAGTGATGGCAGGCCCCTGTCCCTCCATTCCCTGTAATGAGGGCATCTGAGCTGGCTGCAGTGTCTCCTTTCTTTCCATGTCTTGTAGGCTCCTTTGTGCTAAGCCTGCCTTGGCTCCCCTAGCTCACAGGTCTGAACAGCTTCCTAGATCTGTGCGGAGAGGGGCCTGGCTTTCAGCTATTTTGTGAATTATTTCCTGTGTGTGTCCTCACTGCTCCCTGGTTCCTGAGAGTTATGTCTTTTTGTTTATCTGCTTCAAGACAAGGTTTCTCTGTGGAGCCCTGGCTATCCTAGAACTTGCTCTGTTTACCAGGCTGGCCTCAAATTCATAACTCAGAGATCTATCTGCCTCTGCCTCCCAAGTGCTGGAATCATAGGTGTGTGCCACCGCATCTGGCTGAGAGTCCTATCTTACTTTTACTTCTAGCACAGAGTATGTGTCAGTCCAGGCCTTGCACATGAGGGCTTCAACAGAGATGGTGGCATCTACATGGCCCAGTTCCACCCAGGATGCGTCTTCCCGTGTCCAAACTGAACACCTGATAAAGGTTGTAGAATATAATAGGACACCAAAGCCAGGGACTGGGTAGCAGTGATGAGCTGCCTTGAGAGGAGGTCTGTGGAATTGGCCCCAGGTGTCCCCTGGGACATGGTCCAGGTTTGGGGACATGGAACATTGCCCTACTCAAGACACACCCCAGCCCTGCAGGACACTGTTTCTGTGTGTGCTGGTGGCACAGGGACTCCGATGTTATCAGTGCTGGTCTGGAAACCCTGGGCTTGGCATTTCCAGGGACTGGGAAGTATGAAGATGTATTTCAGGCTACAGTCATGACTACAAAGTCTTAACTGGAGAAAGTCATTATCGGTCATGTGCATTTCTTGTTTTTTCTTTTGTTGCTGTCTTGTTTTGTTGTGATGGTGTCTTCCATGTGACTCTGGTTGGTCTGGAACTCGCTATGTGGACCAGGTTGGCCTTGAACTCTGCTCTCTGAGTGATAGGATTAAAGGTGTATGCCACCACACACTTTTTTAAAATTCCAAATCTGCTCTTGGAGTCTTCCCTTCCCATCTTGCCTAGTTGAGTGTAAAAACTATAAAAAGACCTTTCTGAGGTTCTTTTTTGGGGGGGTGTCAAAGAGAGGAAGGAGTGAGAGAGAGCAATGGAAGTCAAAAGACCAACACAGGTGCATAGTCAGGAGGAATGTGCCAACTATGCGAGGCTCTGAGGCACTGCAAGGGGAAGAGAGGAAACCTTGAGCTCTCCCGAGAGGCCTTCCCCCTGTGGAGGTGGTGGCTCTCGCCTGCCTTGGAGCTGGCAGAGCTTCTAGCCCACCCTCCTCTTTATGTTCCCACTTTTTTGTTCTGAACCCTAAACAGTCCCATCTTCATGGGTTCTGCCCTCCATGTTACATTATCAGAAAGTCCTGGCATTTCTGGATGCTGTGGGTGAACTTGGCCCACATGGCCTTCTGTGCCCCTTATCCACTGAGGGTGAGCGATCTCCAGTGAGCTGTGTGTCAGCCACTAGAGCCCCGTGACACCTGTGGGACCCTAAAGGTACATGGTATTACCTTAGAGGACTGACCTTACCCGTTATAACTTCTGTTGTGTTTGTTTCTTGTCTGTTTTGCTTCCCCCCACCCTTGACAAAAAGCCCAGGTCATTTGGGAAGATTGAACTTTAAATGAGAAAAATGCCTCCATCAGATTGGCCAGTGGACAAGTCTGTGGGGCTAATTTCTTGACTGATAATTGATGTGGGAGAGCCTAGTCCATTATGGGTGGTGCTACCTCAGGGGTGTGGTCCTGGGTGGTATAAGAAAGCAAGCTGAGTAAGCCATGGAGAGTGTCTTAGTGTTCTATTGCTGTGAAGAGACCCCATGACCAAGACAACTCTTGTAAAGGAAAGCATTTAACTGGGCATTTGCTTACAGTTTCAGAGGGTTAGTCCATTATCATCCTGGCAGAAAGTATGGCACAGGCTTTACATCTTGATCCACAAACAGCAGGCAGAGAGAGGGACTGAGTATGGGCTTTTGAAACCTCAAAGACCACTCCCAGTGACACACCTCCTCCAACAAGTTCACCAGCTGGGGACCAAACATGCAACTTTGTGAGTCTACAGGGGCCATTCTCATTCATACTTGCAGACAGCAAGCTGGTAGGCAGCGCTCCTCCTTGGCTTCTGCTTCAGCTCCTGCCTCCAGGTTCCTGCTCTGACTTTAAGCTGTAAACCAAAATAAACTCTTTTCCTCCCCAAGTTGCTTTTGGTGTTGGTGTTTAATACATCAGTAGAAAACAAACAAGGAAGACTCAAGGCAAGAGCTCAGGGCTAAAGAAGGGGCTTCTGGGAGCTTTATCTCATGGCCTGGAGGATATGAGCATGGCCCTTAACTGCCACCCCAGAAAGATGGATGGGGAGTTAGACCACAGAGGAAGGAGGATGGAGAGTTCTGGAATCTCTGTGTCCCTGTGTTTGTCAGGGTCCTTGAACGAGGACTGGTGTCTGGAAGGACTGGTGTTTGGAAAGACTTAAGGGGGCGTCTGGGAATCACATTCTGGAACTTCTCAGCAGAGAGAAGAAACCCGCTGCCTCAGGACCCCAAGATAGGTTATGCCGCTTGGCAGCTTAGAGAAAAAAAAGACCAAATGTGACAAATTTTGAAGTTTGTTAGCTGGAAGGGCTTCTCAAGGTGCCTGAGCCATTGTCAACCAAAAGTGGTCTTCTAACTTCCAGATTAGCATGCAAGCCCAGGCGTTGAGGTCCCTGCCACAAACCCCAGCTGCTCTGGCTCACCTCAGGCACAGTCAGGGAAGCCAGGACATGGAAGGCTATGCTCTGACTGAGTGGTGGCACCTCCAGGACAAGGGACCACAGCTGACCCAGCAGCCACCTGTGGGAGCCATGCTGCCTGCTGTCCACTGGCATTCATTTCTTTCGTTTCTCACCCTTCCTTCCCCAGTCCCTCCCCTACTGTCCTTCTTCCCTCCTATCCCGTGACTGAATCTTTTTGCCTCCTGGCCCCTGACTTCCCTTCCCTTTTGCCAAGGAGGCTCCAGACGAAGACCCTGAGAAACAGCAGCCTATGCTCTGCCACTCATGATCTGTGTCCAGGTGCCTCACTTTCAGCCTCTTGGAGTTCACTGGATTTAAGGAAGTCCTTAGGTGGAAATCTAAAGGTTCTTTTCACTTCTGGACATTAAGTCTCCACTTCTACAGCAAAGAACCACCTCTGGAGTGTGCTTTTTCTCCCAGTTTGGGATGTCATCAGCAGACTATCCTAATGGGCTTAAGTGAACCACCCCAGCACTGCTGGAGAGAGATGCTTGCGATGATTCTGCCTTTGGAAGGCTCTTAATTCTTCCCAACATGCCTTCTTACACCTGTGTAAACTCTTTACATCAAGGCTGAGTGATAAACTTATGTTTTATATACTGGCAAAATGAGGCCTTCCCTAGGACATGTGGCCTCTGGTTAGCAATATGAATTTTGTAGAATGGGCACCAATATATAGCCAGATGGTCTGACTGAGGAAATCACTGACGACTCAAGGTCACACCAGATAATGAACGTGGAAGCAGTTTGCACAGGTGTGAAGTGCTTGCTGCCACTCTTCACTGTGGCACAGAGCTCAGGTATCACCCTTACACAGAGCCCTGTCCCCTGCTTCTGTTATACTGCTCTTCCCATCAGACCTGAGTGCAGCCTCTAGTTCTCCTGGGTGGAGGGTAACTCCCATGTACTGATGTCTACCTGACCCCAGTCCCTTTGGTTCTCTCCTCTAGACTGTAAATTCACCTGCCACCCAGAATGCCGCAGCCTGATCCAGCTGGACTGCAGACAGAAGGAGGGCCCTGCCCTGGATAGACACTCTCCAGAAAGCACCCTTACCCCGACCTTCAACCAGGTAAGCAGGAGAGCCCACAGGCCAGGCTGGAGAGCCAGCCCAGTGGGTGGCATGATTCCATATATACAGGCTGTTCTCTGTCCAGACAGAGCCTCAGAGACACCCTTCCATGGGGGTCTGGGGAAAGAGATGGGGAGAAGTCTGCCCTACAGCTTTCTCCATACAGTCTGTTTGGCCCAGGGCTCTAATCCAGGTATGAGTACAGGTCGGAGCAAGGGGAGTGCTAGAGAACTTTCTAGAAGGTCTGATTGGCCCTGATGGGTCTGAAGTTCCACACATCATCTTGCCTTTAGATCATAGATCCTTCCAGACTTCTCAGACCAACCTTCAAAGGGGCAGGGCAAGTGCTCTTTCTTTGCCTGATGTAATGAGAGTGTGCTGTCCTCCGTGGCTTATGACTCTGAGTTTTGCAAAGCACATGAACATCAGTGCATTGGAACTGTAATATTTATTTAGGATTCGGGGTGCAGACAGAAGACAGTGTGTCTTGATTATTGTGTTAAACATTTATGGATTATCTAATATGTACCACGTGCTATTAAGGGTAGGTATAATAAATGTTAACATCAAAGGGTCCACAGAGAGCTTACTTTCTGGTTGGGGATTGTAATAGACCTGACTGGTGTATGCCGGGACATGTGTGTAGTATCAGCCTGGTGTTTGGGGTACACAGTGTAATTGTTTCTGCTAAGAGAAAAATAAATCAAGGAAGGCTTCCCCAAGGAGGTGACATTTGACATGGGTCTTTTCCTGCAGGTTGAAGAGGTAAAGTGTGTCCTAGGATATTACCCATTTATTACTGTAACAAGGTTTTAAGTGTCCAGCATACCCCAGGCCCAGGAACATGGGGGAACTTAGTGATACAGTTACGAAAAATGGCTCTTTCCTGTCCTGTGCTTACAGCAAGGTAAGGAAGGGACAAACTCCGACCCTAAAGAGGGAAAAACACCCAGGCATTATGGAGGAGTCATGAGAAGCCCTAGGTCCCCACAGCCTCCATGCATATGCACCATGGGTTCAAATGCCTGGCATGCACGCCTTGCGTGTTCCCACTTCCCCTGCTGTCTCTATGTCTTCACCCATGGAAAAGCATTGTTAGAGAGCAAGTGTGATGTGTACTTTTACAAGGATAATATCAAACTGGTCCTAAATTGTTCATTGAAAATTTTGACACCCCCTCTTCAGTCTTTGGAATCATGGCTGCTCTAGAGTAGCCTGCAACCAGGTCTCTGGGCACAGCCTGACCCACACATGACTCAGGAAGCCCTGATGAGCGATGTTTCTGTCTTGTGTTTTTTCTGGTGCTGGCGGCAGAACCTGAAGCCTGCTAGGCCAGTGCTTTGAGTGAGCTCCACCCTAGGCAGCCAGTTACTGAACATGCTCTTTAAAGATTGGCGGGTCAGATAGCACACATCCTAAAGTCATATTTAAATATCTGTTTTGTCCAGTTTCCCTTTCTCTGTGGGGACTGGTTGGTCTCTTTTTGCTCCCAATCCTACCTACACACCCGATCCTAGAGCCCCACCCCCCCACTACTGACTGGATCTGCTTCTTGGGGTCTCTCCATGCCTCCCTCTAGAACAGCAGGCTGCAGAAGAAAGTGATTTGTCCCCTCCCCCAAGACATCTGGCCATATCTAGAGTTGGTTTGGGTTGTCGGCTGGGTGGGTGCTCCTGGGACCCAGTGCATAGAGGCCAGGGGTTCTGCTAAGCACTCTGCATATTGCAGTATGCCCCACAGCTGGTCCCAAATGTCAGCTGCGCTGAGGTGGTAAAGCCTCTAGGCTGTGGGCCAACTCCCAGGGCTGTGGAAAGAGGCTGGGAAGGGCACGGGTTTGTCTCACACAGTCTCTTTCTTAGAATGATGGCCAGGAGGGGTGCTTTCCAGCAGTACATCAGACAACAGAGCTCTGTTCTCCTTGCCTCCTCGAAAGAAGAGGCATCCTAGAGCCCTCTGGCTAACTGAATCAGAGCTGTCTGTCACAGAAACAGGCCTGCAATATCACAGAGCTGTAAGAAACCCAGACGGTGCTAGTGGCCCCAGGCAGCAAACAGCTTCTGTGGGTCCAGGTTACTGGAGTGACCTGGCATGTGCCTTGGACAGGCTTGACCCTAGTAGCCTCCAGTAGAGTACCCCATCAAAGAGGGGAAAGCCAGGCCCTGATCCGGGTGTCTGCCCCACCCCCACCCCACACTCACACCAAGAATTCTGTTCATGCTGATTTCTGACTTGGCTTGGAATCTGTTACATATGAAGATGGCATGGCTTCCCTTCCTTCACCCGGCTGTTGTTGCCTGGCTAAACTAACCTCTTGCCATCTTCCTGGGGATTTATTGAGGCAGAGGTCTGGACCTGAGGTGAGGGCCCATGTCTATTGTGAGGTCTCATCCTGGTGACACTCTCCTTTTTGCTGTTTAAGGGAAAGAAGAGCATAGATTTTCAACAGCTGACAGAAGCAGTCTTATATGAATGTTCATGCATCCTCTTTGTACAAGCATTTGTGCCTGTGTGTGTGTGTGGCACTGGGGAGGGAACCTGGAGCCTTGTGCACTCACCTGAGGCGTTCACCATCTACCGGTGAGCTGCAACCCCCAGCCCTTCATGCATTTTTCAAAATATGACTGAGATCATCCTAAAGGCCTTCACCTTGAAAACAATAATGGCCAATTTCTGGCTGTCTCAGCAGAGCAAGGAAGAAGGCAAATGTGGAAGGGGCAGGGTGGCTCAGAGCCTGGGCTGCAAACTGGGTCCCATCTCTGAGGCCATGAGTCTCTGTGTCCAGTCCCAACCCCCTTCCTACATCCCCACCCCCCGACACAGAAAGGCGATGATAGCTGACTGCTTTTGCTAGCCAGAAGACCAGTGGTTTCATCTCTTTCCTCAGCCATCCTGAAGCCTGATGCTTTCTCTTGGGCACCCTTCGTGGGTTCAGACATGCCTCCTGCAGGCCTACCCAGGTCCTGGCTTTAGCTTCAGCCTGTTTGCCAGAGAATGCCATGGTTGTTAGCTGAGGAGCAGGACAAATGGCTGAAACAGCTGTGGTTCTTTCATTTGGGGGCATCCTGAGGTGTTTTATATTTCCAGTGGCTTTAAAAGTGTTCTTACAAGCTGGGCATTGGTGGCACATGCCTTTAATCCCAGCACTGGGGAGGTAGAGGCAGGCAGATCTCTGTGAGTTTGAGGCCAGCCTGGTTTACAGAGTGAGTTCTAGGACAACCTCCAAAGCAATACAGAGAGAAACCCTGTCTCTGGGCGGGGTGGGGGGGGATGGAGGGGTGGGAGGTGGGGGGTGGGGGGGAGTGGTCTTATGATGTCACCCCAATGGCTTCCCAATGAAGGAGCCCAGCCTCCCGTTGCTTCTGTGAAAGCCCAGCTCAAGAGAAGATTCTGCGCTTGGCTACCCTCTGATTTTTATTCTACTGTGCTCTCCAGGATCAGACAGCTCTGGCCCTCTGGCTGTTGACACACTTTTCTTGAATGTGGAATATGCAGATTGTAAGAGATGAACCTAAGCAGCCCCCTGTCACTCAAAGCCCATTCCCCAGGGCCCATATTCTACCCAATGGACTTCAGAGTCTACTGCTAAGGCCAGCCCCTCCCATGGCAGTTCCTGGTGATCTCTCTCAGCATGACCATGCTTGGGATCATTCTAGCCTTATTCCAAATGACTTCTATTTCAGTTTCTTTTGTATACAAGCATTTTTAAAATGTATTTCTATTATTTGTGGGGGGGGCACATGCGCATCACAGGTACATATGTGGAGCCCAGAGATCAACTTTGGGTGTTGTTTTCAGCAGTCTACTTTGTTTTTTGAGACCTTCTTTCCCTGGAACCTGAAGCTCACTGATTACTCGAGGCTGGCAGGGCAGTGAGCTCCAGGGTTCCACATCCTCAGTGCTGTGATCACAAGCCTGTGCCATTGCACCAGCTTTTTACATGGTTTTGGAGATCAACCCTTTGGAGTGGGTGAAAGCCCACTCACCCATCTGACAATCAAAACCATGCCCCCATACGACCAGATGTCCTAAAAGAGGGGACAGATCACTTCCTTCTGAGACCTGCTGCTCTAGAGGAAGGTACAGAGAGAACCTGAGTAATGATCCAAGATGGAAGCCACAACTCAGGTCCTCATGTTCGCGCACCATTGTTGAGGGCATACATACCAACTGAGCCATCTCTCCACAAGCACATGGATTTATCTTATTGACCCTGATGTCTCAGTCATTGTGCCTCTGTGTAAGTGACCCTGTCTCCATTCAACCATCAGACAAAAGACTTTCAAAGCTCCAGAGTGGATGGACCTGGCCTTTCAACCCAGCAGGTCTGTTTTCTTCCTATCTACGTTCCCACCCCAAATGCTGACAGACACCCCCATCATCGTCGGTCCTCAGTTAAGCTCCACAGCAGCTGAGAACTGACTCCGTTTAGGGAGTTCTGGATCTCCTGACTCCTATAGCCTTGAACTACCCCCCACAGCACACTGTCTCCCTTTCCGAAATACCACTGTCTGTGTGTAACCTAGAACCACCACACGGGGGAGCCAGAGAGGTGAAGAAAGGCATCTGAAAGAACAAAGGCTATTTTTTGTTTTACTTGTTTTTTTAAGTTATTTTATGTTTTAGACTTTTCATACAATATATTTTGGTTATAGTCTTTGGCCTCCAAGCTTAACAAGTGCATGTACCACTTAAGGCCCTGGTTCCATTCCAAAGATTCCTAGTGGATTTGCTCATTTCAGCCGAGAGTTACATAGCGCTAGTGATGAGCCTAGGGCCTGTAGCATGCTAGACAAGGGCTCTGTCACTGAGCTATATGCCAAGCCCTTGATTTGATTGATTGTTCATGAGATAGGGTCTCGATATGGAGTCCCATTGACCTGGAACTCATAAGCCTCCTGCCTCAGCCTCCTCAGTCCTGGAATTCCCAGCTGCGGTATCTTACCCAGCTATACGTCCATCCCTGCTCTGAAGCTCCATTGTTGGTGTGTACAGTTTTAGGATTATTATAGCTTTATAATTGCCCCCCCCCCCGTATCACTGTGAAGTAGCTGTCTTTATCCCTGCTTAGAATGTCTTTATCCCTGCATAGAATGTTAGGAAACATTCTATGGACTGATATTAGCATAGTTACTGATTTTTTTTTTTTTTGAGGTGCTGGGAATTAAATTTAAGGCCTCACACATAGGAAGCAAAGTGCTTTACCACTGAGCTAATATTCCCAGCCTTGTACTTTGAATTGCCATAAGCTTACTATGTCTTTTTCCTTTATTTTTAGCTATTTACTTTTTGTGTGTGCGTGCTTGCATGTGTCTGTGAGGTTTGTGTGTGTGGCACGTGAGCTTGAGTGTCTGGATCCACACTCATGTATGGAGGCCAGAGCAGGGTGGTAGGCAGCGCCCTCTATCGCTCTCTACCTATTCCGTGAGAGACCTTGTCTCTCTCTGAACCTGAAGTTAGTTATATACGCTGGGGTGTCTGGCCAGGCAGTTCTCGGGATCCACTGTCTCCACCCTTTAATGCTGGCTGACAGGTATGCACATGCCTGGCTTTTTACGTTCATTCTGGGGATTCAGACTCCCTTCCTCATGCTTGCAGGGCAAGTGTCCTTACTCACTAAGCCCTCTGTTCAACATGTGTGCCTTTCTTCAGCCATGTATTGTTTAGCAATAGGGATGTGGTCTGAGAAAAGGGATTTGTTGGCTTGTAAAGGTCACGGGCTGTGCTGACACAAACTTTGATGATATAGTTTGCTACATTCCTGGCTTGTATGGCATGTGTGCCGATGCGTTCCTTCCTTCATCTCCCGTGTCTGAAAAAGTCGTTATTTCAGCTTTGTTTCTTAGCTCATCCCTGAGTTGGAAATTCTAAACTGGAAGGCTCTTTCTCTTTTGTGACTTTTGCAACCCCATGCTACTGTTTTCTCTTGTGTGGTTTCCAAGTGTAAATCTTCTGTTCCCTGTGTCCAGGGGCATCTGTATACGACACATTCTCCTTCCCATGCTGTGTGTACGGTTATTGTAACTTGATAATTTGAGAATGATGTGCCCTCTGTTTCTGTATGTATTTTGCTTGAGCTTCATTCACTTTCTTGGCTGTGTGGGCTATTGAGTTCATCAAAACTGGGGAAACTGTCGGCATTGTTTCTTCAGGTTTTTATGCCCTCGACTGCTTTTCTCTGGAGGATTCCACTTACGTACATATCATTTGACTTTTTGGATTTGCCCCACAGATTACCTCTTTGGTCTTTTAGTTTTGTCTGTTTTGTTTTGTTTTGTTTTGTTTATGTCTGTTTCCTTGGGGTGGCTGCCCCTGCCATGTCCTCAAGTTCACTAACAATGTCTAACTTCCATTAACTATAATCAGCATGTTTCCCATCCTAATCATTGCAAATTTCATTGCTAGAAGTAAGAATTGGTATTTTAGATATATTTCATGTTTCTACCTAACTTTAGTGGGTTTTTTTCTAATTCTAGCATTTAAGTTATAGATTTGTTTCAATTGATTCCATTTTCTCCTCGTTAAGGAGAAAATTCCCTGTTTATTTTTATTTCTAGTAATTTATTTTTGTTTTTTGAGACAGTTTCTCTGTCCTGGAACTTGCTTTGTAGACCAGGCTGGCCTTGAGGACATAGAGATCTACCTGCCTTTGCCTCCCAAGTGCTGGGATAAAAAGTGTCCAGCCATGTGTGCTACCATGCCTAGTAATTTTTAACTGAATGCTTGACATTTTAAATTTTGCTTTGTTGGGTGCTGATATTTTCATAGTCCTACACTTGACCTTAGCTAAATATGTTATTTTCATATTCCCATAAATATTTTTGAACTTTGCCCTGGTACTGTGGACACCTGAAAATAGCTTGACTCTTTTGACTCTAGCTTTAAAATTCGGTACATCATGCTGGGGGGATAGCCTGGTGAGTCAAGTGCTTATTGCACAAGCATGAGAATCTGAGTTTAAATTCTCAGAGGCCACAAAAAGATGGATATGGTAGTGTGATCCTGGAGCTCCCATGGTGAGATGAAGGATCTGCAGGAGTTGGTGGGCTAAGTAGCCCATGCAGCAGTGGACATCAGAGAGACCCTGTCTCAAAGAGACTGGTAGGTGAGGATGAGCACCTGAGCTTGGCCTCCACACATGTGTTGCTGTGGCATACACGCAGTCACACACACACACACACACACACACACACACACACACACACACACACACACGCACACGCTGCCTCAGCAATTGTCCCCTTGGTTTCTACGTGCATAATTTACCCTCAATTAAGGTTCCAACACCTTTCCCAGCTAAGGGACTTGGTCGTCTTTCCTGGGGAATTCCAGAAGTAGCCAGATGAGTCGTCTGTGCCAAAGAAAAGCCAATTCTCTCTACCCCACTCTGTCTGCGTTTGGCATACCCTGTGCTGTGGCTTCTTTGTCAATTCTTTACTAGTTCCAGAATCAAAAAGTGCTACTTAATGTGGTGATATATTATTTATGATTTATTAAAGGTTGTCTGAGGATTCAGAAAGCAAAGTTAGCCTCAAAATATAGATATTGAAGAATACAAGTTGTGGTCAGAGATAGGTTAATAACCGGTAGTTTATTAGGGGGAAATACTCACGCAAGGGAACCAGTGACCAGGTTTGCACTTGAGCAGGATGGACCCAGAAAATGCTTCCCACGTACCTGTGACCATGCCCAAGCATGACCCTGTAATTAGAGTCACTTCCTATACTGTAGAGATCAGGCAGTGGTGATACACACCTTTAATCCCAGCAGCCAGAAACTAGGAGGTGATGGTATACACCTTTAATCCTAGGACTCAGGATTACGAGATCTCTGTGAGTCCAAGGCCACCCAGATCTACACAAAATTGATCCATTCCTAAAGAGAAACAGCTTGTACAAAGACCTGGTATCACATGCCTTTAATCACAGCACTAGCGAGATATAAAAGATAGGAGCAGGGTCTTCAGTATTCAGTATCAGGCATTCATTCTCCAGCCACAATGAGGACAGGAAGACATTGAAGTCTCAGGATTCTCCAGCCACACTAAGGAGAGGTTACAGTCTGAGGTTTGGTGGAGCCAGGATCGCCTTTCAGTCTGAGGTAGAGTAAGAGCTAGTGACCAGTTGCTTTACTTTTCTGATCTTCAGTTTGAAGCTTGCACCCCAATATCTGTCTCTAGATCTTTTACTTATTGTGCAACAACTTAATCTGTCAACAATTCGCCTGCACCAGAGAACCTCCCTGCATGGGAGCGTCCCAAAGCTGATTTGTCAGGCACAGGGTGAGCTCATTTCTGCTGTGGCAGAGCCAGATACCCCCCAAACAGGGGGCAACAGGCCCAAGAGCCTGCCTCTAAAGGACAGAACTCCAGTTCTATTTCCCTAAAAGCTTGGGAGCCTTGGAGGCATTTCTCAGTGCTGCCCGTGAACAATGGACTTCTGAGGGGGCACGGCGTTCCTGAAGCTCTGAGGCTCATGGCAGCAGGACCTTCCTTTCTATGGCTGGTACCATGTGAGTTGTCATCTCACCGAAGGTCATCTAACCCCAGATGCTAGAAGATTAGCCTTGTACTGAGAGGCACCTGAGGGAGAAGGGCACTGAATAGAAACACCTATATTCTTTAGTGTCCCAAAAGGACAACAGAAAGCACAGACCCTAGACCTGACTCCAATCTGATCATGAGTTTTTTAGGGTGTCTGCTTCTTGGTGTGGGCAACGGAGTTAGTTCAACCCCATTCAGTGTTTATAGGTATCCAGACCCTGTCAGAACTGTTAGCCTGGCAGCCAAGCAAGAGAAGTGTGGTATGGGCTAGTGTCTCTGAGAAAGTGAATCTCTCATGAGCCTAACCTAAATGGTATACAGATGATTATCTTGTAAGACAGGAAGTCATCTATGGAAAAATTGAGCTCTCTGCTTTACACAGCCATGTCATCCTCAGAAATGCCACCCCAGAGGTAGTAGACAGTGGCCTTAAGATTCAACCTAAATAAACCATCTGGGAAAGGATGCTCTGAGGAAGGTGTGGGAGGTGTGGTCATCACTGGGAGACAGGAAGCAGAGGACAGAGGATTGCATGCGTGCCCGTGCGTGCGTGCGTGCGTGCGTGCGTGTGTGTGTGTGTGTGTGTGTGTGTGTGTGTGTGTCTTACAGAGATGTATGTATGTATGTACGTGGTGGCCAGAGGACAACCTCAAGGAGCATCCCTCAAGAATGCTATCTACCTTATTTCTGTTTGTGGGGGGTAGTATGTGTAGGTGTGTATGGGGGGAACACTCATGCATGTGTGTGCATGTGAAGGCCTAGGGTGGGCTACCTTGTTTCTGTGTGTTGGGGGTGGTATGTGTAGGTGTGTATGGGGGGGAACACTCATGCATGTGTATATGTGGATGCCTGGGGTGGGCATCAGATCTCTTCCTTGACCATTTGCTACCTTCATTTCTGAGACAGGAACTCTTACTGTTTCAGCTGGACTGGCTGGCTATAAAGCCCCAGGGATCATCCTGTTTCTGTCTCCCCAGCTCAGGAATCATAGGTGCATGGTATCACACTGGCTTTTCATATGGGTGTTGGGGATTGAACCTGGGACCTTGTGCTTGTGTGACAAGCCCTTTAATTGAGTGAGCTATCTCCCCAGCCCCAAGAAGAAGATTTTTAAACAGAGGAAATAATAAAAGTGAAACCATGAGGGGGAAGCGATGGTGCTGGGGAATGCAAGCCAAATTTTGCACAGCTGTAATGAGGGCACTTGGTTGGAACTACAAATAACTTGCTGGCCAGGCATGCAATGGAAGGGCCTTGAAGGACCTACTCTAGAGTTCGAACTATTATGTCATCAGTGGAAGGAAGACAGCAATGGTAAAGGGGGTTACTGGGTTTGAAGTCTAAGCCTCAGTTTATGCATCTTTAAAATGGTTTCCTGCAGGGCAACAAGGATTAAGAAATTACGGATTAAGGCAACAAGATGTGTGAGCGCTCATGACACATAGCTCATATCGCCCTCTCTAGATGCTACCATAAGAAGCAGGACTCATCTTTTATGTCCATCCTTTCTGTCCAAACTCAATTACCCAATTATGTAGAAATAGCTGTTAGATGAATGAATGGATGCACCAGGCATTGATGTCTTCACGGAAGGTTTTATGATGGAGGACTTACTATGGTTAGAGCTGAGTCTTAGGAGAGTAACTTTGACAATAAGGAGGTGGGAAGTGTGAAGGAGGAAGGGACAGTAACAATGGAAGCTCTTAGAAGGCTGTGCCATAATTTAGGGCCGAAGAACTGAGCAGTTGGAGAGTTGAGCATGAAATGATGAGCTCGGTTTCAGGCTTGGTAAGAGTGGGGCCACAGTGGTGAGCTGGTTGGTTCTCTGTCAGCTTGACACAAATTAGAGTCACCTGAGAAGAGGAAACCTCAACTGAGAAAATGCCTCCATCAGATTGGCCTGTAGATTAAGTCTGTGGGTCGTTTTCTTTAATAATGATTGCTATGGGGGCTCCCAGCCCACTGTGGGTGGTGCCACCCCTGGGCAGGTGGTCCTTGGTTTTATAAAAGGCTGAGCAAAGTGTTGAGGGCAAGCCATTAAGGTAGTGTTCCTCCGTGATCTATGCATTAGTTCCTGCTTCCAGGTTCTGTTCTGACTTCCCTCAGCAATGGACTGTAAGCTATAAGGCAAAACAAACCCTGTCCTCCCAAAGCTGCTTCTGACCATGGTGCTTTACCACAACAGAAGAAAGTCAACTAAGATAAGTGGGCAGGACTGCGTATGCAGAAGGTTGCTGCTCAGGAGAGAGAAATACAAGCAATGTGTCTGTCAAAGGGGATTGAAACCATCAGCATAGATGGGACACTAATGCCCTCCCCAACACACACTGGGGGAGAAGGGATGACTGAAGAAAAACAGTGGAAGGGGAAGACAGGAGTCCAGGCAGATGGGGAGAGTGGCTCTACCTTGTTCTATGAGGGGGTACAGTTTCAGGCAGTGCCATAATTATGACAGGAATCATGGGGCTAGCCCACAAGGATACAGAGTGTAGAGTTGGAGGACAGAGTCTGGAGTCAAACCCCACAGGGTTGATTCCTCTCCACCATTAACTGGCATGTGTGATGAAATGGCAAGTTATTAGACTACCTGATTCTCCTCCTCTTTGTAAAACAGATAATGACAGAGTTTCCTCGTGTACTTGTTGGAGGGATTAAGTGAAAATTAAGATGCACATTGAGTTGGTGCAATATTAGCCAATGTTCATTTCAAAATGTGTATCGGGGTGGGATAGCCCATCATCCCGGTTTCCAGCTTCTGCTGGTGGGTCTTAAATCTTCATCCCTGAGACCCCTCAACTGCACAATCTGAGGTCCACGGTCGTTCAAGACGCTTAATCAAGTGAAGTTAGGGGTAGGGCAAAACTTCCAGTTCCTGGAGCTGGAGAGATGGCTCAGAGGTTACTGGCTGCCCTTCCAGAAGAACTGGGTTTGATTCCCAGCACTCAAATGGCAGCTCACAGCTATCTCTAACTCCAGTTCCAAAGCATCTGCGGTGGTCATCTGGCCTCCGAGGGCACCAGGCACGCAGGTGGTACACAGACACATACAGGCAAACACACCAATCCCTGCCTCACGGTATCCCGGTTTTTCTAGAACATGCAGGACCCAGGCTGGATCTGACAAGGGCTCCTGCCTCCTGTCAGGATTCCATGTGAGAAAGGAGTAAAGATTAAAAGCAAGTCTGTCACCACCAGACACTAAGTCAGGGAAGTGGGCTGTTCACCACTCCACCAAGGCTTTCACAACCTGCACAGTGCAGTTAAGGACCTGTACAGCACACATTGGGTCCAGGCCCTGTTCCTGGCCCCATGGGCAAGACCAGGCAGTTCCCATGCTTTGTGGCTTACCCCTTAGAAGTTTAAAACCTGCCACCCAAGCTCCTCTACGCCCCCTCCCTTCCCAGGGCCAATTGATGTCACTATTGTTAATTATTCAATGTCATGGTTCCAACTAGATGCTCAAGACAGCCAGGCTCCCTCCCTTTGAGACTGTAGGGGTCAGTCAGGACTTTTCCCTGCAGAGGCTGCCCAGTTGCTCTGTTGGGTATGGTCTTTGCAGAGGCTACTTAGTCGCTCTATTGGGTATGATTTCTTTGCATCCCTCTGGACCCTGCCTGCCATCTCTGCTTTGCTGATCCTTACTCCTGGCTTCCTTTTGACTGCTGACCTCCTTCGGAGCCTAGATCCATTAATAGGTGTGGGTATATGTGAAAGATGATAGTGTAACCAGAATTCAAGAGACTGTGAAAGCAATGAGCTGTTATGGAACAAGTTACTTCCATCAGTTTTATTTTTCACCTGTAAAGTAGGCACAATACCTGCTCTCAAGATCACAGAGTGGCCTAGGTGAAGTATGGGTATCAAAGGTGCTCTGAAAAGCCCTATTCAGCATCAGCTTTCACAGTGTTTGGAATAGCATGGAGCAATTCTCTAAGCATTCAACATCCCCGAGGGAGCTTTCTTCCTCATCTCTGGCATCCCATGTGCTGTGCACAAGAAGGGACTTGTGCTCCTTCCTGGGAGGCTTGAGCCGGACACTGGAAAGGTTGTTATTAGCTATGCTTGAGATCACACATTTTGAATGCTGTACCACCATGGTGGCATTGCAGAGTGTTGTGGGTGACCCCAAGGACATAGCATGGTCACAGGGGCCTGTGTTTCCTGAGTGTTGGACAGAACCTGGAGGTTGACTTTATTAAAAACCATGAGGGTGTCTAGCTGGACAAAGAAGGTGGGATGTTCCAATGGTCGGTGGGTTACCAAGAGGCTCCTCTGAGCATTTGTCTCACCAGCATCAGACATGGAAGCTGATACCAGCCTCGTTGGCTTGAACCACTGTCTTGGGAAAACCTTCCTGACTCATGAAGATTGCTGTGGGCAGAGCCAGGCCCTATCTTCAGTCCCATCCCAGAGAGATCCCCCCCAACTCCTAGCAAATTCTCCTTAGTCCCCTCATCCCACCCCACCCCCTAGCCTGCTGTCTGCTTTTACTTACCTTCCTTCTAGGAAGGGAGAGCTACTAGTATTGAAGGTTCTGGGTTGAGGGCACCAGTTCAGGGGTGCTGTTATCTACTGGCTTCTCTTTGGGAGGATGGAACTGAACTAGGCTGCGACTTTAAAGCCCCTGAACACCAGCAGATTTGGCAAAGGAGGGGGAAGAAGGTTCCTCACAAAGTAACCATCTCTCAAAATGGAGTCTGCAGCTCCATGAGGAGGTGTGAGCGCCTAACCCTTTGCCATCCTGAGCTCACCAAGCACTGGACTATTGCAAATTGTGAGAACAGCCACAGAGCCTCCTCAGCCCCTCTCCAGGCCGCCCCCGGGGTCCACAGCCATCAGACTCTGTAAATGGGGTTGAGGCTTTCCTTCCGAAGCCACAGTGTCTGAGGACTGCATTCATTTCCTTTGCATTTAAAGATGGCAGAATGCCCACCCAACAGGCTCATCCTAGCTAATGGATGGTATGTCACAGTGACTTGGAGCAAAGACCCTAGGAAACGGAATTACTGGTCCCTGTTTAATGTCTAAGGGCCGACTGCATGCCATCCATCACACAGCACACATAGTTGTCGCTCTAACAACAGTAGCCCAAACTGCTGTCAGACCAACGAGGTCTGGAAGTGGCAGAAGGGGTTCATCCTCTGATGACTTGCAAGGATCCAGTGCCAGTGTTCCTTCTAGTCCGCCTAGTCACAGGAAACTAAGTATAGGAATGACTTGATTTGGCAAGGGGCCTCCTTCCCCAGACTGTCAGGAAAATGTGCAAATAACCTGGTGCTGTCTGCAGGCTCTTTGAAGGTGAAGTTCTAAAGATGGAAGGTTGGGTCTGCTCCACCCTGCAGCGCCTCGCTTGGGACTTGCAAGTGCTTATTAGACCCGGTGGTTTCCTCTGGCCTTTTCAAGTTAAAATGTTGCTTCTTCTCCAGGCAGGCCAGATAATGATTTCCATCTCCAGTTACTTCTCTAACCACTGACTGACCTAGCTCCTGGGAAGGGGCAAGAAGGGTAGGGTAGAGTGGGGTGGAGAGATGGAGTGGATGGGAAAGTAGTCAGGTTGTGGCGGGGTGCACTTTTACTCCAGAGCTGTCATCATAGCAAGTGAGAAAGCCTGCTTCCAGAAGGAGGTGGGAAGGGCAGAGGGAATTGTCCCCCTCTGGTTCATCCTGGCTGGTCCCTACCCCATCCCCACCCCCGCATCCCCACCAGGGGTCCTTGGCACTCAGCTGGGGGTGGGGTGGGTGAATGACAACCAGCAGGGTTTTGGGGAACCTTGCGAGAGGAAGTGGCTTTAGCACTGCAGAGAGCAGTACAGGAAAGGCGCTGGGAGAGGGAGGTGTAGGGAGGCTCGTCAGCACACGGGGCGGGGAGCCAAGCAGGCGGGCGGGCACAGCGCTCAGGACCGCAGATGCAGCTGCGGGAGAGAGAGGCGCACGGACCCGAGCCCCAGGCAGTGTCAGCACCCGGAGCTCCAGGGAAGGAAACGCGGGCTGCCTGGTCCGACCCTCCTGATAACCATTGCGTATTAGCACCAGCACCAGAGCACAGAACCCGAGGGGCCCCTCCCACAGACCGATGAGCTCTCAGACACGGGCGGGGCCCAATGACCGTGGACAGCAGCATGAGCAGTGGGTACTGCAGCCTGGACGAGGAACTGGAAGATTGCTTCTTTACTGCTAAGACCACCTTTTTCAGGAACGTTCAGAGCAAACAGCTTTCAAAGGTAAACCTGATGATTACAAGCGCCTTCAAGGGAGGAAATAAGCTCCGTGGTCTTCGAGGGAAACTGGCATCCTCTCTCCGCCAGGCAGAGCCATGTGCTAGCAGAGTGGCTTCGGGGGGCCTGCACTATTCTGGTTAGCCCTCCTCGCGGTATTTCCTACCCTTAGGCCTTTCAGAATGAATGGCTCTCTAGGATCTGGGGACCTCGCTGGTTCATGGATGACTGCATGCTCAGCGGTGTCTGGATGGGTAACTGAGCACCTTCTCCGTCTGGTTTCCCTCCTGATTTGAGTTTACAGCTTGTCGGTGAGAAAGAGATAAATACCCTCAGCAGAAAAATACAAGTTGAGACTTCCGTGATGTGTGTGGCTAGAAACCATTTTAAAACCTAGTCTAGCAACTTTGCAGAAGTCCAGAATGCTTTTAGAAACAGACTAGGCTGCCGTCATAGTACCGTTTTAGCTCCTCAGTAGGCTTGGGTAATCTAAAGGAGCTGTCTGTTTCTTAAACACGCTGGCCTTTGGATACCCAGCAAGCCTGGTCCTCTGGCTATACTCTCCTGGGTGCCACAGAGCCACACTAGCTGCCACATGTGTTGGCAGAGGCAAAGTGTGAAGTTTGTTGGGCTACTTAAGCAAACAGTCCCCCCACCCCGGACTGTAGAGAGGCTACCTCCCAGGGTGGGTTTGTAGACAGATGTGAAGGGTTAAGTTTCACAGGTGTATGGCAAGCTCATCATTAATCCAGTGGTCCTTCACCTATTAGAGTCACCCCCAAAATCTTCCCCAAACCCATCTTGGCACCTCTTTCGTGAATAGTTATCTTGCCTGCAAGCCCTGCTTTGGCCGAGTTCTGACTTTAGGCAAATACGCTGAGCCATTCCTTGATGAGATGACACCCCAGAACCCAAAGACAGCTTGTGATTTTATGTCAAAGAAAGCAACTAAAACAGACCCATAGAGCCAAGTACCTGATTTGGGGGGTTGGGGGACAGGGAGACAGTAGTTCCTTCTGTGGCTAGGTAGGCCTCAAGGCAGAAAAACATCATTGCAGAGGGGAAGTGTCCAACCCTCTCTTGGGGTTCTTGCTTCATTGTGATCCCCTCCCCCAGTCTGGAGCAGTGGCTCACAATTGTGACTACAAGCAGAATTGTGAGATATAGAAAATACTGACAGGGGCTGGGAACCTCGAAAAGCTTCCTTGTTCATTCTGATATGCAACTGATCTTTTATTGCTTTAGTAAGTTTTGTTGCTGCCTGGGAAGAAAATGGTTCCTGTTTTTTAAAACAAAGTTGAGCTGCTGCCTGGCTTCTCACTACCAGGCTGGTCCCAGAGGGTGAAGGTTTTGCATAACTGAGGTGAGAAAGGGGCATGGCAAAAACGTCTTTTACTTGGCCATTTGTTTCTAGTACTCTTGGGGAGAAATGGAAATATCCTTACAAGAAAATAGCTGGGATGGGACTAAGAAGGAGGGGAATGGCTTTCTCTCTCCATTCTTCCATCTCTCCCTGTGGAGATGGCTTGCTCCAAGCTCAGACATCTCTTCTCTCCATTTCCTCCCACCCCCACTTCCCAGCATTGTGCCACAAGTGACTGTCCTTTACTTTGTATCTTGAATCCATTACATCTTGGGTCCTTTGCGTGTTTCTTTAGCTTTTTGCTAGTGTCTATACTTGCAATAAAGACAGGTACCCCCTCTAAGAAACTCATTTTCTGGAAAACAAGATGCCAGACAGGACAATAAGGGGTAACTACTCCAGGGAAGGAAGGGAAGGTGCTGACCCAACTTAGCCTTGAACATTCAGGACTGTGGTCAGGGACAGAGAGCTTTTCTCAGCTGTAGTCTAGCCTTTGGCACCCAGATCACCCAGGGCTGGGGTGGAGTTGAGTGCCCTGGTTCTAACGTGGCCTCACTGGTTCTGCAGAGGTGTGTGGAACAAACTTCCAGCTCAGGGTGCGTCCTCCAAACAGTTACAATCTTTTTCTCATTGGTGTTTTATCCGGTTCTATTTTTGTTGTTGTTAGTAAGTTTCCCGGCTCTACCTTCTCTCTTGGAGTCACTCTGGAAAAAATTTCAAGTTGAACTGTCGTATCTTGACCCCATTGTGACCGATAAGCAAATCTTTCTGTCCTGCTCAAAGATAAATTGCATTTGAGCCCCTAAGAGAAATTTTTTTTCTTTCTCAAAGAGGAGTGTGTGTGTGTGTGTGTGTGTGTGTGTGTGTGTGTGTGTGTGTGTGTGTGTTTTCTTGTCACTCAGAGACTTGGGTACCCTTAGGAAAGGCCAAGATTCTTCTATAAATAGCCTTGTCAGAACAACCTGTGTCAGCTGCTCAGGGTGCCTGATCTCAAAGCAGTCCCTCAGGCCTCTCTCCAGCCCCCATTAATGGGAGACATGAGGGAGCTTTCCCTCTTTCTACAGAGGAGGCCTGGAGACAGCGAGGAACTGGGCCAGCCCTGGGCACACCTGCTCTTTCCTCTACAGAGATGGCGGCTTCCTGGGGCAATGTGTTATATTTGAATCAGGCTGGGGACCTTTTGAGTCATGCTAGTCAGTTTCAGAATGCTGAACTGGTATTCTCTGGGTATCTCCCCCTTGACTGTGCACAGTTTGTTTTCTGGGTTATGTGTATCAAAATGGGGCTTCTGGCGGTTTGAAGGAAAACCAGCCCAAGAACTCAGGCAGTCTGCAGTGTCTACACAGTTACCCCAGCTAAGATGGTGGAATGTCTGCATGTCAACAGATCTAGGGACCCAGGGACTCTGGGACTCCAGGAGGACATCAAGGTGGGTGTTCTGAGTGGACACAGAGCTTCTTCTTTAACAGTGCCAGATGAGGTCCGAGGTCTGCACCAGGCCTTACATCTGTGGCTGGGTGAGGTGGAGCTTGGACTAATGACCTCAGTCTACTTTTCAAGTCCTCTTCCTGCTTGGTGGCTGACCGGGCCACAGGCTTTGTTTTCTCTGGAAGGACTTAGACAGTCATAAGCTGGATGGAACTCCTGGTTCCATCCCTTCTTTCTTCCATTGCTCCTTGCCTACAACAGGGCCTGTGGTGCCCTGGGTATAGCAGGCAGCCCTGAGACCAGTCAGGGAAATTCACATCTCCCTGCCATCAGCAGCACACCCAAGTCTCAGGCACAGTTTCTGCCCCTGACCACCTTGGCATTTGAGAAAACACTAAAACTAAGCTCCAAACTTGGAACAATAAAAGCAAGATGGACCAGTCAGCTGCTCCTGTGCCCTCTCCTAGAGGCTCACACTGTCTAGGACTAACCACAAGTGGTCCTTGGTCCTGGTATTTAAGGATGTGGTCTCTGTGCCATCCCTTCAATTTGTTGGCTCCTCTGGCCTGTGCCAGCTGTGCTTTTCCCTGAGAACATGCCAGTCCTGTGAGTCCTGCCTCAGGCCAGGGCAGCAGTGTGGACTTGGTTAAGAAGGTACACTACCTGTTAGCTGTTACCTTTAGTTGCTACATCTTTCATCTTGTGCAATTAGGATGGATTAGCTCCTGTAACAAACTATCCCTGGTTTTTAGTCACTGAGTATAAATAAGTTTATTTCCCTTTACAGAGAATTAAACTGGTAGCAGTCAGGGGACTGGGAGCTCAGGATAACACATAGGAGGCTTTTGTGAACCCAGGATGACAGTGTTTTATTTTTTTTTAAAAAATTTCATATGTGAGTACTGTATATAATTTTCATCCCTCGCTATCCCCACTCCAACTCCTCCCGTGACCTCCATCCCCTCTCAAATTCATGACATCATCTTTGTTGCCACATATATACATACACACATGCATACATATAAACACACATGTATGTATAACTCACAGCCTGCTGAGTTCATTTGTGTTCATATGTGTATTTGTTTAGGACTGACCACTTGGGATTGGATAGTCTCTGGGGCACTTGTCCCTGGAGAAGACAGTTTTTCTCTCTTTTTTTAAAAAATATTTTATTTATTTATTATGTATACAACATTCTGCTTCCATGTATATCTGCACACCACAAGAGGGCACCAGATCTCATAACGGATGGTTGTGAGCCACCATGTGGTTGCTGGGAATTGAACTCAGGACCTCTGGAAGAGCAGTCAGTGCTCTTAACTTCTGAGCCATCTCTCCAGCCCCAGTTTTTCTTTCTCTTAACAACCATGAATTACCTTCATGTAGGAAGGGGACATTCTAAGTGTTCCCCACCCACTTTCACATGTCAGTTGGTGTCATAATTGTACAGGTCTTATTTCGGCAAAACATAATTTGAGACTTGATGAATGCAACTTCCCTGTCATACATACAAAACAATCTCACAGCAGAGGCCTTGGTGTTCTGTTCTTACAATCTTTCCAGCCATTCTTCTATGACGCTTTCCATCCCTGCTCACAGACATCCCGCCCCTGTCACCCTCATCACAGTGTGCTGTGCTTTTTTCAAGACTGTGGGGACCTTGTGACAGTCCTCTGAGATCTTTCCTAGCATCTGAAGTGACGGGATGGCGGGCAGAGCTGTCAACAGAGTCCTGCTTCTCACTCCCAGTCACTGACTGAGGCAGCAGCCAAGTCACTTCAACATTCAGGCACAGGTCCTACATCTAGTCCTTCCCAGCATGCACACCTGTGATGTAAATCAGCCTTCCTTTTGCTTCTGGGAAAGCCTCACCTCTATTTGTTTGGGAATAGCCCCTTTTACCTCCTGGGCCTGAGAGGGAACCTAGATAGTGAGCCCCTAAGTGTTTAAGTTATAAGGATTTCTGCTAAGGTGAGATCAGGAAGGGGACCTGAATGCTGGTGGGGGTCCTTTCTTCCAGGACCACCTGAACTCAGCCATCCTGTCCACTCTCAGAGATTAAGCCAGGCCACCCTTGTTCTGTAGGCCAGCACTTCCCTCCTGTACCTCTCTCTGTGTGTAAGACTAGACTGTTTATGTTGACTGAGCTAGATTTTACCAGTTTCTGTTTGTGGAAGAAACACACACACACACACACAGTTTAGGAAGAAAGATTCTGAGCCCTTATTTGTTCCTGTCAGGTAAAGAGGAGACACTTGACAGGCTCAGCCAGGGAGACTACATTCGGCCCTCTCCTCTCAACTTGTCAGGTAACCCAGATCTGTATACGATGTGGCACTGGGAGCCTTTATCTGGGGTCTTGTTTCCTCCTCTTCATGGCTCAGTATACCCTTAGGAGAGGCTGGGGACCTAGCCCGACAGCCCTCAGCCCATAAGCTGAAGAAAGAAGCGGGCTTCCAGGTAACCAGCAGGCAGCAAAGCACCATGTGTCCCAGCAGCTGTACAAGGCCCATGCTGCTCCTCTCCTAGCAAGTGTGAGTGAGCATGCTGGGTTGGAACTTGCTTGCCACTGAAGTCCCTTTGCCTCTGTCCTTTACCACCTTGGAATATCTGCTCTATGTCCTGTTGAGAGCCACAACCTGAGCAGGAGCCTGGTCATAGGAAAGGAACTGAATCTGGAGTGCTCAGGATGGGGCTGAGCTATGGGGCTCTGCTGGCTTAGGAGCTAGATTGACCCCTAACATGTTTGAAGTATAGAATGAAAAGAAGCTCGCAACTTTATGCAAACAATGTAAACCCTAAACCCAGTTAACAGCCTCCAGACTTCCGTGCTCTTGGAATCGTTTTTTACTTTCCATTATTTATTTTGCAGTGCCGAGGAGCAAACCTAGGGCCTGTAAGTACTAGGCAGGCCCCCTACCAGAACTGACACTCGTGGTTCAATGGTGAAACACACATAAAATTTACCATTTCAGTCATTACTAAATGTACATACAGTTCTGGAGCACGGCGTAAGAGATTCTCACTGTTGTTCAACTATCACCACATCCATTTCTAGAACTTTAGGGGTTGAACCTAGGGCCTTGTGCATGATAAGCAGGTGCCTTACTGCTGGGTCTCCAACCCCCATCTCCAGAACCTTTTCATTTCCCCACTGAAACTCCTTACCTGTTTAATTACTCTAGGAGCTGAGAAGGAGGGACTTTATTGTCTCTTTTTGGGTTCAGCTTACCCCACTAAGCATAGTGTTTTCAAGGTTTATCCATGGAATTGCATTACCAGAATTTCCTTCCTTTTAAGGCTAATATATATTGCACTGTAGGATGGCCCACATTTTACACATCCACTCTCCTATCGGCGGACCCTTAGGTTTCTTCTTTCTGTGTTGTATAGCACTGCTTTCATTTGCTAAATCCAAGTCAAGGTCAGTCTTGTGATGAATCACCATAATGTCTCCACAGTCCTTTCACCAACTTACATTTACCATTGAGGTGGCTGATCTTGGCTGTTAACCTGGCACGCCTGAGAAGAGGGACCCTCAGTTAAGGAATTGCCTCCATCAGATTGGCAATTAGACATGGCTGTGGGGCATTTTCTTGATCACTATTTGATGTTACTCCCTTGGGCAGTGCCATATCTAGACAGGGGGTGTAACAATAAGTCTTTACTCCAAAGCCACCCAAGCCCCGCCACCAGGCTGCCCAAGTTCCATCCACCACCATATTAAGGTCCCAAGTAACACACAGAGACTTATATTAGGTACAAATGCTGCTTGACCAATGACTAGGATTTCTTATATGCTAGCTCTGTCTTAATTATCAACCATAACCATAATGTAATATTTTATAAGACTTACCTTATGGAGGACACCTTCCGCTGGCATCCTCATCCTGGGATCACATGGCGGCTCAGAGCAGGAGGAAGAGCAAAAAGGACTTCCTTCTTGCCCTTGCTTATATATGTCTCCCTGTTATGTCACTTTCTGCTTGGATCACCACTTCTTTACTACATTTCCCAGAATCCTCCTTAACTCCTAGTCCCACCTAACTTGCTGCCTCATTGGCCAAACAGTATTTTATCATCCAATAAGACAAACATATACACAGACACACTTCCCTCATCAGGGAGGTCTGGGCTGTTTAAAAAGGCAAACACTGTCTAGAAGCAAGCCAGTGAGCAGTGCTCCTGCCTTGGGTGCCAGCCTTGGTTCTCTCAATGATGAACTTTTGCCTTAAGTCAAAATAAACTCTTTCCTTCCCACGTTGGTTTGGTCAGTGATTTATCACAACAACAGAAAACAAAGTAGGCCAGCTATTTAACACTGGGCATACTCCACATCCAACAGTGTATATCTCAGAAACAGCCAATGGGAATAAAGTAGAGTTTTGGTGTGATTTTGATGTTTTTCCCTCAACACTTGGTGATACTAGGCATCTTTTCACGTACTCAATGAACCTATATATTTTCTTGAAGAAATACCTGTTCAAGCCCTTTCCATTTTGAGCAGAGTGCTCACATTTTTGTTGAGTTGCTGGAGTTCTTTATATATCTGTATACCAATCCTCCTCTAGCAGTCATTTGCAGTGGACTGTTATTATTTATTTTGCAGTGGGGTCTTGCCAACATGAATGAATGGGTTAATGTGGGTGTGTGTACATGTCTGTGGAAGTAGACATGCGTGTGTGTGTGTGTGTGTGTGTGTGTGTGTGTGTGTGTGTGTGTGTGTGTAGGTCAGGTCAATGGCAGGTGTCTTTCTCGGTTTTTGGCTGGCCAGGGAGAGCTCCACGGGTCACCTGTCTCTGCAAGTGCCACAGTTGTGTGTGTGCCACTGAGCCTGGCCTTATATGGGTGCTGGGGATCTGAACTTGGGTCCTCATGCTTGCACAGCAGGCACTTTACTGATCAAGCCATCCCCCAGTCCAGGCTGCTTTAACACAGGATATTAACATAGTTGTTAGGCTGATAAGATCATAAATTGTAGCTTTCAACAGATTTTTATGGAAGATAAAAGACCTGTGACAAAAGTACTTAGGACAGTGTAGCCTGTTAGGGCTTCACTGACCCAGCTTTCTTTTGTCTTGCCAGACAGTAATCACTGCTGTAGCTGGTTCTGTGCCACAGACTAGCTGAGGTCTGTCAATTTTCACCGAACTTACAACAAGTGAGGCACTTCGAGGCATGCCTTCTCGATTACTCTGCACAACAAATGGCATGTACAAACTCCATGTTATAAGCCTCCATGATGTTGACTTTCTGATACTTGCCAATCTGTGACATAGCATGGCCAGTGTGACCCAGTGGCAAAGTGCAAGTGCCCTGGGAATAGCACCTGTATCCCGACTCAAGTTATTTTGAGGGGTCAGTAATACCATGAAGCCCCAGAGCAGTGCCTGGGGTTAGGGTTCCCCAGGCCTTCCGGTCATGAACAAGTCAGGTGGGTTACTCCTGCAGACCAAAGGAGAGAGAGGGGGAGAGAACACACCTGTTCTGGGACATGCTGGTCCTCTAGGGTCTTCACCAAGATGACATGATGCTGATGAGGGCTGCCTGAAAGCCAGTCATTGATGCCCAATTGTTCTGACCCTATTTGTGTCATAGTACATGTATTTCTGCTTTCCTTCCTCTGGTGACCTGTGGGCTCCCAGGGATGGGGCCACACCAGTCTGTATCATCTCCCAAGGTACCTTTCACAGTCTTCAACCCAGTCAGCTCCTGTTGGTGACTACTGCCATTAACCATCTGCTCTGCATTTCTGTCTCTGGGGACTTCGTTCTCTTTCTAGTCTCTCCCCCACTTCCTTTATCCTGTGTCTCCACTACCCACTCTAGAGCCTCTTGGGTCTCACGCATCTCTGATTAGGCATGGCTGTGTGATAGAGTCCCTCCCCGCTCTGCTGCAGGTGACCTATTGGGGAACACAGTCTAGGAATTTCTAGTCCTTTTATTTTGGGAACCATGGGCAGGTAACAAACGGACTGGAATGAACCCTTTTATTGTCATGGGTAGAACAGAGGAACCCCCCAGAACATGGGCATTTTGGAAGGGACTGATTTTGGAACTAGGAAGGGACCGGACAGTGTGTCTCACTGGAGAATCCCCTTTGTATCTTGTTGAGGCTGTCACAAAGGGACCTGTAGCCTTTACTGTGCTTGTATATTGATCCTGGCATTTTAAACCCAGCCTAGACAGATGTGGGTGTCTCTCCTTCCCCATCCCCAGGTTCCCATTTAGGGCAAGTGCAACAGAAACCCCAGGGGGACAGGAGGGCCTCTGCATGGCCTTTTGTTCACGGTACATGCCTGCAGCTCTCTCCCTGGCTTGGGCTTAGAGGTTTCCACTCAGGGGCCCGACAGCTGCTGCTGACAGACATGCTAAGAGAGAGGAAATGAAGACCTGTTTGAGCTTGGCTGAGGCGAGGTCTGGCTGACACAAGGAGAAAGCAGGTTGCAAGCACCGAGAAGAGCAGAGCGGAGCAGCAGAGGGGACGGAGGGGAGCTCTTGTCCCTTTGGACCATGGTTCCTGATGCAATTCAGATGGACCCAGCTGTCCTCCAGGTCTTCAGCCCCACACCCAGTTCTCTGAAAGAGAGGAGGAAGTAATGATGAAAACCCTCCCTATCTTGTGTTCAACCTTAGCCTTGTGGCGGGCCTTGAGTTTGTTTGGTGTCACTTCATGATTTGGCAGATGAGGAAACTGAGACTCTCTGGAGGGGAAGTGGCTTGTTATAGGTCACAGGTCATTTGATAGTATTGTATGCATTCTTATCAAGCTACCAAGAAGTAGATCAGCCCAAGTCTGAAACCTCATGCAGCCCACATGCTCTTGGCAGTGAAACCTTAGGGTGTGGGGTGAAGTGAGGTGCTCTTGGGCCTGGCTGTGTGGGATCCATGGACAGCGGGCTCTATGCTGGGACTCTTCTCTGGCTGCCTTATCTTTCTGACACCTCATCAGCAGGTATTTCTCTGATACCTCCTTGGAGGTCAACTACATGTTAGCTGATCCCAGCAGCGGGTACCAAAGCAGCTTAGGCATCCAACATCAAGTCTGTTCCATCCAGGGAATGCTGGGTTAATGAATGTGAGCTATTTAAACTCTGCCTCTTGTCAGGAAGGGAGGAGAGTAACTCTGGGGAAATGACCAAGCCTTTGCCTATAGAGTTCCCATTAAGTGTGAGTGGAGTTTTAAAAGCCCATAACTGGTGGTGTGAGGAAATACACAGGAAACAGTAGACAGTTTTAAGTTGACAGGAGTTAGACTTTCCTGGAAGATGGGCTTCTGGGGATACCTGGGGAGGATCTTGATCACCTTAATTGGGATGGAAGACCCATCACTGGGTGGCACCATTCCATGATTAAAAGATTCTGGTCTCTCAGGAGGGGTACACCTTGAATCCTAAACCCAGGAGGCAGAAGCAGGTGGATTTCTGTGAGTTTGAGGTCAACCTGGCCTACATAGTGAGTGCCAGGCCAGCCAGGGCTACCCTGTTTTGATGATGATGATGATGATGGCAATAATAGAGAAAGCAAGCTGAGCTCTGGTTAGTGAGTGTGCATTCATCGCTCTGTCCTGATTATGGATGTCCCTCAAGCCCCTGCCACCGTGACTCCCTGCTATGATGGACTATGGCCTGGAGTGGCAAGCCAGAACAAACCCTTTCTTCCTTACTTTGCTTTTGTCATGGTGTTCTATTACAGCAGCAGAAAGAAACCACTAAAGCACACAGGAAGTACAACTCGGAGAGAGACTGGATAGAAGTGCATATGCCTTCCTTCACTTGAGAGTTAAAATGCCACATATCTGATACATTCAGGGCCCAGAGGATGGGAGCCCACCATGGGCTGGAATTTTCCTAGGCACCATACAGAGGAGATGGAACCATGGGAAGAGAGGGTTGTGTATTCTAGGGAGGGAAATTGCACAAGCACCACTGTGGAGCAAACTACTACCCCTGGTCACATTGCACAAAGCAAGCTTCCCTGCTCATAAGTACATTACACAAAGTAAGTTTTCTTGGGCCACAGCTACCCTTATTCTCTGGCTGCTTCTATGTTACATGGGTGGCCGTGAGTAGATGCAACTGACTATGGCCTCCAAAGCCCAGTGTTTACTACCTGAACCTTCACAGACAAAGTCGGCCTGCTGCCTGTGTTGAGAAAGGAACGATGAACTCTAAGGATGTATGGCTAATCTAGAATCAGTGATCAAGGATGGTGAGAAATGAAATTGGCTGGAATGAAAATGCTAACACTGCCCTGGCTGGGTTTGATGACTTCTAAAACACCTGTGAGCCTCACTGAGTCTCACTTCACTTTGACTTTTACATCAAACCTGAGTGATAAAGGATTTTTATCCCAAATGTATAGACGAAGCCAAGATTTACAGGTTCTCTGATTCTCTCAAAATTGGAAAAGGGGAGTCAAAAGCCAATACATACTGTCCATCCCCCTGGTGTTTACCAAGCCTACGACGTGCTGAGCAGGAACAAGGCTCTGGGATACCACAATGGACAAGACAGGCATGGTTACTTCACTTGCAGAATGCAGACCACATTTAAGTTCAAGGCCCACCACAGCTCCTTAGAGAAGAGGAAACCCCTGTCCCCTGCAGTCAGGGAGGGCCCAGCGAGGGTTCTTGAGCAACTGTTCCTTATTTTCTTTGTGCCCAGTGCTGATGGGCACAGAAGAAATGAAGTCATATGGCCCTGGTCGTGAAGGAGCTTCCATCCAGGAGAGGGGGAAGCAAGACTGTAGATAAAGTCCAGAAGGCATGGCTTTCCATAAGCTTAGCTGTAGTCTGGCTGTGGTTCACTCTCTTCAGCTGCAGGCGGGTGCAATGATGGTAACTTTCTTCATCTACTTGCTGTGGAGGGGAGTGAGCACATCCACGCTGAGAAGAGTACATGGCGATGGTGATGAAGGAGCGCTGCCACCACCATCACCACTCAGGCAGCAGTGGTTAGGGGGGCCTTGCCAGGCAAAGAGACTGCAGGGGGGAAGACGGGAGTGAGATGATGAAAGTCCTGGGCAAGGAGAACATGCTGGCACATTTTAAAAGAGGGGGAGGGAAAATTTTAGAGAGGTTTGTGTGGTTTAATCAAGGTAAAGCAAACACTGAGAATGGACACACTCCTCTGCCTACTTGTCACTCTGGGAGCTTCACTGGAGATTTCTTAGTCTGTCCAGGACCCATTTGGGGATTAGCAGCTGCAGGCCTCTGTAGCTACCCTCTGTAGAGTGGAATAACTAACTGAGGACTCCTGTTGTCACTGATTACAATGTACAACTGGCCAGTGTGGTGGTGCTGCCTTGAAGATAAATTACAGCCAGATTTGACTTAGGATAAATCTATTCTGTGCGGGGCTTGTTGAAGGTATTTTACTTTACTTGATTTTGAGATAGTCTTGATAGCTCACTACATAGACCAGGCCTCTGCCTCCTAAGTTGCTGGGATTACAGGTGCATGCCACCACTCCCAGCCCATTAAGGGTATTTTAATTGAGATGTTAGGGAATCATCTGGGGAGGGGCATCTGTGCCTCCTCCTAGCACACAGCCTCTTTACTTGGTTGTCAACCTCCTCCCCCCTTTTGCATGGCTTAGGACAGTAGACAGGCCGGCTTTTCAGCAGTCCTCTCTCAACAGGCTCAGTTGTTGACTTGCTCACAGTGGATACTGCCTTTAGGTAAATTGTGGGGGCAACATTTATCTTTTGGCCCCAAAATATTAGCTCTACTAGTGGGATGGAATTGTTGGGAGGGTCACGGATTCTAGACCCTGAAACATGTTGGAATCACCTGAGAGATTTCTAAAATCCTTGTTCCTGAATCCCAGAACATGAGATAAGCACTCTCTGAAGAGAAAGTTCAGGAAGCCATATTTCTAGAAAATCCCCAGTGACTCCAATGTGCTCCAAAGTTTAGAACCCAGAATTAGTTAAGAACCCAGAGTCTAGAATCTATGGTGTTTCCCAGGCTGGTGGTGGCTTTTGAGCTCTTGGACAGGGCTCACTGGTTGGCCTACTTTAAGTGATTCATTCCATCTGTAGGTTATATCTTGCCTGGCAGGTTCAGTGTGGGCAGCAGCCAGCCTGAACTGGGTGCTGACATTTGATGATGACATTCTATGGGAGCATGGTTCACAGTGTTGGCCACACAAAGACTGCTGACTCTCCTAGCTAGATGGATGGAGCTCACCTACACACCTGGAAGGCCAGAACTTCCAATGCTGAGGTCAATGGATGTTGTCTTCTGCCTGTCTGGAAGGTACCCATGGTACAGACTTGCATCATTTCCCAGGCTTGTAGGAAGGGAAGAGAATAGATGGGTTGATGTAATGAATAAAAGTAGAACAGGAAGAAGAAATCTAAGGCCAACGCAGCTGTGACTCACTGTGGTCCACAGTGAGGTGTGGAAACAGGCCTTCAGCAGCCACAACATAGCTACTTCAACAAGGAAATGGCTGGAGCTTGACTGAAAACTGAGACCTTCCAAGGGGCTTATGGAGTTTTATATCACTTAACATTTCTTTTGTAGATGAATGAGAATGTGCTAGGAATAAGTCTACCCACCTTAGAGACGGGCAGAATGAAGTATAAAACAGCAGCTTATTCAAAGTGGAAATGGTCAGAAGACAAGGCAGAGCCACAGCCAGGACTGTAGGTGTGTGCCCAGCTTATAGAAACTGGCAGCGGAGAGTCCCAGAAGTGAAAACAAATGAGAGGCTCCAGTCTGAAAGTCCCCAGATTAACGAGTCAACAGTAAATGAAGGCAGCCTGTGAGGCTCACATGGCTTACTCATAACAAGCAAACAGGAGATGTCCCAGCAACTGTTTTTCCTTAGAAATTCTTCACGCTCTAATTCAGAGATCCAAGAGGGCATCCTGGCAGGCCCCTACATTTTGCCAGCTTCCCAGATGACGTAAGACCCACTAGGATCCCTAGAACTGGCCACACTGATCAGGCCAGCTTAGATGAGTGTTCCACAGGTTGAGTTTTGGTTTACCAGCTGTCAATACCAAGCCTGCAGTGTTAAAATTCAGTGACCATTACTGGTGTGGTAGGGTGCTGATCCCTGCAGCAGGCTGCCCTAGAGTGACCACATAGCCAATTGAGAACTCCAGGCTGAGATGGGCTTCATTCTCATTTGTACTTGGCCACTCGCTAGCAGAGTGGGACACAGGCACATGGAGGTTGGGGGGGGGGGATAATGCAGGTAGTAGGTCAGAGAAGGCATCTGAAACAGCCAACACACTGATGTTGCCATCAGGAGCTCTGGGTGGAAAGTGCATACATAGGGAGCAGACTATGGAAAGAGCCTGCAATGAAAAGAATGTTGCCTCGTCTCTGTGGGGCGCTGGGAAGGTGGGGCCATCCAGACCCAGCAGTGCCCACTCCTCTGGGCAATCGTGGCGTTTGCAGTTTCCTGTGCGCTGTGGGGTCGGAGAGTGGGAGGATGTTGGCAGTGTGGTGAAACTCCACAAACGGGTGTGTTGAAGGGGAAGGTCAGGGGCGAGCTCTGTTGATGGCGGCAGCAGTGTGATGTGGGACCCATTGTAAAATTCCCCAAACCAAACCCAAGAGCAGGTGTCAGGTGATGTCAAAGCCATCTCTCTCTGGGTACCAGACGTGACTAAACTAGTCCTAAGTCTGCTGGATTTCTAAGATCAGGATAATTCGGGGAGAATTTTCACCAACCAGCTCCTCTAATCAAAGTCACTCAAGGCAGCATGAAGACAAAACTGGGAAGTGACAATGAACATGAGAGAAATCCAGAGAACCGACTGAAAAATAACAGTGTAGACCTCAGAATCCACCATGTACCATACTGTGAGGTATGGACTTCCACTCCAACTTCATCCGTCCGTCTTCTAGAGGTTGGGAAGGGGAAATCTGAGGACTGTAGGAGGAGAAGAACAAAACATGGTGACGCAGGGAGAGCATAGCAGGACACATGTGGGGTTTCTGGTTTGTTCTGCACATGTGGATAAGGGTATTAGTCAAGATGAAATGCCTTAGTCTTGATGTTCTCACCTGGAAACGGGGTAATGAATCATCATGCAGCTTGGTTCTGTGAGATGCAAGGAGATGGCTGAGTACTTAGTGTAGTACTTAGGTGCTCAGTAAATGCTGACCATCCCCAGTAGAGGGACTACAGCCCCCTATCCCTACCAGTTCATTCATTTGACAAACATATCTTCATCTGTTGTGAGCAAAGCTCATTGGTCAGACATGAGCTCCGAAATGGAGGGCAGGTGTCCTTGCTTCCTGGGTCCAAGTCATCAGCTTCTGCTGACATGTGTTCACACAGCAGCAGCTTTATCATTACTTTGAGACAGATCGACCATGACCATGGCTTTGTATCTTTCCATTCATGAGCACCCTTTCCGTAGCAAACCATGACCATACGACATTCTACCCACCCACCAAGTTCACAGCCACTGCTCGCTTGTGGGGCACACTGACACTGGTTTCCCAGCCAGTCTGGGGGATGTATGAGTCGCATTTCAAAGGCGGTGAAGCCTGAGGCTGAGATTTGAGTGGCTGGCCCCTTACTGCTCTTAGGCTGGCACTTGTTTCCCAGCCGGGGAGGCATTTGGGAGGCATGCTTACTGCCCTTCGTATACTGAGAGCTGCTGTCTGCACTGCTCTTCTCTGTCTGCTCCAGAATGTCTGCAAGGCAGTGGAGGAGACACAGCACCCGCCCACGCTACAGGAGCTCAAGCAGAAGATTGAGAGCTACAACAGCCGGGAGAAGCACTGCCTGGGCATGAAGTTGGTAAGCAGGGCCCGCCCACCCCCTACCCAGCATCCCTTCTGTCCTCCCACCCCCACCTCTCTGCTTGGCTGTCTACTCTGTCTGGGCATGAAGGTGATAAGCAAGGCCTGTCCCTGCCCATCCAGAATCCCCTCTCCCCACAGAAGTAGTGAGTGACTCCCTTGCAGTTCCCTCTTCTTTGTCCAGGCCCAGCTTTCTGTGGCCTTGGGGACCCGGAGAAATAGATTAGGTTTTAGAATAGACTTCAGATACAATCTCTGTTCCATTCACACTCTGGCCAATTTGGGAAAGCTTAACCTCCCCTTACGTCAGTGTAAGAGATCTTTAGGGGATTAAAGACAGTGATGAAGGCTTTGAGACTTGGTCCCCAGGAAGCCCTTTGCCAGGGGAATTTTGCAAGAGGAGTGGAGTGTGTACTGGCGAGCACCCTGACCTTGCACAGGGTCAGAGAGACTGTCTCTAAGGGAATACTAGAAGAACCCTGCCCCCTGCTGGAGACCGGCAGCAACTGGCTCTTTGGGGCTTCCAAGTCACACAGGTACCACAGAAAAGGCCAGAGGCTGGAGTTTGTTGGGCTGGACTCGACCTCTGATGCCCCTGCATAGCTCTGAGGTAGAGAGGTGCCTGAAGACTCTGCCTGTTGGATTGAGGACTCGACAAAGGCAATTGGCACCTGTCTGGTAGATGGTTTGGGCCAGCCAGCCTAAACTTCCTGTGAAGGAAGCCATAGCAGCCCCACCAATCTTCTCTAGTAACTGGGCTCTAGACCTCCTGGCTCTTGAGGAGAGGGGAGCATCCTACCTCCAGCACCTCTAGTTGGCAGACTCGGGAAGAAACTCCACAGGCTGGCTGGAATGGCCCCTATCAGGGCTTCCACAGTTCATAAGCTTGAGTGGCAGGCAGAATCACACAAGATGTACTTCCCACTTGCAGAGTGAAGATGGCACCTACACAGGTTTCATCAAAGTGCATTTGAAACTCCGGCGGCCAGTGACGGTACCTGCTGGGATCCGGCCCCAGTCTATCTATGATGCCATTAAGGAAGTGAACCCCGCAGCCACCACAGATAAGCGGACATCCTTCTACCTGCCACTTGATGCCATCAAGCAGTTGCATATCAGCAGCACCACCACTGTCAGCGAGGTCATCCAGGGGCTGCTCAAGAAATTCATGGTTGTGGACAACCCACAGAAGTTTGCACTTTTTAAGCGGATACACAAAGATGGACAAGGTATGATGAGAGCATTCCCAGCCTTTCCCTAGTCTGCCAGTGCCCACACACTGTCATTAAACCCACTGTGAGCCCTGGATGGGACCTGGGTAGGAAAACAAAAAGCCTGATCAGGTCGCTCACATCTACCACTGTCCATCTCCATGCACAGAAAAGGCATGATCTGAGTTCTGGGCTCTTGATCTTTATAAGATGATGATGTAAATAGAGGCAGGGCCTCTTGAATGCCAGGCAAGACAGCTACCACTGTCTTGTCAGGTTCATGCCCATTAGCACCATGTCCATTTCTGTTATCTGCCCCAACCTGTGCATTTCCAAGTCCATCCCACCAAGCCCAGGCCCCGCCCTGTCCTGCTCTGTCGAGAGGAGCACCCAAGCCTTCACTCTTTATTTGCAGTGCTCTTCCAGAAACTCTCCATTGCTGACTGCCCTCTCTACCTTCGTCTGCTGGCTGGGCCTGACACTGACGTACTCAGCTTTGTGCTAAAGGAGAATGAAACCGGAGAGGTAGAGGTATGTCTGTACCCTTTGCAAAACCCAGCCCTGGATGGGGAAAGAGGAGTGCTGCTGTCCTAACTGCACTGTGAGCTCTGGTGAGAGCTGGGCTATAGGCAGTGTTTAACCCAGGATTCTCAGTGGAGCACAGCAAGTTATAACCTGCATATGGCACTGCCTGTACAAAGGATTTCACTTGCTTTGTTTGTGAAAATGAGGCTTGGGGTGTGTACTAGGGTGGGTGGGGGTTACACACTGAGAAACTGTATTTGGACCCATGCTGGTCTTGCCCCAGGATGGCCTAAGGCCCAACAATTTCCAACTGGGTTTTAACTCAGCATAGGTAGTTTTCAGTCATTTTCTCTCCTAAAATGACTTCCTTTCTACAAGAGGGGACTAACCAGTGTCAGTCCCCTGGCAAAAATGGGATAAAATCAGGCAGTAATCTTCCAAGTCCAGGATACTTGGAATGTGATCTTCACGGAGTGACAGAGAAGGAGGGTCTAAGTATTTATCACATTGTTCGGTGGAGGTTGAGCATGAGCAGGATTGGTTGTTTTTGTTATTGTTTTTTTTGGGGGGGGGGAGGTCAGTGGAGATCTGGCTGGAGGATCTGGGCAGATCAGGGCTCTGCCCTCATTTCAACCAAGACAACTCATCATGGGAGTCTACAGCTGAGTCTGTTAGAAGGGAGCCAGTAAGCCTATGAGCTCTGCTGGCCTATGGGCTGGGGCTGGGAGAACAAAAGTGCAGCTGTCTATGCTGCTGGCGGCTCCATGGTGTGGTTTCTTTACCTTCTCTCCATGGAGTGTGGGGATTAAAGCAGAAATACCATAAATGCTCCTTTGTACTAAGAGCTTGGCATCTCATCCCTTTCTCCCATGTGGAGGTCAGCCTGGCCAGCTAGAGCCGAGGTCCACAGCTAGTGAGAAGTCATCCTGCCTCTGGAGACCACAGCCAGCACCAAAGTGAGGAAGACCTCAGTTGCTGTTGACTCTTGTGTAAAAACAGCATTTGCAGTGCCAGGATTTGGCCGTTTGTGGCTGATGTGACCCTCATATATAGTACAAATGTCATTCATGGTACCTGCATGTTCAAACTGCATGGGGCTGGCTCACTGATGTAGGCTGGAGACAGTGGCAGGGCCCTTGGGTCATGTCAACCTCTAACCATTTCTCCTTGTTTTTCCACTTCTTCCTCCCTGCCTCACAGTGGGATGCCTTTTCCATTCCTGAACTCCAGAACTTCTTAACTATCCTGGAAAAAGAGGAGCAGGACAAAATTCACCAAGTGCAGAAGAAGTATAACACATTCCGGCAGAAACTGGAGGAGGCGTTACGGGAGTCCCAAGGGAAGCCTGGGTAACCGGCCTCCTTTCTGTCCTCTGAGTACCCTCCGATTTATTTTATTATTTTGCAACAGACATTCTCAAGACGCCTTTGGGTCCACCTGTGCCTGCCCAGCAGTTAACAGATGTGGCACAAAGTCTCTTCCACAAAGTGTCTGTGCAGGGTTTGATTCCTGTCAACCCACGGCACCATGACTCTGAGAGATTCCGCCTGGATCAGAACTCATGTGGGAAGAACAGTGTTTCCCCTGCTCATTCTGCTGGCCTTTCACAAACCAAATAGTTGCCTCTGGTCACCAAGCTCCAGTCAATCACACCAGCTGGCAAAAAGGGAAGAAAGGTTTTAGAGCCCTTTCTTTTTTCTCTGGATTTTTCTTCAGTTCTTTGCCACCTCTAGTATCTTTATTCATGGGTCAAATGTGGCATATTCATTCAGCTAAGTCCTTGAAAGCAGGGAAATGCTCATGAAAGGACTGTCCTCCTTGCCCCCAGGGGCCTCCTCTTCACTAGGACTAGACACTCGGGGTTAGCCTGAGATTTCCAGAGGCTAACAGCCCAACCAGGCCCTGTCTCTGTCACCCCATGGGCCGTGCACATGCAAACCCAAAGGCACATACTTACATCTGTGTGTCATTTCAGCATGTCTTTGTCCTGATTGTTATGTTAAAATTTGAATTTAATATTGTTGTCCTCATGGGTTTCTACCAAAGGGAAACCAGCCACTTAACTATTTTAGTTTCCTGCTGAGTCGCCAGAAAGTATTGCAGAGAAGCTCATCCAAATTGTCTACAACCTGCCTGCATCTAGGAAGCAGTGGGGCCTGGACCGCTCCGTCTACCTCGGCATCCATCCTCTCCAGCTGTTGCCTGAGTGGTAGCTTTGACCACTTATGGCGGGCGGTGGGGTCCTTTCTGTTGCAAAGCATGGTCTGCTTGCAGCACAGTCCTCAGCAAGCCTGTGGGCCTGACCTGCCCGGTGACTTCAGTGCCTTTTTGTTTTCAGGGAGAAGAACAGGGCATGTTTGTAGAAAGCTCTCCTGCTGGCTTGCCCCTGGCAGGAAGACGACAATGGTGGTGTAGAGAGGAGGGCCTCAGAGCACAGGGTGACGATCACACACCTCTTTGCCATCAAGCTTCCTGATCAGACTCTGACTTGAAGATGTGATATTATTAAACCACAATGAGAGCATCAGATTATGACTCCAGCTCTGACTAGTGCAGACTGAACACAAATTAGCCAGGACTGCAGAGACACTCAATAGAGGGGATTAAAACTTGTCCCTTTCAAAGAAGGCCAGTGTTCCAATGTAGCCTCAGAAGAGACCACTTTCTTGTTGCCCTTGCCTCTCCACACCCCTCGGGTCGTTTCAAGCCCAAGCTTCTTCATGTAGCCTCAAAAGTTCCCTCCCCAGCTCAGGCTAGTCCACATCGCTCCTGTCCCAGAGGAATGCTGGGTCCTTGTCATTCAGTCTTCTTCAGAGCTGCCAAAGCAACACAAGCTAGCAACTCTGAGGCTGTGCATGCTATCAACCCTGGTTGTCAGCCACCTGGTGCTCAGCCTCATCACTTCCCTCCCTCCTGTGGATTACAGGGACAGATGGAAGTCAGTCCCTTCACCCTGCATGTCTGTAGCATTAGGAGAAGGCATGGCTCCTGCTGCAAACACTGTGAATGCTGCTGAGAACCTCCCTCCATGGATGGCTATTTTATTTTTGAGAAGAAAAAAAAGTCATATATATATATATATATATATATATATATATATATATACACACACACACACACACAAACATATATATATATATATATATATATGTGTTTGTGTGTGTATATCACATAGAGGCATATAACTATATATAAAGAAAATGTGTTTATTCAGAAAACTATGGTAAAATTCAGACTTTAAGCAGTTGGACACAGGACCTCTACTGAGGTTGAGACTCTGGGAAGGGTCAAGTTCCTTCAGTCCCAGAGCTGGGTGTAACTGCTGGTGGTAGTGCCTTCTATGGTTGTATTGTTCTGTGGGTGTTGTTTTGAGAATATTTTCTTTCTAAATGTCTTTCTTATATATGTTTTTTAATGAGTAATAAAAGCTTACTGCAAAAACAATTCACTGGAAACGTCCTCACTGAACTTCATCTTATGGGAGCTGAGCTGGTGTGCGGTATGGAGCAGCAGTAGGTACATTTCTTGGCAGAGCCCAGTTTTCTTCTGTAGTGAGCTGGGAAGAAAGGCTACTTATCCAGATGTTTTTGAGAAGATTGTCCAAACTGCCTCTTCTCCATCTCCCTAGTGCTGGGGTGGGGAGGGGACTGACAGCGACGCACATGTTGAGTTAGAAAAGAGCAGGGGCTTTCTGGCTACAAACGTAAGCAATAGCTCTGTTCTGGAATTACTTAAAACTAAGATGTTAATGTGTCACTGATGATTTCAGCCATGGGAAGGCTGAACTGGTACCAAGCAGCCCTCATTTTGGCACCCTCTGATTTCCAGCAAAGCAGTATCTTTGAATTCACAGAAGCCGCCACATAAGTTAACTAGAGAAACCACTGCCTTCCAGTGTTGCTCATGCATCAATCATGCAATGCATGGAGCATCTACCGCTCTCCACCAGACATCCTTAAAATTAGCCAGTCAATCCCAGGACTGATGAGATGGCTAGTGAATAAGGAGCTGCTGCCAAGCCTGCCCACCCGATCTAAAGGAGAAAACAGACTCTTGAAAATTTTCTTCTGACCTCTATATGTGTGCTGTGGCAAATGTGTCCCATACACTCTGTGTAGCCCCTGGCTGTCCTGGAACTCACTATGTAGACCAGGCTGCCCTCAAACTCAGATTCACCTGCCTCTGCCTCCTGTGTGTTGGGATTAAAGGTATCTGCCACTACACCTGCTTACAATAAAACATTTTAAAGAATTAGCTGACATCTACCCTCTCTGGTCCTGCACATCTTACACCAGGGTCCAGGCCAGGTGGGTCTGTCTAGTCCCCTACTCCAGGCACCATGCCCAGTCCCCAGTCCAGCCTGAGCCCCACATCCAGTGTACCAGCTTAGTCTGGTCATCCCTGCCACACAGACTCCAACCTGCAGACCTTGGCCAGGACAGACACGTGGCCCACCCACCTGACTCCATCCTCTTGCATAAAAACTAACTCCAAATGGATCAAAGCCCTAAATGTGAGACCTGACATGCTGAAACTGCTAGATGAAATATAAGCAGTATCTTACAAAATATAGGTGTAGGGGAAAGGACTTCCTGAATAAGGATTCCATTTGCCCAGAAAAAAGCCAACAATTCAGGAAACCAATCAAGGGAAGAGGAAGCCCACAGGATGGAAGAATCTTTGCCAGATATACATCTGACAAAGGACTAAAATCTAGAATAAAGAATTCAAAAAGTCAAAAAAAGCAAACAGCCCATTCAGAAAATGGACTAAGGAACCATAGAGATTTCTCAAATGAAATAAAAACGGCTAAGAAATATTTCAAAATATGCTCATTCTCCCTAGCATTTGGGGAAATACAAATCAGTATTTGTATTTTTTGCCAGTCAAGCTGGCAACAAATACTGGAAAGAATGTGAGGAGAAGGGAATCCTCATTCACTTTTGATGGGACTGCAAACTGATACAGCCACTCTGGAAATCCGTGTGGAGAACCTTCAAAAATCCAAAAATAAACATACCATATTGTCCAGCTATACCACTCCTTGGCACATTACCCAAAAGACTCGACATCCTACTACACAGATACATCTCAGCAACGTTCACAGGTGCTCTACTCACAACTAGGCAATGGAAACAACCTAAATGTCCTTCAACTGATGGACGGATAAGGAAAACGAGGTACATATACTCTAATACACAATGGAATATAGTTGTAACTATGGAATTAGCTGTAAAGAAAAGTGAAACCATGAAATCTTCAGGTAAATGGATGAACTAGAAAAGAGCATAATAAGTAGTAACCCGGGGCTGGAGAGATGGCTCAGAGGATAAGAGCACTGCCTGCTCTTCCAGAGGTCCTGAGTTCAATTCCCAGCAACCACATGGTGGCTCACAACCATCTCAATGAGATCTGTGCCCTCTCTGACCTGCAGGCACACATGTAGGCAGAACACTGTGTACATAATAAATAAATCTTTAAAAAAAAAAGTAGTAACCCATACCCAGAAAGACAAACATCATATGTTCTCTCTCACCTGTGGTTCCCAGCTCCAAATCTTCAGAAGTGAAATTATAACCTGGAATAACTGCTGCAGAAACCAAAAACCATGAAAGTAAAAGTGGACAGGTTGGGGGGCGATTCAAGTTTCCAAGAGAGGAAGCAATCAATAGCCCTACCCAGTTGTAACACCTATGAACCATAACAACCAGCATGGCAAAATATCCCTAAAGGTATTAATAGTGGCACTCTCATCTTGGTGGTAACCCCTGTTTAATTTGACTTAAGGCCCACTCAACAAGAGGGAAATCATGTCTGGTGCTAAAAACTGGCCAACATGAATGGGGGAATCTCATGGAGCCCCACAGCTAGACAAAGAACTATATTAACCACGGAATGTTGAGAGTGGGAGAAATACTCTTCCCCAGGGATGAGCTCCGTAACTGGCTATCCAATACCTGGTGGTCAACCCTGAAATGATATATTCAAGTAGAGCAGGTTGAATTTATATATTCGTTATGTTATAATATTTACGTTGTGTGTGTGTGTGTGTGTGTGTGTGTGTGTGTGTGTGTGTGTGCACAGAAAAAGAGGCCATGAATTTGAGAGGAAGGGAAACCTAAGATAGGAGCCTCCCCCACCACCAAAAACAATTACGAAAACTCAGCCAATCACTATGTAAATCTGTAACATCTGTCCACCTACCAGAAGGGGCATGGGAATGAAGCAGTTTCTGGTTTTCACTGGACTCACTTCACTGTAGCATGGCATTAATAAATTCTTGGTACAGATTATTTGGCTTAGCATAAAAAGACTCCGTTCCATGGTCTGACTCTGCTCCACCCTTTTCCACATCTCCATGCCATTCATAGGGGAAATAGGAAGATGATTCAGTGCAAATATATCAGTATTCTTGGAAAACACACCCCAGCACAGGCCTTGACAGCACACCACCACAGCAGAGCACAGGCTGAACCACAGTGAAGTGCAGATCCTTACAGGCTTTGTGCCTTTAGCAGGGAAGTCATCGATTTCTACAGCACTACCTTCCAAGAGCGTGCAAAACATTATTCTCATAGATGAGCCTATGAGAATGCAGTGCTGCATGTCATACGTATGTATGCAAGGGTCCTTTGTTAGCTCTGCACACACTCCACTCCTGACAGCCTGTACAGACGCTTTGTTGTAATAGGATCCTGCTAGAGTTGGCTTCTAGAGGGTACTTCATGTTCAGTGCGTGCATGCTGGTAGAGAGAGGATTAGTGAGATTAAGAAGTTTATTACCCAGTGAAAAGGCCTGTTCTTGGTTTCACAGCAAGAGGTGGGAGTTGTCACATACATTTTTTACACACGCCCCTCTCTTTTCAGATCTAAAACAGGTGATTTGGTGGACAGTAGATGAACAAGTCTCTTTCATCTCAGTTTTTAAAAGGATGAGAAAGAAAAAAAAAAAGCAATTCTTTACTGGTAAAATCCAAGAACTCTTAAGGAGTTTACAATTGCACCACTCTTATTCCTATTTACATAGAGAGCCCTAGTTACAGACAAGACCTGCACAAACCAAGGTGGAACCATTTCTGGCATCCAGTAACTCCTGTGTAATCAGACCAATAGAGCTCCTCTTCCTGAGACCTCTGAAGACTGCTGAAGAGCCCTTCCAACAACCCAAGCTTCCAACAAGAAGCTGGGGCTAAAGAAGGCACTTGTTGTCCAAGGCGTCACTATAACAAAGCTACCAAACTTAGCCAATAATGGCAGCTTGCTGTATCCAGCTGGGGAAGAAGCATGGTCGCATAGGAACCCATGTTCTGGTCTCACTGTTCTTATGTCTACTGGCCTAAATGCTGCTGCTCTGCTTAGAGTTCATTCCTTGTGTTGCTGTGACTGAGGGCAGAGAATAGCCAGGCTGCTTTCTATGGGACATGAAGGGGCTGGCAGGCCTAGGAGGTTAATTAGGTCATAGGAACACTAAGTAGGAAGCTGGGGTCTGTCTATCTGGTAGAGGGGCTTTAAAGCAGGAAGGCTCTGCCTGCTAAGCTTTGGATGGGCTGCCCTGGTCTTAACACAGGGCATGAACTAAATCACAGAAACCATGTGGACATTCTCACTAAGTGAAGGACACGGGCATTCAAATTTAGATTAGAATAAAAGCTTTCAGTAAAGAATTACAGTTTTTATTTGTAAAAGTTGAAAATACTCATATCAATTACCAGCTCAGAACCTGGGTTCCCATGGGATCCACTGCATAAAATGAGTCTGTCACTTCTTGCCAGGTTTGGGGGCCTTTTCTAGGCCTTGGATGTATTTTCCAGGGAGCCGATACTCTTCTACAATCCAAAAAGAAAATCTTCAGCCAAGCCTGGTCTCAAGTCTTTACTGCCCCTCCCTGTATTCCATGTCCCCTGGGCCCTGTAACCTCCTGCCCCTCCTTGTCCACTAAACTTCCAGTGCGCTCATCCCTGCTGTCAAGGATCTGTCTCAATAATTTCCAACACATGACCCACCTTCTACATCCTGTTCAAGCTCACTAGTGTCTGGATGGGCCATTTACCACACACAGTAGTTGAACGGTATATTCTGGTCATTTACACTCTACTAGCTACCATCTACATCAGTGCTTCTCAAACTTGCTAAAGCTGTGATCCTTTAATACAATTCCTCAGCAGGGCGGTGGTGATGCACACCTTTAATCCTGGTACATGGGAGGCAGAGGCAGGCAGATCTGAGTTTGAAGTCAGCCTGGTCTACAGAGCAAGTTTCAGGACAGCCAGGGCTACACAGAGAAACCTTGTCTTGAAAAACCAAAATAAAAAACAAAAGAATACAGCTCCTCATGTTGTGGTGACCCCAACCATAAAATTATTTTCATTGCTACTTCGTAACTATAATTTTGCTAGCTATAAGTTGTAATATCACTGTGTTGTCCAACAGTCTTAGGAAGGGTTGTTCTCCCCCATGTGGTTGCAACACACAATGAGAGCTGCTGATCTAGATGTACAAAGAGAGATGTGTGTCAGTTCATGTGTGTGTTTGTCTATTTTCTTCCGTCTCTTCTTAGTCCCACTCCACCACATGTGGCTCTCCACATAAAAGAGCTCAATTTTGGAAGTCAATTGCTGTGGATTGTCATAGGTCATGAGATAACTCTACTTATTGAGCATGTGCTATGTGCTAGTCTCTTGAGTGTGAGGCAGGCATGGGAAAGGCAAGATCTATTTCAAGTTCTATTTTGCAGAGGGTTCAGACATTAGAGAAAAAATTAGCCAAGCTCCAGACACTAACCAGAAACATCAACACAGCTGAGCAGTACTAATATTAGTAATTTTTACCATGTTCAAAGGGAAATGGGTATTACCCCCAAGCTGTGCCAGTGACCCAGTAAGAACAGACAGACCAGGGATACTGGAAGGTACACAAGACAAGGGACAGCCAGGTACAAGCAGGTAGATGTCAAGTGCCCAGTGTATGTGAGAACAGAAGGAAACTGGCTGGGGTGGAATTAGGATGTCTGGGAGCTAGGGGGAGGCTGCAGGACAAACAGGGCAGGATGGGAGGGGCTTATTCCTGAAGAAGGAAGGCATGGGTAAGACAGACACCCTTCTAGGGGGAATGATGGGGTTATTTAGTTTAGAAAGGTGAGCCAGGCAGAGGTGCAGGAGGGCTTAAGTGAAGGACAACATAGAAGCTAGAGACCCAGACAGAATCAAAGCAACTTCGGTTCTAAAGAATAAAAAGATTCAGAGCCCAGCTACAGTACTCAGAGTCATGTGAACTCCAGTCAAGGTACTGTGTCTCTCTGAGCCTCAGTTCTCCCGTCTGCAAAACAGGCCAACAGTCCTGCAGCACAGTTATAACCAAGGAGATGTCCTTCCACAGCCCAGCTGAATGCCAGGCACAGCTAGGGCACTCACAACATGATTTATAGAAAGGGAAATCAGGAGGAAAGCTAAGAATATGTATGATGGAGAGAGCAGTAATCTTGGAAAGGGCCAAAGGTCAGGTTCAAACTCTGGCTTCCTCTCCTGCTCACCGCTACAAACTCAAGTGTGTGTACAAGTGAATATACAGACTGTTGCTCCTTGATGGGGTTATGTCCCCTTATACACCCATTGTGAGTTGAAAATATGGCAAATCGAGGGGCTGGAGAGATGGCTTGGCAGTTAGAGCATTTGCTGCTCCTCCAAGGATCCAGTTTTCAATTCCCAGAGTCCACATGGCAGCTCACAACCATAGCTCACATCTACAACTCCAGTTTCAGAGGATCTGGTGTCCTCTTCTGAGGGCACCAGGCACACACACAGTGCACAGACATACATGCAGGCAAAACACCCATATACATAAAATTCTTTTAATTATTAAAAAAAGAGAGAAAATATGGTAAGTTGAAAAGGCACATCATCCAGCTAATGTAGAGAACACCTTAGCTAAGTGGCTCAGCATAGTATGTCGTTCTGGTTGGGCCCCACCTGGGTCACATGACTGATGGGGGAGGGGCTCTTGCTACTACCTAGCATCTCAACAGACTTTCTAGCCAATGCTAGTTCTGGAAGAGTTCGGACTTCAAAATCTGAAGTACAGTTTCTCTGGAATGTACCGTTTCTGCACCACTATGAAGTGGAGCCACTGTAAACACTGTGTAGATATAGGTATGATGACTAGACTCGAGTGAGTCAGCGGCAAGATCTTTGCCAAGCCAGCCCAAAGTGTCTTCTCAGGAGGGATACTTACCAAGCAATAGCTGGCCAAGGTGGTGGATCTGGTTTCCTTGGATCTGCACCTGTAGACTGTCTTTGGCCCCAGGGGCAGGAGAGACGATGGTGCTGGCCTGACATCGCAGCTGGAGAGCGGCAGCCACTGAGCATGGGTCAAGACCATAGGTCTCCAAGTTCCGGACCACAGTCACCTGGGGACAGTAATGACGGTGTTCATTCATGGTATGCTCTCTCCTTTCGGCAGCCACCTCACCCACGGTCCCCGACAGTTCTCTGTAGGGGAAGCTGTAGCCACGCCTTCTTAGGGGCTGGCTACAGGTGTGCCTGACCAGGCTTGTGAGGGCGTGGTCAGAGTGACATAGTGTGACTGCATTTCGGTTTCAGTTTCTCTTTGCTTCTTGCTGTACAGACCTCTACCACACCGGCTGGCTAGGTTGCTCTGTAAGTAAGGCTTTTCCCTATTAAATACCCTTACATTTCTACCTGACTCTGTATTGGTAATTTCCCACTATAGTTCTCTATGGCTGTAACCCCGGTGTCTTTCTGTCTATCTCATCCATGTTCATAGACACTCTATCCTACTATAACATTTAACTTAGGGTTTTTAACCATGGAGAATTTTAAACATAAATAAAAGTACAATAATATGGTGCCAAGCATGGTGGTACACACCTTTAATCCCAGCACTCAGGAGGTAGAGGCAGATGAGTTAGAGTTGAGGCTAGCCTGGTCTAGATATAGCAAAATTCTTGGTCAGTCAAGGCTACATAATGAGACCCAGTCTCAAAAAAGTACAAGAGTGTAATGGACTCCTACATATCCATTACCAATTTCAATAGTTGTCAACTTACAGGCCAGTTGGGTTTATGGCTCCTAGATTACTTTACAGCAAATCCTCATACTTCTGATCATTTCATATATAAATATTACAGTATATGTATCTCCAAAGATTAAGGACTCTGTTTTCTTTTTCTTTTCTTTTCTTTTTTTTTTTAAAGACAGAGTCTCAACTATGTCTCTCTGGCTGGCTTCAAACTATGTAGATGAAGCTGGCCTCTACTAACTCACAGAGATCCACCTGTCTCTGTTTCCTGAATGCTGGGATTAGAGGCGTGTACCACCAGGCCCTGCAAGATAAGAACTGTTTTAAACCTAACAGCAGAAGTAACAGGGGAAATGGCTCAGTGGGTAAAGGTGCTTGCTGCACAACCCTGCCAACTGGAGTTCAGTGTCTGTGATCCACAAAAGGTAGATGGAGAGCCAGCGCTACACAGTTGACCTCTGACCTCCATACATGCACTGTAGCATGCATGCTTCCCCTCCCCAACCCCAACAATGATAATGATGATAATGATAATAAAATACTTGTACCTGACAACAGTTCTTTAAATCACATAGCTAGTCAAAAGCATTACGCTTTCCCATTATTAGCAACAAATGAGAAGAACATGACTTTAGGACAAAAAGGAAAGCATTATTGTTTTGTTTTATTTTGTTTTTTTAAATCACAATCAGGGCTGGAGAGATGGCTCAATGGTTAACAACACTTGCTGCTCTTCCAAAGAAGCTTAATTCCCTGTCCCTGCAGGACAGCTCAAATCCCTTGAACTCCAATTCCCTGGGGAATCTAACACCCTCTTCAGGCCTCTATGGGAACTGCATACATGTAGTATCCAAACATATGAAAAACTCATACACACAAAATAGAAATAAATAAATAAATCCTTTTTTTAAAGTTATAAAAATCACAATCCCGGGCTGGAGAGATGGCTTAGTGGTGAAGAATATTGAATGTTCTTCCAGAGGACTCGGGTGCAGCTCCCAGCACCTGCATGGCAGCTCCCAACTGTCTGTAACTCCAGTCTTAGGGGACCTGACGCCCTCTTCTGGCCTCCACAGGCACAGGCACCACACATGGCACACAGATGTGCATGAGGCAAAACACCCACAAGACAAAATTAAAAACAAACATGTAAAATTACAGTCCTCCTCTTGTTGCTCTTCAACAACTTCTCTAGTTCACAACTACCAATGATAAAGGACCACCTTCACGTGGCCTGGAGGGGCTGCTCTCCACAGTGCCTTTAAAAAAAAACTTTATGCTTGCAAGGACTACAGATACAGTCTTCCACAACGTGAGGCTTTAGAGATCACATTAGAAAGTCAGCTTCCTCCCTGAGACCCTGGCTGTATCTCCCCACAAATGGTCACAAAAATCTTTGCTTGCAGACCTCCAGGAAATAACTCATTTCAGGCAACACCTACTTCATCTTTGGATGGTGTATTATTAATAAAAGATTTGTGCTTAATATACACAAAGGTGTTTGTTATACTACCTGGCATGCAATTGTTGCTAATTAAGGTTACCATGACTGGTTCTCATTTAGGCACTGCTTCCTTCCTGCTAAGTGCTTGGCCTACACACAGTCTGCATTTGGTCACTGAGGTACAGGGCAGGTATTACCTCCATTCTTCACAGAAGGAAACTGAGGCACTAGGAAGTTCAGAGATGAGAGAAGGCCACACTGGAACCCAAAGCCTAGGCCCAGAACCACATACTCTGCACAGATCTGTCTTGAGCCCAAGCCTGTGTGTTCTCGGGGTTTCTATCCATCTTTCTCCTCTACACATGCAGAACAAGGACATTCCTTTCGAAGAGAACATCTTTCTACAAATTTGAAGGCAGTTTTAATTTGTTCCCTACAACTTTGTGTTGGCAAACTAAACACAGCTCCTTCAGCAAATTTTTACAAGTTATTTTTATTGAGCAAGGCCCAAGAGGTAGATTGTTTAAGAGATGAAGGCCTATAAAGTACCAAGTAAAAACGTAAACTAAAATATTCTTCACTTTTGAAACAAGTTCTAGCAAGTTTCTTAGTACAAAATCCCAGAGGGCAGGCAGGAGGGATTGCTTAATGATACCCCCCACCCAGGGTCAGTGCAGGCACACACACGGGCCATCCAATCCAAAAGGCTCCCATCAAATCAGGAAACTAGAACTTAGCAAGGAAACTAAGTGACCATCCCCAAACACTGGATCTTTTTTGGGTGGTGGAAGGGATGGAAGCCAGGGCCTTAACACAGGCAAAGCAAATGCTCTGCCCTGAGTCACAGTCAATGCCCCCATATTTCTAAATTACCTTTTTATTACAAGCCTTCTGTGCAAGGGTGATGTCAATTGGACAGAGTTTTCCTTTCTTCAGAATGGGTTCCTGTCCAGGAAACGTCACTTGGTAGGCAGGCTGCATATTTTGCAAACACCTAAAATGGGAGTTCCAGTTATAAACAGGTCTTTCTGCACCCTGCTACCATGAGCACTGAGTGAGAGTTTTTGAGGCACTTATTTGTAATCTAGATGCAGTTTAGAAGCACTGAGATCACCTGGGGAGCTGAACCACACCGACCAATGAACTCAGTGTCTCAAAGATCCACAAAGTAAAGCCAAAGTTGACACCCACTGATTCAGAGAAGAAAACAACAGTGACTTGAGTGCCTAGAAATTCTCCACTTGCTTGGCTTCCTGGGAATCTACTGTCTGCTTTGTGGAGGTTACTACCCACCTCAAAAAATACTGTACCAGCTTCCTGCCTCTAAGTGCCATGTCACGTTGCTCACATGTTCCAGCAATGCACTTTTGACCTGGTCTTTTTTATGTATGAAGTGACTGCATGTATGTCTGTGTGTGCGCATGTGAATCATTGCAGGCACCGGCATGGCAAGGTAACATGTGTGGAGGCAGTCTCAACTACCGCCCTCTTTAAAACATGGTCCCTTTGTTTTCACTGCTGCACACATGAGGTTATCTGACCCATGAGCTTCCAAGGATTCTTGTGTCTGTCTCCGTCTCCTCAGAGGATGATGGCAGAGGTGTGCCTGCGTCACTTGGCTTCTGAGGACATGGATTCAGGCACTCAGGCTTGTAAGGTACAGGCAGCAGTGCAGGAAAGCTGGAAGGGATTGCCACTCCCTATTACCTGGTCAGGAGGCAGTCCCATGGCAGCTTCATGACCACGTGCTGTTCATTTTTCTCTAAGATGCAGTCACATAAGATAGGATCCAATTTCACCAGACTAAAAGGAAAAAAAGATGCATTCAGACAACATAAGACTCAACCATTCCAAAGGGACAGCATCCATCACCTGTGTGCTCTGTGCCATCTAGGACCACTCAGCTATGTGACCAGAGGCCATTGGGCAGTAAAGCCCACTGATGGGAAGGCAAAGAGGCAAGCAAATGGTGGAAGAAATGTGGGAAGGAGCAACCAGGATTCTTGGCTCAGTTCTGCTATGAGCCAAGTTCTCCTATCTTTCAAGGCTTAATTTCAGTCAGCAGGCTAGCAAGGAAGGATGGATGTAAATGCTAAACGCTACAGTCATTACAATGTGTACTTGGAATAAGCTGTTACATAAGGCCCCAGAGACCCATATAGTTAAAGTGGAACTCAGGGCTGGAGGTGAGGTGGCAGAGTGCACATCCAGCTTTCTAGAAGCCATAGGTTCTGTTCCCTACACCACAAAATACATAGCAATTCAAAACAAATAAATAAAACCTTTATTAAAAGTGGGACACTTTTAGATTATATTTTAGATATTTTAGATTCATGTGTAGGCCTCTCTAATCATAAGGATGTCTAGGATAGAAAAATAGTGCAACTTATCTGTTAGCATGCCACCTGTGCCCGTTTATAAGAAAAATCATACCAAAAAGCCACAATGATTGTGATTATTTTTTCAAGGTTGCATTTTTCCTGACAATAGCCATATGCACTTGAACATCAGTGTTGAACATGTGTGAGACGTGTGTACTCAGCTCAGGGTCCGTCCAGACAGCATGCAATCGACCTGAGGTTTATAAACGCTGGGCTTGCCTACTTCTAAGATGCTGTGATAGTTATTCTCCATTCCAGAATCCTTCCTGTCCTTTGTTTTTAAAGTTACTACATTCATTTATCTCTGTGCCTGTGTGTGTGTGTCTCTAAGTGCACAATGCTAAGTGTACATGTAAACGCTTTGCAGGAGTTGGTTCTCTCTCTACCATGTGGACCCTGAAGGCAGTCAGGCTTGGCAGCAAGTGCCTTCCTTACTCACTGAACCATCCTGCCAGCCTCTTTCCTGCATCCTTTAATGTCTGTCTGTTAGAAATGAAGCCCTGACAAGACAGACTCCATTCTTGGTGCCCACGTACTTTCTGTTGTCTGCATCCACCAGGTTGTTCTTCTTGGCATAGTCAATGATGATCCTGCGTACTTCACTGCCCTCAAGCGCGTTCCCCTTCCTAGGAGAAGAAAGAAGTAACCAGAGGTCAGGTCAAGCTGTACCTGGGGTCCAACTGTAAACTTCATACTTCCTGCTCAGCAGGGCTCTTTCCCTGGCTCTCGCCTTTCTCTTCTTTCCCTGAGGGAGGCGAGCAGGGCTACTTGAAGTGCAGCTGCAGATGGAGAGGCCTACTCTCTCATTTACCTAACCCAAAGGCCATCCCCAGGGAGGAAAGTGTGACACTGCATTTAGAAGAAGATGGGCAGAGCAGATTTGCCAGTCACAGGAAAACACTACTCAGGATGACGGGAAAGTGCATCAGACACCATGTAGGCAGGAAAGGGCTGCTCTCCAAAACTCACTTGTGGCCAGACTCCTGGAAGAGCTGGGTCATGTTGGCTGGGACACAGTAGAGGGATTTTATATCTGGAGGGTGATAGGGCTGTTCCCTGCTACCCTCCTGGACAGTCTGGGAAGTCAGGGAAGGCTCGGGGATGACAAAAGATGTGATCCTAAAATCCAGCAGAAGAGAAAAAGCACATGTTATACCAGTGCCTTGGTGGTCCCCAATCTGTGGCCCAGGTCCCAAAACCAACTGAGCTGCAGTAACAGGTCCCACACTTACCTCGGGTGCCTCCAGTCCACAGCCACAATGCTTTCCACTCCTTTGCTCAGCTCCTTGATCTGAACAATCTGCTCCTGCTGCATATGCTGCAGGAACTTTGAGAGCTGGGGAGAGAAGCCAGTATAGGGACTTCAGTGACTCCACACACAGAATACCTAAGGTCTAGCGTCAGGTGGGAACTAGAGCACACACATTTCTGCAAGTTGGGGAGCAAGAAGCTACTAGAGGGCTAGAGAGATGGCTCGGTGGTCAAGAGTGCACACTGGGGGCTGGAGAGACAGCTCAGTGCCTAAGAGCTCACACTGCTCTTGCGGAGGACCCAAGTTGGATTCCCAGCACTCATGTTCAGTGGCTCACAACTGCATGTAACTCTAGCTCCAGGGGCATCTGGCCTCTTCTGGCACCAGCACTCATGCATACACACTAATTAAAAATAAAATTAATTTTAAAAAAGTTGCCCAACTGATAAAGTCTGTTAACTCTAATCAGATAGAAGGGGGTCAAAAGGGAGAGAGGAGTGGGTGCCTTAACTCAAGGAGAGTTTCATTACTTCCCATTATACTTAGAATCAAAAGGCTTATTAGTTGTATCTTGAGCCCTGTCTACAGGGCTTCCCACATCCATCTTATCTCCCATGCATCCTTACAGGACTCTGTATAGACATGCAAAGAAGGTGTGGGCTCTTACCTTTTTATAGCTTGACTTCTTTATGTCCAGTTGCTGTCCTTTGGGGCTAGGACAGATAAAAAGGCAAGTTAAACTAAAGTGAATTTTGGTGAATTTTGACACTTGTGTCTTTCCTCCCCCACAGTCAAAGAGTGGCCACTATTCTGGAGTTCTCTGCCCAGCTGTGGTATCAGAGACAGACATGGAGTATGGCCTACTCCGAGTCAGGACTATCCAATAGCACTTTTGTGGCACTGGGATGTCTATCTGTGGTGTCTAAGAAAGCAACCACTAGTCATCCATGTGACTATGAAACACTTGAAATGTACCAACTGAGACTCTGAGATTGGGGACTGAATATTCAACTTAATTTAAACTGGCCACATGTAATTAGTGACTATTGTAATCAGACATAGCTTTATTAGAGTTCTCTCAAACCAGAGAGTCCCCTAATGGCCTCAGAAGTTCCATTTCAAAGTGAACCTTACCAACAGCTACCTCACACTGAGGGAGCCAGGTCTATACCAGAGTTCAGCACTCTGTACTCTGGAGCCTAACGCACCCCGCCACACCCATCACTACCTGCTGTCATTGGTCACACTAGTACACAATGGCACAGGACCTGAAACAGAGGCCACATAGCCTGGAAATACTAAATTATTTACTATCTGGCTCTTTGCAGTCTACTGATGCGTGCCCTAAAGCACTTTCACGGTAGTTAGGAATAGAGGTTCCTAATGAGAATTATGACCCCTCCCTCTTCTCAGGAACTTAATATCTTCTCTCAAAACCTGGCACTCAATAGCAGGGTGACTATCAGGGGGACTGTCCTAGAACTCACTCAAATCTAATGCCTGCTCCCAAAAAAGTTCCAGAACCCCGTTTCCCAGCCACTTGCAATGCAGTAGGAGCAAGACAAATTACCAAGGACCCTAATGCCACAATTGCCCTGGGCCATGTGTAGTCAGGAAGAGATGGGATTAATTACCACTTGTAAAACACAGCAAGTCTCAGGAACACACTGTCTGCTATGAGGCAGAGCAGGCTGTGTGTATATATGCATATAGGGGTAGACCTGCACCCTCTTTTTTTTAAGACAGATTCTCACTGCAACCCAGGCTGATCTGGAACTCACTCAACAACCTATGCTAGCCTTGGATTCACTGCTATTTTCTTACCTCAGCCTCTTAAGTGTTGGGATTACAGGCATGAGCCACAGTACCAGGTTATGAGGTATGCAGAAAAGACCCTGCTCTTTCAGTATTAACAAGCAGCTGGTATACTCCAGGCTGTGCAACTTTACAGTAATCCTAGAAGTATTAGAAATTTGGGCTCAGAAAAGCCCTTCAACTACTTGCAATTTGCTTTGGTTAACTACGCTAAGGAGGTAGCAACTGAACCTTAAAGGCTCCATCTTCAAAGTCAACACTCCCTCCCTTTCCTAGTGGCTACATTCTCAATGGTGTGGGCTTCAAACCCTATTCTCCTCCAGGCACAACTTTTCCTAAGTGGAAGGGTGGAACGGTACAGGCAACTTCTTGACAAAGGCTGTCCAAGGATTCTTGCAGTCTATGCCATGGTACCTGACTCATGAGAGACACCTTGGCAGAAAGAGGAGTCAGAGAATCTTGGGACTGTTAACCTTAGTATCTTTCCCCTGGATAAAATGGAAGGTTTTAAAGCCAAGAACCTAATTTATTTGCCAGATCAACTTTCTGTTCTGCCCTTCTCATAGCCATGTCACTCAACCAGCCTCCACCCACAGCAGTGCCTTCCCTACCAGCAGGAGAACATGTGACTGCCAAGGAGAGTACTAGTGAGCAAAGGGAGGTCAGCTTTTTTGACTCGACTCTTCAAGGCATGCAGGAAGCACTGGTGTAACAGCTCATCCATTTGTTCTGTAAGGAAAAGAAAACCACACCCTCCTTGAGGCTCCCACCTTGTCTGAGCACTGGACACTCTCCATCCCTCCCTGCATCCCTCATCAGCTTGGCTCAAATGGATCCCATCCCTTGGCACCAACGCTCCCAGGCTACAGACTTTTTAGAGAGAGAGAGAGAGACAGAGAGAGAGACAGACAGAGAGAGAGAGAGAGAGAGAGAGAGAGAGAGAGTGTGTGTGTGTGTGTGAGATACTACAGCATGTGTGGAAGTCTGAGGACTGGTTTCAGGAGTCACTTCTCTCCTTTCATCATGGGTTGTTCCAGGGATTGAACTCAGTGGCCAGGTTTGCACAGTAAGTACTTTCACCTGTTACCTGTTGCACCATCTCACTGGTCCCCTATTGCCTGTTGCACCATCTGACTGGCCCTTGTCTGCTGAGACATCTCACTGGCCCTTTCCAGACGCCTGAACACTGACCCTGTAAGGGTTAGCCCTACAGCAAAGACCAAATCCACAGTGCCACCAAGCCAAGAACATTCATTCAGAGAAGTCAGAACCAGAAGCCCTAGGAGCTCACACCTGGAAACTATGTGACAGGCAGACAGGCACCCAGAGGCATGATTTTTGTAAGAAGGCATACAGAACTATTGCATGACCCCAAATAAGGGTTCTGTGTTCCTCTCCCAGAGCACCAATGCATTCTAATCTAAAGGACAGGTGTGAGCTTTCCACTCCCAAAGCCACACCTTGAAGGGGCTTGCCATCCACACAGTCCTGGCTCTGGGCCCCGGAGCTGGTGTCTTCAGATGCTTCTGGGTGATGAACCTTCCTGTTCTCCTCCTCTCCCTCCAGGGTAAGGCAGCTCAGGTTTCCTTGCAGACTAAGGTCCACCTTCTCTTCATTGCTATCTGTGGGATTCACTGCCAATGGGGCAATGGCAGGTGGAGAGGACTTGTCTCCAGATTTCCTGGAAAAATCTAATGTCAGAAACACCAAGCAGTAGCCACAATACTCACCCACCCTGGTCGGGGGAGAGTCTGTCAGGCATTTAAAGACAGCACCAGAAGGCAGGGGTTTCCAGAATGTCCAAGTGATGTACACTCATCTCAACTCTATTCAATTATTCTGGGCCCAGAAAAGTTGCCTCAGCTTTGTCATCTGTAAAATGGAGACTGATATTCATTTCATCCCTATCTCAAAGAAATGATCACCTATAGTATTTATTATTATAGGCAGCCTGAGACAGAGATTAAAGGAAAAGCATAAAAGATAAAATACAAAGAATGAATATACACCAATATGCTATAACACCTGGCTACAGAACCAGACTTGGTGGCAAATGCCTACAATTCTAGCCCTTAGGAAGCTCAGACCAGGGTATTTCAAGTTCTTAGGTCAGCCTGAACTACATAATGGTACCCCATCTCAACCTTCCCCTACCCCTAGCTCATCCCCCCACAGAAAACCTAGTCCTGCTGCTTTTGAGAAAAACACTATTTACTGTTGGAGGAAAGTGACATTAACCAGACAAAGAGCAGGTATGTGGATCTGAAGTGGATTGTTATAGCCAGGGCATGTGTTCCAGATGTGATACTGGAATAACATACAGTCAGTTATCACCCTGCTGTCTAGAAATTGATCTGGAGTCAGAAGCACTTGTCTCAGGACCCAATGATGTCTAAAATGGACAAAGTCAGACTAACTAGTACTATATGTACATCACCACAGTGAAGGGCAGGGCAAACAATTGTCCAGAGCAATTCTTTGGGACAATTCCAGGCCTAGAAAATAACCAAAGTGTCTGTAATTTCTTGTCTGGATAAGAAAGATGTATTTTCACACAGTTGGCAAGCGGATGGAAGTCTGAGGTCCACAAGCTGCATGAGGATGTGCCTAGACCAATACTTGCACCTCTGAATCTCAGGCTCTTGTTCTCTCCCATCCACCCATCCCACCTCACCCCCATTGCCTGTAAACAGAAGAAACAATGCACCTACCACAAGTGGTCCTGATAAGTGTGGAGCACAGAGAAGCCCTTCCCCTTCAGGCCTGATGCCAGCATCTGAGCTGTGGACATGGCAGCCACTCCGATTGCTACAGGAGCTCTAGGAAGGAAGCAAGAGAAGAGGTCAGGCAGTCTCCTCACTGAACTGTTCACACAATGACTCCTGGCTCCTTATCAAAAGCAGCAGCAGGAGCTGGGGAAACAGTTCAACAGTGAAGTACTTGCGTAGCATGTATAGGGCCCTGGAATCAAAAAGCAGCAACATGATGGCTCAACAGCTGTAAACACACTAACAGCCATCTGATTGTGGATTTGAGATAGGCAAACTCTATATGTAAACTATGTTTCCATAAAGTTATTAAAACATAGTTAACGATGCAATTGATCAGACTGATCAGACTTCACTTTCATCAGTGAAGATGATGAAAGACAAAGGCAAGAGAACACCACATATAGAAGAGGCTAGAAGAAGGGACAGCTAAGTGCAATGTGGTATCCTAGACTGGATCCTTGAATGGAAAAGAGGTACTCAAAAAAAAGTCCTGCAGAAATACAAATAAAGCTCGAGTGTGTTCACAGCATTGTCCCAGGATTGGATAACACTCCTCAGCTGTGAGAACTAGAGTGGTTACAAGAGACATGGCCGCTGAGAATGCTGGAAATCGTGGTGTGTATCTGGACTCTACACCACCTCTTATATTCTTCTATAAATCTAAAGTTACTGCAAACATCTTCTGCCTAGATTCACAGGCTTCCCACAGGCTCAGGAACATACACCAAAGGGCCCACTATCCGCTTCTTCCGGAGGAACCTATTTTTTCTTTCAGACCTTGGACCATGAGTTTTGGAAGCTGTCATTTTCTTCCACATCCCTTGTACCTCTGTTCCTCTGAGCCACCCCCCCTCCCCACCCCAAGACACACATACACAAAAGGCACAGCTGTCTGAAATAGTACCTGTTCCCCACCAAGGCAATGGCACAGAGGTCGCCTTGCTGTACCTCAGGCAGACCAGTAGGGGGCACCACTACCCCTGGCAGCATCAAATCTGTAGCAAATAAAAACATAGCAGCTTACTTAATGGTCCCACTTTATTTTCATCCTTTATTTTATCATATACCCATCCACTTGACAAAGGACTAACAAACTGAAGCACTAGGTGCTATTTGCTAAAGTTCCCTATTGATTTAAAGTACAGCATGTGGCAATCACAAACCGCTTTCATTTTACTTATAAAAGGCTTAAGACAGAATCAGATGTCCAGGGAACTCATGGATCAGCTAAGTGGAAGAAATAACACACACACACAAAGGTGGTGGAGACAGTTTCCAACATATGAACACAAGAAAGAGTAGCCCTATTAAGGTGGCTGATAATTACTGAAGACATTTCAAGCCATAGCTGTAACATAGAAAAATTGTCTTACCTGCTCCCCCGACCAGCTTATCAAGTACCAGAGGCCATGTTGTAAAGGCTGGCAGAAGATCAGGATATGACCACAGTGTGTACACTGTACCAAAAGAGATCCAGGAAACACTTAACAAACACCGCCCGCTGCAGATCCAGAAAAGCCTGACACCACACTCACTTTAATCAGAATTGAGAAAGAGAAACAAAAACACCCCAGCTCAAGGTTATAGAGGTTAAAAGAAGTTTGCCAGGGAGACTGCTTTCAGGATGAAAGCTGAGACCTACTGACGCCTGGAAACTGGTTACTACAGAGACTTGGAGGCATCTGCTGCTGCTTCGGGATTGCCAGCAGAAAATGGCCACAGTGAACTAAAATTTGGGGCAGAAACCAAAGAGGCTTCGATGCATGACTTCAGAAACAATTGAGACCCCAAAACTGAACAAGTCTGTAAGAAATTTTGAAATTTTCCTATATTTATATTTTGAGTTCCTATTTTCATAATGATTAGCATAAAACTCCTGTAGGAAAAAAGTCTCCATTTGTCTTCAGGTACAGCAACAACCTGGAGAAAGAGATAGGAGCGGCCTAAGGAGACTGCGTTGCAGCCTGGCATTGGTGGTGCACGCCTTTAATCCCAGCACTCGGGAGGCAGAGGCAGGAGGATCTCTGTGAGTTCGAGGCCAGCCTGGTCTACAGAGTGGGTTCTAGGACAACCTCCAAAGCTACAGAGAAACCCTCTCTCAGGAAAAAGAAAAAGAGAGAGAGAGAGAGAGAGAGAGAGAGAGAGAGAGAGAGAGAGAGAGAGAGAGAGAAAGAGAGACTGCATTGCTCTGCTGCAGCCAGACAACCTTGGAGGAAAAGCCCCAACTGACAAAGTGTCAGCTGCTATGGAAAAGAGATCTGTGACAAAGATTTAAAAAAAAAAAAGAAAAGAAAAAAAAAAAGACTCAGAGCCTACGAAAACCCACTGTGAAGCAGCCCATGTGAGGTATATAACTAATGCAGCTGTAGTGGCTTCCTTAATCTAGCTTAATTCCCCAGCCTAGGTTTTCACTTGTGTTAAGAAAAGCCGTTTACAAGCAATTTACAGGGCATTTTCTTCACATGCCCTGAAATTTCATCTTTTGCAACACCGCAGAGCTCTCACACTCCTTTATCTCAGAACTTTGCAATTGTCATTCTTTGTGAGGTTTTGTTTGTTTGCTTTTTATTCCTTTTATGGCAATTTCTGGAAATAGCGTTCGGAAATTCCGTGTTTGTCTGAAAAAGCAGGTTGATGGCGGAAAACAAGTATCAAAACCAAATCAACAAAGTTTAGCACATGTTCCTCAAGGTCTGTAGTCTAGGCATTCCTATCTTGTTGCCATACCTGTTGGATACAAATTTTTCTCCAGTTCAAACAGGATGGGGTTCCCTCCACTCATGTACACAGTCACTGCGTCCCCTTTGTGAGCATACAACTTCACCACGTTTAGCTCTTCCTTCCCAGGTATCAACTCAGAGGCCTGATCTGTTCCAAGGGTGGGGAAAGCAGCGGTCACATCGGCCCGAAGTTTTCTCCTGCAGAAAGCACACTGGCACCATGAATACTATCTTCCTAATGGGCATTAATAAATACTGAAATTCAGAACGACCATAAAAAGCGTAAGTGCTGAAGAAAGACTGCCTGGTTTAAGGTGCCCTGTTCTCTGCCTTCCAAAATCCCTGTCTTTCTTATTATCTCGTCTACTTTCACAACTTTCTAGGCTTATCATTCCACACCGATGCTCAGTGACTAAAGTTAGTCTCTGACCCCACATGCCTTCCCCACTCCTTTCTCACACTAGCTGACAAATTTGTCAATTTAGGATTAAAAGGCCACGGGGGCACCAAGAGAGCTGGCTCCAAAATTCCTGAGGAAGAAATCTGTGTCTGCGACACAGACTGGAAAGATAACACCTCTCCCTATCATAGCGGCGCTCTCCCGCCAGGAGGAATCAGTAAGCACACCCCCACCCCCGCTTCCCGCAATGCTTTTAGTTTTCGTTACCCCACCTGGGTTTTCCCACCGGCTCTAAACTCCGTGGAGGACAGGGCGCCTGTATTCCCTCATTTTACATCTTCCACAACACCTAGTCTGAGCCCAGTGCACACCGACTAAACTTTATTTCTTGGTCCAAAAGACCATCTGGGAGATAAATAATAACCCCGCACCTCATGCTCAAAATGTTTTTGACGTCCCTGCTTGGCTCCCTGGGGTCTCCTCTCCATGTGCACCCCTAGAGGTGTAGGGGCCTCTCTCAGTGAAGCAAAAGCATTTTCTCCCTCACCTGTCCGACCCCTTGATGGCCGTGTTGGACTTGACCCGAAAGGCCTTAGCGAACATGTCTGCTAGGGTAGCCCAGGAAAGACAAGAAGAACACAGACTCCAGGAACAGTCAGCAAAACGAGGGTGTGGCAGCTCCCCAGCTCTCAACCCTGGAGGCAGCCATGCTGAGGACCCGACGCCAAAAAGCAGCCGGCTAGGAACCTGAGCGAAGAGCTTTGCAGCCCTAGAAGCGACACTGGCCTGTCCTGGTCCCGGAACTGACGCAGTTCAGGGCGGGACGGGGCGGACCCCGGAACTTCCGCTCCGGTCTTACAGGGCCCTTTGCTGGTCAGTGGCAAGGCCGGTCAGCTTGCTAATTGCCTTCTAGCTCTAACCTTCTCCCGATCCGCTTTAGGTACGGCGCTGACAAGAAACTGCCTGCTTGCAATCTATTCCACATGCTTAAAGTCCCCAAAGTTAATCGAATTCATGTTTTAGTAAACTTGCTCGTTTTATTGAATGCTTCTTTTGTATGCTTAAAAGGCTTTTATTTATTCATATCTTTACATGGTGTTGTAAACTAAAGGCTTCAGCTAGGATTTTCTCCTTCTTGATTTACACGTAGTGATAATAGCAACCGCAAGGAACCAGGTTTGCCCAAGGCAGACTAGTCGCACAATCAGATAACAAAAGATGGGGCTTCCCTGAAAGAAACTGTAATCAGAGGGCAAGGATTTAAAACCTGGGGTTGCTTAAGGTTAGGTTTCAAACCTGGGACAAAAGTCTGAGGTGCCTATTTAATATATAATCAGAGCGGACACTGACTACCAGGTTCTCCCTGCATCCCTCAGTCTCTACCTGTTACATGGTCCTCCTTGCTCGCTTACCCCGCCCCCACCCTAAACCCTTCCCTACACAATCAGCTATATTTTTTGGTTACCTGGCTTTTCCGTTTACTCTTTTGGGCCTCCTGGCTGCTGCACCTGGTTCCCTTCTCTCTCCTCCCCATTTTCGTCCTCCTCTTCCCACGTGACCCACCTCAGTCTGGTCATGACCCCTCTGGACTCTGTCAGATGTCCCTGCCTTTGGCTATGCTCTCCCACTACAATAAACTTTCTGCTCCGCCATGCTTAGGAGCAGTCATTTCCTTTCCTTTTGATTTCTTTTTGCATTCACTTAACTTCTATTAAACTAAGTTTTGCATATCAGATCTTCATCATCGTCCTCATCCTCCTCACCATCATCACCACCATCATCCCTGTTATTCTTTTGTTTAAAAAGAAGAAAAGAGAAATATTGAGATGGACATATTGACTATAAGTTTATTATAAGGCAGAATGGGTAGACTAAGAAGAGTAACAGGGTAATGGCTGACCGCCATGGCCGGTCGCCATAGAGAGACAGAGCGGGGAAACAGAGAGAGGGGGGGGAGAGGGGGAGAGAGGGAGAGAGGGAGAGAGAGAGAGAGTAAAGGTGCAGGGGCCTATCTTTTAAAGGGGTCCTCCGCACCTGCGTGCAGACTTCTTTCCCATGGAACCTTGGGCTGACCAGGGTATTGCCTGAGTGGATTCCACCAGGTAACAGGGGCATAATGCCTGAACCTTTCATTCCCACCTCTACTTATTATTAAAAAAAGGTGGGGTGTTTAGACATGGCAGGTTAAGGAATAAGGGCGTCGAATTCTTAAGACTGCTTCCTGCTGACATGGGGGGCGTTGACCATCTTTGGGGGACCCGAGAAGGTTGGGTTGCTGCCACGTCCTGGGGAAGCTGGTTGCTTCATTGTAGTCCAGGCTGTATGGAACTCCCTGGTGCCTCTTAGACCTGGCAAGATGTTGACAGAGCAGAAGACAAGGTTGAGATTAGAAAAAAAAATTTTTCTTAGGTCCTGTCACTTGAGGGGAAGATTGTAAGATGAGGAAGGGGTTCCCAAGGAGTCCCAAGATGAGTGAAGGGAATTTGGGACCGGGGAAAGATTGAATATTACCTGGAGTGAACCTGACCTGTTTGGATCTGATTCGGCTCACTGGAACTTACAAGAATCCTTAGAGTTTGTGGAAACATAAGTATTAGACATGTTAGAAGCATATTCATGTTAGAAGCAACTTGGCTGAAAGTATTACCATTTTAAAAACAGACAGATTTTTTTTTTGGACAATGAAAAGCATCTTAATCTTGACCTTGTAGTTATGATCATATAGTGATATTGGTGAACTTTATTATGAACAGTAGCATGAGAAATAGAGAAGTCAGGAACATATTTTATTCTCTTAATGTCTCGACTTATTTTATCATCACTTAAGCCTTTATATCCTTAGGCCTTTGTAACTACATTCTCAGACCTTTATACATCTTAGACTTTCCTATCTTCACATAGTTAAACCCCAAAATACCTGTTACTGGAATCTGTTTTGCTTTAAGCCGGCAAGACTATCAGTCGTCAAAAGCATCAGAGTTCTTGAGAAGGATAAGATTTTACCTGAATCGATGATTAAAGAATAACAGAGACTTGCCAGCAGGCTGCATGGACAGCCATCCCCAAGGTGCTCCATCCATAGTAGTGGGCTGCAGGACACCTGCCTTCTTGCTGATAACTTGCGACCTGTGGATTAGAGACTTTGGGAAGACTCGCCTACTGTTGGCCCAAGCAACGCCGGGAAAGTCGATTCCGTTGTCCTCTTGTCCATGGTCTGGAATACTTTGTACCAGTTGAGGTGAAGGGCAGGGTTGCTCAGTGACCAGCGTTGTCACTGAGATGAAGTTTCTTCAGTGCCCAGTCTTCTCGGAGGAAATGGGGTGGGGCCAGCAGCTGGCCTATCTCTCTGTTACAAAAAGCTTTTTAACAAAATATTTTAAATGCCATATTCTCTAGATCTCTGAGCATTGCCTGAACCTTTCAATCCCAGTTGTTTAATAACAAAGTTATTAATAACAAAGAAGAATTTCACATTGACTGTCCAAAGAAGTGCCTGGTGATCTCTGTCATCTACTGGGGTCTAGTTGCTAGCCCCAACTTCTACACCTCCCACCCCCCAGGCTTTACTGGAAGCACCCCACCCCAAACCAAAGGCAAAGGAGCCCAGAGGAGGGCACTCTTCACAGAATCCTGGTCGTTGAACTGCTGTGTCTTCACACTTAAAAGATCTAACACTAAATGTGACCTGGTGAACTGAAGAGAGTTTTGGGGGAATATTAGAAATTTCAAACTGAGAAAACTATTGTACAATTGATCCAAAAACGTCAATCATCATCCTAAAAATTAATTAATGGTGAATAAGTAGGATCCACGATTCAGGGAATTAGGTACCACCACACCCAGCCCCCCTCTTAAGAGATTAAGAGCACAGATCAATATGTGCTGGTTAATTCTTTTGTCAACTCAATGGAAGCTGGAGTCATCTGGGGAGTAGGAGCCTCAGTTGAGAAAATGCCTCCATCAGACTGGCCTGTAGGCAAGTCTCATATGTTGGGAGCCAAAAATCTCAGGGCTTTGCGTGAGATCTTAGGCCGTTCTTGGCAGGCCATATAGTTGTATATTAACCTTTACATAGCAGATCCTCAGAACCTCAGCTCAAGAAAATAAACAACTTGGCCCAGTCCTCCACCTGCAGGCTCAGTCACCTAGGCAACCCTTCCTGGACCTCTTACTCATGAATTCTTTTCCCTGCCAAACATCCTCTTTGTGGCTTCCTAATATCCTACCTACACTAACACCTAGCTCACAAACAACCCGTTCTACCCCTCCCCATATCCTGCTCTGCCGACTACATAAGCTAGCCTGAGAAAAAAAAATAGTTTGCCACTTGATCAGAATCCTGTTTTGTGGTCGTTCTTTCTGCATCTCTTGTCCCCATTCCCTATCACTGACTCTTTTGCCCAGGTTGATGTCCTGCAGATCGGGACAAGTCTCTAGGGCATTTGCTAGATTGATGATTGATGTGTAAAGGCCCAGGCCATTGTGAGTGGTGCCACCCCTGGCCAGGTGATCCTAGGTTGTATTAGAGAGTAAACTGAGCAAGCCAGTATTCAGCTGCTCCCTCTGTGGTCTCTGCTTCAGTTCCTGCCCTAACTTCCCTTAGAGTTAGACTGTGAACTGGAACATATAAGCCCAATAAACCCTCTCCTCCCACAAGTTGTTTTTGGTCAGTGTTTTATCACAGCAACAGAAAGCAAACAATTCATCCTAGGTGACTACCATCCAACATTCTCTGCCTGCATCAGGATCTGCCTTCTGATTATGATGACTCTAATGTTGGATGACTGGCTGAAGACAAGCTAGCAGCCTACATCCCTTAGCAGCTCCAGTGTGCCCCAAAGGGTTTCCAGATTATCATTTACTCTTGGGTCAAGGTTGCAGAATTGCAGCAAGGTGAAGGGAAATGTATCCAAAGGAAAACTGCTGTGCATACCTACCTCCGTGTGTCTTTTACTGGGATTAAATTCAGAGCCCCTTTGGAGCTACCTCATCTGTTTATTTATTATATGCATACATTTTTAGATAAGTTCTCTCTAAATTGTCCAGATTGACCTTGAACTCATTCTCTGGCTCTGGCTTGCCTTGAACTTGTGATCCTCCTGCCTCAGCCTTCCAAGTAGCTAGGATTACAGCACTACACCTACTAAGAGTGAAATTTGCTGGGATGGGGGTAATTTTCACAAATTATACTTGACAGGAACATAACTGTAGCACAGATTCTTTACAAGAATAAGGTATATTTTGAGGCAAACATAGACTAGAAGAGAGATTCCCTTTTCTTTAGCCTCCCTATCTTTTCCCTTGCCAATGAATCTCAAGGAGGCGAGAGCAATTGACTTAATTAGATGTAACTTAACAGCTTAGTCTTTGTGCTTATTAAAGTGAGGTCAGGTTTGCCATGAAAGTCCTTCAAACTCCACACATGCACCATGGCACCCATGTATGTGCCACACATGTATCATCACAAATACCCACGCGGTAACAAACATAAAAGGAAGGATTGAACACAGTCTTTCTGCTTTCGGGGAGCTTACCCTCTGATTAGTGGCATGCATGTTCTTTTGTGTTCCCAAACTGTTTAGTCTAGCCTTCTTGTTGCTTCTACTGAAACTCAAATTCTCCTGGAAACATAGATCATTGTGGTTTACATTTCATGTGGGATCTATGGTTTGAGAATTTTTGGTAGATCCCGTGGTTTTTAGGGTGAAAAGATGTTTTCATGCCTTCAGAAAGGGTATTCATGAGGCTGGAGGCATAGAGAACACTTACCTAGTGTGGGGATGTGACAGCCCTAACCTGAGGGCACTGTGTTTTTGCCTGCCCATAAATGAACTGCTCTATCCCAGTCATTAGTGTTCTCAGACCTAAGTAATATTTTACTCAGGTCCCCTATGATGACTAAAGAAAGGTAATATGGAGCTAGGCATTCTATAAGGGCCTAGGACTAGGATAACGGGTATTGACAGCTGACCTTGTTTCTGTGAAACTCACCATTGCTACGGGAAAGGGATGAAATGGTCTTTCTGTTACTATATAGCAGGAAAGTAAGAAACAATAGAGGAAAGTAAAACAATGCTCCTGCCCAGCTGTGGGTTCCATGGATAGTTAGAATACACACCTTTCTGATGTCCACTTAAAACCTAATCTTAAACCCCACCTCCTAACGCCATGCTGTATCAGCTCTAAGGCTGCCATCCTTCCACTAGCAGTCAGAATAAATTAATTTAATCTAAATTTGAATTGAGTCTAAGTCTGGGATTTCTTCCAGTGGATTTGAACATCACAACACTAGCACGCACGAGAGCCTTCCTGTTCAATTTGAAAACAAACAAACAAAAAACCCAAAAGAATAATCATCGTGTTCTCACTGAAAGAGGTCACAGACTGTTTTGTTTTACTTGTCTAAACAGCTCTTTCTCTCTCACCTTCTGTGGTGGGTAGTTTTAACTGTCAACTCTACACAACCTAGAATCACTAGGGAAAGTCTCGATGTGAGACTGTCTACATTGTTGGCCTGTGGTCATGTCTGTGGGGGAGTTGTCTTAATTTAGTTAATTAGTGTGGTACTAACCAGCCGCCCTAGGTAGGAAGTCCTGAACTGTATCAGAGTGGAGAAGTCAAGCTAGGCACAAGCTAGCAGCATGAATGCACTCATTTCTTTCTGTCCCTTCCTGCGAAGTGACACACACCCCTGTTGCTGTGACTTCCCTGGAATTGTGAAATAAAATAGACACATTTCTTCCCTAAGTTGTTTTTGCCAGAGTATTTTAATCATACAGTTAACACCTTCACAGCAGTGCTACGGCCATTTACTGTTCCCACCCCCCTTCATTAAGTCAGGGAGGGTTATTAACTTGTCCAGACTCACACAGTTACCTTGTATTATTTAGTCTGTGGACGATGCTTTCTAAGTACTAGAATAAATGGTGGTGTTGCCATAAAAACCTATCCACAGGGGCAGGGGTGTGTTTAATTATCACATGTGTTTCATAAAAAGCAACCCCAGATAAATAAAATTTCTAAATGTAAAACCTACATGCCAGAGGCTGAAGAGATGGTTCATCAGTTAAGAGCACTGGCTGCTCTTCCAGAGATCCTGAGTTCAATTCCCAGCAACCACATGGTGGCTCACAACCACCTGCAATGAGATGTGGTGCCCTCTTCTGGCATGCAGGAATACATGCAAGCAGAACACTGTATACATAATAAATAAATACATCTTATAAAAAAGAAATCTACATGCCACAAAACTAAATATGTTCTTACCATATGACTCAGTATTCACACTTGGTTATTTACCCATGTGAATTTAAACTTGTATCCCTACAAGAATCTGATCACCACTGTTTATAGCAACTTTATGAAGAATTGACAAAACCTGAACTTGACCTTCAGAACAGGGTATCCTTTTGCACAGCAATCATCATCATCACCATCATTGCAATTGCTTGATTAATTGGCATAATTACATGGAGAAGTCCACAAATGACTACAATGCCCTTTGGTAAGTGAAGGAATATTGTTATGATGTCTTGTTTATAATCTAACAAATAAAGCTTGCCTGATGAGCAGAGGATGGAGCTTGCCACTAGCTAATCATAGAGGTCTGGAGGTCTGTACAGACAGACACGAAGTGAGATGACTGCCCAGAGAGAGGAATATAAGGCAGGAGGAAACAGGAGCTCTGTCTCTCTTCAGCCTGAGGATTTCATAGAGGTAAAAGCTCTAGTGGCTGGCTGCTCTGCTTCTCTGACCTTTCAGCTTTCACCACCTAATATCTGACTCTGGCCTTTTATTATTAAGACCAATTAGAATTTGTGCTACAGAATGTGCCAGTCAGCCTTACAGTGCTATGACAATACACTTGAAAGAAAGCAACTTACAGGAGGAAAAAAAAAGTGTTTGGCTCACAGTTTCAGAGATTTCAGTCTATGGGCCCTTGCTTTGAGGCCTGTGACAAAGCAGGGCATCATTGTGGAAACCCATACTGGAGCAAAAATTCTCATACCATGGCAGCCAGGAAGCGAAGAGAAGAGCTGGTTTTATGAGAAAGTCATGACCCTCAGGTTCTAATTAAACTGTGAATCTATACATAGATACTCATGAAATCAGATCCCTCAGAATCAAACCATTTCCTAAAGACACTAACTTCCGAACACTGCTGCTTTGGAGACCAAGACATCCACGCACAAGCTTTGGGGCAACATCTCAGGTCCAAACCGTAACATTAGACAAGCAGGGCTACATCCACTAATGGAATGTTAACCAGCACTGTAAGAAATTGAAAGACCCCCCAGAGGCTCAGGCTCCCAGGATCTCGGTCCAGGACCTCGACCACCCCAATCACTGGGCAGAGTCGAAAGCTTGATGCAAACAGCAAGAGGTTTTATTGTAGTTGTTTAACGAGCTAACCCCATGTTAGCTCGGCCTTTCATTCATCCACCAGGGCGGATGGCTAGAAAAGACTCAGTGAAGCTACAGCATAGAGATCTTATAGGGCAGCATAAGGGGAGTGTCTATGGGTACGCACAGGCTCAGGTTTGGTGTGCCTCCAGACTTGCCCTGTGTTGATTGGTCAACTGGTTGTTATGGCCCATAGGCCCTCCCAGGGCAATTGTTATGCTCTGCAAGTCGTTGCTGTGCACTTGTCTGTAAAGCACACCCAGAGCTGTAAAGCATAGCACTACCAGCTAACTTCTGATTAGTTCCTTGCCACGAGGCAGGCATCTGACCTCCTAGTGACTAAGGCAAGGTCAGGCAAGCATGTGCTAAGCTGTTATGGCTGCTGAAATGGGGAGCTGGTCCCTTCAAAATGAACTATTCAGTCATAGAAACACATGAAGGATTCTAGTTTGTATTATGAAGTAAGTGAAGGCAAGCTGGGACTGGAGAGATGACTCAGTGGTTAAGAGTGCTTGCTGTTGTTACAAGGGACCAGGTTTGGTTCCCAGCATCCACATGTTGGCTCATAACCATCCCATAATTCCTGTTCTAGAGGATCTAATGCCCTTTTCTGACCTCCAAAGGCACTGCTCACATGTGGTACAAATACAAATATGCAAGCAGAACATCCATACTCATAAAATTAGAAGATAGAGAAGCCAATCTGAATAGGCCTATACCTATAAAATCTAAGTAACAAGTGACATTTTGAAAGGGACATAACCATGGAAACAGTAAAAAAAGAGGAGTAGCTGCTAGACTTTGTAAGCAGGCAGACATCTGAGGGCAGGAAACTATTCTGTGTTATACTGTACGGTTGGTACATAAACACTGTAATATGCAAAGAAATGAACCAGTTCTTACTTCAGATCCTATTCAAATAAAGCAGACATTAGGACCAAATAAAAAATATAAACCATAAAGCCACTTTTTGTTTTTATTATATATATATATGTGTGTGTGTGTGTGTGTGTGTGTGTGTGTGTGTTTTGCCTACATGTGTATGTGTATGTGTGCACCACGTGCATGCCTGGTGCCTGCAGAGGACAGAAGAGGGCGTCACATTCCCTGGAACTGGAGTTACCAGTGGATGTAAGCCACCATGTTTGGAATTGAATTTGGGTCCTTGCAAGAGCAGTCAGTGCTCTTAACTGCTGAACCATCTCTCCAGACCCTCATAAAACTTCTTCAGAAAATGAGAAAATTAGCCAGACATGATGGTGCATGCCTTTATGCCTTTAATCCCAGAATTTGGGAGACAAAGGCAAGTGGATTCCTACAGCTTTAAGGCCCTGATCTAAATAACAAATAACAAATTCCACCAAGGCTACATAGTAGGATAAGAGGGGTGTGTGCAAATGCCTTGTGCCTCTCTCTCTCTCTCTCTCTCTCTCTCTCTCTCTCTCTCTCTCTCTCTCTCTCTCTGTGTGTGTGTGTGTGTGTAGAGAAAGAGAGAACATCTTTGTGATTCTGTATAGCCAAATCTTCATATATAGGACCAAATAACATAATACAAAGAAAAATAGTGGTCATTTGGGTTTCTTCCTAAAACAGGATAAAGATCTTGATAATTGCTAAGAGAATAAACTTTAAGTGTTTCCAGCACAAAAAATAAATAAATAAAAATAAAAAATATTTGAAATTGAATATGCACTAGTAGCTTAATCTAGCCATTTATACAGATAAAACAGTAGTACACAAGACATTTGTACCATTTCATAATGTCAATTAAAGAGAAAGAATGTTTAGGATTAAAGCAATGGAAAGATAAGTCACAGATTGAGAAATGTACTGCTCTAGATGATAGAAAAGCTATAGGATCCCCTAAAGATGTCATCGCCCCCCAGACAGCAAAAAGTAATTTAAGTACATGACACCCACATTCCAAAGAGGTGGGGTGGGTGTTTTTTGGTTGTTCAGTGGGTTATGGATATTTGTCTTTGTTTAGGGGAGTTGGTTACTGTTAAAATTTTTGCTTAAACTAGAAATAAAGAAGAAAAGAGGAGTGCAAGATGAGACATATTAACTAGTTTATTATAGGCCCAGCAGAGTAGAGAGACTTAGAGAGAAGAGGAACATGGTTAATGGCTGACCGCCAAGGCCAGTTGCCATAGAGAAGCAGAGAGAGCATAAAGAGACAGAGAGAAGAGCAGAAGCAGAGAGAGGAGTAGAGAGAGAGTAAAGAGAGAGAAGTGTAGAGAGAGCAGAGAGCGCGTAAATGAGCAGGGATCTATCTTTTAAAGGGGTCCTCTGCACCTGCATGCAGACTTAGTTCCCATGGAACCCTGGGCTGACCAGGGTACTGCCTGTTTCACCAGGTAACAGGGACAGGCCAGCATAATGCCTGAACCTTTCAATCCCATTTACTTATTATTTTTAAAAGGTGGGGTGTTGGACATGGCAGAATAAGGAATAAGGGCATCAAATTCTCAAGACTGCTTCCTGCTGACATGGAGGGCATTGACCATCTTTGGGGGACCTGAAAAGGTTGGGGTGCTGCCATGTCCTGGGGTAGCTGGTTGTTTCATCACAGTCCAGGCTGTATGGAACTCCCTGGCACCTCTTAGACCTGGAAAGATGTTGGCAGAGCAGAGGACAAGGTTAAGTTTTTTTCTTAGGTCCTGTCACTTGAGGGGAAGATTGTAAGATGAGAGAAGGGTTCCCAAAGGGGTCCCAACATGAGGGAAGGGAGTCCTGGGACCAAGGAAAGACTGAATAATATTTATTTGGAGTGAATCTGACCTGTTTGTTTGGATCCAATTCAGCTCCCTGGAACTTACAAGAATTCTTAGAGTCTGTGGAAACCTAAGTATTAGATACATTAACAGCATATTCATGTTAGAAGCAACTTGGCTGAAAGCATTACCATTTTAAAACTGACAGATATTTTTTAGGACAATGAAAAGCATCTTAGTCTTGACCTTGTCGTTATGATCCTATAGTGGTATTGTAGAACTTTACTATGAACAGTAGCATGAGAAATAGAGAAATCAGGAACATATTTCATTCTTTTTAATGTCTCAACTCACTTTATCATCACTTAAGCCTTTTTATCCTCAGACCTTCATAACTTTAATTCATACATCTTACATTACCATCTTAGACCTGCCATTTTCAGACCTTTATACCTTCCATTCTCAGATCTTCATAACTTGCATTTATCCACCATGTTAGACCTTTTCATCCTCAAGACCTTCATAACTACATTCCCAGACCTTCATACATTTTACCCTTTCCTATCTTCACATAGATAAACCCTAAAATATCTGTTCCTGAAATCTGTTTTGCTTTAAGCTGGCAAGACTAACAGTCGTCAAAAGCATCAGAGTTCTTGAGAAGGATAAGATTTTACCTGAATCAATGATTAAAGAATAACAGAGACTTGCCAGCAGGCTGCATGGACAACCACCCCCAAAGTCCTCCATCCATAGTAGCAGGCTGCAGGACACCTGCTTTCTTGCTGATAGCATGAGACCTGTGGATTATGGACTACAGGAAGGCCCCCTACCATTGGCCCAAGCAACGTAGGGAAAGTCAATTCCACTGTCCTCTTGTCCATGGTCTGGAGTACTTTGTAGCAGTTGAGGTGAAGGGCAGGGTTGCTCAGTGATTAGCGTTGTCACTGACTCGAGATGAAGTTTCTTCAGTGCCCATCAGTCTTCTTGGAGGAAATAGGGTGGGGCCATCAGCTAGCCTATCTCTCTGTTAAAGAAAGCTTTTTAACAAAACATTTTAAATGCCATATTCTCTAGATCTCTGAGCATTTGAGGGCTGTCTGTCTGTCTAGTATTTCAGCAGTCAAAAGCTTGCCTTTAGTTAGAGAAAAATCCCCCTTTTTAAATAAAAAAGCTGTACCTTTGTAAATGGCTTACAGGATGGACTGAGTTGTATAAATATTCTGTTAATTTGAAATAGACCTTTGTGATTTTAAACTTTCATCATCATTTAAAGATACATGAGTTAAAGTTACCTAGACTTAGCTTATATTTTAAGTATAGCTAAATTAGACCTGTTAGACCCCGGAAAATTCAGGCCTCCGGGGTCTCAGCCCAGGACTGTGGTCACCCCAATCATCAGGTGGATTTGAAAGCTTGCTGCAAACTGCATGAGGCTTTATTGTTGTTTAACGAGCTAACCCCACGTTAGCTCGGGTCTTTCACCCACCCGCCATGGCAGATGGCTAGCAAAGACAGCTCGAAGGGGCTGCATAGAGATCTTGTAGGGCAGTATAAGGGGAGTGTCTAGGGGTATGCACAGGCTCAGGATTGGTGTGCCTCCAGGCTTGAAGGGCTTGCCCTGTGTTGACTGGCCAATTGGTTGTTATGGCCCATAGGCCCTTCCAGGGTGGTTGCTATGCTCTGCACGACATTGCTATGCACTTGTCCGTGAAGCACACCCAGAGCCGTAAAGCATAGCACCACCAGCTAACTTCTGATTGGTTCCTTGCCACAAGGTAGGCATCTGACCTCTTAGTGACCAAGGCAAGGTCATGGCGAGCACGTGTTACTGTCATGGCTGCCAAAAGGGGCAGGCATCTGACCTTAGTGACTAAAACAAGGTCAGACAAATACATGTTTGGCTGTTATGGCTGCCGAAATGGGGAGCTGGTCCCTTCAGACCTTTATGGCTTTAAATGTTTTTCATCATTTAAAGATACATAGCAATTTAGGAATATGAGACTTAGCACAGATTAAGTTGTATATAGTAATGAAGGAACCAGCTTCCCTTTTGGCAGCCATAACAGCCGAACACGTGCTTGCCATAAACCTGCCTTGGTCACTTAGAGGTCAGATGCCTGTCTCATGACAAGGAACCAATTGGAAGTTAGCTGGTGGCGCTATGCTTTACGACCCTGGGTGTGCTTTACGGACAAGCGCACAGCAATGATGCACAAAGCATAGCAACCACCCTGGGAGGGCCTATGGGCCATAACAACCAGTTGACCAATCAACACAGGGCAAACCCTCCAAGCCTGGAGGCACACCAATCGTGAGCCTGTGCGTACCCCTAGACACTCCCCTTACTCTGCCCTATAAGATCTTTCGGGAGCCCCTAGGAGCCGTCTTTTCTGGCCATCCGCCATGGTGGGTGGGTGAAAGACCCAAGCTAACATGGGGTTAGCTCATTAAATTACAATAAAGCCTCGTGCAGTTTGCAGCAAGCTCTCGAATCCGCCTGGTGATTGGGGTGACCGAGAACGTGGCCTGGGACCCCGGATACTTGAGTTTTCGGGGGTCTAACAGTAAGATAGGTATAAAATTAAATTACAGGTACAGAGACAAGCAGGACTGGATAAGAGTAAAAGGAGGAACCAGAATGCAATCTCTGATCCATACATGGTAGCAAACAGACAGGAGATTTAAAGGGACAGAGTAGACTTAAACAGAGGATCCTGGAAAGACACAGTATTCTGTAAACAAGCCATGAGCAACAGAGCTAGTGAAAGAAGAAATCACAGACAAAAAAATAAAAAGCAAAAAGAAAATGACAGAAAGCAAAAGTCCGGCAGCTAGGTTTGCTAGCACAGGCCACTGGAGTGGGAGTGCCTACAGGTAGGTCACATGGCCAAGATGGTGGCCCCCAGGTTAGCCCATATGGCCAAGATGGCAGCCGCCAGGTTAGACCACATGGCCAAGATAGTGGTGACCATAAGCTGCTTTTGTCTGTTTACCTGCCTGTTGGCTGCAACCAGAAAGGTTCCTCTATGCATCTCCCTGGGTGAGGCAAATGGAAAAACTGGCAAAAAGCTCCTCTCCAGATGCCCATAGGCCCTGGAGTTGCCAGGGGCCTGGCCCCAAAGGGTACACAGCTGTCCAGAGACTGATAAGGACCCAGGGTCCGAACTGAAAAAGCAAAAAAGCACCGCTCCTGAAGCGGAATTCCAAACCTGACCCATGAGAAATTCAAGGGATACCTTACTGGATTGTAGCGAACAGGCAGATGAGTGGGTTCCAAGTTCCAAAGATGGTTAGTTGGAAAAGCAGCAAGTTGAAGTGTACAGAATTCCGGTATCTCAGGCCGCTGCAGGCAGGAGGAAGTGTCAGGAAAAACCAGGATGGAAGTGGGTTATGAGTTTAGATTTTAGGATCCCCAAAATTTCCCATGCCCCTGGCAGGAGAGGTTACAGAGAAAGCCTATCCCGCCAGCAAGCTTCGAGAGAGCTTACGGAGAGAGCCTAAACTGAGTTGGGTGCCAAATGTTATTCTTTTGTTTAAATTAGAAATTAAAGAAGAGGAAGAAGAGCACAAGATGAGACATAAGACTATCAGACATGTTAAGAGACATAGTAACCAGTTTATTATAAGCCTGATAGAGTAGGGAGACTAAGAGAGAAGAGGAACAGGGGTAATGGCTGACCGCCATGGCCTGTCGCCATAGAGAGGCAGAGAAAGTGCGTAGGTGGGAGAAGAGAAGAGCAGAGCCAGGAGAAGAGTAGAGAGAGAGAGTAAAGAGAGAGAGTGCAAATGGGCAGGGATCTGTCTTTTAACAGGGTCCTCTGCACCTGCATACAGACTTAGTTCCCATGGAACCCTGGGCTGACCAGGGTACTGCCTGTCCACCAGGTAACAGGGGCAGGCCACCATAATGCCTGAGCCTCTCAGTTACAAGTTGTTATTGGTAATGGTCAGGAAAAAAAGTTGAACAAAGGAGATTAGATTCAGGGATCTTGTTTGGAAAAGAAAAAAGGGGATATAGATATGATAGGGTATAAGGTAGATTATTGAATCTACTCTAAAAAGAAAAATGGGTGATAGAGAAATAAGATAAAAAGACAGATTATTGAATCTACTTTTAAACCAAAAGAGCAATTACTAGTTTTAAATATTTTACATTGATATGGATTTTTTTATATTGATACAAATTTAAGATCATTTTTTGTTAGAACATACTGTACATATGTTGCAGGACGAGTCCAAGCAGGTAGCCTCTTGGGGAAGGGGCAAAGAAGGTGTGGAATCAACGGTGCAGACTTCAAGTGCCAGATGAGAAGCAAAAAATCAAACTTTTATTGAGGATATGAGCAGGCCTTTTATTCTGCCTCCCAGGACCCAGGAGTGGTGCCAATCTGGAACGCTGTATTGTCTGGTGGTCTGCAAGCCTCCAGGCAGACTTCAGGTTGACTCAAGAGGAAGCTGCAAATGTGCATGCTTGGCGGGCCTCCAGGGGGTGTCCCCTAAGGCAGTTTCAAGTGTTCGGGCCAGTTGGCTGACTTCCTCCTACATACCCACCCTTTTGTTTTTAATTAGTATTAGGAGCTCAGCAGGAGCTGGGGAGCCAGCCTTGTTGACCCCACCTCAGAGGCACCCAGCAATTGGACTGTGACTGTTTTAGGTTGACTTGCTGAGCAAGTCCTTACCAGTCATTGACTACCAGCCTTCAAAAGGTGATCTGCCTGGAGAGCAGTCCCAGGTGGAAGGGGGGGCTTCTTAAGTGGAGGCCCTTTGAATCTCTGTGAGCCATGCTTTCATGACCTCCTGAAGTAGACCGTTAGAGGTGTGTCTAAGAGCCATTAAAACCTGAGGAGTAGCCTTGTTGGTCGCCCATTACCATCAGATATGCTGTAGAAGACATTTGAGAAGGATTAATATTAATAGTATTGTGCCACCCGATACTGCATATGTGACGATCCAGGAGTGATCGAGGAGTCTCTTAAAGTTAAACTGGTCTCAAAAGTCATAGGAGGTACCTTAGTCATACTGAGATGGGAAATGTGTTCTTATAGGAGAACAGAATAGTTGTGAAACTTTCCTGACCAGGTGCCCTTTTATATAGTGGGCAAGTTGTGTCCTGGACTGGGACCTGAAGTGAGGGTAGCATGCTAGCAAGGCCGTCATGGATAATTTCTACTTCTTTCGTGAGCAAACCCACGTGTTGTTGCAAAACATGCATAGCCTAGTATATAAGGAAGGCATACATCACACATCTGGGGAGGACTGTGGAAGCTCAGGTTCCTTGACTCATTGGTGTCACTTGGTGGCTGGCCATGCATCTCAGGTAGGGGCCCATATCGTGTTGTTGAGCTCTGTGGGAAAATACAAGCATATCCACTTCCTTGAGTAAGCATCTGGGCAGGTGGTTGCCATTGGAAGGTGATAGGGATAGATCCCCTCCATCTACTAGAGGCATCAGCGTGCTGCAGAGTAGGCATGCCCAGTGTTTATAAGCAGGTCTGAGGCCCAATTCATCAATGGAAAAAAAAATTCAGGTGGAATAAGGCCTGGGTTAGAGCCAGATAAGGGTTTTGCTTGGTCTCAGGTGAAGCAGACTTGGCCAGGATATCCTTGAGTATTCTACAGTTCTCTTCACAATGGCCTGGCCTTGAGGGTTGTAGGGGGATGCCAAAGGTATGGCTTATTCTCCAGGAACTGAGGAATGTGCTGAGCTGTTGGGAAGCATAAGCAGGGTCATTATCACTCTTTATGGCTGTGGCACCCCCGTGAGCAGCATAGCAGATTTGAGGGCCTTAATAACATGGGAGGTCTTTCCCTGAGAGGGTCACAGCATATATGAAGGAGGAGCAGGTATCCATGGCATGAACATAGCAGAGACTACCAAACAGATGGCAAACATCCATCTGCCAGATTCATGCCCCCCTTAAAGAGGGGACCCTGGGGCACCAGAGGAGTACAGGCAGCACAGGATTACTGTTTACAGTGAGAAATGGCATCCATGCAAGGTGGAAGGCCATTTCAAATTTTGAGGTAATTTTTTGTAGATCTGAGAACACTTGGTGTATCTACATTAATGGGCCTGATTATCAAAAGACTCCCAAAAACCTGCGGTAGTCAAAAATATGATTGCCAGGAGAGGCCTATGAGGCTTGTATCTAAGGATGTGACATTTAGGAGGGAGACAACACTATGAAGGCAGTCTTTGGCCTCTTGTGTGAGCTTGATCCTTGCTGAGCAGCAGGTAGGGCCCTCAAGTAGAGAAAACAAGGAACACATCTCTTACTCTGTAATGAACAAAAAACGACTTAGGCCAATTAATAGAGCCAAGAGAGTTGTTGGAGCTCTGCTGAGGTATATTGGTCCTTGGATGTCAGGCTGAAAGACAAGGGGAGAAATTGTCAGGCTATGGAGAATTCTAGAAAAGCATAGGGAGGAAAAGACTGGAGCTTTTCAGGGGCCACCTGGAGGTTGAGGGAGGCCAAATCTTCTAGGAGGGTCAAGGACACACTCTTTAGAAATTGAGCATCAGGGTGTGCCAGGAGGATTTCATCCATGTAACGGGCCAGAAGGACATCCCTGGGAACATTGTGAAATGCCTGGGAGACAGAGCTGGCGAATAGTAGGACTATTTTTCATTTTGGGGCAAGACTGTCCATTAGTATCTTTGGGCAGGTCACTGCATGTTAGGCTCCTAGACTGCAAACGCAAAGCAGCATTTGTCTGCTGGTGCCTATGGCGTCTGAAAAAAGCTTTCTTCCCTGTCTAAAAAAAGGTGTGGTGAGAAGGGGGATGGCCCTGGGATGGGGGTAGGTGGGCTGTATAGCACCTATTTTTTTTTCATTTGTTCATCAACAGCATGTAGGTCCTGGAGTAACTGTTAATAGCTGGACCTCTTGTGGAGGACAAATACGGGGGTGTTCTGTCTGCTGGTAGAAGGTTCTAGGTGTCCCAGTCATTGACTAGTTCTTTTAAGGCCATTAATTTAGGTTCTTTATCTACCCAGACGTCATTATCAAAGAGCCAAGAAAGGGCAATAGGGTCAGGGACCCGCTTCCCTGAGGGCTTCTGGTGGGCAGTGGCCTTTAGAATTGGGGGTGTAACTCTGGGTGGTAGGTGTGGAATCATTAAAGGATGCCCTATCATTTGTGATCAAAACCACACCCATGTCTCTACAATATCCCTGCCCCAAAGGTTGCAAGGCACATTGGCCACTATGGGAGAGAAGGAACCCTGGTTACCATAGAGGTCCTTCAGGACGACAGCCTGCCCAATAATCTTGCTTGCCACCTACTCCACTTTGGAGGGGCCAGGCCGAAACTTCCAATGTGGGAACACATACATGTGTTCCAGGCCCTTTAGGGCTGTAGGTAGCACTGGCTCTAAGGAAAAAAATGTGAAAAGAAGCAGCACAACATTTTGGGAAAGGCATTTGAGACTAATAAGGTCAACCTAAAGGGCTTAGGAGACACAAGGCCACACAAAACCTAGCATTCATAATACTGGAAACACCAAGTCTGAGAGAGTGAGTGTCACAGGTTTTTAATGAACGGTTTATTTTAAACAAGCATTCCAGTTTTTTGTTTGTTTGTTTTGTTTTTTGTTTTTCGAGACAGGGTTTCTCTGTGTAGCTTTGGAGTCTATCCTGGCACTCGCTCTGGAGACCAGGCTGGCCTCAAACTCACAGAGATCCGCCTGCCTCTGCCTCCTGAGTGCTGGGATTAAAGGCGTGCGCCACCAATGCCCGGCCGCATTCCAGTTTTGCAATACATGTATCATCATATGCATCATGGGACATTCTGCTACCAAGAAATTCATAGCAACAAAATGATTTCAAACTGAACTCAACCATCTAACAGCTGTTTTATCACAAAAGTACAATTGAGTGGTCGCAGGGGCATTTTCTGCTCTGACCCTCTGAAAGTGCTGTGGTCATATACTGAATATCCATTTTTCACTTGTTCTTGTGGAACTGGAAATGAAATCCTGGGCCTCCTGCATGCTATGCAGATATTGTACTATTGAGCAACATTTCAAAATTCCTCTATTCCCCCCACCCCCAAGATCCTGGGATAGTTGCATTTAAAAAATGTATTACAGGCTCTTCGGTTTTCCTGAACTGGCTTCAAAAGACAGGCAAACATCTCATATGACTTGGCTAGTCCATGGTAGGTAAATCTTGTTTTAGTTTTTCAGAGAGAGATCATGGTGATTTTGAACCAAACTCTTCATTTATTTAAAAAAACATTCTAATTTGTTATTCAATAACTTCATATGTATATCCAATCTATCTTTAGGAAAACATTTTAGATTTATCTTATGTGCATGAGTGTATTGTTCATGTGCACCACTTGTGTGCCTGGTACTCTCGGATGTCAGAAGAGGACATTGGACCCAGAACTGGAGTTATGGATGATTGTGAACTGCCATGAGGGGGCTGGGAATCAAACCTGGTCCTCTGCAAGAGCAGCCAGTGCTCTTAACCGCTGAGCCATCTCTCCAGCCCCTATCCAAAGAATCTGATCATATCCAACCAAAATCCCTCCTCCCATTTCTTACTCCCTCAAAACTTTGCTTTCTCACCTTCTTTTACTTACTTTAATATAACATTTATCAAATACATATTTTACATATATTAAATATGTAAAATACAAGAAACACTTTATCCTTGAGCAGAAGCCGTGTTCTCTTTGTATTGTTTCAATTTCTGTGCAAGAGCAGCTCAATAGCGGGAGGTCACAGGGCAGTTCTTTAGTGAGGGTGGGTGATTGTTACAAAGCAGGGTCCTTTGAAGAAATACCGAAAGGTACTTAGGTCACTAAGGTCAGAAACTCATGAAGTCCAGCACCCATGAGGAGTTCTCTCTCCCTTGACCATGGAAATAACGGGCTAAAGACAAAGGCGACTTCTGTATCCACTCCCCAACAGGCTTAGGGGTAAGAAGCAGAGCAGGGCCGAGCAGGAACTCGTCAGCTTGTCTCGGAAGATGTGTCTTAAAGGCAGAGGGGGAGATGCCATGATTCACAGCGAGGTAATTAAACATGTGCAGGCAAGTTCCATTCAACTCTTTCCCGCAGTAAAGTAGTCCGAGGTGTTCAAGGGCAAGACCGGTTAGAATTTTGCAATCCTGGACCTGGGAGGAGCCTCTTGTTGCCATGGAACCCTGGCTTCAAACAAAAGATTCAAAGAGCCCAAATAAAAACCCCCACGAAAGCAAGACTGTGCTGGTTGTGGGAGTTGTGGAAGGGGAGGCAGTAAGAAACAGCTATTCAGAAACTTTAAAAGGTCATCATGGAAGACAACATTCTTATTTTTTATCACAGACAGGCTAAAACAACACTGATCATAAGAAAGTAAAGTGTCCCAAATGGACGGATTCCTGGCTGTAAAGAGGTTGTGAATCTTCAGAGACGAGACTGACAGGGACGTTAAATTTTAGGAACGCAGAAAGGGCCTTGGGTAGAAATTCGAAGATTTATGGAATTATGCGCTTCGAAATAACTTCCAGTGTACACCAGGTGGCGTGCGCGTCCGACTTGTGGAAGAATCTGGTTTTTCTGATGGATCCAACAGACTCACTGTGTTGCAGCTGCCTTAGAAAGTCTGATGGGTACCACGTTCAACACCACACACCACTACCTCTTGTGTGGCTTAACCATCTTCCTTTTCACTCCACTCTGTCGGCTTACCATGTTGAACTTAACAGAAAGGGTGTGGTACGCTTTCCTACATTAAAGACGAACAGAGTTTTCCAAGGGGCCTCCTGAGCAGGAAGACTGCGCCGCAGGTAATTCCAGGCTTAGTTTCGCTGCTAGATGAGTACGAAGAAACGCAGTTTCTTGGGCCTCAGTTTCCTCTTATGCCAAAAAAAAAAAAAACAAAAAAAAAACCAAAAAAACAAACAAACAAAAAAACCGATCTAAGAGCACTTACAGTGAGCAGAACGCCCCGTGCTCCGCCCTCTCCGCAGCGGTTGCGCAGGCGCGGCGCGGCGTGCGCGGTTGCTAGGCGACGCGACCGCTCCCGCGCCGTCTGCCTACCCGCGGCGCGAGCGGAGAGCCGCGCTGCCGCTTGTAGCGAGGCCGGGAGGTGCGGTGCTGGTGGCGACCGTCCCGGCCAACCGCCGTCGCTGTGCCCGCGGGACGAGCTCGCGATGGGAGGCGCAGCCCGCGGGAGTGAGAGGAAGGACGCGGTGCTGCCGGGGGCCGGGCTCCCGCCGCATCAGCGGAGGTAACGGCGCCTGGGTGGGAGCGGGAGGACTCCTTGCGGGTCCGAGCTGCCTGTCCATCAGCGCGGTGAGCGGGAAGGGCGGGGGGGGGGGGCGCGGCGGGAGGCGCAGCCTCCGGAGAGCCGGGGCTGCGAGCACGCCAAGGACCTGTGTGCAGCAGGACCTGTGAACCGCGCCCTGTTGCTCCGAGAGACCAGCGAAACCCCGGGAGCTTGCTCCCCACACGTCGCCTGGCTTTGTAGGGGCCCCTTTTTTCGCACCCAGCCCTGGGTGAGGACGCTTTCGGGTTGTTCGCATCTGGTGGTTGCTTGCAGATGCGGTGCTGGTCCCTGTGGGTTTCATCGTGCTGTGGCAGAGGGCAGTCCCATCCAGAAAAAGAAAAAAAAAAAAAGAAAAAAGAAAAAAAAAAAAACCAAATTGGCTTGTTACCGAGACATTGTCTGAACGTGAACATGTTCTTCTTAAGATGTTTCATTTTTTTTTAGTGTGGTTTTAAGCCCCCTTCTATTCCTGTTAAACTCCAGAAGTAATTTTATAAGACAGATCTTAAAAGTGACTGAAATATTAAAAGATATTTTTTAAAGACAATGAAAAATGTTACCTAGTCATGATTGTGTTCGTAGTATGTCATCTGAGATGTGTTCGTGCTATGTTATCTGAGATGTGTTCGTAATATGTCATCTGAGATGACAGCGTGAAACCGTGATGTGTGCGATCGGGAAATCCATAGTCTCAGTAGCAGATAAAATGTATTATTCAAGGCCATCTTGTAGATCCTGCCCTTTGTTTGTGTGACTTCACAGTGGTGGATTCACAGTGTAAGAGCAGAATGGATCTGTACTCCTGTAGCATTTTAAACAACCCCTGTCTTCTGGGAAATAAAGTGGGAACAGAAGATTCAGTACATTTTGTAACTTAAAGCATCCAGTTGCTGTTGGCTGCCTTTTTCACAAATTGGGTTAGCTGTAAGTAGGTGTGTAGGTAAATAAGACAACCCTAAAAGGTTTCTTGTTTGTCAGAGTGTGTGGACAAGACCTTTTCTTCCCATTAACCTGTGAGCCAGCTTAGAGGGGAAGGCTGAGCTGAGATTAGGATCCAAGTCCAGAGACAACAAATGCCCCTTTTGTGCTTATTCTCTTCTGATTTCCAGTTTCCTATTCAAATTGGCCTTCATTTTCAAGTAGTATGCTAATTGGTGGCCTCTCATTTTTTTGAACAGCATTCAGAAAGTAAGATTTGTTGTCACTATTTTCTTCACTTATTGCTTGTTTGTTAAGTGACAGGGTCTCTTTATTATGCAACTCTGGCTGTCCTGGAGCTCACTCTGTAGACCAGGCTGGCCTTGAACTCACAAAAAAACCCACCTGCCCCTGTCTCCTGAGTCCTGGGATTAAAGGTATGCACCATCACATCTACCCTTTTGTAACTATTTTAAAATTTGAGTCTAGAAATGGTTTCATTTCTTTGAAAAGATAAAGGAGCCAAGAGTGGTGGTGCAGAGGTGTAGGCAGGAGGATCTGTGTGAGTTCAAGGCCAGTCTGGTGTACAGAGTGAGTTCGAGGACAGTCAGGGCTTTGTAATTAATTTTTTAAAAATGGAAAAGAGGGCTGGAGAGATGGCTCAGGCAATAAAGGCCAGGCCCCCAACCAAAAATAAAAAAATGGAAAAGAAAGGTTGAGATCCTTCTGTTCAGTGCCCAGTGTCCCACTTGTTTGTGTACAGGGTCAGAAAAGTTAAGAAACAGTTAAGGCCTGGGGTGTTTCAAAACTGCAAGCTCATTTTGTTTAGTTACTGACCAGTTTTATCTGTAACCCAACTAGGTTGGGGGATGGTGTCTATGATACCTTCATGATGATAGATGAAACCAAGTGCCCACCATGTTCAAACACGCTCTGCAATCCTTCTGAAGCACCTCTCTCCAGAAGACTAAACGTAAGTAAAGGAAGGAATGCTCTCTTAAGATTGTTTGGAGGAAGAGGAAGAGCTACGTAAATGCTCAGGTGCAGTTCTGCACCGACGGCAACACAGACTTCCTTTTGTTGTGGTGGGTTGTTTCTTTTGTTTTAAGGTTGGGTTTTTTTGTAGTGGGGGATTTCTTAAGTTTTTAAAACATTAAAAAAAAATTGTTTTTGACACAGAGTCTCAGTATGCAGTCTTGCCTGGCCTGACACTCTTATGTAGACCAGGCTGGATTCAAACAGAGATGCACCTGCCCCTGTCTCCAGAGTGCTGGTATTAAATGGGTATGCCACTGTGCCTGTTTGGTTTCCTTTGATTTTTTTCTGACTTTTGAGAAACAGTCTTGTGGTTTGAGTTCAGCTTTTTGGAACAGTTTTGAAATCCACACCTCACTTATACTTTTTACTGGGGTAGATATGGCAGGTGTCCGGGGGGGGGGGGGGAGGGGAGGGGAGGAGGAGGGGATCCTCTTGTTTAGGTGATGTTTCTTTTTATAGCAGATGACATATGTAGAGTATTACAAATGCTTCTTTTAATAGAAATAACACAAAAAAATGTCAGAATTCATAATCAGCTCAGCTTTCCTTTGTGGTTCTGGCCAAACAGTATATGAAAGACAGCTGGGTTTTTGTTTGTTTTCTTACTCATAGATTAAGCTGAAGCAATACAGCTTGAGTTTTTTTGTTTGTTTGCTTGGTTTGGTTTTTGGAAACAGGGTTTCTCTGTTTAGCTTTGGAACCTGTCCTGGCACTTGCTCTGTGGACCAGGCTGGCCTCAAACTCAGAGATCCACTTGCCTCAGCCTTCCAAGTGCTGGTATTAAAGGCATACACCACCACTGCCTAGCTATGAGCTTGGATTTGATACATTCAAATCCCTTTAGGAACTCAGACCCTTAGATTTCGACACTGTTTGATTTAAGATAATAATGAAATGACATCACAGTCTATCTGCATAAGTAGAGCAGTAGAGTCTGGACAAGTTCCGGGCAAGGAGCCTGTCTGTGACTTGAAAATGTGCTACAATGTGTCATCTAAGGAACCTTCTGAGGAGCTCAACTGACTGCTTGGTAATCTTCCATGTTTGCACTTACCACTTGGCAGTTGTTCCTTTTTTTTATTTTACTCTGTAATTTGACTTTTAAAATATTGCTTTTATTTATTTGTGCATGTTTTGTGGTGCTCTCACATGCAGGCAAACAGTAGATTGCCTGTGTGCCTGCATGCGTCAGACTTGGTAGCAAGTGCCCTTACTTGCTAAGCCATCTTGTTAGCCTTGTAATCGTTCCTACTACTTCTGTAGTTTTTACCACTGTCAAGGCTAATAATATTACAAAGCATGGTCTAAAAATATTTGGAAGTCTGGTCACGCTATTTTTTAAATCTCCTATGGAGCACAGTGGAGTTTCTTTCCATCCCTGAGTTTATTTCTGTGGTATTTGAACACCTCGGAGAAATCCAGAACTATATCTGTGGCGGCGACCATCAATGTCTCCTGCCTCTCTCTGCTGACAGCATTGAAAACTTTTTGTAATGGGGCTGGTGTGTTAACATCAGAGGCAAACCTCATTTAACGCTAGTTCAGAGTTGATCCATGCTGATCCTTTATCCAGAATGTCACTCGGATTACATTTCAGAATCAAATTAATTTCTCACTGTTTAGAATGACAATTATGGGGAAGCCCTAAGATTTTAGATTCTAATTCAACATGTCATTGCAAGGATTTTTGGTTTCTTTTTAACCCCCTTATCCACTCTTCTTGTGTATGTGATGTGCATGTATGCTCTTCTGTCTTATTCATTGGGGCAGGGTCTCTCGGTCAAGAGCACTCAGAAATGACCAGTCTTGCTAGCCAGCTTGCTTGGTGTCTGTCTTGAGGTGGTCTGTTTGCCCACACAGCACTGACATGGGGCTGAGGCTTTGAACTCTGGCCCACATGCAAACACCCAGCCCCTGTTATTTGCAAACTTGTGCTTTTGACCCATGGGAACACTCGTCATTTTATGATTCTGTCAGGAGTGCCTATTAGTCTTCACGTGGTGGCCTCAGAGCTTCTCCAGCTGCTTTCACATTCATTCTCCTTGTAAACTGTAAATTATCCACCTCAAGGCTTTTATTGGACTGAGTTCTTTGTTTCAGAGATTTAAGGTCAGGAGCTAGTTGAAAGTAGTTTTGCTTTGTTTTGGCAGTGCTGGGTGGGGATTGAACCTAGGACCTCATGCATGCTAGGCAAATACTCTACCAACTGAAGTTCATCTTACCTTCTACTTCCAAGGGTAAGTTTTTATATCTGCATTAGAAGATTATTCATTCTGAATTTCCCAATAGGATTTTTAGGACTCAACTAATACAGTATATTTTATTTAAAACACAATATGCTTTCTACATTAATGGTATACAATGAAGCATTCTTAAGAAATAAAACATGGTAACTCCTTGCTGATCTATCTTTTGTACAAAATGACATGGTTAACAAAATATTTGGCTGAGTCCATTGTATACCTTTCTGATAATCATGATTATAACCCTAGGCTAGAAATCCATAGTATTTTATAACTGTTAACATCTTATATATGAATACTGTTGTCTCAATTAGTTTCTATTGCTGTGAAGAGACACTATGACCATGGCAACTCTTTTATTTTTGTTTTTTGTTTGTTTGTTTCTGGAGACAGGGTTTCTCTGTGGCTTTGGAGGGTATCCTGGAACTAACTCTTGTATACCAGTCTGGTCTCGAACTCACAGAGATCCCCCTGCCTCTTGCCTTCTGAGTGCTGGGATTAAAGGTGTGTGCCACCAATGCCCGGCTAACCATGGCAACCCTATTATAAAGGAAAACATTTAATTTGGACTGGCTTGCAGTTTCAGAGGTTCGGTCTCTTATAATCATGGCAGCAAGCAGGCAAACATGGTGTTGGAGAGGTAGCTGAGATCTGCAGGCAGCAGGAAGAGAGTGACAGTGGGCCTGGCTTGAGCATCTGAAACCTCAAAGCCTACCCCCAGTGACACAGCTTCTCCAACAAAGCCACACCTCCTAATAGTGCTACTCCTTATGGGCCTATGGGGGTCATTTTCTTTCAAACCACAATAGCTGTAGATGGAGAAAAAATAGAAGGAATGTTTTATAATAGCACAGAAGACTTTGTATATAATTGACTCATTTCAGGATTTGAGATTTATAAGAAAGAGAAGCATGGCAAGGAAAGATCCACTTCCTGTGTGGAAAAATCCTGATGGAATTCCCCATCTGCTGGAGATCTGAACTGTGATAATCTTTAGTGGACTACATCTGAGCTAGATACTGTCCTAGAAACCACACTTTAAGAAAGACACACCTTACATCCCAAAGAGAGTGTGAACAGGGAGAGTGTGAACAGGGTGATGAGAGAGCCTAGTAGGCTCAGGTGAGGTGGGAGGAGGAACCAAGGACGGTGTCTACAGAAGAATGAGAGGGGGCAAGGACAGGACAGCCCTGTTTACAGTTCCAGGGACTTTCACATGAAACGTGGGCATGGCTGGGAAATTCTGGATGGTGAAGTAGCACTCAATTTGCAGAAAATGCAAGGAAGGCTTGGTATATGGACAAACCAGAGTCTGGAGATCCTGGTGACATTTTTAGTTTTGTTAAAATAAGTCTATGGAAATTAGACCTCTAAACACTTGTTCTTGGGAGTGTACTGTGCCTGAGACCCCCTCTCTCTCTTGATCACACACAGAAGTGAAGACCTTCAGACTCTTCCATTAGGCAGAGGGACTCCCAGGGACAGATCCAGGACCACTTGTCCTACTAGCATGTAGATGATGACTCTTAGAGAGGCATTCCTTTGCATTAAGGCAGTGATTTTACGTTAAAGTTGGACTATCCCTGGAAAGATAACATGATACATTGAATAGCAAGCAGAAGGTAGGCTTTATGCCAGGGAGAAAGAGGGCTAGGTGTTTCCATGCAAAAACTTTCTGCTGGGTCCCTCTTTGCTATATGTTCAGTAGAGGGAGCCTGTGAGGTGGAGGAAGCCACCACAGAAAGAAGAGAAAATCAGTAAGGGGGAAAGAGAGAGAGGAAATGGGGGCTTAAGCCGTCACATACTGAGAAATTTTACATAGTGGTAGCCAGTGTTTTGAATGTTTTATAGTTTGTGAGAGTCTTTCGTTTTTTGACTATAGTTTGATTCTCACAAGTAGGTATTAGCCACATTTTATAAACCAAGAAACTGAAGTTATGACAAGTTCAAGTAATAGTCCCAGGTCCTAGAGCTTTAAGCAGTGCAGCCAGGGCCCCAGCACAGACTTTTTGACTTATTCTTTGCCTAGCTGAGCCTTATAGATAGATTAAGCTTCTTAAGAGTACTTGTCTTTTAGTGTGGGTGCCAGGTAGTGAACAGTAGACATTCTGGTGGAAGGAAGGTGGGTGGGTGTTGGGTGGGAACTCAGTCCTGGTAGGCTGACTCAGGGTAAAGGCTCTTATTGCCAAGCCTGAGTTTACAATCCCTGGGAGTTGTATGGTAGAAGAGAACTGGTTTCTGAAAGTTGTTCTCTGACCTCCACATGTGTATTGGGGCCCATGCACTAGTACAGTTCTACAGAGAGAAGACTGAAGTTAGTTCTTGAAGGTATATAGGATATGAATGGGTGGGGAGAGTAAAGGAGTCTCAATTCAAAGACCTAAAAGAAGGAAGGTAGCGTGTTGGCATCACCCTGTCTTGAGCAAAGCTGGCCACATGTAGGATCTGGGGTGGGTGTATTCAAGGAATCCAAGGATTGACGTAATGCACCTCCAGAGACCGATGATTTCTTATTTTCTATACGGGGCTTTGTTTTCTTTTCTCCCCCCGCCACGTGTGTATATAGACGTGAGTGTGGTATATGTGTATGGGGTATGCATATGTGCATGTATGTATGTGCCCACGCACGCCTATGAATGCATGAGCCTGTATGCACACACTTTCAGAGACCAGAGGAGAATGTCACTTATCCTGCTCTGACATTCCCCACCGTATGTATTCCTTTGAAACAGGGTCTGTCACTGATTCTGGAACTAGTCTGGGTGTCCCCCACAGCACTGGGGTTACAGGCAACTTTTTTGCATTGGTAATCCAACTTGGGTCCTCATTCTTGCATAGCCATTGCCCTTATTTCTGAGCCATGTCTCTAGTCCCTTCTTTGGGCCTTCAAACTTTAAAATGAAAGTGACCGACCTGTTTTGATGTTGTTTAGTTAGTAGGCCCTTTTGCCTTTCTACTATTTCTAGTGCCGATAACAGTCCACGTTTCCCTTTTGTAGAATACCACTGAGCCATTGATCAGAGATCGCACTCAGCACTTCGTGAATGGAAGTGAAATGAAGGTAGAACAGCTGTTTCAAGAATTTGGCAACAGGAGATCCAATACGCTTCAGTCCGATGGCATCAGCAACCCTGAAAAGTGCTCTCCTGTTTCTCAGGGGAAGAGTTCCGAAAGCCTGAACACGGTGAAATCTGTCAGTTTATCCAAAACGTCAAAAGTGCTGCCGCTGACTCCCGAGCAAGCTCTGAAGCAGTACAAACACCACCTCACTGCCTACGAGAAGCTGGAAATCATCAGTTACCCAGAAATCTACTTTGTGGGGCCAAATGCCAAAAAGCGACAAGGAGTTATTGGTGGTCCTAATAACGGGGGATATGATGATGCAGATGGAGCCTATATCCATGTGCCCCGAGACCATCTAGCCTACCGCTATGAGGTGCTGAAAATCATTGGCAAGGGGAGTTTTGGACAGGTTGCCCGTGTCTACGATCACAAACTTCGACAGTACGTGGCCCTCAAAATGGTGCGTAATGAGAAGCGTTTCCATCGCCAGGCAGCCGAGGAGATCCGGATTTTGGAGCATCTTAAAAAGCAAGATAAGACTGGAAGCATGAATGTTATCCACATGCTAGAAAGTTTCACCTTCCGGAACCATGTGTGCATGGCCTTTGAATTGCTAAGCATAGACCTGTATGAGCTCATTAAAAAAAACAAATTTCAGGGCTTCAGCGTCCAGTTGGTTCGCAAGTTTGCCCAATCCATCTTGCAGTCCTTGGACGCTCTTCACAAAAACAAGATCATTCACTGTGACCTGAAGCCAGAAAACATTCTCCTGAAACACCACGGGCGCAGTGCAACCAAGGTCATTGACTTTGGGTCCAGCTGTTTCGAGTACCAGAAGCTTTACACATATATCCAGTCTCGTTTCTACAGGGCCCCGGAAATCATCCTGGGATGCCGCTACAGCACGCCAATCGACATATGGAGTTTCGGTTGCATCCTGGCAGAACTTTTGACAGGACAGCCTCTGTTCCCTGGAGAGGACGAAGGAGACCAGTTGGCCTGCATGATGGAGTTGCTAGGGATGCCACCACCAAAACTTCTGGAGCAATCCAAACGGGCCAAGTACTTTATTAACTCCAAGGGCTTGCCTCGATACTGCTCCATGACTACTCAGGCAGATGGGAGGGTTGTGCTTCAGGGGGGTCGCTCTCGCAGGGGTAAAAAGCGAGGCCCCCCAGGCAGCAAAGACTGGGCAACAGCACTGAAAGGGTGTGAAGATTACTTGTTCATAGAGTTTCTGAAAAGATGTCTTCAGTGGGACCCCTCTGCCCGCCTCACCCCAGCTCAAGCATTAAGACATCCTTGGATTAGCAAGTCTGCACCCAGACCTCTCACCATGGACAAGGTGTCAGGGAAACGGATAGTTAATCCTACAACTGCTTTCCAGGGACTGAGTTCCAAGCTGCCTCCGGTCGTTGGAATAGCCAGTAAGCTTAAAGCTAACCTAATGTCCGAAACCAGTGGTAGTATACCTCTGTGCAGTGTATTGCCAAAGCTGATTAGCTAATGGACCGCTTGGAGATGCATATGTATGTATGTATTTTTAGTTACCTTGCAAACATGCAAATGGAAAAACAATGAAGCCCATTCATTGATGGATATGTTTTTGTTAGACTAAACTTTTTTAACAAGGCAGAACATTTTTATATGACTATAAAAGAACTCTTCAAGGGCTAATTGTCTAACCAGCTTGTATTGGCCATCTGGAGTATACATTAAATGACTTTTTATAGGTCAGTGCATCTTTGTTATTTTTGTCAGAGATACCTCAACCTGTGTATTACTCTCTTGGTTTAAATCTCTTTCTTTAAGATAGAAGATATTCTAAGAGTATATGTTATTTCTCACCTCTCAGCTCCCTCAGCATCTATTTTGGAAGGTGGTTTGGGGTTGTGTTAGGCATGGATATAGAGCAAAGCTAGAATTCTTACCCCAGCAAGCAATTCTGTGGGCTCATCCTAGGTGGAAAGATTCACTGGTGAATACGGGTGGCTGTTTGTCACCTGGACTGTTGTCACTGAGTAGCATTTTAGGGTTTTGTCTTCATTATTTTGCCTCTGGTTTATATCCTGGGTACTCAGTGGTTACACTTTGCCAAATAATCCTGGAGTTATTGCTGTGCTTTGGTAATTTACCCCCAAAGGCCAGTGTGTTAGAGGCTTGCTCGCCAGCACTCTGGGGGAAGTGGTGGGATCTTAAAGAGGTGGGCCTCAGTGTTAGGTGTTGGGTCAGTGTGAACATATTATTAAAGAGGACTGTGGGGCCCTGGTCTCATCCTTTTCCTCTTTTAACTCCTGGCCACTGGATGAATGGCTTTGCTCTGCCATACACTGCATCTCGATTTGATATTCCAGGCTTAAGACAACAGGGCTGGTCAGTCAGTAGACTGAGACCTCTGAGCTGAGTGCTACAGTAAAGCTCTCCCCTATGTAAGTTCATCATCTGTGGGATTTGTTGCAGTAGTAAAAAGCCAGCTCATGCGTCCTTCCTCTGCCATCTCAAAAGAAGCTAACTTTATGTCACAAATGACCCAGAGTATCAAAGGTTTGCAGCAAATTCATTGCCATGTGCACCTTAATGTCCCACATTTTCACTTTGAACTTCACCCCTCCCTGGATGCTTAGTTATAAGAAGGAAACGATTTGAAGGTCCAGAAATGCTCTCATCTGTTTCCCTGCTCGTGTTCCGTTCGTTCAGCAGTCTTCGTTCTTCTCTGAGATTTAAAGTCAAGTGGCAAAAGCTGGTAGTGCCTGTGACTGCTAGCCATATGTCTCACTGGAAGGGTGCAGAGGGGACAGGAGCTAAGGAACTTACTGCTACTGTTTGTGTGTTAGTTTTGCCATCCTGTCTGTTTCCTTGGCCCTTGGAACAGATGTATCTGACTGCCATGAGCACTATACCTCAGAGCTGTGTTTCTAACCTGTGGGTCCCGACCCCTTGGTTAAGGTGTTGACTGACCTAAGGGGTCACCTAAGACCATTGGAAAACACAGATATTTACATCAGGATTCACAACAGTAGCAAAATTCCAGTTATGAAGTCGCAGTGGGAATAATTCTATGGTTGGGGGAGGGGTCACCACAATGTAAGGAACCGTATTAAAGGATGGCAGCATTAAGAAGGCTGAGAACCTCTGCCTCAGAGCGTAGTATTGCTAGAGTACCCAGTTCAGTTTTCACTTTTCCCATCACCAAGGCCAGAGGCAAGTCACTCAGACAAGCCACAGCCACTGTAAAGGAAGGATGTGTTGTTATTTGGGCACTGGATGATTCACACTCGATCTGCTTTACAGAAGGCAATCAACAGCTCCCTGTAACTCCAACTGGCTCCTCTGACTTGCTGGAGAGAAAGTCACTCTCCCGTGTTATCTACACCGAGCAGAGCACACGTTGAGGTCTGAGGTCGTTTTGCCTGTTATCAGTGTAGAGGACCTACTCTCCCGAGCAGACAGTTGAAAGAGCCACTCACTACCCTAAGGGACACTTGGGGTTTTGATGTTTGTTTGCATGAGCCATCTTTGGCAGCCAGCACAGACAGGGTCTGACGAGGCTGGCATGTCCCCTTCCTGTGTGATGAGTGGACTGTGAGCTCATTGCAGTCTGGCTGAGTGAAGGTGATAGATGGCCCATGCATTATGCAAAAGATAGAAAGCTCTGAAAAGGTGAATGGAACCATTTCTGCCTAAACTTGGCAACCACCAGCCTGACGCGCAGCAGAGTCATTGCATTGGCCAGCCTGCCTCCTGCAGTGACTCAGGTTTGAGGAAAGCTGCCTGTTTTTAAACACAGAACTGGCGGTACTGATGAATTTGAGGAGGTTTGCAAGTGCTTTTAGAAGCTATTGCTCTGTCCCCAGACCCCTGTCCAGCCACAGCAGTGAGGGACTGGGTCTCACATTGCCGGATTGTTCTCTGGCAATTTTCGTTGCAGCTGTTTAGTTAAACAGATCAAGTTGGTTGCCTTCCTGATTTCTAAATGGACAGAAATCAATTCAGTCTCCACATTGTTATCAACATAGTAAAAGAGTTCAGTCGGAATTTGTTTCATTGTTTCTGAAATACTTATTTTTTTCTTTTCCACATGAGAATTTGCTAACTCACCCACTTGGTGATCTGATTAGATTGCTCTTGTTTTACGTGCTGGTATTTCTCTACAGCATGCATGAGAGCTTCAGATGACATGGGTGTCTTGAACATGTCAGACCATACACATTCATGTTCCTCCATGATGGGGCTTACTTCTAAATTCAGCCACATACCCAGATGTCTTCTTTGGAAGACAGGGTAATCAGATATGAGTTACATGGGGATACTTTATTCTTGTAGTCACAATTAGGTTGGTAATAATAAAAAGGAGCAAGCCTTTAATCCCAGAACTCAGGAGGCAGAGGCAGGCAGATCTCTGTTCAAGGCCAGCCTGGTCTACAGAGTGAGTTCCAGGACAGCCAGGGCTACATAGAGAAACCCTGTGTCAGAAAAAACAAAACCAAACAAAAAACAAAGAACAAAAAAAAAAGTTTATGTATTATGTCTACCTCTGTGGACATGTGCTCCTGAATGCAGGTGCCTGTAGTGACCAGAGGTTTCAGATCCCCTGGAGCTCAGGTTAATGGTGTTTGTAAGGCACTGGGCATGGGTGTTGGCAACAGAACTCGGGTCTCCTTGACCGCCTTTAATCCCAGCAGTCGGGAGGCAGAGACAGGCGCATCTCTGAGTTTGAGCTTAGCCACTGTGTCATCAGCCCCGAAATTCCTTGTTGTGTGTTATCAATGCCATTAACTCAGATAGTGGAAAGTCGAAGGTCGTGCTACAAGGGCCCCATGTGCCTTATTTCCTCTGGGAATTAGAGATAAGCACACACCCATTCATGTCTTCTTACCCTCAGCCTCCCCAGAGATTAGGAGTCTGTAGATACTGTACTGGACTTGTACACAGAGCAAGTGTCGGTGGACAAGGCAGAGAAAAACCTGGATCTGTCCAAGTACAGAGTGAGAAACAGTCACAGACTGCAAGTTAAGGAAGAGTTGCCCCTTAGCAGGGACCTGCTTCCTACTTTTCAAAAATACCTTTCCATATCCTCATTTTAACCCATCCCTCTTGAGAATCTTACACTTCCTGGAGCCCAGAAATTTTAAAGGGTTGCCCCCACCACCTGATTAGAGGCAACCTTTTCTAGCTGTCTATTGAGTTGCAGTTGCATTTACTAATTTCAAAGAGAAAAATTTCAAGTCACAGTGAACTCATTTATGCAAGGCTTAAAAGCTCTGTGGTCTCTGAGATCCATAACCCTGAAACCAGAGCAGAAAGAGAGTCTGCAGCAGTGGTTTTTCAACCTGTGGGTCACAACCCCTCCAGGGGTTGAGAGACCCTTTCACAGGGGTCCTCTATGACCATCTGCATATCAGTTATTTATCACCGAGGCTCTCAACCTTCCTAGTGCTTCGACCCCTTAATACAGTTCCTCATATTTCGGTGACACCCTCCCCCACTGTAAAATAATTCCCATTGCCTCTTCATAACTGCGATTTTGCTACTGTTAAGAAGAATATAAATATCTGATATACAGGATACCTGATATTTGACCCCCCCCAAAGGGGTTGCGACCCCCAGTTTGAGAACCACTGGTCTAGATGGAGACAAGCCAATACGTTTCTTTTAGCTCACTCACTGCTAAGCCCCGTCTGCCTGAGCAGAGAAGACTCAGAAACATGTTCGTTCCCTTTACCACCATGCAGATAGAACACAGAGAATGCAGAGCCATAAATGAGGCCAAGTGGTGGCGATCTGTGGCTACTTCACCTCTGAACTCAGCCTTTATAGTGTTCAGTTGGAATCACTCTGTTGTCATAGTATTCTTCCATTGTCCATTTGATCCTGCTGACTGCTTCCGGAAAACGCAGCTTGGAGTGAATGACTCATCGTTGCCTCTATCCAGGTGTTTTGTTTTTTTTTTTTTTTTTTTTTTTTAATTTGGGGTAGTGGTAGTGGTGGTTTTATTTAAAAATGAAATGCTTTGAGAATGTTCTAGTCTCTCACAGTTCTTTCAAAGTCAACACAACTTGGACACGCAAACTCTTGAGTGTCCTTTGGGGCTGGGGAGGGAGGTGTGGAGAAGCAGCAGCACTGAATTACCTGTTCTGTGTCAGGTATAATCTCTGGCAAATGCAGTGATAAAGTGCTGGTCACAGGAAAGCAGGGAGTTAAAAAGGTTCGAAGAAGCCTTGAAGAGACTCAGCCCATGTCCCTGTTAGTGCTCAGAGCTGCTGTGAAAACACAGGTTCAGTGTTTGTGGACAGCTAGCTCTTGGGGATCCCCGGCTTTCACTCCCGCTGGAACCATCACACAAGCCAGGCTTAGTTTGCAGATGAGGCCTGACAACCAGCTTCAAGAAAGCAGGTTGTCTGAGACCTTGGCACGAGTTTTAAAGCCTGAGCATTGAACACATGGCTGAAGAGGGGATTCCACGCTTAGGGGGCTGCAGACAGCTCTGCTTCAGCCTGCTTCTGTGATCCGAGCCACACTATTGTCCTGGCAACAGGAGCTAATTGGGGGATGAACTGTGAGACTGCCTTCTGCTTCCTTTGAATTACCCCTCTGCTTTCTTCCTTGTCAGAACCTGGCCCAGCTGCATGTGGGCCTGCTATTGAATGTGAGAGAAACTAAATGCTGCTAGGGCAGGCACATTTAAAAGGAATGTTCATCCTTCAATATAATGGTTAAAATTGACTAAACCTGCATGCTCTCAGGGCTTCTTTTTAGAAGTGTGTGTGTGTGTGTGTGTGTGTGTGTGTGTGTGTCTGCTCCCCCCATGTGGTACACAGTGTGCATGTGGAGTTGAGTCCCACCTTCCACATCTTTGAGACAGCTTGTCTTGTTCTGCTGTGGTGCAGCTACTCTAGGCTTGCTCACCCAGGAGCTTCCATTTCTGCCCTCTGTCTCTCACCGTCAGGGTGCTGGGGTTGCAGATGCAATACTGCGTCTGTCTCTTTCTGTGGACTCAAGGGATCAAACACAGGTTGCCAGGTTAGCATAGCAAATACTTCTATCTGCTGAGCCATCACCCTGTCCCTCCCTTGGCTCATATACCATCAAAAGCCTCTGAGACTAGAAAAGGCAATGAAAATGGTGATGAGGGCCACAGGCATTTTTTTTTTTTTTTTAAACTGTACTTTACTATCTAGGAAGGACTGTGTTAGTTGTAAAACCTGACATGTCAGCAGTGAGACCCAAGCTGATGCTGAGGACTGTCTGTCCATGACCGTTCTGCAGAGCCTAGATGTAACTTACCGTTGGATTGCCGAGGCCACCCAGCTCTGCTTGGCTGTTGAGGAGCCGAGGAGCAGCTACAGCACACGCAGTCTGAACACTGTAGAATTCCCATCCATCCCTAGGTCAGAACCCTGGCCCAAAGTAAAATCACATCTCTTCTCCTGAAGCAGGCCTGTGCAGGCCTCTGCAAATGGCATTGCCTTTCAGCAGTGTCTTGGGAAGCCGCTGGTATGCTCAAGGAACCAAGTTTCCTTCTGTTCCACCTTGTCAGAGGAGACCTGTGACTAGATGGAGCTGGTTCTGTAAGCTTCCAGAATCTTAGCCCAGGACCTCAGCCACCCCAATCTCAGAATGGAGGCAAAAGCTTGATGCAAATTGCATGAGGCTTTATTGCAGTTTAACGAGCTAACCCCATGTTAGCTCGGGTCTTTGACCCACCCACCATGGCGGATGGCTAGCAAAGACAGTTCGAAGCTGCTGAGTACAGATCTTTATAGGGCAGTGTAAGGGGAGTGTGTAGGGGGTATGCACAGGCTCAGGATTGGTGTGCCTCAAGGCTTGAAGGGCTTGCCCTGTGTTGATTGGCCAACTGGTTGTTATGGCCCATAGGCCCTCCCAGGGTGGTTGCTATGCTCTCTGCGTCATTGCTGTGCGCTTGTCCGTAAAGCAAACCCAGAGCCATAAAGCATAGCACCACCAGCTAACTTCTGATTGGTTCCTTGTCACGAGGCAGGCACCTAACCTCTAGTGACTAAGACAAGGTCATAGAGCACATGCTACTGTCATGGCTGCCAAAATGGGGAGCTGGTCCTTTCAGTTCAGAAACCGCAGCGCTGAGATCACTCCCTGTAGGTTTGAGCAGGTGTCATTCATTGGCCTGACTCTAGTCCCTTTGCATTGAATTCTCCCCATTTGAGTCCATCTCTTCTCTTTGGAAGCCAAAGAAACTGCTTGCTATAAACACCAGAGACACTTAGGCTAAGTTACTCTGGAGGAGGGTGGAGGCAGCAGTGTTGTGTGGGGACCAAGAGGAACACACTGATCACAGGTACCTCCTTCCCATCCTGCTAAAAGGCCAGGGCCAGGTGCTTCCCATCAGGCCTAACTCAACTGGGACTAGCTGTTGTTCAACTCCCTCCGTCATCCTGCCTGAGGGCCAGGTGCTTCCTATCAGGCCTTCCTCTGCTGGGGTAGCTGTTGCCAACTGCAATGTCACTCACACCACCCCTATAGCCCCTTCCATGCCTAGCCTGGTCTGAGACAGCTGTATTTCAAAGACAAAGGCAAAGTCCTCTGTCCTTTCTTTATTCCTGTCCTTAACTTCTAGCCCTAAGAGGATGGGGATAGGAGAGGTGCAGCTTTAGCCAGTAAAACCGGACTAGGTCTGGGGAACGCAAGGAAGAGATTCCTCAGCCCCGTCAGGAACTGCAGGAGTACTTGGGCTCTGAGAGGGTCCTCCTACCCCAACCTCTCTTCCTGTATTTCTCATGGACTCTCCTGGGGGGTTCTAAGTCCCCCCGTCCCTTTCCTTTTTCTTCTACCTTCTTTATTCTTCACCAAATGTCAGTGTTTTAGGTATGCCAGATACGGTGCTAGATCTATTCAAACATGATGTAACTCCAACAGGTACATAAGTGAGACACAAGGGCATATATGGTGATAGATGTAGACTAGGTGCCTTCACTCACCTCACATAAAGGTCAAGGGGAGTGGGAATGGACGTTGTGGTAACTGTCCAGGACCATTTATTTTGTAATTTGTTCCCTTATTCCTACCCCTTTTGATCCCCACATCCACCAGTCCCTACAGTCTACAATGCTTTATGCTTTGGAGAAAATGAGTGACACTGGGCCAGTGACACTGGGCTTGGTCAGTAAAGGCACCTGGTGCCAAGCCTGGTGACCTGAATTAGAGCACTGGAACCCACCCAGAGGAAGGTGAGAATTGTGGGGGACTGAATATCGGATCCCAGGTTCTGGTCACCATAAACAACATAAACAGCGGTGGCGCCAGGACACTCCGGCCCACTATTGTATTGTTAATGTCAGCAGGGGTACTTTTGTTTGCCAAGTCCTGAGGGTAACATGCCTCTTATTTGCATCTGTATGTACCTAAGCATCTGAATAGGCCCTCACCTGGGCAAGCTGAGAGAGGAGAACAAAGACAGAAATGGTTGCCTCATAGTATTAGCAGGATGGTTAAGAGACACCAGAAAAGATGGCTAATAAAAAAATGGCTCTAGTTTCACAACATGGAACTGAGAGTGAAGGGACCAGCTTCCCTTTTGGCAGCCATAACGGTCGAACACGTGCTTCTATGACCTTGTTCTAGACACTAGAAAGTCAGATGCCTGTCTCGTGACAAGGAACCAATCAGAAGTTAGCTGGTGGGAGGGTCTATGGGCCATAACAACCAGTTGACCAATCAACACAGGGCAAACCCTCCTAGCCTGGAGGCACACCAATCCTGAGCCTGTGTGTACCCCCTAGACACTCCCCTTACGCTGTCCTATAAGATCTCTTGGGAGACCCTAGGAGCCATCTTTTCTAGCCATCCGCCTTGGCTGGTGGGTGAAAGACCCGAGCTAACATGGGGTTAGCCCATTAAATTACAATAAAGCCTCGTGCAGTTTGCAGCAAGCTCTCGAATCCGCCTGGTGATTGGGGTGACCGTGAATGTGGCCTGGGACCCCGGATACTTGAGTTTTCGGGGGTCTAACAAGAGTTCTCTGAAGATGACAAGATGCCTGTGTTTGGTCTTTACTGTCGTTGGGTTCCTCGAAGCTTCCAGATCCACACACCCCAACTTAGGTAGAACCCCATGGAATAAGGCTGAGACATGCTGGGTCATGACAGAGAATCGACTCAAGGCCTCTCACCTCCACATGTGTGTGGTAGGATGTATGCCATGGCACATGCACACTACACACACAGGCACAGAGACACACACAGAACAAAAATTTTAAATATATAAATGAAAAGAAAGATGCTGGTTGGGTGTGGTAGTGCATGCCTGTAATCCCAGAGGCATCTCTGTGAGTTCAAGGCCAGCCAGGTCTACATGTCTCGTTCCGGGACAGCCAGAATTACAAAGGAGACCCTGTCTCAAAAAAAAAAAAAAAAAAAAAAAAAAAAAAAAAAAAAAAACAACTTTAAACAAACAAACAAAAAGAATGATGCTTTTTCCAACTAAAAAATGATAGCCAGGCTTGCTCCCCTCCCCTAAGAGTTTTATACCCCACTCTCTTAGTAGCCCTTCTTCCATACTTAACTACCAAAATACATTTATTTTTACACACTGGGATAGGAAAGGGGCAAAGGCTGAGTCGAAGAAGTTGCGTAGTGTCAGACAGGGTTTAAATAAGGACAAAAAAAAAAAAAAAAAAAAAAAAGCCCCACTCTGCTAGCTTGGTCTGAGGAGAAGCCTTAGGACATAGGCATAATGGCAGTGTGTGCCCTGACTGGATGTCAGTCACATGGGATGAGGCTGGTTAAAGAAAGCTCTGGGAAACTCCCAACTCAGATGCCTCTTCTATTGTGAGAAGTCTCCTAAGTGAGGGTGCTGGCCCTTCTTTATGGGTGGGAGGGAACGGCTAGTAGGATTTGGCCCCAGGCAAAGTTATCCCCAGCATTGAGAGAGGGCGCTAACACGGGTGAGGGCAATGTGGACCAAGTCTGGCAATTTAATATTCCCTGACCAAATCTTAATTTTACCGAGGCAGTTGTTTCTGTAATACCAAAACACACACACACATACACACACACACACACACACACACCACACACGCGAGCGCACTTGCGCAAGCACGCTTTGTCCTGCTCCAATACATTCCTGCCTGCCCTCCCTCCCCACACCCAGCTCAGAAACGTCAGCGACACGGACACTCCTTACTCCTCTGGCCTCTCCTGGGACTCAGTCTGGTGGCCACTTTTCCTTTCTGGGCCTCAGTTTCCAATCTACCTCTTTAGGCAATCTAGGGCAGCGCATAGGGAGAGACTCCTGGGAGGTGTTAACTCTGGAGCCAGTCTTTGTACTGAAGTCTCAGAACTAGGTTAAATGATTTCAAAAGCTGAAGCTCTTGTGTAGACCTGAGTTCACTGAGATATTGGGGAAGGAGCCCTGGGTACAGAGGCCCACTGTCAAGATCCTGCTGGCTAGAGCATCAAACCTCAGGAATGCCAGTGTGCCTTGCAGTGGGTTGGCTGGGTAGGGGCTGGAGGTCTTGAAGGGACTGAGAAGTTGCTCTCTGTAGGGTGACAGGTCTTATTGAATGGGAGGCAGAGGGAATAGGAGGCGCTGCTGCAGTAGCTCCTAGGAGCCTGGGCTAGCACAGAGGCCATGCATGGAAAGGCAGGGCCCATTGTACACTTCCTCACTAGGTTGAGTTTTCAAGATAGGTTGGGCCTTCCCACCACATCCTCACCAAAAATCAAAAAGAGAGAGGAGGAGGAGGAGGAGGAGGAGGGAGGAGGGAGGAGGAGGAGGAGGAGAAAGAGAGAGAGAGAGAGAGAGAGAGAGAGAGAGAGAGAGAAGAAAAGAAAAAGAAAGAAAAAAGGTTAACAGTCAAAACCTTGAAGTTTCCACATATAACTGGTTAGAAAAGTATTGTTGGAGAGAAAAAGAATAATATGAGGTTTTAAGAATTGTTCTAATACTCCATGGAGATTATTTATAAGGCTAGGGACAAATGTTGGAGATTTAAGAGATAAGTGGAGGTTTGGGACATAGGCACATGCATACAAGGTCCTGGAGTATAATCAATAAGCTTGGCTGAGGCACATGAAGACCATGGCCAATATGGAACAAGGCTATCTGGCGAGCCTGTGGAATGGAACTGGAGCAGAGGGCGGGAAACATTCTGCAGACACTGGGTCTAATCTGCTAAAGTGGAGCAGTTCCAAGACTTTACAAAATGTGGACTGGGTCTCAGGAAACTCTTCAGAGGTAGTGAAGGGGCTGGCGAGAGGACAGCTGTCAGAGCACTTGCTACTCTTGCAGAGGACGGAATTCGTGTTCTAGCATCCACGCCCACATCCACACCAGGTGGTTCACAGTGTGTAAACACACATGTACACATGGATGCACACATATACATAGAAGTAAAATAAACCTTAAAAAATAGGAATGCTGCTGCATACAAGGGCCAAGCACATCCAAAGGGAGAGAGAGTGTGTTCAGTTAGAATTTCCAGCTCATTCCTTCATGATCCAGAAAGCCTCCCCACCCCCAACCCAGCCTACTCAGAGAGCCTCTGAACAAAGGGGCCAAAAAGCCAAGTGCCACATTCTTAGAATCTACTGCAGCTTCTTCCCCTGAAGTTGCTAGCTGCCCAAGTCCCCACCTAAAGCACTCAGCTTTTGACTATACTTGGGCACAAACCTAGCTTGTGGTGGACACATCATCACCCCTTGCCAACAACCTATAAAGTCTCCCTGCTTTCATTTGTGGGCATAGCTTCTCTGGCCTCAACCTCTGGGACCAGAGAACCCACCTGGGAGTTGCTTTACAAAAAAAAAAAATTTTACTCTCACTCCTCCCATTGGCCAAATATGACTGGGACCCAGGGGTCAAGGATGCAAGAGAGGAGCGATCTCAAATGTGAGCACAGTGAGGATGGGTGCCCATAGTCATGGCTGAAATTTGGTGGGATAGAAGACTGAAACTTGACTTTGGAACCAATTGTAGAAGGGTGGTAGATAGAGCCATAGAGAGGCACACAACACAAGCAGCATAGTCTCTATGACCTTCAGGAGACAGTTTGGTCTCCTGAATAAATACCTGTTTAAGGAAAGACTATGTATCTGAGTATTTTGTCTGCATGTGTGTATGTGCACTGTGTGTGCATACCTGGTGCCCATCGGCGATGGAACTGGGTACCAGATCACCTTGAATGGGACAGCTGTGACCTACCACCTGGGTACTGAGAACCCAACCCAGGTCCTGTGCAAGACCAACACGTATTCTTAACTGCTGAGCCATCTCTCCAGCCCCCAATGAACAACTTTTTAATGCATAAAAATGTTCAGTTACTGTGCTGGCCACTGAGAAGGGAATATGGAAGTGAATGGAGCCTTGAAAACCTGGTTGGGGTGCTGATGAGACTTCAGAATAGCTCAGTGGGTAAAGGCACAAACTGATGACCTGAGTTCAATCCCTGGGCTCCATATGGTAGAACCAGAGAACCTCTGACCTGCACAGGCGTGCTAGGGCACAAGTGTACTCCCTCCCACCTCCCCAAATAAATAAATAAATAAATAAATAAATAAATAAATACTTGGTGGTTCAGATGTGAGCCAGGGCAGGAGTGTTGAAGAAAGCCTTCTTGGAGGGAGTGGGTGTGAGATGGGTTGGTGGGTGGGAGTGCCTCCCTTGAGCACAGTGGTACAGATCAGCCATGGCCACCCATTGGGCTATAGCTATCTGAATCCCAGCTTCCTTTTCATCTCATTTTTACCTCCTCTTTTCCCGTCAGAAGAACAGGTTTCTCCCAGATTCCAAGAGTGTTGTCCTAATAAATCAAACAATCCACCCAACAATAAAAAGTCACTGGACTCATAAACCTAGGAGCTTGAGCTCTACAGGCACACTGAACACATTTTCTCCTCTCAACAAGCCCATAGTCCACATAGGCATAGAAAGTCCACATAGGCATAAAAGTCATTAATCAAGTGTTTGATAAGGTCTAATGGTAGTCTGAGCAAACTTAGAAAAACTTAGAAGAGGGTGACTAATGGCTTCAGGCAGATGACTGCATCATAATCCCGTTAATGAGCAGGATTTGTCATGCAATGAAGGGAATTCCTGGCACACAATTTAAAATGTGTGGGAACAGCAAAATGTGAAAAAACGGGGGTGGGGGGATGGCTCAGGGGTTAAGAGGGTATACTGTTGTTGAGTTAAATTCCTTACATTGGACAGCCCACAACCACCTGTAATTCCAGATCCAATGCTTCTGGCCATCAGGGGCACCAGCAGTCTTGTGACTGTACCCCTACTCCCCAAGATCCCACTCATGTATGTAATTAAAACAAATAATAAATGCTTTTAAAATGTGACAAACACAGTCGGGTGTTGGTGGCGCACGCCTTTAATCCCAGCACTCGGGAGGCAGAGGCAGGTGAATCTCTATGAGTTCGAGGCCAGCCTGGTCTCCAGCTCGAGTGCCAGGATAGGCTCCAAAGCTACACAGAGAAACCCTGTCTCAAAAAACCAAAAACCAAAACAAAAAATGTGACAAACACAAGGTGGGTGGCCACAGCACGGGAGGGCAGGACCTGAAGCTGGAGAGAGGGTTAGTCTGTATCAAAGGATGTAACCCCAAGTAAGGAGTTTGTCAGTTTGGCAGACAGGGAACCAGAGGGGCTTCTAATGTGGCTGGAGAGTTCTGAGTTTTCCTTTCAGACAGCTGGGCTAATTCACTAGCAGGAAACAGTATTTGCTCAAGTTCAATCAGGAAACCTGAGATACGATCAGTGCCTATGCCCTAACCCTTGCACCTCACTTCCTCACCTCCCTGTCCTTACCACCTCCCTCCGAAACAAACAAACAAACAACAAAAAGAACCAGTTGTTATTGAAGTTCATCAGAGCTCTGACTTTCAGGTACTGTAAGCAAATGGGTGAGGCTGGGAACTCTCTAAAGGAACCAGGTTTGTTTGGCTCAGTGATTCAGAGCTCTAAGTCAGAGTTCAGGCTGCCCTAGATGTTTAGCCTCTGACAAGGACCCCAGGGTGTTCTTCACAGGTGGATTGCGTCATGGCTGTGCTCTTGAGGTGGAGAGATGTACTGATAAGATTAGCAGCTAGGGGCAGAGGCTAGGCTTGCCTTTCATAACAACCCCTAGCAACTGGGGTCTTGTGAAAACTACTCTAACACCCTCCGAAGACACACACACACACACACACACACACACACACACACACACACACACACACACCTTCAGTGACCCAATGCCCTTTCTTAAGGTCTCAGCACCTCTTACTCCCAACACATGAGCTTCTAGGGGGTCACACCTAAGCCATGCCCAGATTCATACTGTCCTTCCTCCAGCTTTTGGCCCATCTTCATATGGGACAACAGGAGAAAAGGGTGGGACCTTAAGGGACAGCTGCTAATCCTAGAATAACCATCCAACTCCAGAGATTTTCAGTTTTCCTGGTGTACTTTGCAAACTTTGTGGCTATTCCCCCCAGGCCTTATAGCTGAAGAACACTAAAAATAGGCCAGCTCATTTCAATTTAATTAGCCATTCCTCTGAGAACACCAGATGGAATGAAGCAAAGACAGATGCGCTGGGGGCAAGAGGAGTGGGAGTCGGTTCTAAATGTGGTTCTGTTGGCCCAGACAAAGGCACGCTGCAGCCTTCAGGCTTGTAGACCACAGTCTGGCTGTCACTTCTAGGTCGGGGGCACAGGGGAGAGCTGGTTGGTGTGCGAGGAGGTGGGAGCACTACTGGGATTGGGTGTGTGTGTGTGTGGCTCCAGAGCGTGAGAAAGAAGGTTTCTTCCTCCTCAGGGGCGAATGTGTGGTCCCTGCGGGGGTACCTGCTAGTCTGGCTCCAGTGTTAGGGGCTGTGGACAAGCAACAGTCCACACCAGGAAAGCGTTGTGACTGTCGCCAAATGAGGTGAGGGATCTATTTCTGGAGCCCGTTAAGAGTGGTCGAAACTGCCAGTTGCCCGGCGTCAGATATATTCCTTATCTGAAGACAGGGTGATATGTACAGAGTCAATTCAGACAGCTCATGGACAAGGGGGAGATTAAAAGGTCCTTAGAGCCCAGGGTCTATCCCCTTAACCAGCGTCTTCACAGCTCAAGGAAAGACCAGCGGTGTGGAATCACTGCCCCCCCTGGTGGTATACACAGGGATAAAATTACCGGGCTCAGGTCATTAGTTTATTCAACCGTTCTGTATGTGGTGCAGTTTCTCTCCCAAAATTCCAGACAAAGGAGCGCGGGCCTGGCGTGTGAATCCAGGGTCGAATTCAAAGTAAATCTTTCTAGCATCCCCCCACCCCCACCCGGGTTAGTCCCTAACAAGGGCACTTTGCGGTTTTTTTTTTTTTTTTTTTTTTTTTTTTTTTTTTTTTTTTTTTTTTTTGCAGGCCCACGTGTGCCAGGGGAAACCATTTGAGCTATGACTTGAGTGGCTCCAGGGAGAAGGCTGTGTGCGTCACTTTTCCTTTTGGCTCCACAGAGGAGAAGAAATGGCCTTTTGTAACATATTCCGGCACCTTAGCTAGCACCCCCACCCTGCAATCTGAAGAATTGCTAGACTCTCTGCCCTTGCCCCAGGGAGGCTGGAAGGAAGAATATGAACCATTGACAGTGAACGCACCTTCCTGTCCTCCTTCCGACCTGATCATGACGTTACTTTCCCGGCTGTCCAAAGCTGGCTGTCAGGAAAGGGCAAGCGACCTGATGACTGTGGCAAGTAAGGTGCGAAGATATCCTGAGGGGTCTGCCCATTTGTCATTGTTCTTATCACCACTGAACCGTCTAAGGTTACACTTCTCACTGGTCATGATTCTGGATCTACCAGACACTGGGTGGTGTGGACGGGAAACAATTCTGAAGAACAAATTCCTGTACTCTGACCATGGTTGAGAGCCATGGAGTTTCTTTTCTTTTTGAGCTTGCAGGCCAAAGGCACCAGGAATGGAAGACAGCCCTTCCCTTCCCACCTCTTCTTTCCCCTTCCTCTCACTCCCATTCCCCCCTCCCTCCTCTCCTTCCTCTTTCCCACCCCTCCCCTCCCCTATCCTTCCTTGCCTTTCCTCTCCCTCCCCCTGTCCCCCTTCTTTTCCCTTCTCTCCCTCTTCATCCCCTCCCCCATTTTAATGTTCCTTCCCCCTTCAGTAGGTGTATGTTTAGAAACAGTGCTGCACAGTCTATTGACAAAAGTTGTGAAGCATTGGTTTGGGGCTGTTGTAATGGCTTGTAGGTGAAGGCACTTGCCGCCAAGCCTGACAGCCTGAGTTTGATCCCAGCATCCACATGATGAAAGAAGAAAACCAATCCCAGAAAGATCAGAAAGGTGTTCTATAACTCCATATGTGCCATGTAGCTTATGTATGCGCACACTCATACATAAAATGCACACATGATAGATGTAAAGGTAATAAAAATTTAGAGTTAATTTTAAAATTGCCTCCAACATTTTTTTTGCTGCAGTAAAATATATATAACACAAACACTATCATTTTACTATTTTACAGTGTACAGTTCTGTGCCACTAAGTCCATTTTCAGAGCTGTGCGGCTACTAACATGCTTTGTCCGTGGAACTTCCTTTTATCTTCTACAGAAACTATGCAGGGCCTATTATATGAGAAACTGCTGGAGTCATACTGTAATTTCTTGGTGGCCTGGGAAAACAAGTAGTGGCCACCACACTCTAAGCTTCTCCAGGTGCTAATGACAGACGAAGCTGTGGCCACTTCATTTTCCTACAGTCCCTAGAGTCTTTAGGGTCCATAACACCCCTTCCCAAAACAGAACCACAGTGAGCTTGTACACTCCAGCTCCATGCCTGACATGAATTGGCTATTCAAGAAGGGCTTCCTTATGGAGGAGTGCATCTATCTGTACGGGGAGAAAGCTGTCCCCAGGAAAAGAGACTACGGCTTGACTTGACTTGGTCATGAGATGACAATGGTGTGCACTTTGAGGTCAGAAAGACTTTGAGTTCAAATGCTGATGGTAGCCCTGTTAATCACATGGCTTGTTTTGTTGTTTTGGTAAAGTCACGATGGGGACAGAGATCAGTACCTTAGAGTGAGGGAGAGAGACTCAGGAGCACTCGTTCCCCCTCCCTTCCTCTGACTAGGTTTTAAAAGTAGCCAGGCCCTGTCAGTCATTCCCCCTCTGGTGCCTATTTCACCTTCCCTTTCATTCCAGTTACTTGCACACTTATTCTCACCTCCAAATTTTCAGATATGGTGTGCCCTGTGGGTGTATAACTAGCATTTAAGGTCCTTGGAAGAACTAAAAGCCCAATGGAAGGGGACAGATTTGCATTTTAAAGGATTTATTTATTTATTTATTTATTATGTATACAGTATTCTGCCTGCATGTATGTCTGCAGGCCAAAAGAAGGTACCAGATCTCATTACAGATGGTTGTGAGCCACCATGTGGTTGCTGGAAATTGAACTCAGGATCTTTGGAAGAGCAGTCAGTGCTCTTAACCTCTGAGCCATCTCTCCAGCCCCAGATTTGCATTTTAAATTGTCAGATCACCATGAGTGCTGTGTATGTATATTCAAGGAGGTCATGGGATTTAGGATTGTGGGCTTACTATCCAATAAAAGACTTTTTTTTTTGGTTTTTCGAGACAGGGTTTCTCTGTGTAGCTTTGGAGCCTATCCTGGCACTCGAGCTGGAGACCAGGCTGGCCTTGAACTCACAGAGATCTGCCTACCTCTGCCTCCCGAGTGCTGGGATTAAAGGCATGCGCCACCAATGCCCATCTTGATTAAAGAGTTTTTAAGTGTTTTATAATGCTCTGGACTAACCTCCCTGTCACCATTCATCCCTTCAGTGATCTCTTCTACATAAGACTTACAGATTCAGGTTCTAAAATTAGTGCTCCTGGTTTAGGAGCCAAGACATTAGATCCCAGTAGATATGAGACACTGGGGAGCATGGCTCATGTCTCTTTTAAACCCTAGAATTATGTGATCAGGTTACCAATCAAATTATTGTGAGAATGGATTGAAAAGAGGAAAACTAGGAGCTAATTAAGAGGGCCAATAATTCACATGGATGCTAGTGGGTGCCTGGAGCAGGGTAATGGCCTATGATGGAAGCAATATGAGGTAGGATTAGCTGGAATCGGTAATTGGCCAACTGTTAAGAAAGAGTAGAATCTAAACTGCCTGGCTGCTTCAGCTTACTGCAATCAGATAGAGAGCCATAACTTTTTCTATCAGCAGAATGAAGAGTGTGTGAGCCTCTGTGTGTGTGTGTGTGTGTGTGTGTGTGTGTGTGTGTGTGAGAGAGAGAGAGAGAGAGAGAGAGAGACAGAGACAGAGACAGAGACAGAGACAGAGACACAGAGAGACAGAGACAGAGACAGAGACAGAGTGTGTGTTTGAGAGAGAGGCAGAAAGAGAGAGTGAGAGAGAAAGCTGGGTGTTTTAGATAATAAAAACAGTTGTTGAGACTCACCGCTAAGCGTCTGAACATAACTGTGAACACAAATCCAGCTGCATGGGCAAAAGAAACATTTGAATTGTGTCCCTAAGTTTGGGGATGGTGGGTTAGTATGAGTAGGAACTTGGGAATTGGTACAGTCAGTCAAGAGAGAGAGGAGCCAGCATGTGTGGAAAGAAGTTGAAAGAGACAGAGAAGTGGGCAAGGGTGTAGATGTGGAATGCAGAGGGACAACTAACAATCAAGGGTGGTGAGCGTTCTGAGAATGAAGGTTGGTGTCAAGCATGAAACCAAACAGATGCAAACCCCCCATAGTGAACTGAGATGAGGGGATGGAAGGACAGATAGAAGCATGGACCCATTCAGGCCAAGGAGACACAGGGGGGACAGAATGGGTGGCCTGGAAAGTATGTTTCTTTCATAAATAAACTGGGGATGGGAATCCAAAAGGAAGTGTTGTCTTCGATTTTTAATATGAGTGGGACATGGTGGCACATACCTTTAATCCCAGGACTGGGGGGAGGGTAGAGGCAAGAATATCAGAGAGGTTCATGGACCAACCTGGGCTACATGAGACCCTGTTTAATCCCTGCCCCCATCAGATTTTCTTTTTCTGTTTTACTCAGCTTCTTTCCTTTCTTTCCTGAGCCAGGTCTTGAGGATATGAAGTTTGGAGATGCTGTGGTTCCCATTAAAAGATGGGGCAGCGAGCTGAATAGACACCGAGGTCCTGTCCGCTTCGAATTTTAAGCCCTAGATTCCAGGTGGTTCTTGATGGCTTGGCTGAACTGCTGCCAATCCGAGATCACCTTCCTTCAGTCTTTATTTTACTTCATTTTCAGGCCCCAAAGTTACTCAGGTTACTCCCCTCCCCCATCTGGGTTTCTTTGTGTAGCTCTGGTGGTTCTGAAACTCACTCTGTAGACCAGGCTGGCCTCAAACTCAGAGATCTGCCTGCCTCTGTCTCCCATCTGCTGGGATTAAAAGTGTGCACCACCATGGCTGGGCATCCAGGTTATTTTTAAAACAAGATCAGGGTACCCATAACCTTTTCAGGGTATTGATATAAGTCACCCTTCCAGTGCTGTACTGGGGAAATTGTTTTTTCTCACAACTGTGTCTACTCAGTTTGCAATCCCTGCTGTCTCTATCTCAGCAGGGCTCTGCTAGTCCACCCTCTTTCTTTCTTCTTTCCAATCCCCTCCTCTAGAATATTACATTAAGTTGATAATTAGACTTCTTGCTTCCGCCCCTCCGGCCCCCATTTTCCAATCTGTTCATGATACTCCTTATATTTGGGTTTTCTTGACTACTTTTTAGGGCTCTTCCATCCTTGGTTGCCACTTGCACAGGCCAGACACTTCGTTCACAGTTGCCTTTGGATGCCTCAGTTTGTACTTGCTGGGTACTTATGCAATAGCACCCTCACAAATCTCTCTCTTTTCCATCAGTACTTCCGGACTACAGCTTGCCAAGCTCCAGAGGAAAATATGTGTAAGCTCTAGGGGAAAGAATGCCATCTGGAGTCTTGTTTCATACTGATGTCAGAATGGGCAAACTGCAAATACTAGGGAGATTTGCTTCCTAGTAGATCAGTAGGGGTGGCAGCATTGGCGAAGAGCTATGGAGAGAACTGATGGCTATTTCTTGCTTGGGAGGCTTGCTTGGCTAGACTTGACCCAGAGAGACAGAGATTAGACTTCCTTAACCTTTACTACCATGGAAAGTGACTAGTGTGTTTAAACAGTCCGGATCAGTCTTTTGTCGGCCTTTGCAATACTGGAGGTGAAACCTAGAGCCCCATACATGCTAGGCAGGCCCTGTGTTGCTGAGACACATCCCCAGACTCCCTTTGACTCCTTAGTGTAAGAAAGAATCTTGCTAAGTTGCCCAGACTGGCCTTGAATTCTCTCTTTAGCCCAGGCAGGCATTGAACTTCCAATCTTCCCATTTTAGCCTCCAGAGTAGCTGGGATTAAACAGCTACACTACCAGAGCTGGCTTTAAGATTCTTTGCAAGAGTGATGGCCATAGGGTTGAAGGCTAGCCTGGGAACCTGGGTGACAGAGCAAGATACATAGACACAGACTCGTGCATGTGCACACTCGTGCATACACACACACAGACATATACACACATACAGAGACACACATACACACAGATATAAACACACACATACAGACACACACAGACACACATATACAACACATACACACACAGATACACAGACACAGATACAGACATAGATACACACACACATACACACACACACACACACACACACACACACACACACAGTGGCCAGGAGCACTTCAGGTAACAACCACAATTAAGGGTGTGTTTTCATTTTTCATAGGTAACTGCTCCAAAGCCAAAGGGAGGGAGTGAGGAACAAAATCTTTGTATAGACTCAGAGACACTGACAAGGCAATGAATGAATGAATATGAATTAGGAATGGATAAGAAAGACACCATCTCTTTAATAGTGGGCTATTTCAGAGTTGCTCAACGAATTAATGCCTAGAAAGTACTTAGGAACTTATCTAATGTGTAGTGAATGCAATGGGAGAATTCAGTGTCACAATGACTCCCTTCCTGCAGTGATCAAACTCTGACAATATGGGGTTGATTATTCAGAGGTTATAGCAAGCTTTTTTACTTTCAGATTTTTAACCTGCCACCCACCATCCAGCCCCAGGCTTATGACTACCCTTTGAAGAAAACAAAATCCAACAATAACAATTACACAATAAATAAATGTGTAATTATCACATCCTGCCTGTTCCCTTTGTGTAACTAGAGAATGCTTCAAAGTCTCTGTGTGGTTGTATCTTTATGTGTGAGGATTGTTTTGTTTTTGTTTCTCAACTCAGTCAGAAGCTCCTTCTGTTGTTTCTGCTTTTCTTTGTTTAAATCTTTTTTTTTTTTTTTTTTTTTTTTTTTTTTTTTCAAGACAGGGTTTCTCTGTGTAGCTTTGGAGCCTATCCTGGCACTCACTCTGTAGACCAGGCTGGCTTCGAACTCATGGAGATCCGCCTGCCTCTGCCTCTCGAGTGCTGGGATTAAAGGTGTGCACAACTTTGTTTAAATCTTAACCTGCTTATTTTATTCATTTCAAAAAGACCCTAAAGCCACTTTCTTCTTCCATTCCTCCCCATCTCCTCAGACGTCTCAGAGGTGGGCAGGCTCTAAGGACTGTGTCACCATGGCTGCCAAGATAGTCAAGATACCCGTTCCCTTCCAGCTGCTGTCTTCCCCAGAGCCCAGGAAACTCTCAACCTTTGATCTTAGCCTTTACGCTTTGGCTAACCTGTTGCCTTGGCCAGAGTGTGGCAGCAGCTTTCTTATCTTAGCTGTTCTCAGCCCATTCCCACTGAGAGGGAAACCATCTTTCTGAGGATGGCTCATTGCTAGCAATCACTTTGTTTTTTTTCTTGATAGAAAGAGTTGTGGTTTCCCCTTACAACCCTGCCAGTCCTCCCCCTGCTCCCCACCCCCCCCGGAGCTGGAAACTCCCTTCTTGGTTGTAGTGCTTCCTTCTGACCCAATATGCAACTTTGGGAAGTTAGCTTGAACTTCTGTTCCTCCAGTCACAAAAAACACCTTGGCAAGTGGCCAACTAGAGGATGTAAAGGTTTAGGGAAGGATTTCTTTCCGGAGGTGCTTAGAAGAAGGGATTTACAAATGCCTCTGGTAAGAATAGTCATTTAGGGAACTACCAACTCATGTAGATGGTGGCTTTTGAAGAAGTGAGCTTAATCATTTCCATTGCTAACCACGGCCTTCAGCTTGGATTGACAAGGTAGCTATGCTGTGCCCCGTCCCTTCTTCTTACACACTGTATACTTTTGAGAGGCCTCAGGTAAACAAGGCAGAGGTGAGCTGTGGAGCTTTCATCATTATGATAACTATGCTTCCAGTCTGAGGAAACAGGAAGTGAAACTGCCCACTGACAAATGTCTGATTCTATCTCCTCCATTGGAACTACAGGTAAAGAAGCCAGCCAAAGAAAATGTAGCCCAACCATAGGCTGTAGCAACTTCCAGTGCTGAGGTGTAGAGATGTGGGTGTCACAGGATTATCTCTAAAGACATAGTTTTCAGAACCGTTTGTGATCTTCCCGAATTATCGTAACACCTTCCTTCCTCTTTCATGTGATATCTTTGGGCATTTCCCTACTACTTCCTGCCCTGTTTCCTAGAGAGCTTCCTATGGCTCTCCAGGAGAAGCTCCCGGTTAATTTTCATGATTGATTGGTTCCCAGGCACATACCTTACCTATGTAGGTCAGGACTGAACCACCCACCATTCTTATATTCCCACAGCAGACATATTCCACAGGCCTGAGTTTTCTTCCCTTTCCCTTGAGGACACTATGCTTTCTTCTGGCCTGGCTGCCTGACACTCCATCTGCCTGGATGATCTCTTGTATCCTTTACCTTTTTCAGAAATAGATTGTGGATAAATAGAGTGTGATCACCCAATATCCACGGTTAATAGTCCCATTCTTACATTTATTACAGCAGTATCCATAATTGCCAAGACGTAGCAACAACCAAAATGTACATGATCCAATAAACGAAATTTGAAGATGGGGCTATATACATAGGCTCTTGTCTTAGTTAGAATTTATATTGCTGTGATAAAACACCATGACCAAAAGCAACTGGAAGAAAAAGTTTATTTGGCTTAGACTTCCATATCACAGTCGTCACTAAAGGAAGTGAAGGGGGAGGCACTTAAGGCAGGAACCTGGAGGCAAGAACTGAAGCAGAAACTATGGAGGACTGCTGCTCACTGGCTTGCTTCCCATGGCTTGTTCAGGGATCATCTAGGACCAAGGATCCGGGAATGGTACCACCCTCACTGGGCTAGGCCCTCCCACATCAATCATTAATCAAGAAAATGCTCCACAAGCTTGCCTCAGGCTGATCTTATGGAAGCATTTTCTCCACTGAGGCCCCCTCTTCTCAGATGACTCTAGCTTGTGTCAAGTTGACAGGAAACAAAAGCAAAAACACCAAAAAAGAAACCCCCCACAAGATCTCTAGCCAGTTCAGCTATGGTCTACCATTCAGCTTTTTTTCTTAAAAGGGGAATTTGCAAGACAAACATCATGGATGAAACTTGAGAACATCATGTAGAGTGAAACAAAAAAGGAATATAAATTCTGCAGACTTCACTTATATGAGGTATCTAAAAAAGCCAAATTCCTAGGATCAAAAAATTTGATGGTGATTTCCAGGAGTTGGTGGTGGAGATAGAAATAAGTAAAGAGTGGTTGTAAAGTTTTCGGCAAATAGTACAAACAAGCTCTAGAGATCTTCTGTATGACAGAATCTGTAGTCAACAATAAGGTACTGTAGGAAACATCCAAGGCAGGACATTACACAGCATGGCATGGTACAACATAAACATAGCCAACCATCCTAGAACAGAACAGGACACAGGACATGTGGCATATATGACTTGAATGACATATATGGCACCCCTGAGAAAGGATGACAGTCTTGTTTTTCCTACTGTTTTTTCCTGAGCCTAGACTAGGAGTCAAGAGAAGCAACCTCGGGTATGTTGAGGCGGGGACAAAGTTCACGGAGGGGAACTGACTGAGAAATAAAAGCCCTACTATGATGCTTTTTGCCACAAACCCTCGTTTTGGAGAACAAGATAGCTAAGATGACAGGAGACAGGACAGCATCTGCAGAAAGTCACTGAGCCCAAGTATCTTCATTGGGGCCCCTGGAAAGCTACTGGTGACAGCCACTTCATGACATTTTCTGGGGCGTTGACTGAGTCAGCACGAGGAACCAGTCATGTCAGGTCACCAGTCATTACTCCCCAAATGGGATCTATTATCATGACCTTTTGTTTTTCTGTCTGCCATCAATCATCCTCCAAACTATTCATCCAGTAGAAATACAAGTGTCCTGTTCTATGACAGGCATTTGGCAAGTCACCAGGATGATACAACAGCATGAATCTCAGGATATTCTACTTCCACAGGCTTCTGCTAGTTTACATTCTATTATCTTTTGTCCCCCCTGGTATTGGGGTGGAATCTAGGGCCTTATTCTTTTTAGGTGAGTGCTCTGCCATTGGCCTGTGTTTTTATTCCCAGTCATTTTCTGGACAGAAAACAGAACACACAGTAGGTGCTATTTCATCCACATCCCCATTCCTGATTCCATGATGAGTTGGGCTCTAGGTATGTTGATCAAGGAAGGACAGGGAAAGCTAAGATCTCTCCAGGCTCTCTGCCTTGGTGAGGGAGGCCTTGACTGGCCTAGTGCTAGGGAGTTCACTGGTCCTCCTATTTAGCAAGTCTGTGTAGGTTCCCCTTCCCAGGCCCCAGGCTCCTCCACAAGCTCTCTGGGAAGCTGGAGGAAGGCTGCTGTGTTAGGTAAACAAGAACCAGATTCCTGAGCAGTGATGTGGGTGGGTACACTGGTCCAGGCGGCTGTGATCACATGGAGAGATGAAGAAATACCTCTGCAGCCCTGACCTACCTGGGTCAGGAGAGGCTGGCTGCCCATGGACCTGTTTTGCTCTCATCCAGTTTCCCTTGGCCTGAATTAGAGGGCCTTTCCACCAATAGTATCCTCAGATGCAAATGAACAGCCAGCCTCTGTACTTCTCTTTAGGATCTGCCATCTCTTCTTCCTCAACACTCACATGTTCACCTCCCACCACCCCTGGGAGAGGTGAGAGGGAGAGTTCTGAGGAACTAGAGGGAGAGTTCTGAGGAATACTTTCATCCTTGGAGGACAATCTGCTCAGGCCCCAGACTGAAGCTATGGTGGAGTTGGTACCTGTCCATAGGTGGCCAAAGCTGGCTGAGTCAGGAGGCAGGGTTTTCTTCTGAAATAGAGACTTACAGGATAGTTTCAGTTTCCTTGAGAGGTTAAGGTCGATTCTTTTGGGCTTTTGGACTATAAGAATGTGTCAAAGGGTGTGTGTGTGTGTGTGTGTGTGTGTGTGTGTGTGTGTGTGTGTGTGTGTGGTCAGGAGAGAAGGTAGGAAGGAGAGCATTTCTGTGGTTTCCTATCCTAGAGACCTAGAGAACAACACCTTTCCTGGTGTGGTGTCTCATAGCTTTCTGCCAGGAAGATGGCTAGGTTTCAGGCTTAGTAAGGACTGACGAAGGCTGACTTGGTTTGAGAGTTTCCAAGTGTCTGTACTCAGTACTGTAAAGGGGGATGCTGCTGTGTGAAATGGTCCAGAAGTGGGAGGCTGAGTCTGTGGTCTTTGCAGGCCCTGAAGGCTATGGCTCTGTCATGTAATGGCTAGGAGGGACCCCTGAAGACCTGAGAGGTTACAGGAGCAGCCCATTTGTGCCCTTTGTGGATAGGCAGTGTAAGGACCCCAGTGTCAGGACCCCGAGAGACTCAGTGACCTCCTGGATGCCATATGCTGCCACTGTTTTCCATGAATGTGGAGGGGTAAGACAGAACTACTGTTTAGCAGGTGTAGGATTTCAGCTTAGAAAAACAAAACAATGTTCTGCAGATGGATAGCAACAGCAGTTGACAACACTGTGGATGTATTCAATGTCACTGAACTGTACATTGCAAAGCAGCTAAAGTAGCGCATTGTAGAGGCTAGAGTTCAGTTGTTAAAGCAATTGCCACAAACACACGAGGACCTGATTTCAGATTCCTAGCACCTACACAAGAAAAAGATGGCCATAGTAGTTTGTCTGTACTCCCTGGAGCTCACTGGCCAACCAGCCTGGCCAAATTGGTGAACTCCAGGTTCACTGAGAGACCATGTGTCCTAGTTGTATTTTATTGTTAACTTGACACAACCAACAGTTACGTGGGAAGAAGGAACTGCGATTGACAAATTGCCTATATCAGATTGGCCTGTGGGCTGTGTTTTATAGAATGTCTTGATTATTGAGATAGGAGGGTGCAGTCAACGAGACTGGTGCCACATCTGGGAAGGTGTTCCAGGGCTGTCTAGGAAAGAAGCTGAGCACAGCCAGAGACATCAAGCCAATCATCAGCATCCTCCCATGATTTCTGCCTCTAGGTTCCTGCCTTGAGTTCCTGCCCTGACTTCTGTCGATGATGGACTGTAACCTGCAGCATGAAATAAACTCTTTCCTCTTCAAGTTGCTTTTGGTTGTGGTTTTTATCAAAGCAACAAAAACCTAACTAGAAACATCTTGTCTCAGAAAGTAAGGTGGGGAACAACTGAGGAAGATGTTTGATGGCCTTTGACCTCCATACATGCACACATGTGCATGCACACCTAGACACACATGAACACCTACCTACATACATACTACACACATACATTAAATTTTACATTATGGGTATCTTATTCTCTCTCTCTCTCTCTCTCTCTCTCTCTCTCTCTCTCTCGTGTGTGTGTGTGTGTGTGTGTGTGTGTGTGTGTGTGTGTGTGTGTGTGTGTGTAAGCCCTCTAAAGGCAGTGAGAGTCACCTGGCACCTCTATTTAATGACAAGTGTATCACAGGACTTGGGCATTCTGGAGAACAGCACAATGCTTAGTATTAACTGGTGTTCATTCAACATTGGTTGCTTTGAAAGGGGTCATGGAGTCAATAGGGACAAAGATAGATGTATCAGGGTAAAGCCATGTGCCCTGTCAGGACATTCAGCTGTCACTTGGCGTCTGTGACTGCCCCATTGGAGGAGGCCACTAGAATCATTGGATTCTTTTCTAGGACTGAGGAACTTGTCTACAACAAGAACTTCCACAAGCAGTCTTCCTTTGTTGGCCGGTCGTGGTACACTCCTTTAAATGTACCACTTGTGAGGCAGAGGCAAGTGAATCTCTATGAGTTCAAGTCAACTTAGTCTACAGAGTGAGTTTCAGGACAGCCAGGGTTATTACAAAGAAACCCTGTCTTGGAAAAGAATTAAAAAAAAAAAGATCCCCCTTTATCTCATAACTCTCAGGAGTTTTGAGAACCTGGTTTGTAAGGTCACCATACATCAGTGTGTATGGCGATGTAGATGTGTCTTAGGACAAAGGGGTGGATCAGATCCTAGATGTCCTGTTCACTGGGAAATATGGGGGAAGGGAAACCTCACTTCTACCTCTGTCATCAGATGACAAAAACAAAATAACCCATACATTAGGTCCAGTAGCCATAATCTGGAACCCTGAGACTCTTTGAGCAATGACAGGATATTCTGAAGTGTTAGGGTTGGAACATTTGGGATCTCTGGATTAGGTAAGCACAAATAGTGAGTCTCAAGTGTTTTGGATAAGGCTATGCAATCCATTTGTCTATCTGTCTGCCTGTCTCAAATGTGCCTCTTGTATTACAAATGCTCTAAGTTCATATGCATTACCGCTTCCTGATCCTCTTCTTTACCTTCAACACCATCCTTGATGGAAAGCTCTGGGAACTGAGTGCTTCCAGCTTCAGATTGTTTCCTTCCCTTGAGTCATGCAAGAGGCCAGCAGGTGTTAGGTGGCTGGACCACTTTCACAAGCACTTAGGACCATGGGCTCTGACACAAACAGAAACAGTTGGAATTCTGGTCCTTCTCGCTCTCGTTGGCTGATGATAACAACTAACTGGTGTACTAGTTACCGTTCCTTTAGTGCTATAAAATACCTCTTCTCCCTCTGATTGGCTGCTGACACTAACTAACTGGTGTATTCATTACTGTTCCTTTAGTGTTATAAAATAGCTGAGGCAATATAAAAGAAGAGAAGACTTATTTTGGCTCATGGTTTTGGGGTTTTGAGTCTGTTGTAGTTGGGTTTGTTGCTTTGGTGTCTCTGTTAAGTACCTCACATCAGGAGGACATACCTAGTAGAGACCCATTCACTACATGTCCAGAAGGAAAGAGGAAGGATGAGAGAGCAGCACCCCCCAATCCCCTCTGAAAGCATACTCTCGGGGGGGGGGGGGTGCGCTAACTCCTCCCATTAGGCTCCTCCTCCTAAAGGCCAACACCTCCCACAATCTGGTAACACATGGAGTTGGAGGGGAGACCGGAGACAGGGATGGGGGGAGTGACATTCAAGATCCAAACTGGCTACTATTTTTTGGAATGACAGTGTTTTCAGTGGCGAGAATAGCAGGATTAGGTATTATTTTAGAGTGTAGCTGAGGGGGTAGATATAAATCAGGAAATATAAGTGAAGTGGTTCAAAGCCTATAACTCTGCAAAAGTCAGAATTGTATGACATTCTTATGGTACTAATGGATTTTACAGAATCTCTCAATACAGTTACTGACACTTTGAAACTGCTGAATTTATTCCTGATGCAACAGAATTAACTGTGTTTTTTTTTTTTTACAATTACAAGAAATAATCAGGAATATATATATTATATATATATATATATATATATATATATATATATATAAATCACATCAGATCCCATATGGTCTGCCAGGTCCTCTAGCTCAAGGTAATGATGAAATTGATTGGTTATTAATAGGAAGTGTGCTGGAGGCCTCATAATTTTATAAAAACACCATGTCAACAGCAAAGGTTTAAAAAAGGATTTTTTTCCCATCACTTGGCCACAAGTTAAGGAAATAGTAAAAAAAAAATGTCCTTTTTGTTCCTTCTATAACCAAACTCTTTTACCTGTAGGAATTATTTGGTAAATGGATCATTTCATTTTGCAGAATTTGGAAAATTAAAATATGAACACCATACAAAAGACATTTCCAGGATTTCGGTGGGCAGCTGCTTAGAGTTCTGAAAAGGCTGATTCTGTAATTACACATCTATTAGAAGTCATGGCCATCATGGGAATACCTGCAGAAATTAAGAAAATGCCTCAGCATATATCTCTAGTAAAATGAAACAGTTTTTTTGCATATTATAAAACATATTACAGGTATACCACACAATCTCCAGGACAAGTGGTTGTTGAAAGATCTAATTGCACTCTAAAAGAAATGCTTAATAAACAGGTAGGCAGAACAAAGACCCCCTGAGATTGCATAATGCCTATGAACCTTGAATTTTCTTAATGCTAATGAGAAAGGAACAACAGCTTCCTAGAGACATTGGACAATAGAAAAACTCTGAGTTAAATCAGCTTGTGGACTTCAAAGATGTGTTGACATTATAAGGAAAACCAGGGTATGTGCTATGTGGGAGAAGGGGTTTCGCTTTTGTTTCCACAGGAGAAGAAAAGCTATGTATACTACGAAAATTAATTAAGATTTGATTCCAATAGGAGAAACCTCTTAAGGAGAAATGATAACTCATCCACCAAGGTGACAACCCTACAAGTTGTAAGGAAAACTGAAAAGGGTCAGGGCAGGGTTCTTTTCTTGTCTTTACAGGAGAATAAAAATGCCCATCTTTTGATAGAGGACAGATCTCCAAAATATACAAAGAACTCAAGAAACCAAACATCAAAAGACCAAATAATCCAAAAAGGGGGGGGATACAAATCTAAAAAGAGAATCCTCAACAGAGGAATCTCAAATGCCCAAAAGACAATTAAGGAAATGCTCAGCATCCTTAGTCATCAGAGAAATGCAAATCAAAACAATTCTGAGATATCATCTTACATCTCTCAGAATGGCTAACATCAAAAACTCCGATGACAGCTTATGCTGAAGAAGCTGTGGAGTAAGGGGAGCACTCCTCCATTGCTGGTGGGAGTGCAAACTTATACAGCCACTTTGGAAATCAGTATGGCAGTTTCTCAGAAAATTGGGAATCAATCTACCTCAAAACCCAGCAATACCACTTTTGAGCATACACCCAAAGGATGCACAATCATACCACAAGGACATTTGCTCAACTCTGTTCACAGCAGCATTATTCGTAATAGCCAGAACCTGGGATCAACCTAGATGACCCCCAACTGAAGAATAGATAAGGAAAATGTGGTAGATTTACACAATGGAGTACTACTCAATGGTAAAAAGCAATGACATCTTAAAATTTGCAGGTAAATGCATGAACTAGAAAAAGCCATCCTGAGTGAGGTAAACCATACCCAGAAAGACAAATACAATATGTACTCACTCTTAAGTGGATATTAGATATAAAGCAAAGGACAACCAGACTACAGGCCCCAATCCCAGAGAGCCGAGATAACAAAGAGGACCCTAAGAGAAACATACATGGATCCACCTAGGAAGAGAAAAAAAGACAAGATCTCCTGAGTAAATTGGGAGCATGGGGGCAGGGAGAAAGGTGGAAGGGGAGAAGGGAGGTGGGAAGGGGAGTGGGGAAAATGTGTAGCACAATAAAAAAGGCAAAAAATAATTAAAAAATAACCATCTTCAAGAAATCAAAAGACCTTGGAAATCTAGACATCTAAAAAAAGAAAGGAAAGCTATCCAGAAAAAAATTACCTAGCAAAGAAAAAATCTGATCTATGGTACCAATATTCTCTGCAGGGCAAAAAAAAAAAAAAAAAAAAAAATCTCACCACCTAAACATCTATATCTCTTTACAGAAAAGTTATAGTCCTGCCTCAATTAAAAATCAAAGCTGGCTTTGAAATTAGAGCAGACTCTCTCCTCCTCTAAATCCAAGCATGTCGCTTAAAAAAAAAAATTCAGAGTTTTTGTCTCAAATCAGAAGAGCCACCTGGTGTTGGACAAAAGTAAACCAAAAATCTAGGGACTATTGTTATCAAAACTCTGTTATCCCTCCAAAATTCTATTTCTCTGCATACTTAATTTTGTCCCTTTGGTACTTTTCTTTGAATATATGTCTATCAAAAATTTAAACTTTCCTACAACAAGGATTTCATCTGGTTCATAATGATGCCATTGAGCTGATAAACAACACTCAAGGATTGGCTTTGGACCTTAAATTCCAAATTGTGTAGTAGGGGGACTTTTCTCCATCTTTTCCTGGCCCACTGGACCATTTTCTTTCTGCCCTCCAGGTCCCTGCAGCTGCTTATAAGAGACTTAATATATATTCATAATTGTTTGGCCAATGGCTTAGGCTTATTACTGGCTAGCTTTCTTTCTTATAAATTAACCAGTTTCTACTAGTCTGTGTATTACCACATGGCTGTGGCTTACTGGTGATGTCCTGGCATCTTGCTTCCCCGACGGCTATGTGGCTCTCTGTGACTCAGTCTTCCTTTCTACATCTTTGTTTGGAATTTCCACCTACCTGTATTTTGCCTGCCCATTGGCTGAAACAGCTTCATTTATCAACCAATAAAAACAACACATAATCGCAGCATACGGAAGGACATCCCACATCAATATTGGCTAGCTGAGAATGGTTCACCTACAAATAACATTCTAGCCAAAACTTCAGATAAGAACTTTAGATAAGTCTTACTGGGTACTCAGAGGCTGGCTACAAATGTTGCAGCTCATCCTCTTGAGACTTAACCATTGTTTTCTTTTTTTTTTCCGGGATCCCATAGAGATATTGTCCCCCCCAAAAAAGACAGATGGAAGTAATGATGCCCCCTTTCCCAACAGTTGAGATGGTTTTTGTTTTTTTTCTCAGGGTTGGTTATAAGTTATAAGGTTGGAGGCAGAATAATAATAATTAGACTCAGGAATCTCATTTGGTATTTTAAAAAAGGGGAATAATAGAATAATAAAGTTTAATAGTATATCTACTTGTAAAATATCTTAGCAACTATTAGTTATAGACAATTTACATTTTGCATATTGATAATATGTAAAGTTGTCTTTGTATTCCTGTATTCCTGTATAATTTGTTTTTTGATACAAATTCAAAATTATATTTATTATATTGTGTATGTTCCTATTTCTGTTTACAATATTTTTGTACACAAATATAAATTATTTTTGTCATATTGTATATATGTTTCTACTTCTGCTTAAGATATTTTGTATATTGACACAAATTAAGGATATTTTCTCACATTGCCCTATACATTTCCACCTCTGTTCAAGATATTTGTATATATTGTTACGATTTCCAGGTCATCATCCTCATGCTGCACATCTTGTTCAAAGATTTTTTATTTTTATAATGTAAAGATTTAGTCTTTAAGCTATATAATTATTAAGTATTACAGGTTAATAGTAATACATATTTGTCATGCTTATAGTTATGTTAGTTAGGTTCTCTAGATGTACAGAGATGTTCTCTGCACAGACAGGTAATCTTCAAGCACTTAAAAACCTACAGAATATATCAATTAAATGCTTCAATAACTTAGAATTCTGTTGCTGTGAGACACATCTGCTCCTGGAGGCACAGATCCATTCCTGAGAGGATGTTGGGCACTGAAGACACCCCATGTGGAGCTTGTTTTCCTCTTGGCAAAAGTGGAAAACTTGGCAAAGAACCGCCCTTGCCTCACTCAACTGCTGACAGTAAGCATGCTGTCCAAACTTAATAAGCAGGTTCCAAGAAAAGTGAACCTGCTGAACCTTGCCAAGACAAGATAGGACAGTCTTTTGAATTTTCCTGCTTCGGAAAAATGGTCTGTCAGATATTCTAGGCCTATAGCCAAATGTTGTAGAGAGACTTTGGGTAACTGTCCAGGTAGCCAGCTGTTTCTGTCATTTCTTGCACCTTTTGGAAATCACTTGCTTATGTTTCCTACTTACTCAGGTAATATTATTTTCCTTCTCAGGTCTTTGATGGGGTTGAAGACTAGATAGTCACAGTTACTATCCTCTCATAGCTTAGTTATGACATTTTAGGAACAAGACATAGACTCTTTAGGATAGGACAGGAATGATCTCTGTTATTTGCCATATACCTAGAGCCTGAACATTGAATATGTGTTTCTTGCTTGACGCTGTTCCTGCTGGTTGTAGTTCTATTTTTGTGCATGCTGTTGCCCTGTCTTTCTTCTAGACAATCCTGATATTTGTTCTCATTGTATATAGCTTTGTATTAGGTCTACAACCTTCTTATTTAGACAAAAGAGGGAAGTGTTGTGGGAATTCTTTCCGCCAATAGCTTTGGGGTACCAGTCTTAGGGCATGGCCTGGTGCTATGTGAGGACTGAAAAGTTGGATAAGAGAGCTTTCTCCCTCTCTCTTGCTCTGGCTTCTGCTTGGTGTGGTGGGAGACCCAAGCTGCAGAGAGGCAGCTCAGGATCAGTGATGGCTTCAGCCTTACTCTGTAGCTGTGAGTCTGTCCCTTTTCATTCCACCCCTTAATAAATTGGTCATTATACCTTTTGTAAATTCTCGTATCAGATGATTCTTTCTGTTATTGTTATTGTTGAGAGAGGGTCTTATCTTGTAGTCCGTATTGTTCTGGAACTCATTATGTAGCTCAGGATGACTTCAAATTTGTAGTAATCCTCCTGTCTTGGACTCCTGAGTGCTGAAATTATAGGTGTGAATCACAATTTCTGAGGCTGTGTGTGTCTGTGTATGTATGTGTGTATGTATGTGTGTATGTATGTGTGTGCGTGTACATGCTCTGCCACTAAGCTATATCCCCCAAAGAATGAGACGGTTCTTATGAAAGTATCTGTCATATAACGACAGGTCACATTGATAGAAGCCAATTACTATGTGCCAAGGACAGCTCAAACTATCTTCTTGTACTGAATCAAGGGAATAATATCTCTTTGTCATACAAGGCAACACTGAGGTGTGGTTGGAATTTGAACCACTGGATTTGATTCCACCATATTTGGCTACCGTGGTGAAGCTGTTCATCATTATATCCTTGGGAAACGCCCATCCATACACACTCAAACAGGTCATCACTAACCTTTCTGTCCTCCACCTTCCTTCTGTTTACAAATGGCAAAATACCAGGCATCACCTGGTCACCAGCAAAGACCCACCCTAGTTGTATTCCTGGATGGTGAGTTTCTTTTTCTTTGATTTCTTTTCCAACACATTATCTAAGCTGTATATTCACCTATAGATAGCAAGTGGTGTGGAAGACACATGATAAACAGAGGGCAGAACCCTTGATACAAGAACCTGAACTGGGTTTACTGGAGTGCAGGTAGATATTTCCTTCTCTTCCAGACTCTTTCCAGCCTAAGTGGTGGGACTTAGAGTTAAGTGCCATCAGGCAGGACCTTGCTATGCTGTTGACTTGCAGGGGTGAAGTTTCTATTCCTCTTTGGGCTCTTCCTCTTTCTCTTTCCATTCCCATTCTTCACAGCTGTCCCAGCTGCTCCTCGTTGTGGCTTCAACTGTCAAGGACTGGGGTGCAGATAAGGGGAATGCCTGTGGGGGAGCACAATACTTCCTCCCTCCCCTAGGAGGTTCTCAGGGAAGGCACTGCTAACCCTTGTTTTGAGTAGAGTTTCTTTTTGTGAGATGGAAAGGGGGGATGGGAACCCCTGGAGACTACTATTTTGAAGTCATTTTCTGAGTCAGAAATTTCTGTTACTAACAATTCTTACATATATGTCATTGTTTTGCTTTGGAGAATTTCTCATTTTATCTATGAAATTTAGTCCAAGGTGTCTTGACTCCTTTTGTCATCAAGTCATGACAAGGGTGAGTCTACAGAGGACTGATTTGTCATACTAGCCATGAACCAAAGCTGCTTCCTCTGTGTGCAGCTGATTTTCTTTTTTTTTTTTTCTTTTTTTAAAATTTATTTATTAGTTCTAGTTAGGGAACAAGCTTGTTTCACATGTAAGTCCCTTCACCCTCTCCCTCCCCTCACCCCCATCCCTCCTCCCCCACCCCCAGCCTACCCCCCACTCCATCCACCCACCACTCCCCAGGCAGGGTAGGGCCCTCAACGGGGGCTCTGCAAAGTCCATCAAATCTTCCTGTGCGTGTGCAGCTGATTTTCAGTCAGCCCGTGGCTGGATCCATCTTGTCTGGAGAAGCTCTTTGAACATTCTACGAAACTGGTCTCCACCCTGCATCATCCATTCTTCATACCACAACAGAATAAAATAGGGAACTTTTACTCCTTGGTGGTTTGAATTGGGCTTAGTGAAGTCTGTTGAAAAGATACTGTCACTGGCTCCTGTATGGTGTCAGCCATGCAATTTACATTGACTTATGCTATAAAAAAAGAATAGGCCAAGATGAAAAGAAGTCTGTGAGATTTAAAGTTAATCCAAAAGTGGAGTTACAAGCAATACTTCTTTAGGATATTCTTGCTTAGGAATGGGAGGACCATGTCTTAGATAGCAAGAGTATGTGGATGGGTGTGAGGACGATTTGGCTGTGACATCTTGATATTCATTACCAGAGCTGATTATGTTGATCTAGATGGCTAGAGGGCTAAGGATGCCCTCTTTCTCCCTCATCACCCCAGTGTGTTTCTCTAGGGCTGTATGCACCATCAAAAAGGACAGTGTCTTCTATAGAGGAGGACCACTCTTTGGATAGTGATACACAAGTGGCTGTGCTTTCCTGCCAGAAGCTTCAAATGGCTCTCAAGAAGGATATGTGGGAATATGTCTATTCAGGATTTATGTAGGAGCTATGAGTACGGACTGTGGGTCAGAAAGACTTGATTCTGCCTGTTGCTGGAAGAACAACCCCAGTGAAGTTATTTCTCTAGAGCACAACATTCTCATTTATATAATATATACTTGTGAATAACAGCATATACCACACAGGGCTGTGTAATAGGGTAGATCTGGCAGTAATAGAAAAACCTAGAACTCTAGGTTTCTCAACAAGGACATTCATTTGTCTTCTATATAAAGTGGTTTAAGACCGAAATGGTTGATCTGTAGTCACTAGGACCCAGGTTTTTGTAATTTTTATCTGTTGCCCTCAAACTACAGCCTTCATTTCCATGACTCAGGAGGGCTGCCCAATCTCCAGAGATTTTCATTCTAGCTGGCAGGAAAGAGAAAAGAGGAGGGAATGTTTTGTAACACTATTCTAGAGACATAACAAACCTTTACTCACCCCAAACAGGGAACCAATAACAGACTGAAGTAAGAACAAAAATGACCCAGAGACAGCTGTGTCACCAAAGCCCACCCCAGCATGGGTGGCAGCTCATGAAAGAGTTCATTTATCAACCTGTGGGAAGATCAACAGGCTGGAGAGCATCCTTTTCAGGCAGTGCAGTTGGTCTGAGCCCCTTCCAGGTAGCTGGTCTGGTCTCTGTTTCTCCCAGGTAGCTGGGCTGATCTGAGCCTCCTTTAGATAACTTAGCTTGTCTGATAGTGGGTTTCAGGAGTCTTTACAGCTATGCATGCTTAGGGAGGGAGGGGTCTAGTGTATCAGGGAAGTTTTAGGTACTTCCTGGAGCCTTTGAATTGTTTACTTCCTGTCTTAAAGAGCTTCCCTGCATGATAGAATGTTTCACTTCCCCTTAAAACATCTTATGGTTTCATCCTCATTTTAACATCCTGTGTTTTAAGGAGAGCCCCTCCAAGATGGGATGTTTTAACCTCAGAGGAAACTCCTCCACAAGGAGAAGGAAGAAGACCTTTCATTTCCTTTTAGATCACTTTCATGGCTAGAACTTAAATCTTACATAGGAACCAGCTGTAACAGAAGTGGAGGAACTAGGGGGTGTATTTAGACAGGCACGTGTTAAATATCGGATCTCTGTCACTGTCAAAGAGGGGGAGGATAAAATAGCACTGCACTGACTGCCTAAGATGATTAGCACTCTCAGCTACAGACATTTGTGAGATTTAAACATGACAATCCAAGTTGAGAGAAATCTAAACAATTCCTGGGTATAGAGTCATCACTCACCGGTTCTCATCATTGCCATCATCATCTCCATGTTTCCTTATTTTAAATTCATCTTGCTGATAAAATAATCCTTAGCTGCTTCTTTTCTTTTAAAAGATACTTGGAACTTTTATATCATTTAAGTTTGATTTTGTTTGAGACAAAGTCATGCTATGGAGCCTGGGCTATGAAACTCATGATGTAGCCTAGAATGACCTCAAACTTGCATCAATCCTCCTGCATCATCCTCCAAAGTGCTGAGAGTGCAGATTTAAACATGTCTTCACAAACTAAAACTGCATAACAAGGAAAGCAAGGGAAAGGTGAACAGAGCATTTAGCAATGGCTGTCTTAGGTAACACACTTAAGGATGGGTTGGAGGGTAGCCTCGGAAGCATCTCTCTCTCTCTCTCTCTCTCTCTCTCTCTCTCTCTTTTTCGAGACAGGGTTTCTCCGTGTCGCTTTGGAGCCTGTCCTGGCACTCGCTCTGGAGACCAGGCTGGCCTCGAACTCACAGAGATCCACCTGCCTCTGCCTCCCGAGTGCTGGGATTAAAGGCGTGTGCCACCAACGCCCGGCAGAAGCATCTCTTTAGATGCATTCTACTGTCCAAGTTCTATTTTGCATTTTGGGTAGTGAGTCCACAGGTGCCTATGACATTATGAAATAACCATAACCAAATAAAAATGGAAACACACAGACCAATCTGGAACTACTACTGATGCAATTCTATATACTTTTGGTCTTTAAATTACCTTCATCTTGAGTGAGGTAACCTAGTCACAAAAAGACAAACACGGTATGTACTGACTTATATATGGATATTAGACATACAGCAAAGGATTACCAGCCTACAATCCACACCTCCAGAGAAGCTAGGAAACAAGGAGGACCCTAAGAGAGACATACATGGTCCCCCAGAGAAGAGGAAAGGGACAAGATCTCCTGAGCAAATTGGGAGCACAGGGTGGGGGGTGGGAGGGAGAAAGGGAGTTAGGACAAAGCGAAGGGGAGAAGAGGAGGAGAACAGGAGGGAGTAGGAAAATTGAGTTGGGGGATGAATAAAGGAGAACAAGAAAAGAGATACTTTAAAAAGGGAGCCATTATAGGTTTAAAGAGAAATCTGGCACATTTCTAGGGAAATGTCCAGAGATCTACAAGGATGACCCCAACTAAAAATCTGAGCAATAGTAGAGAGGCTACCTTAAATGCCCTTCCCCTATAATGAGATTGATGGCTACCTTATATACCATCCTAGAGCCTTCATCCAGTAGCTGATGGAAGCAGAAGCAGAGACCCACAGCTAAACCCTTAGCAGTACTCCTGGAATCCAGTTGTAGAGTGGGAGGAGTGATGAGCAAAGGGGTCAAGACTAGGCTGAGGAAACCCACAGAAACAGCTAACCTGAATAAGGATTTGCTCATGGATCCCAGACTGACAGCTCAGAAACCAGCATAGGACCGAATCAGGCCCCCTGAACGTGGGGTCAATTAGGAGGTCTGGGCAGTCTATGGGGCCTCTGGTAGTGGAACAGTATTTACCCTAGCGTACGAATGAACTTTGGGAGCCCATTCTCCATAGAGGGATACTCTCTCAGCCTAGACACACCGGGGAGGGCCTAGGCCCTGCCCCAAAAGATGTGACAGACTTTGATGATCCCCCATGGAAGGCCTCGCCATTTCTGGGGAGCAGAAGAGGGATGGGATGGGGGTTGGTGGGGGACATGGGAAGACGGGAGGGAGAGGGAACTGGGATTGATATGTAAAATAAGATTGCTTCTAATTTAAATAAAAATTGAAAAAATAAAATAAAAATTATCTTCATGTATACTATATTACATGATATATGCATCTGCATGTCAATACAAATCACACTTTTTGTACTAGACTCCCAGCAACAATGTTTTTGTAATGCTTTGCTAGGGCTCGTACCCAGGGCTTTGCACACAATAAGCATATAGTCTATTACTGAAATACAGCCAGAGCCTGACTTCCAACTTTTGAATTGCTTTTACACATCCTTAACAACTCTTGCTTAAGTAGCCCACTACAGATGGCTGAAAGCTTGGTGGTTGACAAGCAGGACTTTGGGCTTAGAACATCTGTACAATGTGGGTAAAGCAGATGTTATTTCCACTATTTTTTTTTTTTTTTGACAGGAAAGAAGGAACTGAGGGGCAAGGGACTTTTGTGAGGTCACATGGCTAGCCAGTGTTAGAATCGAAGGCTCCAGGTCTCTTGTAGAGTGCCTTCTCGTGTGGCTCATCCTACCACCCAGCTATTCATTGGTTACTCATTTATACTGCTCCATGCCAGATGTCTTGTCCTTTTGAGCTGTGTTCACATGAGTGTACTTTTGGGGTGTGTATGTGGAGTATGTGTCTTGGTTGTCCTCTGTGTTCCCTAAGTCCACCTGGCCTTTGTAACTCCAGAAGAAACGCCCCCACTGGGTTTCTGTGATCCATTATTCCCAGGATCTCAGGGTTAGGCATCTTCCCAGAATTCCCCTTACACGGGGAAGGCAGCTCAACATCAGGAGCAGGTCACTAGGCAGTGGAAACAGAGCAAGGAGCAAGAAAGCAAAGCTTGAGGAATGGTGGTGTATAATATCCCATGAGAACCGATGCTGTATGTGTTATGAAGAGTTATCATAGATGCCATCTCATTTAATTGTTACTCAGCTATGAATGGAAATGTCAGGATTTTTCTCATCTTTCCAGTTAGAGATGCTTAAGGTACTTTACTAGGATAATTGAACCCTGCTGGTTTCTATTGCGTAGTTTCCCACAGTGCCTTGCTGCCTCTGAATAGCTCATTCTCTTTCCAGCTTTGTGGAAAGAACCAGGTGACAGCTGAATGCTGCCAAGAAGTTTTGGAGACCCCAGTCTGCCCTGTGGGGTGTGGAGCAACACAGAGCAGGGGCAGTCAGGATGGGAGTGTCTTATATCTGAGCCACTGAGGACTTCCTCCTCCTTATCTTGGTATTCCTTTCTCTGTCCCTGCATCTTCATGGCTTCAAGCAGTGCCTTTAAAAAGTCAGGGAAACCCAGAATCGCCTAACTCCATCTTTAGGGTAGAAGGAAGCTATCCAGTTGCAGATGGAAGTGAGTTAATCCACCTTCTCTCCCCAGTCCTACCTCTGTCACACTGCTGACCCAACTACTGTGTCTTCCCAGCTGGACTAGGATTATCACCATCTGTCATCACAGGGCTGAGCACAGAGCATTGAACACAGTACTGAAGAAAGTGCTACTTGAAAGGGGACCAGTTGTCTCCTTGTTCCACAGTGAGTTTTGCTGGATCCTGAAAGGGTGACTACAGTCCTTCACTTTTTCATCTCTGCCTTCCTTGGGACAAGCGTCTTCTGAAAATCTGAACAGGGAGTAGACACTAGCAAAAGAGCCTTACTCTCCTAGGCTATGTCTCCAAGACCCTTTTCTCAGGATACTGCCTCATCTCCAGAGTTTTCTTGGAACACATTAGAGACTGTCTGTGGCCATAGGTCAGGCTCCATCTCTAATTTGTCTGTATCTGTAAGTAAACTGGAACTGTGTAGCTATTTTGTTCCTTCATTTCATTTCTCAACCACTCTAACAGTCAAACCCTTGTGGATCTCAGCTACACTATGGGCCAGTGAGGCCCCTTTTCCTCAGAAACTTGTACTAGAACTAGGTTGCTTCAGAAATACTTCTTACTGTTTGTAGCCTCAGGGATAAATTCCCCCAACCCTAGAACCAGTCTCCTGCCCTTCCCCCTTGCTATGTTAGCTCCATGAATTCAGAAACAATGAAAAGGTATATACTGGAGAGGCACGGTGATTTGTGGGTGTTTTGCGATACTGTGCCTTTGTTGCTCAGGCTGACCCTCTGACTTGTCATCCTTCTGCTTCAGCTTTCTGTGCATAGCAGGGATTACAGGGGTCCACAGTGCCCCATCTTTTTCCCATCTTGGATTTACATTAAAAATATGCTCAAAGCACAATAACTGAATTGTTCATGATTGCACAGCAATGCATTTTTAATGAAAAACAGTAAACCCATGAGAAAAAAAATGTAAAAGGCACAGGAATGTTAAGGAAATCGTTACTATTGCCTGACACCTGATGAATAGCCTCGGTAACCCTATCGCTGCCCCAGTACCCCACATATCCTAGGGGCCACGTAGGCAGATTTTTATCAGCCATTCGTTTCTTTCAAAATACACATCCTCTCCAAATTCTCCGATGACCTATCTTCTAGATTCCAGCAGCTGGAGAACTACAGATTTTGTTTGAATTATCCAGTCGCTTTTCTTTTGCCCTCGCCGTTCCCTTTGCCAGGCCCTGGTTAAGAACTAGGATTTCTCGGTGGTCTCTCCCTGACCTGGGCCAGCTCGCAGTCCCTGCCAACTAGGTCCCTCTGCTCTCCCGCCGCTGGACATCCTCCCCTTTAAGGCCCACCCCTCCCCCATGCCCACGCCTCCCCCAAGCCCCACCCTCGATCCTCCCCTTTAAGGACTAGCCCAGGACGCCGAGCAGCCTGTGACGCGGCCGCCGCCCCCGGGGCTGCTACTTCTCGGCGCGGCGATTTCCCCCCCGGCCGGGCCCCGCCGTCCCGCGTTCCCCGGAGCGCTCGTCTCCGGGGGGAGGGAGCAGGGCTGGTGGGCGCCCGCGGCGCACAGCGGGACCCACGGGGCCCCGCGACCCGCCGAGCCTGGAGCCGGGCCGGGGCGGGGCAGCCGGCTCCAGCCCGGAGCAAACTTCGCCGCCGGGCGGGGCGTGGCGGGGACCCGGGCCCGAGCCGGAGGAGGGGGCGGCCGCGGCCCCCGCCTCTGCGCGCGAGTCCCCGGGCACCATGCTGTCCGGCTCTCCCGGCCAGACTCCGCCGGCGCCGTTCCCCAGCCCGCCGCCTCCCGCCCCGGCCCAGCCGCCGCCGCCGTTCCCCCAGTTCCACGTCAAGTCGGGCCTGCAGATCCGAAAGAACGCAATCACCGATGACTACAAGGTCACCAGCCAGGTGCTGGGCCTGGGCATCAATGGGAAGGTGCTGCGGATCTTCGACAAGAGAACCCAGCAAAAATTCGCCCTGAAGGTAAGTCCGGGCCGCCGTGGAGCGCAATGGGATCCGGGGCAGCTTCCGGTCACCCCGCGAGTGGCCGGGACCCGAGAGGACTCCCGGGGACTGCCATGTTGGGGTGTGAGTGGGATCCAGCCCGTGGTCACGCTTGGGTCCCGGACGGCCTCTTCTCTCTTCGCCCGGAGCCGAGGACACGGCGGCCCCATCCCCTCTCCCTCCCTCCTTCCTTTCTGCGGGCACAAAAGGCCCTTTACTCATTGAGCTGGTTGGTCGGTCGGTTTGGAGAAGTTCGCTCTCTGAGGTTTACTTAACCCTGCTCCTTATTTGGGAGCCGGAAAGTGACTTCGCTCTCCCCGGCCTCGCGAGGTCGGCGCGCAGTGGTGGGGCGCGTCGGCGCGGCGCTGGAGACTGGGGACCCCGCCTCCGTGCCCCGCGATTGTCTGGAACCGCCAGCGTCTGGCCTGCGCTGCCCCGCAGGCTCCGCCGCGCGGTTTCCATTGCTCCATGCACTGTGGGAAACCTCATGCGTAAGCCAGGCTCGGCCCAGTGCTAGTTCTGCAAGCCTACTTTGGTCCTGGTAGCTGGCAACTTCAAGGCAGGAAACCCTGTTCTTGTGTTTGGGAAAGCCACTCATCTCTCTAGGTGGATCCGTTTCTTTCTGTGTCTTTGTGTCTCTGTTTCTTTGGTAGTGGGGAATGGGGATTTCAAAAGGTCCCAGTGAAGTGTTAGTCTGTCATTCAGGGTCACTACAAAGTTTTCTTCTCCCAAGGGTTTCAAGTTACGCCATATCTCTAAAGGTCACTTGTCAGGTTTCTTTCCCCTGGGGTGTCTCAATGATTGGAGGAGCGAACTACTTCCTGTGTTATATTTTTCTCTTCCCCTTCAGCCCACACAGCTTGCTTTGTTTCAGTTATTATATATTACACATGAGTTGCGGGTGAGACTGTTGTCATATACCATCAACGGGACTAAAACCCCGGTACTTTGTAGGGGGCAAATAAGTCTAATTTCTGTGATAATGTTTTTGCTATTTTCATCCTCAGCATCAGTTTTTTTTTTTTTTCCCCTTCTATAAGCTCTTGCTGCAGGATCTTGGTTGTTGCTTGGTGTTGAGTGTAGGGGAGGGACTCTTACCCTGCCTTGGATACTGCAATAATTGTACTTTTCACTTCCCTTTCCATCCGTATTAGTAGCTAAGTGAGGAAAGGACTTGATTGGGATGATGTGGCTCTGACCTTGGGGACTGGAGGTGAGTGCACAGTTTGACCACAGCTAACTGTATTGTTGAGGAAGTGACAGATGTTCTTTCCCAGAAAGATTTCTCCCTCCTCTGAGATGCCATCTGCCTTTACGGATCAGCAGACTGGGGTACTCTGGCTGTTCATTCTCCTGGATAGTTGGAACACAATATAAGGACTTCACAACAAACCCCCTTCTCCCTTCCTGTTCTGCTTAAACACACACACTATCCTAGGCTGTCACTTAAGATTTCTGGTATAATTAACAAAGAGAAGTTTGTGTATTTTTTCCTCCTTTGAATAGTTTTGAAAAGAAAACCCCTAGCAGCATATTAAACAATCCTTGTGCTTATCCTTCTGTAGTCAGAAGTGGGTGAAGATTGAAGTTGGAGTCTGTTTTGACAGGCAGCCTGCTCCTGGATCTTAGAAGCTGACTCAACTGTTAAATTGCAGATTTCTCATACATCTATGTGTTAAGATTTAATAATAGAGGAAGGAAGGAGAGCCAAGATGTTTGGAGAATGTCAGCACAGCAGTCACCAGCATGTTCCTACCCAAATATTGACTAAGTCATAATCACAACCCTGGGGAATCTGGTTAAAAGAAATCCCATTTCAGTGACAGGCACCACAGAGATTTCTACAGTTTATACTTTAAAAACTTTAGGTGCTGAGTAGTGAAACAATGTCAAAACAAGGAGCCTTTTATGGGACAGCAAGGGAAGAGGATATAGTGGAACAGGCTGTGTTGGTGACCCTTTGGATTGATAAGATGAGACCTGTGCTCTGTAGTGTCCTGAGCCCCATGGCAAGGGACTCAGGGCATAGTGTAGCCAAGCAGCCTGGCTCTCATGGGGTTTTGGAAGGCTGCTGTCTTGTAGCCCTAAGATATGATGGGAAATAAAGGCTGCTCATAGGTTCATGCTAGTAAGTAAAACCAGAGCTTTAAGAATGATCCAGAGATGGCTTAGCAGTTAGGAGGAGCATTTGTTGCTCTTACAGAGAACTGTAACTCCAGTTCCAGGGATTCAGACACCTCGTCTGGCTTCTGTGCTCATGTTTATATGTTTGCTGCACACATACCTGCAAGTGAAACACCCATACACATAAAGTAAAAACAAATAAATAAAGAACCCAACTGGTCCTGCTGCTTTTCTTTATCCCCTTTGGAAAGCTGGTGTTTAGATGCCTTTGGTGGGTGCTGCCACCCTGCTTCATCATCCCTCCTTGCTAGCCTCTGAGTCATGCATGCACTTCCAGTCAGTTAGAAGCCAGTTGAGAGGGTATCCCCATCCAACACATTCATTTTGTAGATGAGAAAACCAAGGCCCAGAATGAAGGCATGACTTGCCCAAGGTAAGTGGTAACTCTTGCCATTCACTTGATGGAGGCAGGGACCGAACTCAGTCCTTCTGTTTGCTAGTCTCAGGCCCCTCCCTACTTGTAACTATAGAGGTATTGACAGTCATGCAGCTGGTTGCTGTTTCAGAGTGCCTTGAGCCTGACCTATTGGTCCATTCATTGGCCAGAGGACACTGGTGGGTATTTGCCACCTTCCAGCCGCAACTACTAAAGTTGGAGAGGCAGTTTCTAAACCATCCAAGCAGCTCCATGAGTTTTGGATAATGAACCCCCTCCCCAGTTAGGGAGTTTGTGGTAGAGATCCTATTTATTATCCTTTGGAGATTCTGTAATTTCTTTGGTAGGTACACGGAGCCTCATTCCATTTGTGTATGAGTTGGCTGTATTCCCCGTGGTTCACTTGGCTGCATTCAGCTTCACTGTATCATGGTGACGCTTAGGTATTAGGTGAACAAATTTAATTAAAGCCTGTACTGTTGTCCCACTCTGCTGTTCATTGCTGATTAGGTGAAGCATGTTATTGCTTTACAAAATAGGGAATGTTGTCATAACTTATCTCTGTTTATCTTTCCATTGCGTAGACTAGAGGAAGCAAGGTACTGCCGTTCTTCCCTTCCTTTCTCCGGCGTGCCTCCCTCACTAGGTCATTTAATTGCCACAGTGATGTAGCTGCTTTTGGTATCATGATGAGGAGATTAGAACCTCTCACAGTTGGCCTGGACATTGTTGAAGGGCAACACCAGCACTTTCACCCGCCCTGCCCCCCTGTACAGGCAATGTCCTCATTCTGTGTCCTCACTGGAGAGATGACTGATAGTGTGGCTGGCAGGGGGCAGTATCTTTGTTTGACGTTTGCTGGATGGAAACATGAGATGAGGAAAGTCTCATAATCATGCCATCCAGTTTGGTTCCAGGTAGTTGACAGTTTGTGGAACATTTACCATGTGTTTATTAGGGTAGAGGATAGTGGCGTTAGTGTCCTGTAAAATATTGGGGGTCAAGAAATCTATTTGGAGAAGGCAAGTTTAACAAATGTAATCTAGGGCAGCATTGTCAAATAGGTAGTCACTGTTAGTATATGGCTGTTAATTAAACGCAGCCAACATGAAGGCATCAAACCAAATGAAAAGTGCAGCTGGCAGCCACAGTTTGGATGCCAACAAGATCCATCTCTGCCATCCTTGCAGAGAAGTCTCCTGGACTTTTCTGGCCTGGGGGCTAAATAGTGTGATCAGGAATAGAGGGTTCTGAAAGAGGGACATCTGTGAGGATTGATGACACCAAGGGAAGCTTTGGCTATGGCAGTGGGACCTTGCTGGGCCTCTGAGGAACGAGTGGGTTTGAGGGGAAGAGCAGGAAACCAAGTAGGTTAGGAGCAGCAGGGCCAGAAGATCAGAACTGAACTTACCCGTCTTGGGGGCAAGTCTGCTTTAAAGTAGGTTTTTTTTTTGGGGGGGGTGGGGTGGGGCTGGTGGATGTTATAAAGAAAGGGTAGGCATTGAAGTTGGGGTTTGTGGACTTTTGGATGGAAGAGTCAAATTTCTGCCTTCAGAGGACACTTCCCACTTCTGGAGGAAGACTCCAGGCATGCCGTCCTGGTGTGGTCATGACCTCTTGCTACTGAAGCAGGACTCTGTGCATCTCTGATGCAGGATTAGAAGTGGGTTAGTTCATGGTCTTTTTTTATTTGTGAATTCTGTACTTTCACAGAATTTGAAAACTCTCTAGTTAAAATATGGTTGTGTAGGCTGGAAAGATGGCTCAGTAGTTAGGAGCACTGTCTACTCCTCCAGAGGTATCCGGGTTCTATTCCCAGCACCCACATGGCAGCTCACCATTGTCTGTAACTCCAGCTCCAGGGAGTTCTGACACATTCACATGCATACATATGCAGGCAAAGCATGTATGCACATAAAATAAAATCAAATACTTAAATAAAATATGGTTGGGTAGCTGAAAGGAGGAGGGAAGAAAAACCATTGTAGGCACTTGTAGCCACATATTGGAGGGTGTCTGGGAAACAAAGTGCTATTTTTGGAGGAGGATGAAGGCATGGGTATCTCTGGTTGTAAAGCCGAGGAGTTGGGGTGTTATCAGTGGAACAGATGTGAGAATGGAAGCAGGTACCAAATCCTGGGTCTGGAGGCCGAGTCAAGTTCCTGTTACCTATAGGAACCAAGATGTGAGGGGTCTGTGTCAGAGGACATGCCAGCTAAGGTGGGCAGGTGTCAGCACCTTGGGCTGAGTAGGCTCTCCCACAACTGGCTGGCCTCCTCTGTGCTTCATACCCTCTGAAAGGTCATGTTGAGGTCTTATCCTCCCCCCTACTCCCTCCACCCCCATGCCTTTTGTATGGTTCTGTGCCTTGGATGGAGGTGAGTGGACAGAGCAGAGTTATTTGTAAGGACTACAACTCCTTTTGATTGTTGAATAATAATGGACTCTCCTTGGTCATCTTTGTCACCTTCTCCACTCCATTGAGGAAGAGGCTGCTGCAGAAAAGTTCAGTGGTTTGTCCCAACGTCTTGATTGCTTGTGGGCAACAGAGCCATATGCAGTGGAACCTGCTCTTGGTGTGGTTTTCTTAGACCGTCTGGTGACCAGCAGGGAGTGGTGCTGATACTGAAGACCCTGCCATCCTCAAACTCAGGTTCCTGGTCTCCTCACAGGTAGCTTTTCACATAGCTCCCCTTGTAAATGGGGGCTTTGGTAAGCAAAGAGGGCCATGCCAGAAGAGCTAGAGATGGCGTGTACCAGTAAGACTGTCTTGTCTAATCATTAGGACTGATAATCCTTAGGATCTTTAAGACTGACAGTTTATATTTTGAGGTATGTAAGTTCATACATAAATTCAAATATGAATAAACAGATATGAGCCTGTTTTCAGGGGTTATATGCTAGATAAGAAAGTTAAAAAAAATCAAAACTGGACAGTAACAACAACAAAAACAACCCTAAACTCTCAGATGGTCTAGGTTTTATGCCTTACTCATTGTGTGACTTTGAGTAGGTCGTTCACCTTCTGGTGTCCAGCTGCCTGTATCTGAGAGTTGGCCTCTAGCCATCACTAGGCAAATGCTGGTAGTGTGGGGTGGTAGAAGAGGTCATGCAGGAGGCCAGAGGCCAAGGGCAAGAGAGATCCTTGCTGACTAGCTACGTGTTGAATGGCCAGCAGCTCCTGAGCTGATGTGGATGCCAATTCGATGGGTGTAATGTGTCCAGCCAACTAACAATCTTTACTGACAGCTGCTCTCACCCATGTGAAACCTTAAAAAGTATTTCAGCAGAGAGGATGGGCTACATCTGCTCTTGCCTTGAAATTAGAAGAATCTTAGTGAGTGGCAGTACAAGGTAGAGATGGGGGCTCCCTTGTTTTCCTTCCCCCAGACTCTTTGCCATTTGAAGTCAGAGGGGCATTTGGAGGCCACTGTGATTGGCTGTAAAGACTGTGCCCTACATTGGGGCATCTGACTTGGGGGTTAGTATGGCTGAATTGTAGCCACAATGTTAGTGTTAACTAGCCATTGCCATTCACTTCATTCACTCAAAGGAGTGCCTTTTAATCCTTGCAGTTTCGGTTATGGGCAAGGGGTTGTTCTGAGCCTGAAGATGGGGACTAGCTCCCACAGTCGATGAGGATGTTAGGATTTCTGTGTGGGTTCACTGACCCTCAGAGAGGGCTGCAGCTCAAGAAAGACAGTGGAGGGTGTACATCTGGAGGAGATTGCCTTTCCTGTCTGTGCCAGGCAAGAGCAGTGGTTCAGCATGCATGGGGGACCTCGTGTGCTAGGCTGGCCTGATTTTCTCTGGAAGAGGAGTGATCGTGAGGTTGGGCTTTGTCATGTTCTTGGAGACTTTATTCTGTGGTGTCGTAAACATCTCCACATGCCAGCTGGGAGGTGGTGGGGCCTAGAACATGACCTCAAGGTCACCCTCTGTTCCTATGGGATGTTCTCCTTCAAGATGAGAAAAGCTACATATTTATTCCACTGGGAACTTGAGCTCTCCAGAGGGGGTCATTTGAAAGGGCATCTTACTCTTGAGGGATGTCTTCAGGCCTCTCGCTACTAGTGCCAGTTGAACTCATCTGGAGGTGAGAGTGGTGAGTGCAGGTGGCAGCTCTGTGGCCATCCCTAGATGCTTCTGCCTGAGCAGACAGGAGGGAGCTGTGCTGTTAATGCCTTCCTTCTTGTTTAGCTCCAAGATGAGTCTTCCTCTGACTCTGAAACAAAGGTGACATATCTTTTGTCCCAGGGAAGAGAGGGAACACAGAGGAGCCTTACCGGCTATGCTTGTACTGACTCCTGCTTCTTTTCTTGGAGCTCCTTACCCTCCCTGTTCTTTGTGGCAGGCGATTGAGTTGGTCCCTTCACTGGTATTGTGATTATCCATGTTATTAGGAACATCCCAGACCATACTGGCCATTTACAGCCTGGCTTCCTGCCTTGGGCCCAGAACTGATACATAGCCCCTCCGTCCTAGTGTCTAAAAATAAACTCGCCACTGGTGCACTTTTCTCTTCAGAGCCAGGCCCTCGTGTCTGTCCCAGGTCCTCTTGCCACACTGAAATGTTTATCTGACTTTCCACCGGTGTCCTCCTTCTGTGCCCTTTTCCCTTCCAGCCTGAGCTTGGAGGTTAGTTCGGGCCAAATCTCTGTCTTGAGTGCTAAGTGATGAGCCCTGGCTGTGGCTTCTCCAGGCATCTCGATTCACTTGGTCAATGGCTCTGAGATGCTGTCCTGCTCATTTTTCAGGCAGGAGAGGGCGAGACAGAGGAAGGTGAGCAAGTTTTCAGATGGTTGGGCCTTCTGCTATGCTTGTTCTAACTCTGCTGCTGCTTAGCTCTTACCAGTGGGTATGAATCTGTCCCCAGTGCCTACCCTGGCCTGGGACTGAGTGTGCTGCCTCTTTGTCCTCTTGGGCTATTCCTAAGTTACACTCTCCACCCCACAGTGTGGGCTTCATGTTACCACATCCTGAAGTATGACCTCATTATATTGACTTCCAGGAGTAACTAGGCCCTGGCTTTCTGAGTACCTCCTTGCTGAGTTGGGCCAAGGCCCTTCAGGGCCCCCTAGCTCAGACACCTAGGAAGGGAACAGAGAACAGAAGGCCTTTTACCCTCTCACTGCAGTGGCAGAGGCATTGACTGTGTCCATCGAGGTGTATCCTCTCCCTAACTGCTGAGGATACTGTGGGGGAAGATGAGGAAGCTGTGCAGGTCAAATGGCTCTTAGCTGGAGACACCACACAGGATAGCACCTTCACGCCTGTCTGAGTGTTTCAGTCCCTGGACAGGTGTTGATACAAGTCATGGCTCAGGTCCATGTTCTATGTCTGTTTCCTGGAATTAAGGTGTATTTGGAAGCGGGTTTTCGGGGGATGAATGATAGGAGCCAAGAGGTAGGACTTGGGGAGTCCTCTGCCTCCTTGCAGTTAACTACCTAGACCATGTTTCACTGACTTCTTCAGGGAACAGTTTATCAACCATGGCCCATTGGCCTCTAGACGGGAGGAGTTAGATGTAGTTGCTGAGAGTTTATTTTTAACTGTGACAGAAGGGGCCCCAGTCCTCAGAATAGCATGCCTTCTCTCTGGATTCCCATGGAAGCCTTCTTCTTTGGCCTCTAATTCTTAGGAGAAAGCTGGTAGATTTTTAAGGGGTAGACTCTGCAGGAGCTGGGGAGGGAAGACACTGAAGGAGGAGTCTGCCCATTGCTTGCCACGGTTGGCTTCTATGGAGCTCAGAGTGTGCTGTGGGGGAGTGGAGGATGGACAGGACCATGAGTGGAAGGAACTCAGAGCATCCTAGGAATGTGGGAAGACTAGTGGAGACCACTCATGCCCTGGCGTTGGAGAGGCTAGGCTAGCAAGGGGCTATCTCATGCCTTTTTCCTCCTCTCTACTGGCAGCTAGGCCACTGCCAGGCCAAAGGCCACAGTGAGGGAGCACACTGTGTCTTAACCTTTTTGTTAATGCTTCTTCCTATGGAAACTTTGTGGTGTCCTCTTCTCAGACTACAGGCTCATGAGCATCCGTGCTGTCTCGCTGAGCTGGTCAGGGATGTTCATCCCATCCCATCTCCTCTCCTTCCTCTGTGCTGTTAGGAGTGGCAGCAGCGCTCTCCTGGTTTCACACTCTCCTCACATCACGGACTTGATTACCAGGGCCCAGATTCTTTGAAAGAAAATGAGATGGAGTTGAGGTGTAGTTAGAAAAGGAAGGCAATAAAGAGACGATGAGGAGTGTGGGAACAGTCACTAGATATTCAGCAGTGGAATGGAGGTCTTTCCCTTCAGCTCCTTGGTGTGCTCTGGGGATCAGTTTGCCTGAAGCCCAGCCCTGATCCCAAAGCTTCACCATTTGGTCTCTTCTGCCTGCTAATTATAGAGATTTAGCCAGATACCTCCCAGGTCTGGTTGTGACCCCCCCATGTTGGAATGTTTACATTTTTTTCTTCATTCATTTGCATCCATCTCTCTGTCTTGTTTGTCCCCCTCTTTCCCATTCTAACTCTATCAACTTTTTCTGTCCCCACAAAGGCTGTTCTTTCCTGAAGTCTTTCAGGCACAATGAGCCCTGAAGCTGAGGTGTAGCTCGGTAGCAGAGCATGTGCTTAGCATGTATGCCAAGGGCCCTGGTTTAATACCTAGAATTCTTTCTTGTCCCTTTCTCCCCCAAAAAAGAAGTAGAAAAAAATGTACCTGTCAAACTGAAGAAACCCTTCCCTGCCCTGTTACTTCACATCTTAAGTGCATTTCTCTGTATGCAACATATTTGGTTCAATATTAGACTAGATGGTTAATTACTTGGAAACGTACATTTTTTTCTTGTATCATCTTTTTCCTTTTAAAAAATTTTGTAAAATATATGATTTACGTATTATTTATTTTGTGTATGTTCATGCAGGTGTGTGTGTAAGGCGGGTCTCTCCTTCCACCTTGTGGGTTCCTTGGGTTGAACTCAAATCATCAGGTTTGTCAGCAAATATCTTTCCCTACAGACCCCCTCACCAACCATGCCCTCTTATGTGAACATAGTGACTTGATGCACTCATTAAAAACAGAATTCAGGATTGGATGCATCGTAGCACTCAGTACTGGCTGGGCTCTGGGGTTTAGCTAGGGGCATAGTAAAGGCTTTCCCTGTCAGTGTTTGTCCCTGCCCTGCCTCCCGGCAGCTGCTCCAGAGGAATCTTCTGGGTGTTTTCCTCCATTCACTCAGATCTTCTGAGTGTTTCAGTTAATGGAATTCTCAGTCTTAACGTGAGAATTATAAGAATTAGTGCTTCTCCTTTTCCTCTTCCTGTTCCAGGGTCCCCCACTTTCCTCTCCCTGCTCTAGGGCCCCCACTTTCCTCTCTCCCTCTTTTCCCTGCTCTAGGGCCCCACTTTCCTCTCTGAGAAGGAGACCCTCCTGTCATGCATATGAAGTGTGTCAATTCTCCTCCAGTTCTTGGCTGGCTCTAGACCTACAGCGGACATAGATGCAGGCAGGCGTTTCTGTCTGCTGGCCTCGTGTCTATATGTTGCAAGACAGAACAGTGTTGAGCATCAGATTGCCGGGTCTGAGGTCAGAGCTCTCGGTCTCATGGGGCCACTTATTTCTCATGTCCAGCAGCTTGCATAGGAAAGAGAACCCAAGCAACCTGGTTTCCAGCCCTACCATTGAGGCCCTGAGCAAGCCCTAGGCCATGTTTGGATTTCCCTCTTTGTAAATCAGAAGGGTCAGACTTGATGAGCAAGGCTTGTGCAGTGAATGGCTTTCCTTCAGTTTTCCCTTGCGGGGAACATAACTTGATGCTGGGAAAGAAGTGGTCACCTGGGTTGGGGAAAGAGCTATACAGGAGCGTTCTCTACCAGGCCAGTGCTATTTTATCCTCCTCTTGGCTGCAGTATGTTTATTCACTCGCCCAATGTTTGTAAATGTTTGTTTTCCCCCACCATGCCTCCTGTCTTCCCTGCTGACTGGCCATCAGGGCACCCAGATGGCTGGATTAGCCTGGGATGGAAAAGTAGTAGCTGTCATCCCCTGGGGTTTACACCCCCTCAGGTCTCTGCTGGGTGAGGTGAGAGGAAGTCAGAGGCTTGAATAGTTATTTATTTATTCTTGTTGTTTTAGCAGTGTGGGCTAGACCCTGCATTTCTAAGCAGGGTTTGCCTTCTTCTGTCCCCTACCCACCCAGATCCAGAATGACTTGCTACTCAAGGCAATTAATTAGGTTTGGTAAGATGGCTCACTGGGTGGGTACCCAGCTGCCAACCTTGACCTGAGTTCAATTCTCAGGACCCACATGTGTGTTGTGGCATGTGAGTGTCTTACCCCCACCTCCTTAAGATGCAAGTAATAAAAAAATTAGCAGTGTCAAGAATGACTTTTGTAGAGCCACATGCTGGCTTTCATTCATACAGCATCCTTCTGTCATTCATACCTCTGTTGGAAGCTCAGCTGCTCTCAGGTGTCTTGGATTAATCACACGAGCTTATGGAACAGGTGTGATGGATGCAGCATGCAACTGATGCTGTGTGCACCCTTGATGGTCCTTGCAGTGGTACTGCAAAGTCAAAGTTTGTTTTCTACAGAAGAGGAAACATGTTCAGAATAGTTATTTCATTAGCAGTTATTGAACACTGAGTGCTAAGCATTATTTTAGGTTCTGGGGACATATCAGCTTATAAAACAGACAAAACCCAATGTCATCTGTAGAGGGCTTATGTTCCTGGAGGGGAAGACAGAACATAGTAACTAAATGATACAGTTTGTCAGATAGTAATAGGTACAAAGGAGAAAATAAGAAGGGAAGAGGCTCTGAAATGCCAGGAGTCAGCCTCTGTTTCCTGTGTACCCTGCCCCCTCTGTGTGTGTGTGTGTGTGGGGGGGGTGTTAGTTTTCTTTGGCAGGTTAGGAATGGTGTCTCATGGGGGAACCTCAGACACACTTGGTAGAAGAGGTATGTATATCAGGCAGAAGGAGTAGTCAAGGCCAGAAGCTGTAGATGATGAAAATGCCTGACTTTGTTTTTTTCTTCTCTGTTTTGAGACAGGGTTTCACTATATAGCTCCAGCTGACCTTTTGTCATCTGTAGCTTCTGGCCTTGGCTATTTCTCCTGCCTGATAAATCCTCTTCTACTTCTATGGATGGTGGGATTCCCTGCTGGGTTCTGATAATGTCTAACTCTAAGCCTGGTCTTTTTGTAGTTCACTGTAGTGTCTCTGAGTAGTTCTTCCATGGTCCCATTATAATTCAGAACATAGGTGACCTAGCAACTAATGTTTAATTTTTATTATTTATGAAATGACTTTTTTGTACAAATTGCTACAATGGTAAGAATAGTTAGTAGACCTTGTCTTTAGGAACTTACAGGGTTTTTTTTTTTTTTTTCCGTTATTGTTTTTTGGGACAGGGTTTTCTCTGTGTAGCCCTGGCCATCCTGGAACTGGCTCTGTAGACCAAGCTGGCCTTCAACTCAGAGATTCACCTCCTTCTGCCTTCTGAGTGCTGGAATTAAAGGCGTGTGCCACCACCACCCCAGCCTGGAGCTTCCACTTTATGTATGTACGTACGTACGTATGTGTGTATGTATGTTTTCCAAGACAGGGTTTCTCTGTATTGCTTTGGAGGCTGTCCTGGAACCCGCTCTGTAGACCAGGCTGACCTCAAACTCACAGAGATCTGGTGTGTGCCACTAACGCCTGGCTTGAGCGTACAGTTTTATACAGAGTGTATAAAATAAATGAAAACAAGCTTGGGTCCTCTGGTCTGCACTATAATCTAGATCCTCCTTTGGTTTGACACTTAGTTTTATTTTATCAGTGGAAAGGCTCAGGGAGCTACTGCTATGTAAGTAGCAGAGAAAGTAAAGCATACAGAGGCACATGGGTGGGCTCCCCAAGACAGGGCAGGTAGAGGTGGGTTCTCGATGCCTGGTGCAGCCCAGGAGACTAAATGGACACACACCTGAGACAATCTGGAGGATACAGGCAAAACTATATCTGTAGAAAGTGGGTGGGCCTGAGGGCTACTCCCTTTTGTTGACTAAGGAGAAAATATTTCTCTTCATTGACTTGTTCTAAAGAGCTGGAGAGGAGTAGAAGCCGGTGAGGAGTGTGGGGCCGAAGTTGCTGCAATGCTTTTTTTTTTTTTTCTCCTCCCTGAGCCTCAGAGTACTCCACATCATCATTAATTGTGTTTAGCACTTAGGTAGAGGCAGACAGCAGTGCCCAGCCCTGGTCACCTCTGCTTCTGGCTTCCTGTGGAAGAGAGGGCAGGGCTGGGAAAGGAAGATCTGTCCGTTAGTGCAGTTTAGAAAGTGAAGCAATGGGTTAGGCCTCCTTTTTTTTTTTCCCTAAGCATGTGCTGTGACAAAGGAAGTTGCAACATTTTTTTTTCTTTTTATAGAGTAAGAAGGAGGGGGAAAAAACCCATCTTCCAGTAAACTTAAAAAAAAAATGTGTAGTCTTGGATCGTTTATTGTCCGCCTGCCCCCACCTACCCGTCCTTTTCTTATTGTAGTCTTTTTAGGACTTCATTTCCCATCTACACTTTTCTTTCTTTCTCTCCAAGAGGCTGTCCTTGGAGCAGGCTAGCTGTGTCTCTAGAGAGGGAAGTAGCCCTGACTTGAATGGAGGCTCTAGAGAACGTGCCTGTCTGCAGTTCTCCACATGTCCGTTCTATTGACACACACTTGGAAGGTTGCTGTCGCTCCTTGAATGTTGAGGGTTGTTTGACTAGAACAAGTGGATCCTGATGCCCACCTAGCACTCTTCCTGCTCCTTGGGTCTGTGTTCATGTGGTATTGCATAAGGTTGAAGCAGCTTTTGTTTCTCAACTCAGATAACCGTCCTCTTTGTAGATAGATTTGGACTGTGTATTTAGGCAAAAGCCGTGGGTAAGAGGCAGAGATCAAAACTAGAATGATCACTCATGTTAATGTGGAGTTTTGGTCATGCTTGGTTTTGGCCTCTGGGCTGGAGCTGGGCAGGAATCCAGTTGTATTTGGAAATGTAGAGATGATATATTTTCATGACGAAAACTCTTGTGAGGTTTGGGAAAGTCGTGGAACTTAACTGACTTCCTGTATTTCTTTGGTCAGATTAATTTTCTTTGTCTTGGCTTTCTGTACTTCAGCATAGCCCCCAAATTCCAGCGCATCCCAGCTTTGAGATCCCAGCTTTAGTCCTCTAGGGATGTGTGGTCATCCTTGGGAAGGACAGCTCCTTGCTGGTAGGATGCTGGATTGCCCAGGGCAGGTGTAAGCTGTCTGTGCTAATTGTGGTCCCAGGAAGAAGGTAAAGCTCTCTGGGATGAGAGTCTTTGTTCAGGCTCTGTTCCCTGTCAGTGCTTCAGGTCCTAGAAACACAAGGCTTCCACGGTCTTGCTGTTTTCTTTGAGTTAATGGTTCTGTCTTCAGACTGGAGAGGACTAGCAGGAATGGGGTCAGGATTTTTACCCCAGGATTCCATAGTTGAGAGCATAGGCTCTAGTCTAAGAAACCTCTCTGGCCAATGTGAGAACAGCTCTCATGTTCTCACATGTAGTTACTTAAATTGAAATTGAATAAGCCCTACCTACGTCTTTAGTGCCCAGTAGTCTGCAGTGGCCACTGTGTTATGCTGTACAAGTAGAGGACATTCTGTCATCACAGAACATTTTCTAAATAGAGATAGTCAATCTGGTCCAGATTCATCGAAACTTGGAGGGGGCTTATGGAAGGGTGGCTAGAAGTCAATCACTTAGAAAAAGATCTTTTCAAAGCATTTAGTTTGTTTCAGGCAACATCCCATCGTGGAGATGCTCATGTAGCCTATGGCCCATAACCTAAACTGATCATCACGTGTGGGTAGCATGTGAACGTGAACCTTTCTGGGCAATTGTCCTGTGTTTTATGGAGCCCTAGACTTTGTAGTGGAAGTTTTCAGAGGTGTGTATCTTTTTTAAAAAAAATTAAAAATCTAAACTTAACTTGCAGAGATGAGTTTCATTCTAGCATTTTCTGCTTTTTAAACTTTAGTTAATTTTTACTGAGTGTATGTATGTCTTTGTGCACATTTTCCACAGTGCACACATCAGAGGTCAGAGGATATTCTTGTGGAATTGGTTCTCTTCTTCTGTCTTAGTATGGATTCCTGGGATCATCAGGTCATAAGGCTTGCATAGCAAGTGCCTTTATGTGCCGAGCCATCTTGCCAGCCATTATTATAGCATTTTTGTACAGGTATGTCATCGAGTATTGTTCTACATCATCCCCCTCCTTGACCAGGAATGTGTATTTTACTCCCAAGTCAGAATTGCCCGAGTCTGGCAACCTTACCCATCTGTCTAGCCTATTTTTAAATTCTTTAGTGATGGGAGCTTTATTCTTCCTCAACGAAACTGTACATGTTATTCTGTTTATTGGGTAAAAATCCTTTGGTGCACCTTATCTTCTTCAGACTATTGCAAAACTGGTCCCTTCATACCTTGTGTTTAGTCTCAGCAGTCAGTCAAGCATGCTGTAGGTGTGGACCCTGCCAGGCACATTTTCAGGGAGCCTCAGTAGCCAGGGGCCCTGGGGAGATGCAGAGAAGCAGTACCATTCCCAGGAACTTTTGGCTGTTAGGCCTGTTTCAGAGACTGAGCACAGGTCTGGATCTCTAGAAGGATTGTGTTGGAATGACTGCAGGTACCTTTGGCCTCACTGTGTCCTCTCCTGCTGACGCTGCTCTGGATGCTTCGAATATGCTCCCAAGGGTGCCCATCTGCTTCCTTCGGAGACCTTGAGGAACTCAGCCACCCATATAACTTCTGTTTAGAGACCTTCAGTAGACCCCCTACTTCCTAAGCATATACCCCTAAATGTAAGCAAGCAAATTGGGTTTGCTCTCCTCACCCCCCTCTTCCAGGCGTTTACTCCTTCTCCCTGCTGCACATGTGGACACACCTCTGTTTCCTCTTGACTCCTCCCCTGTGCTCATCCCTCTCCATCCTTTTTGCTGGGGTTTTGTTCATCCTCTGAGGCCCATGTAAGAGCTTACCTGCCCACTTCTACCACTCTAGGCCAAAGCAACTGTAGATGGACCAGTGGCGGTTGATCCCGCCTGCACGGGTGCACACACCCTCATTAGTTACCTCCACCTCCTCAGCCAGCTCAGCTGCAAGTAATGCAAGTAATGCGGCTCGCTTGGTGTTTGGTATTCCCACATGCAGGCTCAGCGCCCAGAACTTTTCAAGGTGCAGTGTCTGGCGTGAGTGGCCCCATAGTTTGCGTCTTTGTTCTTTTGGGAATTTTGCGGGGGCTCTCAGGAGGGCTGGACCCCTTTGCTCTGCCCAGCACCCTCACCCCCAGCATCAGCTCCAATGAGAAAAGTGCTGTTTAGCAGCTGATAATTAGCAAGCAGCATTTGATGCTTGTCTGCTTCAGAAGCAAAACTGGTATTTAAACAATAAAGTGTTTTAAATCAAGTGTTTTAGCGTCGCCTTCAGCAGCAGCTACTACTAACATAGCCCTACCCACTACAGTGCCAATAGGAATGAGCGAGCCAAAGACTTTTCTATAGTGAGAAGAGTAGAGGGGAAGGGGTCTGGGTGGGTGCTAGAAGGAGCCAGCAGGGACCTTGATTTTGCTGTCTGGGCTGGGGCGGCTTGAGGAGCAAAGTGTTTCAGAGAAAGGCTGTCAGCATTCCCTCAAGTCCAGGCTCTCCCAGGCTGTACTAATTTTGCTGAGTGGGCAAAAAGAGACTTTGGAGCGGTAGGGTGGGAATAAACTCAGACATCTCTCTAAGGTATAAAGCTCATGCAAGTATTTTCTGTTATGTATTATTATGTTGTTATTATTATTATTTTATATGCCTATGTGTATGCAGGTGCAAGCCTGATGCCTGGGGAGGCCAGAAGAGGGTGTTGGATCCCCTAGAACTGGAATTCCGGCTGGTTCTGAGTTATCATATGGGTGCTGGAATTGAACCTAGGTCCTCTGAAAAAGCAGCCAGTGCTCTTAACCACTGAGTCATCTCTCTAGCACTGTATTTTTATTTTTAAATAGTGCTCCTGCGGTACTGCTTGGTGATACCTCCTGAGGGTTGTTGTTTTTTTTTTTTTTTTTGTGTGTGTGTGTGTGTGTGTGTGTGTGTGTGTGAGAGAGAGAGAGAGAGAGAGAGAGAGAGAGAGAGAGAGAGAGAGAGAGAGAGAGAGAGAGACAACTGAGATGACGGGAGGGAGGACTAACGTAGTGCTTCCTCCCTTCCAGGATGCACAGAGCCAGAGGAATTCCCCGGCCTCTTGATGGTGCCCAGACACTAACCACAACCAGCAGCTCTGTTAAAGGTGTTCTGAGAAACGCATGTGCCAGGAATTGTCTGAACTTTCAGAGAAGAGCAGCTAGCTCATGAGAGGCTTCCTGTGTGTTGAGTAGTGTTTGAGAGTGCTCTACTCCCCCCACCCCCGCATGCACGCGCGCGCGCGCGCGCGCGTCTGTGTGTGTGTGTGTGTGTCTGTGTGTGTCTGTGTGTGTGTGTGTGTCTGTGTGTCTGTGTGTGTGTGTGTGTGTGTGTGTCTGTGTCTGTGTGTGTGTGTGTCTCTGTGTGTCTGTGTCTGTGTGTGTGTGTGTGTGTGTGTGTGTGTCTGTGTGTGTGTGTGTGTGTGTGTGTGTCTGTGTGTCTGTGTGTGTGTCTGTGTGTCTGTGTGTGTCTCTGTGTGTGTGTGTATACACACTCATGTTTGCACTTGCTCAACTACACAGATCAGTGGAGATACCTTTCGAGGTCAGCTTCATTGTGAACCAAGTAGAAAGTCCACACCCCAAGAAGGCACAGAGATGTCCAGAGGCTTATTTTCTGTAAGTTCATCCCAAGGTACAGGTGCTGTGTTTTTCCCACCCAAAGTTGAGGTTTAACAGTTTTCTCTGGGGAGTAAGGTGAGATGTGTAATTTGAATATGAAATTTCTGAGTGATTGTGAGGATCTATGTGATGTCAGAATGTGTGTCACTGTCTGTGTGCCACTATTTATCTGGCTCTTGATAGGAAGGTTGGGCGAGCATACCCAGGAATCCCTTGCTGTCAAGGTCTGTGGGTCTTCCTCCTGCTCCATTCAGGTTTTTCTGCTGGAGTTAGGGGTGCTGGTGGCAGAGTTCACATAGATCATGTGTGATGGTTATGGTGTTGATGGCTTTCCAACGTAGGTGTGTACCTTGAGAGCAGCCACCCAGGTACTCTGACAGACACTGTAAGATAGTTGGTGACGGTAGGGGTAGGGAAGGCTCCTTAAGGGAATAAAACTAGCTGGCTTGGGGCTAGAGAGATGGCTCAGTGGTTAGGAGCACTGATTGCTCTTCCAAAGGACCCAGTTTCAATTCCCAGCATCCACATAGCAGCTCACAACTATGTGTAACTCCAGTTCCAGGGGATCCAATGCCCTCATACAGATACAACATGCAGGAAAAATACCAGTGCAAATGAAATAAAAATAAATAAATATTAAAAAAACACAAAAAGCTAGCTGGCTCATGGGAGGCATGCCCTTATTTTCTATGGCATGTGCACAGATGATTCATAGCCAGAGCTGGTTTTGAGTGTTGTATAAGTTCTGTCTGTCTTACTAGTTTCTAATGGTCCCTGTAGAAGCTCCATCGCCACTGGACCCGAGTAGCAGTGTGTGTGTGTGTGTGTGTGTGTGTGTGTGTGTGTGTGTGTGTGTGTGCATTCACCCACTTGTTCCTTTGTTCTTGCTGAAGCTCATAGAAGAAACATGCAAATAAGGTGATTCTTCTCCATTGCCAGGTGATGCAAGATCTAATCTGGGGGTTGGGTGACCTCGAAAGAAGGGGCTGTTCATTTCTCCAAGATCTGACACCAACCCTGAAGTGTTCTGTGACATCACATAGATGGGGGAAGTCCTGCAGATGTGTTCCCACATGAAAGGACCTGAGAAGTTCTCACCAACAGAAGCTGTTACACTGTGTGATTTGGACATAAAGGAGCCTCTCTAATGTATGACTAGTGATTAGCATCCTATGGCATACTATCTGAGAAGTAACAATAAAATCATTCCTTTTCTGAGAGACCTGCCCATTGATTCAGAGAAAGTCACCTGACCTGAGCCAGCACCTGTTGGAGAGGTTTGAAAAAGCTATGTTTGTGTGTGTGTGTGTGTGTGTGTGTGTGTGTGTGTGTGTATGTATGTATATGTATGTATGTGTGTGCGAATGCGTGCTCTGGGGGGCATGGTGGAAGAGGGATCAGCAGGTGGCTTCTGTTAAAGGTGGCCCTGCCTGTAGCCTTTTTGCTTTGTTTCTGGGGAAGCTTTGTCCTGCCCTGGAAGCAATGAATAGCAGCTACATCTGTCGAGCCTGGGAAGTGCAGTTTGAAGAGCAGTTGGCAGACACTCCTGCTGGAGGCTCAGGCTGCCTGGAGCTTCTTGGAATTAGGGAAAGGAGGGGCTGGGGATCCTTAGGCAGCTGCTTGCTAATCCTGGCCCTGGGAGGAGTAAGGTTCAGCCTGCTTTCATCTCCCTGCATTCTTTTCTGACTACAAATGCTAGGCGGGCTTGCCCGCCTGACCCTTGAGGGAACAGCTAGGAAGAAGCAGGTGACTTGGAGGTTTTCTCCCCATCTCACTGTCCCGAGGGATTTGGACAACAGTTCAGAAGATAAAGGCACTCACTTAACTGTCCATTATCCATAGTGAAATTCAGAATTGTGAAAGAAATTGAATAGATTGACTAAGGCTTGTGAAGATTTAACAATACTGTAATTAAACTTTTTTTCATTTTATGTAAATGGATGTTTTGCCTGTGTGTGTGTCTGATCACCATATGCATACCTACTGCTGTGGGAGCCAGAAGAGGGTGTCAGACCTTTTGGGACTGGAATTATAGACTGTTGTGAGCCACCATGTGTGTGCTGGGCTTTGAACCCAGATCCTCTGGACGAGTAGCCAGTGCTCTTAACTGCTAAGCCTTCTCTCCAGCCCTTTCTTGTATTTTTCAGAGTCTTGCTTGGAATTGTTTTTAGAGCATTGGTGGCATTGGTTGAAGGTGAATGAATGATCCCTAGATGTCAGGCTCCCTGAGAAATTTCTGGAAGGCCTCACTGGATTCTTTATCCAGAGCAAACCTAGGTGAGGGGGACTTCCAGAGTCCATTGACAGCCTCAGTGCTTGTCTGGGGCAACTTGCAGGGAGTCTGGTTATTTCTAAGAAAATCCATAACCGGGACAAATAGGAATCAATCCTCCCTGTGTGTGGAAAGCATTCTGGCACTGCTGGGAGGCCTCAGTGTGATTCAGGCTTAGCCAGGTTTCCTGTCTGTTTTACTGATTTCATTGTTTTTAATCCACTTTCTCCCCCTTTGAGCTTTTACAGAGGAGTTAGTATGTCCTTGACAAGAACTAGGTGGGCCATCTTCATTTTTCAGCTCTTTGGCATGGTTTCTGGTCTCATATATAACTAGAGCCCCAGTTACTGGAATGGGGGAGAGGCAAAGGTGGAGAAAAGGCTCATGCTGGCCCTGATTACATGTGCCAGCCTGGGGAGGCCAGCTTAGTTATGGGAAGGAGCAGTGTTAGCCACTGCAGCCAACTGGGGTTGTGCTTGCAGAATCCCAGCCACCAAGGCATCCACAGGGACCAGCAGCTGTGGCTCCTCAGGACTAGCATAGTTCTCTGTGGGGAAGGAAACTCTACTCACTGAGATAGAGGTGTGCTGAGGGGTGGAGAAGGCCGGAATACATGAGAAGAGTGTGGATGACTCTCCATCAGCTGTCCATGCATCACTGCTGATGGGAAGGAAGGACTTTAGACGTCTTCCAGACGAGTTGGTCATGATGGAAATTTACCCCCCGAGGGAGCTTTATTTATTCAGAAATCTTAATTTTTTCCAGGTTGTGGTAGTGTCCCTGAAGGTTTGGAAGCAGGGTAGTGGCTGAGTCTAAAGCTGTGGTGGCTGCCTGTCCATCATCATCTGGGCAGTGCCTCTAACTGACTGACTTAGGGTTCTAGCCAGAAAGCAGTGAGATTGTAGTTGGGAAAGAGTTAACATTGCGCCATCGTTGCCTCTTTTAGACCTAGCCTTATGTCAGTGCCCTAGTCTTGCCATGGCCCTGCTTATAGCTGTGGTTATCTGGATCTAGCTGCTATCCTGCTATCCTGTGTGATGAGGATCTCAGGTTTCTTCTTGGTGACTGACAAAGTGATTCCTGGGTAGGAGTAGGATTCCCCCTCCCCCCAAAAGGCACTGCAGGGACTTCCTCTAAGCTCTTCAGGCTCCTTTTTGGGATCTTGACCTCTGTATTAGTTACTTTGCTGTTGCTATGATAAAGTGCCTTGACCAAACAAAGGCAGTTTAAGGAAGAGAGCTGATTTTGGCTTACAGTTTCAGAGGGATGAGAGTCCATCATGGGAAGCCAGAGGCATGGCAGCAGCAGCAGGCATGGCAGCAGGAGCAGGAACTAAAAGAATAAGTCTTGAAATGCAGAAGAGGAACTCCAAGTGAGGCTTTTAAACTCTCAAAGACCCCTAGTGACTATTTTCTATTCCAGCTAGGCTTCCCTACCCCAAAATCTCTCTGAAACAGTGCCATCTGTTGACCAAGTGTTGAAATACCTGAGCCTGTAGGGACATTTCTCATTTAAACCACCACAGCCTCTAAGTGGCCACTCATCTACCCATCTTCACCCCTACCCCAGCCTAGAAGTTGTTTTGGTTTGTGAGATGGTTTTATTTGAAATGTATAGTCCCTCTGAGGTCTAGAGTTCAGAAGCTTCAGATGATTCAGGTTCCTTGGAAACCAAAAAGTCGAGATTGAGAAAAAGAGGCTAGTTGTAGGTACCAGAGATCCAAGAGAAGGTCTCTGGTGGCCTGTTCTTTTCTGGGGAGACACATAGGGTCCACTCATGCTAGCCATCTCTTAGATTGTATAGGGAAGAAAACAGTGAAAATGACTTGTCAGTAAACTAATTATAGTGCTTAGAACCTACTTGCTCTATTTTCCAGCACATTCTTTGAACACATGACAAAGTCTATCATATGTTGTTTTATGCAGCCAGATTTTTGATGATCTAGGTCATTGGAGTGGGGGTGGGACAGAGATGTAATCTTAAAATTATTGAAACTGAACTTTCAAAAATATGAGTGATTTTTTTTTCACCCAGAAAAATGTATTCCTTTAATTCTCTTTGGCTTCTATAATGTCTGTTTGTTCCAGAACACACACACACACACACACACACACACACACACACACACACACAGAGAGAGAGAGAGAGAGAGAGAGAGAGAGAGAGAGAGAGAGACAGAGACAGAGACAGAGACAGAGACACAGACTGGGGCTATGGGATGGGCCTTCTGCTTAGTGATTCGGGTTTTGCTGTAGCTCATTTGCAAAGTGGAGCATCCATGTGCAGATGGTCGAGGGCTGCTTGGACCTTAGACTGTTTCTTGGGGAGCAGTTGGTGAAACAGCAGGCTCCCTGCTTTTGGCCTGTGGGAACTGCTGGAGATGAGTGAGGCTCAGCTTGGCATCTGTGTATTTGGTTTCTATCTAGAAAAGTGGCTTCTAGAGATGTTATAAATAGTGGGTTGTCAAAACTGGACAGCACATGTGCTCTTATCCCCTCACTGGGAGCTGGGTCCCTTCAGCCAAGGCTGGAGTAGGTGGGGCTTAATTCTGACCACAGTCACATAATGATGCAGCTGGTCCCATAGGAACAGGAGTTGACGTCAAAGATCCAAACACCAACCTTACGTTTACTCTGTGCTGGCCAGCGTTGCCTGTCACCAGGTCAGCCTGACCGTTCACAGTTCTTGCCTTGAGAGGCCTTTCTGTGGGCTGAAACTAACATTGCATTACTACACTTTCCTCCCATGACCTCCCAGCCACCTCCGTCCCTGTGGTGCTGGGGACTGGCTGTTCCTTCTCCTCTCCACAGCTTCTTACTGTGAGCCATTTCAGAGGTTCGGTTAGCACCCATCTGCCCAGCCACCTAGGTTCTGCTAGTAGCCATTTACTACGTTGCTTGTCACCCTCTCCCTCTTTCAGCTTACTATCCATTCATAGAGTTCATTGGGTTTGGAGTCTAGTATTTGCTAGTGTGTGTTGGGGGGGTATAAAATTTATATCTATCTATCTGTCTGCCTGTCTATATATATCTTAATCTGGTGAAGCTTGACAGAGGTTCCATATACAACTCAAATATATATAACATTAAGGTAAAGGGAATTTACCCTATAACAAACCTACATCAAAAAGGTAAATCTATAGCAGTTTATAACAAAATGGTAAAGGGGTTTGCTCTAGTAAATCCCTTCCATACCCCTCACAACCATACCAATACTTACCCCATTACAAGATGGACACACACACACCCTTCTACTTGTGTGTGTGTGTGTGTGTGTGTGTGTGTGTGTACCTGTGTGTGTGTGTGTGTGTGTGTGTGTGTGTGTGTGTGTGCACCTGTGTATGTGTGCACCTGTGTGTATGTGTGCATGAACTCTTGTGTGAGGTTCATCCACAAGGTTGCGTTACTTTGTGGTAACATCCACAAAGTCTGTTACTTTGTTACTTCTTGCTCTGAGTCCCGTTCCATTGTGTAGATGATAGTTTGCTTATCTGGTCTCCTGTGGCTGGTGTTCCAGTTTGGGTTGTTCCAGTTTTGAGAACTGATGAATAAGCTCCAAGTGTCTTCTTGGGCAGGTGTTTTTCTTGTGAACCTAATGTTTTCATTTCTCTTGGGTGAGTAGCTGGCATGTGATTGCTTGGTGACTGGAGACTGTTGCTTCTTGTTTCTGGCCAACTGCCCTGTTTTCCCACTGTTGGAGATTAGGGAGAGCCTATTCCTCAGAGAACTACTTTCACAGGGACGGTGGGTTCTCCTTGGGTGGTTCTCCACCCAAATCTTTCAGGGAGAGGAAAGTGACTATCTTACAAGACTTTACCATTGTTGACTTGTTTGCTGCCAGTGAGGAAAGTAGAATTTAGTCCCCTTAGGTGGCACTCCCATGGAATTTTAGGACTGTTACTGTTTTACCACTTGACTGCCTCTCCAGGGTTAGTTCTCTTGTTCAGGCCTGTTGCTCTGGTTTATTGGGCTGTTTCTCTTGTGTTGTGGTTCTCAGATCTGCTATAGCCTGGTTATCCTCTTTGAGAAGGAACAAATACTGTTTTTACCTTGTAGCCTAGAACTGAGCAGTGGTAGTCCGGATGTGATTCTTGTGTGTGTGCAGTACAGAAAGTGGGTGGAGCTGTAACATCAGATGAGTTAATGCTCCTCAAAGTGCTTCGGATCTAAGAGCTATTAAGATACTCACATGACGTCATGTCAACCCTTGATACTAATAACTTGAGCTGCATAGTTCTGCTTGCCATTGTGTCATTTAATCCTTGCTTTCATTTGATGAAAAAGCTACTGTTAAGATTAGCTTAATCTGGACTCTTTGGTTTAAAGCAGCCTTTCTTGATATTATTGACTAGATGAATCTTTGTGGTGGGGGCTGGGGAGAGTGGAGGTGAAGGTGGGGAATGAAAGAGGGTGATTCTGACCTGTGCTTTGTAGGAATCTCTGCAATAGATGCAATTGCAGTGTGTTCCCCAAAGCATTGATGATCAAACTTTTTGCTAGATACTGCCAAGTGTACCTTGGGGGCAAACATCAGTCTGGTTTGGTGGCAGCACATTCACTGAAATTGGAACTATACAGAGAAGAGTAGTGGGACACCTGCACGTGACCTGCACATTTGTGAAATATTCCATGTTTTCTGTCTTGTTCTTCCTCCTCCTCTTTCTAGAGTGTGTGTGTGTGTGTGTGTGTGTGTGTGTGTGTGTGTGTGTGTGTGTGGAATGTGGGGCACTATTCCTCTTGGAGATCGTCATGTTGAGCCAGAATTGGAATCATTTGCTCCTGCCTATCAGGCTGCAGAGTAGAGTGATCTCTCTCTCTCTCTCTCTCTCTCTCTCTCTCTCTCTCTCTCTCTCTCTGTCTCTGTCTCTGTCTCTCTCTGTCTCTGTCTCTGTCTCTGTCTCTCTCTCTCTCTGTCTCTCTCTCTCTCTCTCTCTCTGTGTGTGTGTGTGTGTGTGTGTGTGTGTGGTGGGGTAGGGGGAATCAACCTAGTTTGAAAACCAGGTCTAACATGCACCTTATCTTAAAGCAAATCATAATGGGTCTTTAGTGTGCATATGTCCAAGTAATATGTTTTTGTAGTCTTCATTTTCCATTGCTCATGAATTTACTACAGAGTAAATAACCTGTAAATAATACACACTGGCAGCACAGCTCAGAGTTTAGCTGTGTGGTGTATTGCCATTGAGTCATGGTGTAGAACATAAACTTCACTGTGAGTGCTTCAGCCCACAGGTCACTATGTATATGGCAGATGCTTGTTGTAGGTAGTGACAAACCATCTTTCTTTTAAAAGAGTCATTTTGTTATTGGTCATCTGGCTATCTGGGAAGTTTGCAATTGTGTTTCTTCATTGTCTCCTACTGAGAAACTCATAATCTATTTTGTAAAAACAGATAGTTGATAGACAGTAACAAAGATGGAATTTCTGCCAAGAAATGAAAATTAGTAATTCTGGAAAGGAAATTTGAGCCAAATGTAAGTAGAATTATAGGACTGATACCTAAAAGTGAGCATATAGATGTTGCTGCCCAGGGCTCTGCGTGTGCAGACAGGGACTCACAACATAGTCTCTGGACATTACTGTGGGAAGGAGTTTGGTTGAAAGAGATAAGGAGGTCTTTGCACTGGGAAACCTTCACTCTTGGATGCTTCATGGTGCCACACTGCAGAGGGTAGAGTAAAAACTACTCTCAACCTAGAAAGGAAGAGGCAGCTTATTAACTTAGAAAACATGTTCATTCCACAGCATGTGCACAGAACATGGGGACTAGAAAACATGTTCACTCCACAGTGTGTGCACAGAGCATGGAGACTAGAAAACGTGTTCATTCTACAGTGTGAGCACATAACTCGGAGACTACTATCATGGTTTTGATTGCAAGAATGTGAAACATGTTCTTAATATCTCTAATGTTTTAACTGAAGAGATTCAAATTTTGTTTTAAAATTTATGTATTCATTTATAATTTGAAGGAAATTTTAATGTTTTGAACACTTTAGCAGGTCATAGAATAATTGTCATCTCTTTCTGGCTTCTGCCTGTTTGCAAAAGTGTAGGTGAACATATATGCATTTGTTTTTCTGTTTCCGGTGTGCTTGGAAGAATGTGGCAGAGGAGAGCTGTGCACCTGTGGCAGACAGGGAATAATAGCAAGACAGGAGGAGCTGGTGATAGGATACATGTAAGGACTACTATCTCTGGTGACCCTTCTCCAACCAGGTCTCAACCTCTTGAACTATCTAGAACCTCCCAAAACAGCACTAACAACATTAATTGGGCAGGGGTGGGGGCATCTTATATTCACATCGTAACAACTGTTAAGTGCTGACTTAAAAGTTTGTGGGGATGAGGAAGAAAGAGGGGCTGACTCTCTCAAAGTGGCTGGAGAAGTTTCCCAGGAATGGAGGGCACTGGAATGATTTTTCAAGGGTACAGACAGGCAGTTCCCCATTTTCTGCCTCTGTTGCCTACAGGGGGTCACTTCCTCCCTGATTCCTTTTTTTTAAGCTTTGACTGCAGCTAATAGTTCATGCATTTTCAGGTTCGCTGCTCTCATTCTGTGAGCCTACACCTCTTTCCTCCCTCCCCTGACTTGCTGGCAGTTTTTGTGTCTTGGGTCACATCCTCTAGCACCTCACTGTGTTGTGTTCTTGACCCTCAGTGGCAGGGCCTCCTGCCGCCTCTTTCCTGGGTTATTGTGTTAGAATTCACTTGCTCGAGACTTGTACCTTTTCAGGCAGAGTCCCTTTGAGATCTTACCATTGCTGTTTTCTCTCAACATCCAGATGTTGGTCTCATCTAAACGGCACATCTCCTTACCCTCTTCTTTCTCCCCTCTTTGAATTTGAGCAAGGTTCCTTTCTCCCAGTGTGATGGGTGGTCTTGTTCTTGCTTTTGCGTAGGGACATCTGTGTGTTTAAGTTCTCTCAGTGTGGTGGTCTTGTTCTTGCTTTCGCTAAGGGGTATCTGTGTTTAAGCATCATCGTATCCTCTCTGGTCAGTCAGTTCAGGGTGACAGCACCTTTGTTTATGTCTTCAGCTAGGTGAGGGATGGTGTCTGAGTAAGATAAGACAAGACATTACCAAGTGCCTTGTTCTGAGCACTACAAAAGGTAACATCTCTGTCATGCGTGTTCTTGTGTTAGGGGACTGGATCACTGTCCCCTCTCTGGACCATTTTTATTAATGAAGTGGGAAAGAGTGGCTCACATCTCCTCCTTCTCAACCATTCTCTTGTGTGTAAGGCAGACTGCTTCTGTCTTCTGGCTCTTTCTTAACCCAGTGTGTGCATTTGCATGCTTACACAACCATGCATGTTGGCTCTCAATTTGTAGGAGCTACTTTATCTTCATCCTTCCTTCCCTCCCTGATCCTTCCCATCAGACCTGTTTAGGAGCCTTAGTCAGCTAAAATGGAGTCCAGAAGATGACATTGCATTGCATTTTACCATTTGAATTAAAACTTGGCACTTGCTGCGGCAGGGCAAATTGACTGAGCTCTTGGCCTCCTTCCTCCACAATGAAAAAGATCTCTGCTGATTCTTACAAGTTTCACCTATTAATACTACAATGACTATGTCGTTTTTTTTGTTCCTGTCATTTGAACTAAGCCTAGGACAAACTTAAAAGAGTTCGGTGTGTCTCCTTGATGGGGGATGCCCTTCTGTATGTTGTGAATATATGTTTCTCTTATTGGTTGATGAATAAAGCTGTTTTGGCCAATGGACAGGCAGAATTTAGTCAGGTGGGAAATCCAACAGGGATAGAGAAAGGTAGTAGGTAGAGTCAAGGAGACTCCTGTAGCTGCTGAGGAAGCAAGAGGTCCAGGCATCACCAGTAAGCCAAGACCACATGGAGATACACAGATTAATAGAAATGGATTACTAATTAAGAGAGAGGTAGCCAATAAGAAGCCTGAGCAATAGGCCAAGTAGGTTTATAATTAATATAAGTCTCTTTGAGTTTATTTGGGACTAAACCAGCTGGGACAGAAACTTTCATCTATACCTTCTCACCTGGCTTTGCCTTGATTTCCCGATTTGTGGGAAGCCATAGCTTGTGGCTGATACAGTCTGTCCATTTAATTAGTTAGTGCTCATTGAGACTCTGTATGTCAAACTTTACACTGGGCCTCAGGAAAGAGTATCTGCGTGTGTGTGTGTGTGTGTGTGTGTGTGTGTGTTGTGTGTGTGTGTGTGAGAGAGAGAGAGAGAGAGAGAGAGAGAGAGAGAGAGAGAGAGAGAGAGAGAGATGAAGAACTAACTGCAAAGACCTGGGAACACAGCAGGTATGAGTGTCTTAGAGTTTTGTTTTGTTTAGGTTTTTTGAGACAGGGTTTCTCTGTGTAGCAAGTCACTTTGTAGACTAGACTGCCTCAAACTCACAAAGATCTGCCTGCCTCTGCTTCCCAAGGTGTGTGCCACCACTGCCCGGTTTCTTTGTTTTTTGTTTTTTGTTTTTTTTTTTTTTATTGCTGTGATGAAACACCATGATGAAAAGCAAGTTGAAGAAAGGGTTTATTTGGCTTATGCTTCCACATCACTGATCATCATTGAAGGAAGTCAGAACAGGAACTCAAGCAGGGCAGGAACCTGGAGGTAGGAGCTGATACAGAGGCCATGGAGGGGTGCTGCTTACTGGCTTGCTCCTCGTGGCTCACTCAGGCTTTTTTATAGAACCCAGGACCACTAGCCCAGGGATGGCACCACCCACAGTGGGCTGGGCTGTCCCCTGCCAATCACTGATTAAGAAAATACCCTTCAGGCTTGGCCTGCCTGTAGCCCAGTCTTATGGAGGCATTTTCTCAATTTTGGTTCCCATCTCTCAGATGACTGTAGGCTGTGTCAAGTTGGTGTAAAATTAGCCAGCACAGTGAGACATCTAGGATGGATGAGATAGTTTAGTAGCATATATTTGCTGCTCACTCTCCTTAAAAACTCATTTATGAAAAAAAAACTATTAAACCATATACCAAACAAACCAAAACACACCCAAAATTTGGGAGTTGGAGTGTGAATCTTAGATCATTTACTAGCCGGTTGGCCTTTGGGCAAGTTGCTTTAATTGATATCTTTGTACAGCACAGTCAGCAATAGACTGTATCCTGTAGGGCTCTTAGGTTTAAATGTTGCAATATTGTCTTTGATGAAGTCTGACTGGAACAAGATAGTTTCAATATAAATGAAAATTCTCTTTTTGTTTCTAAGTTATAGTTCATCCATTAGAACAGAAAGAAATGTTCCTAGTCTTTCATCCTCTTACCCACATTAGTCACTTTTCTGTTGCTGTGATAAAACACCAGGTTCAAAAGCAACTTAAGAGTTTAATTTTGGGGGCTGGAGAGATGGCTCAGAGGTTAAGAGCACTGGTTGCTCTTCAGAGGTCTTGAGTTTAATTTCCAGCAACCACATGGTGGCTCACAACCATCTGTAATGAGATCTGGCGCCCTCTTCTGGCCTGCAGGGATACATGCAGGCAGAACACTGTATACATAATAAATATATATATTTTAAAAGTTAATTTGGCTTATGCTTCCAGAGGGCTAGAGTCCATAATGGCGAGGAAGACATGTGTGTTCAGGAGTAGTAGGCTGGCTGATGACATTTCTGTGGCACAAGAGAAGGAAGTAGGGGAGTCTGTAAACCCCCACAGCCCACCTCCAGTGATGCACTTCCTCCAGCAAGACTGAATAGCCTAAAGGTTCCAAACTCTCCAATCTTATTTTTTAAAAACGTCACTAACGGGACCAAGTGTTCAAGTTCTCTGAGCCCTCTGAGGGCCAGTCAAACCACCATGTTGCTCAAGACTCCTGAGAAGTGCTGTCCCCACGACCTACAGGGTTCACTTCCACACCGGTCAGAACTTGTGAGGAGTGGTGTGGCTTGGACCTGGTTTGCCTTCTGTAAGCTTTTGGCCAGTTTTCCAGGAAGTTGTATTGCCTTCCTCCTCTTGGGTGTACATGGGCATCCTCCTGTTGCTGTGCTAGCCCTCAACTCTGCCCCTTTCACCCTGGAGTGAAGGGTAGCTGGCCTGTGGAGTGCACATAACTCTGCCTAGATCAAATGCAAGACCTAAAGCATGCTGTTCCTCTGAATCGTTTTTTAAAAGAAATTCATGCAGATGTTAAAGAACCAGACAGACATAAATAGTAGAAAAGGTGTGTGTGTATAGAATATGTGCTTTTCTATAGGATCTACCTCCTGGTGATCAGCACCGTTAACTCTCCTGTTTTTGGGATTTTATTTTATTTTATGTAAACCAGTGTTTTGCTTGAATCTGTGTTTGTGCACCATGTATGTGCAGCGCCTGTAGAGGCCAGAAGAAGATGCCGAATCCCCACGATTGGAGTTACAAATGGCTGTGAATGCCATATGGGTGCTGGGAACGGAATCCAAGTCCTCTGGCCTTAAGGCTAGTGGTCTTAACCACTGAACCATCTCTCCTGCCCAGCACCGTTAACTTAACAAAACAAACAAAAAACACCAAGAAAACCTTAGGCATCCATGAGGTCATATGTTCTTCTGTCTGTGCTCTCTCTCTCTCTCTCTCTCTCTCTCTCTCTCTCTCTCTCTCTCTCTCACACACACACACACACACACACACACACACACACACACACACACACACAGCCCTCTTATTTACAACTTGTGGGGACTGTCCTCTCCTTCCACCTTGTGGGTCAGGGCTTGAACTCAGGTCACCAGGCTTGGGAGTATGTGCTTCTATCCATGGAGCGGACTCACCAGCCTCTCTTTCCTTTGGCTTAAGAAACAAAACAACAAAAACATGAGGGGAGTTAGACATTCTGTTTAGTATCCTTTCTTTCTTTCTTTCTTTCTTTCTTTCTTTCTTTCATTTTTTTTATTTGAATTACAATTTCTGTCTTTTTTTAAAAAAAGAAATTTAAGAACTACACAACAGAAGAAAAATGTTGCCCGCAATCCTTTCCATCTGCAGTAAACCTAAATTAACCTGTTGGTGTGTTTTCATCCTGTCTTAAGAGACTATGCTTTGAAAGTTACTTATGAAATGTGAATGCAGCTCCATTTAAAGTTAGGACTGCCTCTCTTATTCTTTAGCCATTTTTACATTGGGTCGGTGGTTAGTTAGCATTTATCTGTCAGGCATTGTTGCAACTGTTTAGAAAGTTTTCAGTGTGACCTTTTGTTGAGCGTCAGTCCTTTGCAACTGCCTTTCTGGTGGTTCTGGAGCATTAAGGATCCAGGGAGTCACCTCAGTAGAGGCCACTTCTGGGCAGCGTGACAACGGTGTTTATGACTTTTGGTACTAGGATTCCTCATGTCAGTTTAACTTTAGGTAGAGACTTTCCTTCAGCATAGTTATAACATTCAGTAACAAGTAGAGAATTGATTTTTATTTCCTGACCACAAGTATGGGAATACTTGCACTGGCACAAAGGGCTAGGCACAGTTCTTGCAGGTACCTCATTTGTCTGCCTTCTGAGAGTTTAGGGATCTGTTGTTGGTTTATGTTTAGCTCCGTTTCCGTCTGCCGTCCTCATTGAACTTTGCAGAGGCTCTAGCAGGCAGACATCTCCTTATCTATCTCTTTATCAGTAATTAGATGGACATGTGTCTGCTGTCACCTCTCGTGCTTAGGAACAGGGACAGATGAACACAGAAGTGTGGTGTTCCTTTCAGGCCTGTTGGCAGCTGTCAGTGGTTTTGGGAGCTGAGACTCTCTTACCACTGTGGCTGCTTCTGTGGCAGCATCTTACCTATTTCATTTGTAGAACAAGTTACAGTGTATAATAAACTGGGGGGACAGAGCCTGAAGCTTATGTGTCTCCCATAATTAAGTCCTGTGGCTTGGGGGTCTCGTGCTATATTTGTTATTGCTTTCCGTTGTACTCTCATCCCTGAGTCAGTGTGGGTACACACTGGGCACTCTAGATTTCGCACAGTGAGGTTATTCTGTGTGTGTCCCTCTCTGGCCTTGAACTGTTTGTGGACTCTTGAAGGACCTGGCTGAGATAACAAATGATGTAAGGACAGTATGTCCTGGTCGCAACGCTCTGTGACTTCTTCATGCCTTTTTTCTACAGTTGTCTAATTAGAGCCCAGTTAGCATCTTGTGTGTGGAGGCTACAATCCCCAGGCTTCATGTTGGAAGGAGAGGCCTGGACATTTTTGAGGAGACATGACATCCACTTTTCCCTGGCAGGGCTGCATGTGGTACTAAGATAGGAATAAATAGAGCTGGAGTGCGTCAGAGAGTGGCTGAGCAGGCTCAGTCTACTTTGCTCCTTCCTGGGGTGGGGTGGGGTGGGTGGGGGACGTGAGCCCTGAGCACAAGCTGCTAGACTAGACTGAGAGCTTAGGAGGTAACCTAGCCTGCAGATGTGGGCATCTAGTTGCCTGGGTGGAGGTCTCCTACAAGGGGCTTCACATTCCAGTCCCACTTCAGCTGGCTGAAAGGTCCTATGGAGGGGTTTCTCTGTAGTGGATGACCGCATTTATAAAATAGGATGTTCCGTCCCAGAGCGGGCATGAGACGGGAGATGACACATTGGAAGTACTTGGAGAAGCTTTACTTGGAGACACCCTCCCCACTCCCCCAGCTGTGCCTGCTGCTCCCTTCAGTGCTCACACAAGCCGAGGAGTCCCACAGTGGCAGGTCCTTCTTTCCTTTTACCCTGTGACACATCTGAGACAATGGTCACAAAAGGTGGTACAAAAGGAACATCTGTGATCCAGAATAGAGTCGATGGCCTGGCCTCAGGGAGTGGTGAGGTGTTGCTGTACACAGGGCTTCCCTCTGACCCAGTGCCTCCTGGGAATGCAGAGGTCTTGTTTAGCGACACACTATACGACAGCACACTGTGCCTAAAATGGACTTTTGCATCACTCTTGGCACCAAGTTGGAATCGGCACGTCCCTGCCCCAGCTGTCCCTTAAGTGGTATGTGGAGGGGAAACTCAAGGCTGCCCTGTATCCTGAGCCCCCACGCTCTGATGTCTAGAACTATGAATAACCCCAAGTTAACTGGGTGTGATTGGGATCCCAGCTGCCCCTTTCAGGGGAACTAATACATTAATATATGGGGGCAGAATAATAATGGCATAGCATTGATGTGGTGCTCATTGTGCGCCAAGAACTGCTCTTGGCAGTGTGCATGCTGTTCTCGTGTTAGACTTGTTTAGTATGGCAACCCCATAGGCCTGTCATCGATGTGTAGCAGATAATAAAATGGGGGGCACAGAGGGGTTAGGAGCCCTCGTCTCCCTGGAGTTCACAGAGCGTGTGAGGTGTGCAGTTTGTGCGGGCAGCTTATCTGTCCCTCCAATTGTCCTTGTCTGCTGTTGGTAAGGAGTGCTGCAGGCCCAGGCTCTTCTCTGTTTCTTTCCCATTTGGCATTTGGTTTGAGTTAGGATATCTTTTCAGGAGAGCCCATGGTAGAAGATCTAGAGGGAAGGAAAGGGAGTCAGAGGTGTACAGCTAGCTTCGAGGGCCCATTTTCAATACCCAGGGCAGTTCCTACACCTCCCTAATTGGCACTGTCTTAGAACTTCCTTCCTGGGTTGTGGACCCCCTGACCCGGTCCTCACCTCTGCCACACTTTGAAGGCGGCCTCCGCTGTGGCACCTTAGTTTAGAACACACATCTTTTGACCTTTCTTGCAAGAGAATTTCAGACACACCATGGGCCTAGGTACAGAATTGGCTCCGGGCTTAGCATGGGTATTATGGATTTCAGAATTCCTCCCAGGCACTCCATTTTCTGGTCCCCAGAGTTAAGGTTCTGGGCCCTTTGTTTCCAGTGACTCTCCTGGCTTCTGTTGCACCTGCTGCTCCAGCTTGCTCTTGCCAGGGCTCTCTGGCAGCTTCTTGTCCCCTGTCTGCCTGGGTATGGGGCTCAAGATGCCTTTCCTGCCTTTCTTTACTTAGCCATGTGCTTCAGATTTGCTGTTTTGGATTCTCTCTGCAAGTTTTATGTGTTCTGCACTTGTAAGTGTCTTTTGCACCTAATGGCCCTGTGACATCAGCAGCCTGCCTGACAGATGTGAAGGCCTTTCATAGCTTCAGTTAATTTTCATATTCAGTGAAGGTCTGATAAACATGTGACTGGGATACATAGGGAGACCCTATCTCCAATGAAACAAAACAAAAATGAAACTCCACTAAAAACTCAGTACATATTCTAAAAATTAACACTTTTCATAGTTATGAAAAGCCTCATCTCCCCAACCTAACCAGTTTTCTAGAGATAAAACCTAATTTAATTTTGTTACTTGTCTTCCTGGGAAAGTTTAAGTTTCTCTAAGAATTGAGAATTCTCCTAATCCTGTTTCAGTTGACTTCCTGGCTGCTGTGAGGGAGGAGAGAGGCCTGCCTGCAGTCCCCCTCATTTCCTCAGGGCCGTGTGATAGACCAGTCATGTGTGATCCTCAGACATTTGTGTTCCTGGATCCCAAACCAAGTGTCCAGTCTGAGGATTGCCGTTCCGAAGCACTCTGCTGCACTCTCTGCACTCTCAGGGTTTTGTCTACTTGGGCGTTGTGGTCTGTGCAGAGAGCTGGCACAAATGGATCTAGTGGTTCGTGTGACTCTGGAAAATATAGGAGTGTGGCCAGGAGCCTGCTCTGTTACCTGGCTGTTCATCTCTGGTATCTCCTGCCCCAAGATGTGGAGGCAGAACGTGAGGGTGTGAGTCCCCCATGGGGTTTCTTTTTACTTTCACTCTACAGTGTGATGGAGAACGGAAGAGGGAACTGAATTATAAGTATTTCCAGCGCCCTCCTCTTGTATCTCTCCTCCCTTCTCCACTACCCTGAACATTCAGACTGTTGTTAGTCGGCTTTGGTTTTCACATTCAGTACCTTGTGTGGCCTGTAGTCATTCAGTCAGTATTTGTTGAATTGAGTTACAAGCACATGCAATTGGCCAGTGTTTATTTCTGTGGATATACTGCCCCCCACCCCCCAATATACCCTATACAGAGCTTGTGCCATGCCCTCATTTGGCCACAAGGTGGCAGTATGACACAATGGGGAACTTGCATCGTGGCTACCCATGCCAGCACACTTGGGAGATAGGGATCTAGTTGGTTCTTTGTGGGCTTTTCCTTGGGCAGGCTACTTATCTGTATCCTGTCAGTTAGAAACAGTTCAGCACAGCATGGACCACAGCATAAAAGCATTTAAGTTTTCTTGTTGGAGATTCCTGTGTTTGCCTTTGGCTGCACCTTAGCTGTCTGATTCGATTTACCAGGCGCTAGCTTCATGGACTTCAGCTCTCCTCTCAGCCCTCCCTGCTTATCTGCTCAGCCAGATGACTTCATTGTAGTCAGTGCCCAGTCCTCACCTTATCACATGTCTGGATGCCTCCACTGCCTTCCTGTCCATTTGCCTGTCCTCTCTGGCCTGACTGTTTGCCTGACAATTTGGCCTGCACAGTGTCCAGAGCTGTTGGAGTGTGTGATGTATTGGTAAATCTGTGTGGATCTGTCTTATGGATTTTAGCAGCTGTGCCCTACACTTAACAGGCACTCTAGTAACAATGATGGCTACTAACACTGAGCACAAGTCAGCCTTCATAGCATATCTGCGAACAAGCTGTTGTTCCATTTTACAAAGCAGAGGTGTGTTAGGAAGCCTTTGGCTCCAAACAGTAGAGTTCTGCTAAGATGGTTTAAACAGTCAGGAAATTATTCTTTTTTTTTTTTTTTTTTTTTTTTTGATTTTGTTTTGTTTTGGAGATAGGGCCTCACATAGCCCAGACTTGTCTTGGATTCCTTATGGAGCCAAGATCACCCTTGAAGTCTTGCTGTCTTATCTAGGCTCCCAGGATATGGGATACTTGGTGATGTCACAAGGATTTTGGGAAACTGCTCTGTGTTTCACTTGCTTCCCCCAGCACACTACTCAGTGGTCTTAGGCCCTTAATGGTATACCATGGTGGCAGCATGGTCCTAGCTCTCGGGTGCAGGAGAGATAATCTAGGCCCTGTGCTTTTTTCTATGGCTGCCTTGAGAGTTCTGTGCCATTTGGGTCTTAGGCTTGTTCCCGAGCTAGTCAGTAGCAAAAGAAATGAAACCAGTGAGCTGGTTATTGATCGGAATCCAGCTTTTAAGACTGGTGAGGGTCCATCTTCACTTAATGCTCCTGGACACCTGGTCTGGGGAAGAAGAGGCTCACTAAGTTGCACAGCTTGCTCAAGGCTGCAGATGTGATAAAACACCAGGGTTCCCAGCAGCACCTGGCTGACTCCAGAGGCCGTCTGTCCGGATCTGCCTTAGGTTTGTGTGATCTTGGTTTCTCTTCCTGCTGATTCTAGAATCTTTCCCTTTCTTGTCTACCTTTCCTTGTAGTGGTTCTTTTCAGTCTGTCTCCACGGGACACTGCCCTGCAATACTTGACTGCTTCCCATCTCCCGTAGACTTCACACTCTTAGCCGTGGAAGGCCTTGGTGACTGTTGGAGTGAGGGTCGCTGTTTGAGCTCTGGAGGGTCAAGTTGAAGTTTTGTGTAGAGTGGTTAAAGTTACAGCAGAGTGATCCCCTCAAGGAGAGACTGGGGGAGACGCCATGGAAGTGGCCTTTGGCCTTGAGAGAGAGCAATTGTAGTATTGGTGGAAAAGCTGGCACATGGATGGGCACCACTTCCAACAAGCGGGCACAAGCGCTCCCCTGTAGACTTGTGTCACTCAGGAGGTGTTGGCTTTGCAGATGCTCCAGGACTGTCCGAAGGCACGCAGAGAGGTGGAGCTGCACTGGAGGGCCTCCCAGTGCCCACACATTGTGCACATTGTGGATGTCTATGAGAACCTGTATGCTGGGAGGAAGTGCCTGCTGATTGTCATGGAGTGGTGAGCAGCCCGCTGTGTTCTGCCCAGCTTATCCTCATGCTACACCCAGGTGCCTCAGCCTCTGGGGACAGCCTACTGTGGACCTTGAAGCTTGGAATATCAGCACTTGACTTCCTTTGGGGGTAGTGGAGTGTGGTGGGGGTGGGGTGATTTGCTAGTATCTTTCACTGTGCCTTTTTTTCAGTCTCGATGGTGGAGAGCTCTTTAGTCGAATCCAGGACCGAGGAGACCAGGCATTCACAGAAAGAGGTAGAGAGGGAGGGTCTGCTGTGGGGGTAGCCTTGGGTGGACAGAGCAGTAGGCAACTGTAGGGCCTTTTCAGGATCTGCTCACGGGAGAGGTTGGGGGTGCTGTCTTCCAGGCTCACTGCTAGGAGCGGCTCTCTCCCTCAGCTGTGGGCCAGCTCCAAGCTTCTTTTTGTCTCTGCTGAGTTGGTGGGTGTGGAGCCTGAGGCCACATTGGCAGTTGGTGTGCAAAGCTTTCAGACCTCTGTCTTGTGTTTCTCTCTCTTCTCTGCAGAAGCGTCAGAAATCATGAAGAGCATTGGTGAGGCCATCCAGTATTTGCACTCAATCAACATTGCTCATCGGGATGTCAAGGTACCACCCGTTTATGCCCCATGAGCTGTGAGAATGGGACAGTGGAGTTCCCTTGTACTCCGACTGCCTGGTTCTCTGGGGATGGATGGGTCAGCAGACCAGTCTATGGCCTGTGGACTTTGGGGCAGGGGACGACAAACTTCAGAGTGAAGCCCTCTCTGGCTGTACTCAGCCCTGTGGGTCTCCTCATCAGCACTTCACTGTCCCACACATAGCTCTCCAATCCAGCAATATTCCCCACAGTTCCACACACTAGTCTCTGGGTTCCTGGCCCTCTGTAGCAGGGAGCTGATGTCCTTTCGGTGTGCAGTTGCAGAGAGACTGGATGGATACATGGTTGGTTGAGCAGATGAAGGGAAGGTACCAGCCTTCCCCCTGGGTTTCTCATAATATTTCCACAGGGTTATTACTTAATCATCCCTCTTTCTACAGCCTGAGAACCTCTTATATACTTCCAAAAGGCCCAATGCCATTCTGAAACTCACTGATTTTGGCTTTGCCAAGGAAACCACCAGTCACAACTCTCTGACCACTCCGTGTTATACACCATACTACGTAGGTGAGTTCAGGGGAGGCCCAAGGACTGAGTCATTACCTAAGCTGTGTCCCAGCCCCCTGTTTTGCTGGTCTCCAGAGACCGTAGGTCCTAGGAGTGTTCGGGTCTTTATGTTCCTATCCGGTACTGGCCCTGACAAGACTCCATCACAAGTGGACTGCCAAAGTTAAGCTGTGACCGAGTGTTACAAAAATAGCCTGCTGGGCTTAGGGCAGAATTTGGTGTCTTTGTACTCTTCTGAAGAACCATAGGGATTTAGATTTCACTTTAAAACCTCAGCTTATTCATAGAATAAGCTCCCAAAACATGTTTGTGAAGTGGACAACATGTGTTTGCAAGTCTTCAGCAGTTTGGGAGTGTTTTCTCTCTAAGATTCTAGCTGCAGAGTTCCTTCTGGGAAAAGGCCTTCTATTTATCTCTCCCACTCCAGCTGTTCTTCCATTATGATGGGAGGAAGGACTTGGAAACAGGGTAGGTCTCAGTGTTCAAAGAGCCAGGATAGCCTACAGTGGTCTTTGCTTTACAGCTCCGGAAGTGCTGGGTCCAGAGAAGTATGACAAATCCTGTGACATGTGGTCCTTGGGTGTCATCATGTATATTCTGTAAGTGGTCTGGGGTGTGGTCCGGGTGCCAGGCTGCTGTGTGTTAGGGAGTTGGGGAAGCTTGTACCTCTGCAGGACAAGAGGAAGAGACAGACATTAGCATTTCCCCTTTGGATGGGGGATTCCCTGCGAATCCCCTGTATCCCTGCTTCGCTTGATGCTCAGTGGGTTCTGGTTGCTAAGTGGTAGTAGAAACTAGCTAACGGGCTAGACTGTTGAGTTGACATCCTGGGTTCCTGCTGTGTATCAACCGTTTCCTATTTCTCTGTGACTATTTCAAGAAGAGACTGTTTCTCACCCTATTCTTGATGCAGGGTTCCTAAATAACACCACTTTACCCTTCTCTTCCTTAGGCTATGTGGGTATCCCCCCTTCTATTCCAATCATGGCCTTGCCATCTCTCCGGGTATGAAGACACGTATCCGAATGGGACAGTATGAATTTCCTAACCCAGAATGGTCAGAAGTATCAGAAGAAGGTAGGAACCAGCTTTTTGAAACAAGGGAAAGAGTGTGTGCCAGTATATGCTCATGTAGGTATAGGTGCTTGTCTCACACGGGTGCTGGGAACTGGTGCTTGCACCTGCTCCTATGCCTAATAGGTGTGTCTTGCCTATGGGAAGTGCCTGAGGTGGGGTCAGAGCCATGGGTCTGTGTAGGGCTTATCCAGTGGTTTAGCATGATGGTCCTTACAACCACTGATCTTTGGGTAGCTACCTCCATATAGTCTGCTTCTGAGCCTGGTTAATGCAGGAAAGTGCAGGGCAAGGTATAACTCCTGGGCTGTCCCATATCCTGAGCCGTTCTCTCCCCGAGTTGTCCATCTATGTCCCCTGAGCTGTCCATCTATGTCCCCTGAGCTGTCCCGTCCCCTGAGCTGTCCCGTCCCCTGAGCTGTCCCGTCCCTTGAGCTGTGTCCTCTGCCTTGCCCCATAGTGAAGATGCTTATCCGGAATCTGCTGAAAACAGAGCCCACCCAGAGGATGACCATCACAGAATTCATGAACCACCCCTGGATCATGGTAAGCTTTATGGGCTGGGGAGACCTGGGTGCTAGGGACTGTTGTTGCTCAGTGTGGTGCCTTCGGCAGGAGTTCCTGCTCCACACAGTCACTTGATCCCGTTTCTCTCTTTTCAGCAATCTACGAAGGTCCCTCAGACTCCACTGCACACCAGCCGTGTCCTGAAGGAGGACAAGGAACGGTGGGAGGATGTCAAGGTGAGGGATACCACTGGGTAAGAGGCCATTTAGAGGAAGTCCCCAGCATGAGTGCCCCCCTCCCCCCCAGGACAGTTGGGTCTGTGTTCTTTATCCCAGTGTAACAGCAACAAAAAGGTGACTGGGAACCATTGCTTTCACTGCACTGGCTTGTGGCAGAGGTTCTGTGCTCCTGCCCAGATTGTGCCGTCTGTTTCCCATGAGCCTTCTTCTACCTAGGGCTCTAATGGAACCTGAAAGGGCATCCGATACTATCTCCTCAGTTTTCAGACGAGGGCACTGAAGTCCCCAGACAGAGAGTGGCCTGTTCCAGGTTCTGCAGGATCACTCCCAGAGCTCCTGATGGCTGACCCAGGGCTCTTTCCCCTTCTGAGGACTTGCCAGAGGGCTCCTGAGAGAATAGCTCCACAGTGGCCAGTTTGTGTTGGCCCAGTGCTGAGGGATGGTGCTGTCAGCAGTGTGGGCCCACAGCTAGCATGTGCCTACCACCTTTCCCTGCCCTCTCACTAATTGTACTCTGTTCTCTTTCCCTGATGCACAATCCTGACCCCGTTCCCAGGAGGAGATGACCAGTGCCTTGGCCACGATGCGTGTTGACTATGAGCAGATCAAGATAAAGAAGATAGAAGACGCATCCAACCCTCTGCTTCTGAAGAGGCGGAAGAAAGCTCGTGCCGTGGAGGCCGCAGCCCTTGCCCACTGAGCCGCTGTGTTTCCCACCCCACTGGAGGACAAGCAATAACTCTACATGAATATATTTTTTAAACAAAGAGACACAAGCTGCCCACTGCTGCCTCCTGTCCTCCTGGGCTATGTGGAGCCCAGATATGCCTCTGGCTGATTCTGCCCTTGGCTCTGACCTCCCTGGAGAGGAGGGTTGGGGGATGTGTGAGGAGGGGTGAGGTGCTCTTGAGCCCGGGCTCCTTTTGCATTTTATCTGTAATTTGACGTAGAATTTTTATGGAACTTCTTTTATTGTCCCCTTCCCTACTCGTCCTTTCCCCAAGTCCATTCCCATCTTCAAAGGCTGGGGTTTACCCAAGGGTGTTGTGGAAGTTGTTACAGGGCATGTCCCTGGGTTGTTCCATCTGGTCCCCCTGGCCTCCTACTGTAACCTGGGGTCTCCACTGGCTCTAGAATCTGGGAGCTCCAGGGAGAGGGGCAAGGAGTGGCAGTAGGTGTCACTCAGCCTCATGCTGAAGCCCTCAGACATCACCAGTGTGCACAACAGAGGAGTATGTGTGTACATGTGTGTATGCCCAGGTCTGTACCAGTGACTGGGCGTTGGAGGGTCTAGGGAAGGCAGGGCTGCAGGGACTCCTGCTTGAACTGAACCTGCCTAAATGCCTAGGTAGCTTGTCTAGATCCAGAGCCAGGTAGTCATGGCCTCTGCGTTAGCTGGGCAGGGGAGGCAGTGAGTGGTGAGTGGGCACTGGCAGCCGTCAGAAGGACTGGGCCCTTGCAGGGTGCCCTGTCCAAAAGTAGTGCTGGTCCTAGGGCCCCGAGGCACTGACCACTGAGTAGCCTCTGCTTGCCCATCTTGCCGTTATTAACCCACTCTTGTTGAGTTCTCTGAAATTTTTAGCCATTTCTCAATGGGCTGTCTCTCCGCTCCCATGGGTGAGCCTGGGAAGGTTATACTTCAAGGTGTTTGTATTTCATGCATCTCCCCCGAGCTCTGGGGTACCTGCCAACCTCCCTTCTTTAGCAAGGGCAGGACCACGTGTGGTCTTCCTGGATTTCCACTATATGGCCTGGTGGGCCAGACAGTCTTCTCACCAAAGATGTCTTGACTCTGTCTCTGCCCACTAGCCACCTTACCCTCTAACAACTCAGCCTGGGTGGGGACTCCCCAGGATTGAGGAGGAACAGGTTGGGAAGAGTCTTTGTGCCATGGTCCCCCATTCCCCTCTTGCTGGAGGAGGGGTGGCTCCCTCAGGGGTTGGTGGAGGAGGGGCTCCTGGACATCTCTGGGCCTGGGGTCAGAGTCCAGATGCCTGCAGCTCCTCCCTCGTCTTTGAAGGTGTGTTCAGCACTCAGACTGTTGTAAACTGTTGTTTTGTATGAGCAAAATTGTCTTTACTAAACAAATTTAATAGTTGAAAGTTTTCATTCTCTTCCTTCCTGGGGCTCAGGCCCTTGTCCACTGCCCTTACAGTCTGTGGACAGAGGGCCTTTTGTGGTGGGTGGCAGAGCTCTGTGCTCTGGAGGGAGAAGAGGACCTCCTGGCTGGGTCAACATGGGAATAACCCCTCTTAGCTGAGGGCCTGTGACAATGAGAGCTGATTTCTTTTGGAGCCAGGGCAGGTGGGTGGCAGGAATCACTGAAGTGGGTCCCACAGATGAAGGGTTCTGATCTTAAAACCAAGGAAGCAAGGTTGTAATACCTTAGAATTCCAGGAGGGAGCAGTACAGACCAGGCCTTGAGTTACATAGTGACCCAGCATCCTCAGAAACCCTGTGGTGAACTGAGTGTCCTTGGCAGAGCCTAGAGTAGAAGCTAGTCTGCTGACTCCATGGCCTCTGTTCCCAGTTAGGGAGAAAGGTAGGGGCAATGGCGTTGCTGGGCTGTACTTTGTGAGTTTCCCATACCAGAGGGGGAAGACTGCCACTGCTCACACAGCTGTTGGTTTGAGCTAGAACTCAGGCCTCAGGATCTCAGGGCCTGGAGTGTTCTCTGTGTTCCACCAGCCCACTCTTTGGAGGATGTACGCCTGCTACCCTAGCCATCAAAGGGACCAAGTCTCTGCCCCTCAGTTGAGAGCGCTCCCATCACCCTCAAGCACTGTTTAGAATCATTCAGCAGACTCTTGCTGTAAAGAACTCCTTGTGTGCACCTAACAAGGGTGTCAGAAGGAAGCCTGCTGTATGCATTGCAGACTTGAGAAAGTGCCTCTTGTAGCTGGAATAAATGCAGTGGCACAGAATATGGTTATTACTTGGTGGCCACATGGGTGAGAAGCCTGGTAGAGCTTTACTCGGCTCACAGGGTCTCTGTAGGACCATATTCTATTTTGCCTTTCCCAGAGACTTCTGCATTCCTTCGCTTGGGACTCCTTTCTCTGTCTTTAAAGCCAGCCGTTTGTATCTCTCTTGTCCTTGTATTGTCACCTCTCTGACAGCGCCTGAAGGATTTCCCTGAAGACCAGTATGCTGAGATTGGGCTAGCCTGGAGAGCCCATTCCTAAAACCTTAACCTTGTTCCCATCCGTCCAGTCCTTTATGCTGTGGATGATATAGCCACTAGACCAGGAATAGTGTGTGTTTCTTTGGGGGCCACTGCTCTGCTCCAGAAGACTGTCTTAAACATTTTCCTCAGGGCACCAGGACTAACTGCCCCCGTGGTTTCCTTTTTTCTCTTAGTCCAGCTTACAAGGTTTAATACTGGCTTCCAAGAAAGATTACTACAAAAGGCTGGAGGTCTGGCCATGCCTCTATTGCCCCCAACTCACTTCTGATGGTCTTTGGGGGGGAATATTAAAAATATTAAAAACTTTTTATATAATATTTCTGTATGACTTTGTTAATGTATGCTACATAGGTACAGACAACCATGGTTGCTAGAAGAGGGCATTGGATCCCTGGAAGCTGGAGTTACAGGTGATTGTGAGCCACTTCCCATGGGTCCTCTGGAATAGCAGGAGACAGGCTCTTGCCCCAGTGTCTGCTCTGTAGCACCCCTTTTCTCTAACTCAGCCACCCTGATGAGCCGGGTCAGAAGGTGTTGGAAACTTGTCTCTAAGGACAGATGTTGGCTTTCATGGGTGTGAGGTATGGGGGTGAGTGGGCTGATTCACATCTTGAAGATATCAAGGGGGGAAGTCTTGGCATTCTTGAGTGAAGTGCTGATCCTTGGTTAACCCTCACTAACCCCTGAGTTAAGCCCTCTGACGGTAGCAGTTGGGTTTTCCTTTGTCCATGGAGAGATTTAGGCTCAGAGATGGACTCTTGTCCAAGATCACACAGCTGGTCGGGTGACACTAGGTCAGGTTTTCTACTTTTACTGTTCGGGCTCTTTCAAAATGCACAGGAAATCTTCAAAATTCACAGGAAGTAAGTCTTCTGGGTGTGAGGGAGAAGCAGACTGGAACTTGTCCCCTGAGGATAATACTAGGCCCCGGGTGTTTCAAGGGGTTCAGGAAACCACAGATGTAATGTGTCCTGTAGTGCCCTCCAGGGTGGCTTTGTATAGCCATAGCTGCTGCTCCTAGGGACTGCTCAGCTTAGCAGGGCCAGGGGTCTAGGTTGGGCCTGTGGTCCGCTCCTCTGGTCCCTGCTGAGGATTAGGTCTGGCATGGGTTTGGCTTGGTAAGCAGTTAACTAGGGTTTTCCTTTGCCTGGGTTGGAGACAGGAAGACCAAGGGCTGTGTTTGACATGAGAGCAGATGTGTGGGCCTGAGTGGGTAAGTTGTAGGTGGAGACTTTGCAGGGTGTGAAGATTCAGTCAGGGAGGAGGTTAGGGAAAGTGGCTGCACCACTGTGAGTGTAAACAAACCACTGGATCCTGTCATGTGTGGGGTTGAGTGAAGACAGACTTTTGGGGAGCAGCCTCCCTCCTCAGCCCCTTCCTGGATCTGCCTCACAAAGCTTACACTTAGGCCCCTGGCTGCCTTGTGCGAGCCTGGCTGAGTTTAGGAACAGCTGCTCTTTACAGGGAGCATCTGGCTTCAGTTCTCAGGGCCCATTGTTGGCATCGTGTCACTTCCTCTTCCTGCAGAGTCAGGTCAGCATGGAGAGGTTTCCCACCGTACCAAGACATTTAGCATCGAGTACTTCAGTGTGCCCTGTCTAAGGGAGAAGGGGAGGGTAAAGCCAGACTCTGCCCTGGGGGAGCTGTGTAGAGCCAAGTGTATGTGCCACTCTCAGGGCCTGGACACTGAGAAACTGTTGCTGTGGGTGAAGGCTGTGATGTCCACATCTACATGCTCCCATTCCCCCAGCCTTTCAGAGCCCTAGACATATTGAGACGGGAGATGAGCAAGTGGGAGGAGGGTGCACTGGCCCTCCATTCCCCGCTTAAAGCCTTCATATCTGTGCTTTGGTGTGGCGAAGATAAGTAAGAGCTTTGAAGATGGGGGAGCAGTTTTCCAGTTTGGAGCTTAGTGTCATTCCGCTTTAGGCCACATGCTGATCAGTGGCCTGGTGAAGACTTTCAGCCACCCTTGAGTAAAGATGCCACCTTCAGTCCTCCTTGCCACCAATACCTCGTGTGTGTCAGCTCAGTGGAAAGATGCAGATGAACTGGCAGTGGGCCCAGCCCCTGTGACAGTGGGTTCTGAGGAGTGGACAGGTGTCACCAAGGCAGGGGGAGAACCGTGCTGCCTTCAGAGAAGCAGCTGTTATGGGACCCCAGGAAGGCTTCCCTGTGGCCCTGGGAGTTGACCTTCATAGGGCACCCTGGTAGAAATGGGTGGTGAATTCTCACTGGGCTCTTGTGTCTTTCCTGAGCCAGGCCCTCCCTTTTTTCCTCAAGGGCAGGCATAACACTCTCGTTTTTTTCTCAACTGCTTTTCACTCAGCATTTTTGTTTGATGGCTGGCCCTGTGGACTCTCCCCAACTGAAGAGCGTGCCCCCTTTGGTGAGGAGGTTCCTGCATTTCTTTCCTACCCCTCCAGCCTGCATTCTTCATTCTCTAGTGTGTGCTCTCCCCAGTCGAAATTTGGGAACATACTCTGATGGGGATTTCCCCCTTAGTTTTTCAGTTCATTAAGAGTAAAGAGCTGCATGAAATGAGCCTTCATCTGAGATCACTTTTAGTTAGACATTTTGTGAATCACTAGACAAGCAGCTTTGCATGAGATTGAGCCACTTTAGAAAAGGTGGGGAAGAGCGGTCCCGAGGGCCTTAGCTACCATTTAAAGGCCGTGGCTCTAGGAAGTTTTCCTCATCCCTTGATGTGGAAATCCCCTTGTCAGTAAATACTAAGCATTTGGTAGCCTCCTTGGAACAAGTAGTAAAATCAATGTGTGTAAGTGTCCACCTTTTAATACCATTGTCTGAAAGCTAAGCTTACCTTGGCATTCACACATGCTCTGTGGAGAATTATTACTATGAAGGTAAGTTACCATCTAAACCCTTTGACCTGTAGGGTTTCAGACAGGGTCCTAGGGCAGTAGAACCTGTGTATGGTAAATTATCATTAGAGACCAGGACTGTCATGCAAATACATTCATTTGCCTGACTTTCATGATCTCAGGGACAGTAGAGTTTCTTGCTCTCAACTCATATCCCTACTAGGATTTGCAAGTGAAATATCCAAACTAATTTCCCCCTTTGCCACCTCTGAGGCCCTATGTGGCCAAATATGAACTTGTCTTAGTCTCATTCATCCTAAGGGAGTCGGGTTCCTGGGGCTTCAGAGTATCCACAAAGGTTGTGAGAGTGAGTTCCTGGCAGGGCTGTGGCCAAAGCCCAAGGCGGGCTACTCTGGTCACTGGGAAACGTGATCTTGCTTGTTGCTTAGAGCCAGCAGCTGTGGGTCTCTGGTTCCTCAAATAGCTTACATCTCTTGAGGGAAACTAGGCCTCAAGTCTCGGAGGGAGATGAGTTCTCGAAGCCTCATCTTCTGATTTGTAAACCTGTGGTTCTGAATTCACCAGTCAAAGGTTTACTTTTCAAAGAAACCATAACCTCTTCTGGGCTTGAGGCCTAGACTTTGGTTAGCCAGAGTCTGTGGTGCGGAGTGCTTGCTTTTGCAGTAAGGGGGGGCTCTGGGTTTCTGGCACTCAGTTGCCTCCTTTTCTGGTCATAAACTGTTCTAAAGACAGTCCTCAAAGTGAGACAGGAACCCTGCCTCCTACTCCACCCACAACAGGATAGGCTGAGCCCTCAGTCTGCAAGGAAGAGGGCTGCAGGTGAGAAACCCAGTCTGACCTGCTTATTCAAGGCTCCAAAAGAGGGGTGGTTGGTTGCTGTTGTGCAGATATCCATCTGAGCAAAGCCAAATACAATCAGCAACCCCTGAAGCATGGGAGAAATGATACGGGGTTGTCTCTTCATGCAGCGTGAAGTAGCGGAGACCCTCATCATCCTTTATACTTTGGTTTGTATTCAAAGAGTTTATTATCCATAAGCTTATAAAAACAGTGGGCAAACTGCTTTGAAGGTGTCATGAGACATACTGTTCTGCAATTTGCCTTTAAAAGTTGTGACAACACAAAACTTAGCATCTCCACCATGCACAAAAATGTAAAAGATTGACATATTTATTTGTGTATGTATCTCTGTGTATGCAGTGTGCATGAATAGATGTTTGTGCTCATGTAGAGGCCAGAAGAGGGTGTTGGGCATTCTCTGTCACTCTTAGTCCTTTGAGGCATGGTCTCTTCCTGAAGCTGGGGGCCATAATTTCTCAGCTGTACTGGAAGCCAGCAAACCCCAGTGATTCTCCTGTCTCTGCACCCACTAGGAGCTGGATTTTCAGGTGTTTGCTGTGTCTGTGCTAGGATCTGAACTAGTCCTCAGGATTCCACAGCAAGCACTCTCAACTCAGCCATCTCTTCAGCTCCATCTTCACCTTTTTTTTTTTTTTTTTGACAGTCTTACTATGTAGCCTACGCTGACTAGGAGCTCAGGCTGGCCTCCAAATCACAGAGACCTACCTGTGGGAGGTAGAAATATCTGATTTAATTTTCCCCCTTTGCCATCTCAGAGGCCCTATGTGGCCAAATGTGAACTTGTCTCAGTCTTACTCATACTAAGGGAGCTGGGTTCCTGGGCCTCTGGAGAGCTGGAATCCAAGGCCACACCTCATTCATCTTCATTTTTATTTATTTATTTATTTTAGTGCAAATGCTTTACCACTGGCCTATGTCCTGACTCTCAATCTTTTTATTTTTGCATGTGAATGTGTAGTATGCATTCGTGTGTGTATGCATGTTTACATGTGTGTGAGCAGGCAGGTGTGTGTAGGCTTGAAGCTGATAGTACCCTCCCCACCCCACTCTAATTATTGAGTAACAGCCTTTGAACCTGAAGCTTGTGGATTCTGAGTAGCCTAGCTAGCCAAGTTGTTGTGGGATCTCTTTGTCTCTGCCTCCTGAGTGCCGGCATGACATCAGGCTGCCATGCATGCTTGGCTTTTATGCAGGCTCTGGGATCTGAACTTCAGTCCCTTATCCACTGAACCATCTCCCTAGTCTCTTTTTTGAAATCTTTAAACAAACAGACAAACATAGTTGTGATTTCATGGTGTGGATGTCCATAATTATTTAACTTACATGCTAATGTGTATTTTGTTTCCATGTCAGCCCCCTTTAACATTTTTAACATTGACTTGTGCCTGCACAAGCATGTGTATTTTGTGCATTTGGCCTGTCTTAAGAGACAGGGTCATTTCCCTCCTTCCACTATGTGGATATCAGGAATTGAACTCAGGTCTTCAGACTTGGGAGCAAGTGCCTTTATTTGCTGAGCCATCAGGCCAGCTACTCCCCCGTCCCCATCCCAGCTTTAATAATCATAGCTGTTTTGAATGTCTTGGGCAGTGTTTTTTAGTACACTTGTAAGATTTCTGTAGGATCCATTCCTAAAAGTAGAGAAGTTCAATCTGAGGGTGTATACACTTTAACCTTGATGGGCAGGTACTGCCAGAAAGGCAGTATGGACCATTCAGGGATGAGCATACTTTGCATGTTGCTTTATGAGACAGCTGTGAAAGGACTGTCAGCAGTGGAGCAATCTGGGCATGGAATAAGTCATCTGAGAATAAGAGGACATTTGAGGCACTTCCCCAAATGCATAGATGCATACCCTTGGCAGTTGTGGGCGACTGGAAAAATCAGGGCAGGGGGATTCCGTGAGCATCTTCCTGCACCAGAGGCTTTTGCTTGGTCAATAGTGGCCATTTGCATATACTTAGGGTATGCAGGCAGAATACTCAGACCAAGTTTTAGTTTTGGTCTTGTTCAGCCCCTACTAGAATTTGTCTCAACTAGGCCAGCCGCCTGGCTTGCTTCTCAGACCATAGTGCATGGAGAAGGTAGCAAGTGTGCAGATGCCAGGCAGGCTTTCCCAAAGGGGATTGTAAAGGATGCCCAGAGTGCTCTGGGAGGCAGGTTAGGGATATTGAGGAAAGGCATGTGGTAGAGGAGTTGGCCCTTGCTCAGAGCGTTATGTGTTAGGAGACTCAGGACATATGTAAGTATTCTTTTCTTCAGCATAGGAGTTCAGGCGCCTTGCCCATGAGGAACCTTGGTAGGACATTGATCATACCCCTGGTCCTCTGTGACTATTGTGGAGTCAGGACTGTGATTAGGCAAATAGTTCAGATACAGGAGAAAGCTCAGGGCTATGAGTAGTCGACTTGACCATCGTGAGCCTCTATTTATCAGCTGATGAAGTGGGGACAATTAAAGCAAACACCAGACTTGTACAGGGAACTTAATTGTCCACGGGATACCCTGCTGTGCTCAAGTCCGTGGCTGCATCTGTGTGGAGGTTGTCTACCTTGCTCTACCTTGCTCCCAACCATTGAGCAAGGCATGCTTTCCTGGAGGAATCATGGCTGGCATTACCTGTCAGAGCCCTAAAGCTTCTGGAGGCTTCTAGACTATGTAGTAGTCAGGGCACTTGGATCCTGCTCTTCTCTCAGAGGGTTAAATGGTCTGGTGGCTTATCTAGTCTCACTCTACACTCCTGATTTTCTTTTTAAAAAATATATACATATAATATATATATAATTATATAATATGTATATTATAATGTACATATTACATATATAATATAATATACATATAATTTACTTTTATTTTATGTGCATTGGTGTTTTGCCTACATGTGTGTCTATGTCAGATCCCCTGGAACTGGAGTTATAGACAGTTGTGAGCTATCATGTGGGTTCTGGGAATTGAACTGGGTTAAGAGCCCCCATTAAGAGCCTCTTAACTGATGAGCCATCTCTCCAGCTCTTGATTTTCTTATATAAATGAATACATTTACTCTGAAGACCTTGCATTTGGCATTTGTTTCTTGGCAAGTACAGGCTAACATTTCTTACTTTAGGCCTAAAAGCTTTGTGAAAGCCCTCTTCACATGGTTTAAAACATTAGAATACCATGTAGATGACTCAGCCTGGCATATGACACTTGCCATTCTATGGTCATACACTGTAGAAGCAGTCTTTATTATTTCTTTAAAAAAATCTTTTTAGGAACATGTCTCTCTTCCAACTTCATGTCTTTTGATAACCCACTAAACCTAGTTAGTACTACCCATATGTGCATGGGTGTGGGGCCAAACGCTGAAGCATGGGAATCTTCCCAGTGAGTGGTTACATACTCCCTAAACAATGATTTTCCCTCCCCCAATGACTATCAACTTCAGGTAGCTCCTCATACAGGGTGGGTGGGGCCTGGACACCATTGATCCCATCTACGTCAGAATTCTGGCTGGCTTTATCCTGTGTAGGGGTCTGCTGCAGGACTTGTGACTCGAGCCCAGTGGAGAGGAATCTTGACCATGCTTATGTGTGAACTTTCTGGGGGAGAGCTTGGTGGGTAGTCACTGTGGAGTCTCAGCGGAGTAATGAGAGTTGGTGGTGGGGACCAGGGCAGACACTGGCAAGAGTGGGCTTTGGGGATGATAGATCTGGGGTGAAAGGTGAGTGACGTGGTTTCCCTCAGAACTCCCATCCCGTGGTCTCTAGAATGTGCTGACTGAGCTCCACATCCCCAGTTCTCAGCATCGTCCCTCCTAGCCTTCCCACATCTGACAAAATGAATCAGGCTTGGGAAGAACTCATTGTTTTCTTACAAGAATTTGGCAGAGAAAACTGGGCTATATTCCGGCAAAGGAGGGCATAGGCGTTGGCACAGATCTGGAGTGAGCATGTATGAGGGTTCTCTCAGATCATTACATCAAAGGAGATGTGGCCCGAGGGTGGAGAGAAGCGTTCAGGATGAGGTGGTGGGCTCATGGCCGACCTGGGCTCCCATTTAGATTCTGCCACTTGCTAGCTCAGAGCCGGAACCTCTAAAAACTGCCGTTTCTTCCTGAGTAGGTGGCAGTGTAGGGACATTTTGCTAGGGTGTCGAGAACCAAGAAGCCTGCTGGCATCAACCCTTGGCCCAATTCCAGACACTTTGTACCCAGTGAATAGACCGCAAGCTTGTTTTAGAGACTTCCTTTTGGTTCCCCCTTTGTGAATTCTTGTATCCTTGACTTCCAGCATCCCAAAGGATTTACTCTATAGATTTGTAAACAGAGGCTCAGTTTAGCCAGGTGCCTACGGAGGAAGCCTTCATAATACCAAGCTTGGAGGCCCAGGAAAAGTTTGCAGCATGCTTGGGATACTGTGCAGGCAAAGAAGAGGCAGCTGAGAGCTCTGACAAGCTAATTTGGTATCTACAGTGTTCATGGACTGAAGGCCCCGGTGTGAGCCATGTTGTCCACTCCTAGTACTTAAGATGGAAAATTCTTTCAGAGAATGAAACAACTTACTTTCTTTCTTTGTCTGTGTCACTTTTCCACCCTTATTGTCTAATTTAAAACTGGAGTTGTCCCTTGCTTTCTGCTAAGGTTAGGATCTGCAGTATCCCTAAAGGCTGTGTGCCGAGAGGCTGTTCTCCAGTCTATGGTGCCCCTTCAGGAGGTGAGGTCTAGTAGATTCTTGGGCATGGCCTTGAAGGGGGGATATTGAGACCCCAGCACCTCATGGCTCTTTTGCTTCCTGGCTGTTAGAAAGTAACAGCTTGCTAAACAGTGTCCTCCTTGCTGTGACATTCAGCCTTGTCACAGGTCCAAGGCAATGAATCCAAGTGACAGTGGACTGCAACCTCTAAACTGTTGAGTCAAAATACATCTAATTTATCACAATATCAGAGACGTGATCACCATACTTCCCTAACTCCACACTGCCACCCTCCCTATACCTCTGTGGCTCAATTTTGAAAGCCATTTTTTATGAGTTACAACATGGATACAAAAAACAAATGATCCAGACCCCCTGAATGTGCGTGTCAGTGAGGAAACCTTGGAAATCTATGGGGCCCCTTGTAGTGGATCCCTAGCATAGGAATGGACTCTGGAACCCATCCTACATGGAGGGATACCCCCTGAGCCTAGGCACAAGGGGTTGGCCTAGGCCCTATCCCAAAGGATATGACAGACTTTGAAGACCCCCTACAAAAGGCCTCACCCTCCCTGGGGAGCAGAAAGGGTATGGGATAGATAGGGTATTAGTTGGGGGGGAGGGAGGAGGAGAGGAAGAGGGACCTGGGATTGACATGTAAAATAATCATCTTTCTAATTAAATAAATAAAATAACCCCCCCCCAAAACAAATTACCCTATCACCCTCCTTAAACTCTCCCTCCCTTTCTGTAGAACTGATGACTAAAAATATATGAGGCTGGAATGTTAGCTCCTCAGGCAGGGCTTTATTTCCATGTTCCCAGTGTCCAGCAGCGCAGAATCTCAGATAAAGTCTGGCAGTTGGTGAGCATCAGGCAGTCTGCAGAGCACGCTGATGTGGAGAACACAAGGTACTTTGTTAGTGAGTACCAGCGTGTGGCGGGGGGAGCAGGGCAAGCTAAGGGCCTGCAGCAGGTCCCTAGACCTGAGAGAGAGGTCAATAAAATCTGCTGGAGGATTATTTTAGTGTCTCTGTGACATGAGACAGCTCTTTCCCGAAGAGAAAGCTTTTCTGTCAAATTCTAGTGCCTCTGTCTGCTGTTCAACCCATTTCCTCTTGGTTTTCCCTCAGTGGGTGCTGCAGCAGTGACATCACCATCCATCTGCATCCATCTGCCCATTTTACAAGTCTATGTTCACTCCTGATTTGCCATGCATGGCTGCTGCAGACGGAAGACCCGCAGTCTCTGGAACCTGGGTGAGGCTCACACAAGAGTGTGTGTGCTCTTGGAGTAAGGTCAAACCCAGGAAGTCCTGCATGCATAACTGGCTGGGTGCATGAGTCAGGCTGAGGGTTAGCTTACCTGGCCTCATCTGGACACAGAAGTGGTGTCATCAAACAAGTATGGCGACTTTGTCATGTGTTTGTTTTTAGCACTGTATTCCTCTTTCTCCTATGTGGAAGCTTACAGACGTGTGCTCAGTATGTTACCAACACGAATAGTGAGAATCAAGGAAATAAGAAAATGCAAATGAGACTGTAAGGAGAGGTGTGTATATACCAGAAAGCTCTTACCCAGGGGGGCCTTTTGCAACAGAAACACAGACCAAAGTCCCGTTCTTGTCCCAGCACTGCTCTGTTCCAGAGGGGGGCATGCTAGGTGCTCACACTTAGAGCTGGAGGCCCACAAAAGATTACTGGGGTATCTACCTAAAGAAGGGTTTATTTTGCCTCAGTTTGAGGGTACAGTCCGTCCTGGTGGGGAAGGTCCAGCAGCAGGGATGTGAGACAACTATTGGTCTATTTGTCTAACATTCTCATGAAGCAGAGATGAAAGACTGTGCAGCTTGCTTTTGAAAATTCATTGTGTAACCTTGGCTCATGAATGGTGCTGCCCAGATCTATGAGTTAACCCAATCTACAAATCTCACAGACATGCCCCAGGCTCTATTCTAGCACCTATCAAGTTGTGACGTCACTTTCAACAAAGTTCCCATAGACTTCAACAGTCCCAATACTCCAAAAGTCCATCGTCTCCTGAGACTCAGGGCAATCCTTTAGCTGTGAGTTCCTATCAAATCAAGAAGTCTAGTCCTGCCTCGGCACATACTGGCACGGAGTGAGCATTCCGGTTCAAAAAGGGAAGAATGAGAGAATAGCCAGAAAAGATCAGACCAAAGCCCACAACCCAGCAGGGAAACACGAAGTCCTGCAGCTCCATGCCGTGCATCTGAGGAGTCATCCAGACGCGAAAGGGTTTCAGTCTGTAGTTGTTTGACCCAAAGCTATTTGGGTGATAGATGAGGCTGGATATCATGGAGAAGCATATAGTGACCAGAGCTGCTTACCTCAAGGCAGCAAGCGGGAGAGGAAAAGGGGGCGGAGAGGGAGAGGGAGAGAAGAGGGATAACCAGAGACACCTCCACTAACCTTCCTCCAAGTCCTGCCCATTTCCGGTGGTCTAAATACACCAATGGATTCATTAAGGAGTTCACACCACAGAGACCATTTTCCTAAGCCCCACCTGGAGGCAGGAAATGATGCAGAAGCCAAGGAGGAGCATTGCTTCCCAGCATGCTTGTTCCCTCCCTCCCTTGGTCCCTCCCTTCCTCCCTCTCTCCCTCCCTCCCTTCTTCCCTTTCTCTCTCTTCCTCTCTCTCTTAAGCTGTTTTTATGTAATGTATTTTTGATCATTTTGATACATTTGATCAATGTATCATTGATCATTTGATTTTTCCCCCTCCCTTTGCCCCCAACTTCTCCCAGATCTTCCCCACCTCCCTACTTACCAACCCTATTCCCTCTCTCTCTAAAACAAAACAAAACAAAACAAAATAAGTAAAAGTCCCCACAAAAATGAAAATAAAAACAAAAGGCCAATAAGACACACACACACACACACACACACACACACACACACACACACACACACACACACGCTAAAACAAAGACAGATGAAACAAGAAATCCACAGAAATACCACTGTTTGTTTTGTGTTGGCTAACTATTCCTGGACCTGGGGCCTGCCCTGGAGTGTGGCTGATATACCAATGACCCTCCATTGGAGAAAACCAATTTTTCCTTTGCCAGTGGGTATCAGTTGCAGATAGCCTCTTGGCTGTGGTGTGCCATGACCCCCCACCTCCCACCCCCCCTGCCGATGTGATCACTTCTCCCTCTCGATGCTGAGAGTCCATCTGACTTGAACATTTGTAGGTAGTGTATGCTGTCAGTCACTGTGAGGTCATGTGTGCATCTGTCCTGTTGTGTCTGAGAGACACTGTTTCCTTGTCGTCATCTATTCCCTCTGGCTCTTAATATTTCTACCTCCTCTTCCTCATATCTCCCTGAGCCTTGAGGGGAGGGGTTAGATGAATACATTCCATTTAGGCCTGAGTGCCTGAGGCCTGGCACTCTGCACAGTGCCCAGTTGTGGGTGTCTGTGTTAATTCCCATCTCCCGAAAGAAGCTTCCCTGAGGAGAGTCAAGTGAGGAACTGATCTATAAGTACAGCAAATGTCATTATGAGTCATTCTATTGCTCATAATAGAGCAATAGAATAATAATAGTAGGTTTTTCCCCTTGCCCCATGACCTATCTAGTTTCAGGTTCTTGGCCACTTCAGCATTGTCAGGTGTAGGTTCCATTTCATATATGGGCCTTAAATCTAGTCAAAAAGTGGCTGGTCACTCCCATACATTTGGGTCACTGTTAACGGGGGTATATCTTGCGGTTGTAGGTTGCAGGGTTGTAGCTGGATGATATCGATGATAACCTTTCTCCTTCTGTATGTGTAGAGTATCATTTAGTACCACGAATGCTAGCTAGTCAGTAGGGGTGAAGCTTCTAGTCAGACACCAGCTCAACTTATCTGTGTTCCACAAACATAAGTAAATGTTGTCTTAACAACAAACAATCTGGTAGTGGAAAGCAACAAATAAATAGTCATGGCAATAGCCTGTAACATTTGGGATTTTTTTTTTTTTCCAATGGGATTCTTTTGACCAACAACTTAACAAAATGTAACCCATTCCTGGCATTGGAGGTTTTACTTGGTGGCATCAGATGTCTATTTGGGGCATTGTCTCCCTATTATTTGGTGTCTCTATGTAGATTCCTCTCGTATATTTATATATTATAAACCTACAGTAGTAGTAGTAGGTTTCCGTATAGTTTTTCAATTTCAACCTGCTTTCTTATACAACACAGAACCACCTGCCCTGGGCCCACTCACAGTGGGCTGGGCCCTCCCACATCAATTCATTAATTTCAAAAAATGCCCCACATACTGTGTATAGGCAATCTGACAGGGGCATTTTTTTTTTTTCTCACTGAGGTTCCCTCTTCTCAGATGACCCTAGTTTGTGACAAGCTGACAAAGAACTACCCAGCACAGAGAGAAATAGCTAATTGAGATGCAAAAAATCAAATATGGAGACTACAGAAGCTACATGTTTTATGAACAAATATAGTGGAAAGTAACTTGGAGAAAAGAAGCTTTGCGATAATAGCTGATGGGATGTGTTTCGCTATCATGTGAATGCTTGGAGTGTGTGCACCACTTTGTCTTCCATTTTATCTTGGGAAGGTAAGCGAAACTACGGCAGACCAGCCAAAAGGAAGCAGTTTGGGGCCTGATAGTAAAACTGAAAGAACTTTGCATAATGAGAGTTGTCTGGAAATGAAGCAGGTGGTGCACTGAGTGAGGAGGACTGTTTCATTGCAAACACTGAAGTGTAAACCAGATGGCCACCTGTCGGACCCTTGTGGGCAGCAGTTAGTCAAGAAGGCTGGCAGTGGAGCCTATGAGAGCATCAGTAAGGCAGGCTTGCAAGCTGGCGCTTACCATAGCTTTCCCTCACACCTCAAGTCTACAGTTATCTGTGTAGTTTTTTTTTTTTTTCCCTTTAGCTGAAACCATTGAGGGTGATGGGAGGGAGGATGGCCTGAGAATTTGGTAAGGTTCAGTTTCCACCATGTCTGTGGTAAAAGCAAAGGGACTCCATGCCTCCTGAACTCCTTTAAATATTTGGGGCTCGTGGGTGAGTAAGAGGTGACTCAGCTGCTGAGAAGGAGGAAGAGAAGAGGGGATGCCCCTGAATTAAGTCCTGTGCTGTTGATACCCAAGAGTTCACGAAGCTCTTTTGTACATATTTCTGGTTACAAGTAACCAGAAACCCAATTAACAATGACTCAATCAGGAGGAAAATCATTGCCTCACACCTAATGGAAATGTGGACGTGGTTCTGATTTAGGATTGGTAAAGTCATGAGTTCAACAAAGTCATAATAACGGTTTTGGTTTGTTGTTTTGTGCTTGTTTATTCTCTTGAGCTTAGTTTTTTTCCCAGTTGCCAGAAGTCTTCATTGATTTTTTTGCTTCAAATACGTTCAGTATTCAAATGCAGGAAACAAGCAAACAAACCAACCCAGTGTCCTTGCTTTTAAAAAACTGTTTTAAAATATCCAGATGGGGTGGCACACTCCCTTAAAACCAGTATGTGGGAGGCAAAGGCAGATGGGTCTCAGTCAATTCAAGGCCAACCTGGTCTATATAGTGAGTTCTAAGCTAGCCAGATTAACAGGGTGAAACCCTATCTCAAAATATATGTTAAATTAGCATACAAATAGGTTTCATCGTGGCATTTTTCAAACATTTTTGTTGTCATTGGCCCTTCTCCCCTTCTTCTCCATTCTCCTCCTCTCTTTAGGTTACTCTAGCTATGAGGTTTTTAGTCTTTTCAAACAATTCTTTGTTTCATTTCATTTATTATCCTTCTTATTTTATATTTCATTGACATCTGCCATAATCTTTATTATTTCCTGCCATCAGCTTCATTTTTGCTTGACTTTTTGTTTTTCTGGAGCCTTGAATTGCATCATTAGGTCATTTGTTTGAGACGTGTCTGATTTTTAAGTGTGAACACTTGTAGCTTTCCTCTTAGAACACCTTGGCTGCATTCTAAGGATCTCATAGGTTGTGCTATTATTTTCATTTCTTTCTAGAAAACTATATTTCTTCCCTATTTTCTTCAATGACCCATTGTCATTCAAAAGTTGTCAGCCTCTAAGTATTTGTGTAGTTTCTGAAGTGTCTTTCCGTATGCTTCTGAGAAGCGTGTGTTCCCTGTCAGATAGAATTTGGATGGTATAGGCTGTAGATATAAATGGTAGAATGTGGCTTTTGATACCTGTTAAGTGCTGGTGATCCATGTTATCATTTCCCTATGAAATTTCCTTGCTGGTATTTTTAGTTTGGAAGACATATCTGAATATGAGAATGGCTTGTAGAAGTCTCTTACTATCATTGTGTCAGGTTCTGTGCTCTTTAAAACCTTTAGTGTTTGTTTTATAAAATTGGGTGAATTGCCCTAATTTGGTACATAAATATTTGCAATTGTCATATTTCCTTGGTTAAATGTTCCCTTTTAAAATATGCAGTTTACTAGCAAAAGATATAAAAAAATTGGATGTCAAAGGATTGAAATCAATCCACCTAACAAATGGAAGCAAGGTGTCACTTGGCTGTAGAACCTCCTACTAATTTCCCAGAAATCCTAGCTTTGCCTCTCTGTAGACAAAGCTTGTTACTTGTGTGCTTTGTGTACTTTACATATGTCTCTGTTAAGGCTCAGAGGCAGCTATGTTGAGGTACTGGTAGGAGAAGATATAGCTTATTGATTTTTTTCTTAAAGTAAAGGGTATTAATAACTAAGTAATAAGATGAGGAAATGCACAAAGAATGTTTTGTAGGTGTAGAGGAGTAGGGGACAATCACAAAGGCCTTTTCTGGTGAGACAGGAGGTTAAGCACAATTATATAAAATTGTAAACAACAATAAAATACATTTATAAAAAATTAAAATTATAAATCAAAAAAGAAAAATTTAAAGAGCCTAAAATTTAACAAAATATAGTTCTTTTTTTTTTTTTCCTTTTTTGAGACAGGGTTTCTCTGTGTAGCTTTGGAGCCTGTCCTGGAACTCACTCTGTAGACCAAGCTGGCCTGGAACTCACAGAGATCCGACCACCTCTGCCTCCCTAGTGCTGGGATTAAAGGTGTGTGCCACCAATGCCCAGCTCAAAATATAGTTCTTAATTGGTCTAGATAAGAAAAAACCAGGAGTCAGATATAGAGAGAAATGCTAAAAGATCAGAGAGAAGAAGGAGCCAGCCACCACCATACCTTATCTTCTTAGAGTCTCAGCAGACAAGAGAGCAAGTTCCTGTTTCTCCCTGCTTAAATCCTGTTTCCACCCAGCTATCTCACTTTCTGTCTATCTGTACAGAACTCCAGACCTCTATGGTTACCTAGTGGCAAGCTCCATTCTCTGACCTTCAGACAGGCTTTATTTGTACAAGCAAGATATTACCACAAAAATACCAAAAGGGGGCCAGTAACCCAAAATAGAAGATACTATCTTTTAATTCTATTTTTCCCTTATGGGAATGAAGTGATTTCTTCTTCCTATGGGATTATATTTTTAGCCATCTCTACAGGTCAGGGGAAGAACTGTTGATCAGCAGTTTAGATAAGTTAAATCCACATATCCTTCTGGATGAGAAGGGCCTCTGTAAGCTTATTTGTCAGGGGTCTTTAGAGTCACAGAACTTACTGAATGAATCTCCCTCTCTATATAAATATAAGGGAATTTATTGGAATGACTTACGGACAGCAGTCCAGCTAATCTAACAATGCCTACCTGTGAATAGACAGTCCAAGAATCTAGTAGTTGCTCAGTTTCACAAATCTGGGTGTCTCAGCTGGTCTTCTGTATATGCTGGACTTCTGTATATGTAGGCTCCAGTGCCAGAGAAGGAATGGATTTCTAGAGAGGTGAGAGCAACCAGGCAAAGAGTAAAACTTTCCTTTTTTTCATGTCCTTGTATAGGCTTCCAGCAGAAAGTGTGGCTCAGATTAAAGATATGTTTTTTCCACCTCAAGATCTGAATTAAAGGTCTGTCCCTTCTTAATTCAAAGATCCAGACTAGAAGTGGTTTCACCCACTCCAAACCAAGCAGATTATCTCTAGCAGGTGTGCCATCAAGTTCTGGATTGTAGTTCATTCCAGGTATACCAGCTGACAACCAAGAAGAGCCTTCACAGTAAGCACGGTTACTTTCTGACAGAGTTCCCTGGTCTGGGTCTCTCTGCCTTCCCTAGCAAGTGGGAGTGTCCAACCTGTGACTTGTAGCCACATGTGCCCCAGAATAGCCATGAGTGCAGCTAACACAAAGTGGTAAAGTAGTGTAAGACATTGAGATTTTGGTTTTGTAACTCAACTATGTGGTTCTCAAGTGTGAACGTTGTAGCCTCTAGCCTCTTTTGAATTAGGGAATCAAACTTTCCACATCCACTGTGATGGCCACTCTGAAGGCCTGTGGAAGACCCTTGTGTATAGCAAAGGGCTGGCATTTTATTGTTGTGCCCTCTTCCCTTGTAGCTCCGATTGGCAATGGTCGTGTGTAGGGGTCCAAGGCCTTGCTTTACATTCTTGAGCGCTCATGCTTGTCTTGCTCTAGTCTCTTCTCCATGTTTTATTTTCACAAGTTGAGTTTTTTCCTCTGAGAGTCCTTGTACCATAACTGATGCTGATGCTGAGGGGTGGCTGAGTTGGGCATGGGCCTGCTCATAGGAATGGCTGCTGTAGCAATGCTGGAAGTTATGTAGTGTCAGCGCTGGTGTTGCTGGTTGCTGGGGACCCTTTTATGGTAGAAGTGCACTGGTGGTGCTCTTTCTAGCAGTTTGTTAACAGGGATAACCAAGATCATCTACAGAGTGGCTATGGCAGCTGTGGCTTCAGTTACTGCACCAGCAGTGGCATTGGAGGTGGGAGGCAGATACCCAGTTCATTCATGGGAGAATCTTGGTGTGTCGCACAAATGATGGTCCACCGGCTAGTAGAGTAGCCTGGTACAGTGGCTCAGCAGCCCTAGTCCTGCTTCTTTTAACCGGAGTCCAGAACTTGCTTACCTGGGTGTCTTATTTTGTTTCTTTGAGGCAGACTAGCCTCAGACTTGTTACATAGCTGAGGATGACCTTGATCTTGTTGCTTCTACCTCCCAAGTGCTGGGATTCCAGGCCAGTGCCACCATTCCAGCCTAGTGTCCTAGAGTAGGAAATTAATATTTTCTTGCAGGCTTTCAGTCCCGGAGAAAAGCAGATCATGCTTCGTCTCACTGGCTAAGTGATAGCACAACACCTTCACTGATTAGTGACCGAGCAGAAGAAATGCGATCGTCATGTGCATTTGTTACTCTTTGCTGTGACAGACACATATGACAGAAGCAACCTGGAGGAGAAGGGATTTATTCAGCTCCTGATGTTAGAGAGATTGCTGCTCATCGTGGTGGGGAGCTCATGGCAGTAGGAGCATGTGACACAGGCTTTTTGAATCATAGTAACTGGGAAGCAGAGACAGCTGGGTAAAAAAAAAAATCTTTAAAGGTCTACCCCTAGTGACCTTCTTCACCAGCCAGGCCTAACTGGAAAACCCCCCACAGCATTCAAAATGTCAAAAGCTGAGGAGCAAGCATTCAACACATGAACTGTGGGTGCTTCAGATTTCAATCGTTATAACATAGGAGGGGCCGGCTCTCAGAAGCATATGTGTGCTTAATATAGGCACAAAATTAAGGCTGTTTATTATGAGAGATGGGGGATGGTAGACATTGATGGTGTCCTTATTCTTTCCTAGTTAGGACAAGAACCTAGTGGGTTCTTCGGTATGATAGAGGACAAGGTAGGGATGATGTGACTGTATTGCCATGCTGGCTGAAGTTGGGAGTCCATGATGACTGTGGTAGACCACCTGTTCATTGGTGAGGCCTGAGAGTCTTGCTGGAGCAATGAGATGTAAGGTCAACTAGATGACGGTCAAGAACTAACAGCCTTCACTTTGGGCCCACAGCATGGTAGCACATGTAAACATCCCCTCAGATCTTCAGGTCAAGGATTGGTATTTCTATCGGGATCGGATTGGTTTGTGGATATGTATTTTGCACATCTGCATCTCATTTTTTCTTTTGTCCATTTAAAGAGTTTCTGTAAATCCTGGAACAGGGTAAAGGGTATGTTTTAGTCCTGTGTTTCTCAAGCTGTTTTTAGTTAAGAACTTAACTTTAAAATTTTCAATCTATTAGGCATCAACATTTTCATAAAATGAAATAAAAGGATGTAATAGGAAAATGGGATGAAAATACCATTTAGATATACAAAGTATGCAGGGCCTTGGTGGTGCACACCTTTAATCCCAGCGCTCGGGAAGCAGAGGAAGGCAGATCTCAATGAGTTTGAGGCCAGCCTGGACTACAGAGTGAGTTCCAGGACAGCCAGGGCTGTTACACAGAGAAACCCTGTCTTGAAGCAAAACAAAACAAAACAAAACAAAAAAGCATGGTTTCATTTTCAAATAATTATTTAAAAAAACCACAAAAGTGCCCTAGTAGCTTTTACATGGTTACCACACTTACCTTGTATTATGGTCCCTCCAGACTTTGCACAATAAGAGTTGGTCTCCAGGGTAGCGGTATACAGGGAATACTTCAGGGTCTGGTAGGATTGATTATTAGGGCTCTAACCTCAAGAATATATTAATTCACTATGGACTTCTAGACTAATGGGTTTGGAAGGAGGGGCCATCACACAGGTGAGTTCTCTTTGCTTCCTGGCTGTCAGAAAGTGAGCAGACCTGCTCCACCACTTGCTCCCTGACATGCTATTCTCTGCCTTGTCACAGGCCCAGAATAAATGGAGCCCAGTGAGCATGGATGAAAACTTTTGAAATTGTGACCCCCAATAAGCCTTGCTTTCTTTATGTCAGTTTCCTAGGTTTCTATAAAGCAATGAAATGCTAACACCCTGCCACAGACCTGCAACCAATGTTTTGTGAATCAGCAGTGGTCCTGGCCCACCCCTGGCAGCACTGATTTAGACAATTTCTGAGCTTGGTCACCTCTCTAGGCTGCATCTCAGCTGAGATAATGGTGGGAAAGTTACTGGTTGTCATATGGAGCTAGACATTACAGCAAGAGGTTAGATTTTTGCCTGCTGTTTTCAGACGGACTTCTGTGTCCATCAAGAGATTTGTATTAGACTTGAGGAAATACTTTCTTATGTTTTATTTTCCCCCATCTCTCCACTGTAGGGAAAAGACTGACCTTAATGGTGCCGCATCAGCTGGATGAGGCTTGGAGTCAGGGGTTCAGAAAGGTCTGTGCTTGGGGTCTTACTCCAGGCTCTCAATTGGAAGTGCCATTGGATGATGAATCATTTTGGTCCTAAATATAAGCTTCTTGAATTGAATGACTCTAGTGTTAATGCTTAGAAACTTGTTACTTTTATGGTGTAAAAGTGATTTGAATCTGGTAATACATATGACCAAATAGGTCCTGTTTATTAGGAAATTCTTCTAGGAAGTCTTCACAAGAAATCTAAATTTGTTTTCTGGGACTTAGGAGATCTGAAATGCCCACTTGCTGATTATACACAACTCTGAGAACTTATATATGTGGAAAGTGAAATCTACAGACATCTCAGGATACTCAAGGTTCTTCTTCCTCTCACTCTTATTCACAAGCTATTTAAGCACTTTCCTTCTTCTCCCGAACCCTACGACCTTCCTTCTACAGCTGTGAGCCTGGCAGATTTGCAGATGACTCATTCAAACTGTGCCTTTCAATTCCGTGACTTCCATATTTCCTGTGACCTCCTCTGCCTCTCTACTCAGCTGCTTACTGTAGTGACGATGCCCGGACTTCCAGAATCGCCTCAGACACTCATACATGCGTTATCTGTCCACAGTCTCCTCTTCTCAGTGATTAAGATTCTTACTCAAGAGCTGGGTGGCGGTGGCACACGCCTTTGATCCCAGCACTTGGGAGGCAGAGGCAAGCAGATCTCTGTGAATTCAAGGCCAGCCTGGTCTACAGAGTGAGTGCCAGGACAGGCTCCAAAGCTACAGAGAAACCCTGTCTCGAAAAAACAAAACAAAACAAAACAAACAACAAATAAAAAGATTCTCCCTCACAACTGTTTCTTGTTGAGCTCAACTACACTATCCCATTGTATCAATTCTCTTCTGTCTTTGTTTGCCTTGGTATTCAACTTACATACTCTCAACTTTCCCTTTGTTGTTCTTCGGTTACACTCATGGAGCACAATGAGCCTGCCTTTTGTGTGTTCATCATACAAGGCTATGACAAGAATCCCAAGAAAGCCGATACAATCTATAGACTACTTCAGCCTACAACTGCCTACTTCTACCAGAGTGACTTAGTTAGGGTTTCTATTGCTGTGATAAAACATAACTTGGGGAGGAAAGGGTTTATCTGTGAACTCTGAGGTCACATGGAGGGAAGGTGGGGCAAGAACTCAAGGCATAACCTGGAGGTAAGAGCTGAAGCAGAAAACTATGGAGGAACACTGCTTAATGGTTTGAACCTCTCAGATGGTTCTAGATGTTGACAGAAACTGGCCAGCACATGAGCACACCATTGTATGGAAATCTACCACATTTCTCTGGGCTTGCTTGCTTTCCATGTCTTTGCTAACCTCACTTCAAAGTTTTATCTCTTCTCAAATTTCCTTGCATTATCCCTTCCCCAAATCACTGCTTTAATGGGAATATGATGAAAACAACTTCAACTTCTGCCAATAGTTCTTCAAACCACCCAACTCCCTTTTGTTCCTATCTCCCCTGCATTCCTTGGGTAGTTGCTCAGTGACATCTCCTTCAATTCTTCCTTCTTCCTGCATCCCTTCCATGTGCTCCTACTTTCCAAGGAACTCAACCTCATCAGTTTTCCCATCTCCCTCATGACCTTTTATTGGCACTTCTGGCCTGGCCCCAAAGCAGCTGCCAATGTAAATATGTGTATCGTGCTCTTAAACCTGCCTCTACTCAGTGGCTCAGGCTAGAATTCTGTGAGTCATCTTTGCTATCATCCACTTTTACCACAACATTGCTAAATATGAAAAAAAATCAGTCAGTTCCTATGAACACCTTAGTCCTGGACTTTACTTAGACTAGGAGCAAATGGCCTGGGATGGCCTCACACAGAGAACTATTTTCTCTTCCCTACTTAACAGCTGTGATGGCTTCCCTTTGCCAGTGAAATTTAATGTTTTTATAAACAGCTTTCCATCCCTGATTGATCAGACCAGGCTCATCACCAATCTCCCTCTTATGTTTAATATCCCTCATTGTTTGTGGTTTGTCTTTGAGTTATTCAGGCTATTTGTGTCACTTTCTGACTGAGGCTCTCTGCTACACAGCTGGAGAAGCCAGAGGGTCCACCTATGTTGGGAACCAATACAGACCTTGTCACTTCAAAGAGAATACTCTTCATCGTACTGCCAAGGTGTCTTATGCTTGCTTATCTGTGGAACATCTTCATTTATCCCTCATTCTTCATCCAGCTGAATGCCATCTTCTCATCAAAGCCCGGAAAACCAACCTAGCTTGATTGCATGGTTAAATCCCCCACTTCTCATTACCATGTACCATCATAGTAATGGTGGCACAAGCCTAGACGTCTGGCATCTGGGAAGCAGAGGCAAGCAATCCAAGAGCTGGAGGCCAGTGTGGACTACCCAATGAGATCCTGTCTCAAAGACCAAAAATGAATAAATAATAGAAGTCACCACAATTTTATGGGGGTAACGGTTGAAGTAGGGTTGCTTGAGCCTAGTAGTTTAACTGCAACAACGACGCTGTCTCAAATCTATGTGTGTATGAAAAGTAATTACAACAAGCTCAGCTTTGGAGCAGCAGTTGAGTCCATGAGGACAGGTGCTAGGTCTGCTTTGTTTGCAGACCTTACGCAACCACCCCGACCAAGTTCCCAGAGCACAGTTTGTTCTGAATCAACACATATCTGGTAAATTTTTTAATCTGAAGAGAATGTCAGGGAGAGGCTAGCCCTCCTTTGTTCTGGTTTGGGGTTCATCAGTGGTATATATGAGGGTAGAGATTATTATGGCAGATAGGGTTAGATTAGCTGTTAGTGCTGAGTACTAGTCAGGGTTACTAATGCTGCCTTGGTGGAGGGGATTTGGTAGGGTCATGTTGGGGAAGTGACATCTTTCTGTTTTAAGTAACCCAGGAAAATTATAATCAGCCATGCGATTCTGGGAGGTGTACTGGGCAAACTGGACCATGTCATGCTGTGACTGTATGTATGACCTTGCAAAAATCTCTAATAGTGGTAAGGGGAAAACCACAGTTGTGGGGCTGAGTTCTAGTATTTCAAAGTGCTAGCAGATAGACAGTAGTGATGGAGGTTGAGCATACACGACAAAGCCCAGGATTGAAATCAAATAAAACTGGACACATGGTTAGTCTAACCTGCATTTTTGATTGTTGGGTAACTTTTATTGCTTCCTATGGCAATTTGGCAAGTATGTTAACCAGTTCCCTGGATTTATGACCCTCTCATGCTATAATTCATACATGGTTCTTTCACGTCATCAAGCCCAAACCATCTCTGGGATTGATTTAAGGAAACTGAAAGTAGACAACTCAAAAATTCAGTTTCCCCTTTTCCATCCCAGGTGCAAGGCTGAGCCTGTTGTGCTTTCCGTCCAAGAATGGTAGCCAGGGAGGCAGAGGTCTAACTTTTGACAGAAATGCAAGATGTGCCCAACTATTTTTTCAGAATGTCAGTACCTGTCTTTCCATCTGATTTCCCCCAACCATTTTCCAAAATGCATAAGGGATAGGCATTTTTGGTTTTATTATTTCATTTTATGAATTCCTTGATGTATGCCAGGAGCTTTACGTTCACCCATGCATTTATTTCTTGTAACAACACCTTGAAAAAATGGTCGTTTTGGATTTAGGAGAATACTGAGGTAGATGACACCTCCATGTCATGCCTGTGGTAGGTAAGAGGCAGCTGAGTGCTGAGAGCTGAGGCCAGCGGACCGCAGAAGCCAGGCTGTGGAGCAAGAGGTAAAGCTGTGTTATTTTCTTCATTTTTTTTCTCCCTGTCCATTTCTTCCCCTGCTGGGGCCAATGAAGCTTCTGCGAGTTCAAGTCTGGGTGGTTGCCCAAGGCTGCTGGGAGAGGGGAGGTCCTGCTGACTGGAAGCTGCCTATGTAGGAATGTGTCCTGGAGGAGGACAAGGTGGGAAGGGGCTTGGCTGAATGAAGAGCTCAGAAGCTAGAGTCTTGGGAACGAGGCTTGAGCAGAACTCAGAGTACCTGGGTGGCTGTGAGACTCGGCACTGCAGAGGATCGCAGTTACTCCTTCCCTGCCAGGAACATGCCATTTAAAACTGTTTTATCTACTTAACAACTTTAAAAAAAGTTAATGCCATTTTCTAATTGCTAGTCAAAGCCGTGAGAGAGGACTGGCAAGTGGACTTTGATCAGCGTGAAGCAACTAGGTCCTTCTCTACGGAGCAGCTTGGACTCCTGCCACACAGGGAGGGATGCTTCTGAGTGCGCGCCTGTGCAGGCTTATGGAGAGGTTGCTGGTGTTTCAAGTTTGGAAATTTTCTTGGTACACCCATGCCCACCCCTCAAGTGTCCCTATTTACGGACCCAGAATAAAAACTATCAATTCAGACCTTGTTCTATGTTTTACTATTGAGAAATTCTAATTCTGGATAGGCTAAGTAAATCTCAAAGTCACCACCTGAGCATCTTGGGAGCATTGAATAATGAAACCCTTAGAGACATAAAGTTGACTGGCTCATTTTAGAGACAGTTCTGTAGCTCACAAAAGAAGGTCAAAGGTCATCCTCTCATTCTGGCTTTATGTTCTCATGACCCAGTTTCCACTTATATTTTCACTAAATTTTATCACAATTAAATTCAAACTTAAGTTTGAGCGAGGAACATAGCACAGAGTGGAAGGTTTCGGCCATCGAACTAGAGCTTACCTCTTGCTTTTCATTGGATGCAGTCATCCCACCCTTTAAAAATATGCATCATCCCCAGAATGGAGGAGCCTGTTTGCCTAATGTCTGCCAGGATCTATGCAGAGCAAACACTTTGCCATCTAGATTCCAGGAACTTCTCTCACTGGTCCCACCCTCTTCATCTTAGCAGCCAGGACCACAGATGAGTACAGATTCTCACTATCTACTGTCACCCTAGATCTGGTACATGAGAACCAAGTAGATTTGGGAGATGAGATAGCTGCTGTAAGAGAATAAAGGCTTTTAGCTCTCTTTCCAAACTCTCACCCGTACATCAATTTGTATGCCACCTCTTCAAAACACATATACCTCAGGCATTTCACACCTTAGATCCTTCATGCCAAACTGTGTGTTAGTAGGCTTGAGCCGCCATAGAAATGTGGCCTGGCTTAACTAGTAGGAACTTAACTTCTTAAAGTTCTGGAGGCTGAGAAGTTCAAGATCAAGGTGCCAGCAAGGCAGTTTCATCCTGAGGCCCCTTCTCTTATTTCAAGAGAGATCCTATCTTAAATGTGCATTCATAAAACCTCTTCTTTGATCAGTTCTAAAATGTGATAAGGAAATAGAACCAACTTTTCAGGGTTAGCACTAAGTCCACCATGAAGTCTCTACTGTTGTCACCCATCTAATTGTCTAATCTTGGCCATCTCCCAAAAGCCTTGTCTTCAAATGTCATCACTTTGGGAGTCAAGCTTCCAATATTAACTTGGTTGGGGGGAGGGCTAGGGAGAAGAGGGACACAAACAATCAATCCCTAACCTCCAGGAAGAAATTTTTGCCAGTTTTGCAAAAAGAGAAATTGAGGCTAAGAGAAGTAAATATGTTGGGCTAAGTCTACAGGAGGGAGACCTAAGGACGGCAATGTCCATGTTGATGGCCCAGCTATGCAGCTGGTTCCCAGCCAGCAATTCCCTCCACCCACCAGCCAAGAGCACAGAGCTACTATCTCTTAACACTTTGAAGGATGTAGAAGTTTTAAAATATGTGTACAGATCATTTGACATGCTTCCTTCAAAAGTTGAAACCTAACTCCCCCTCGCTTGTATTTGGCCTATATGTACCCCTTTCTAAAGGGTGTAAGGTGGCAGAACCAGGGGCATGGGAGTTCCCAGATGGGGCCAGAAAAGATGCTGTATCTACCTTCTTCTTAGTTCTCTTCACATCACTGGCTCTCAGGGAGCTATATCCTGTGCTGTGGAGACTCAGCCATGTGATGGGCTATATTAGGCATTTCTTATGCTCCTGAAGAACCCGATAGTCAACAAGTAATTAGGAGACAAATATAAAATATCTCAAGACAAATAAAAATGGTGATACATAATACTAAATTGTATATTATTATTTTTTTATAAAGTCACTCTGTGTTATTCAGGGTGGCCTTGAATGCCTAGACTCAGTGACCCTCCTTCTTCAGCCTCTTGAGCATGTGTGAGTATAAGCGTATGCTATTTTATTGTTGTTTTCAAGGCAGGCACTTGCAGTGTATCCCAGGCTAGCTTCAAATTCACAATTTCCCCATTTCAGTTTCTCAAATCCTAGGATTATAGGTGTACACTACTAGTTTGGCAAATATCTATGTGTTTTAAGGAGGCAGGACTATATGGGGAAAAAGAATTATTCAATAACTGTTGTATGAAAATGATATATAGGAGTTTGATATAATCATTAAGTTCGCAAACTGCTGTTAGTAGTTGGATGACCTAAGGTAGATGATATAACTTTTCTGAATTTCATTTTCTTGTGTAAGAAATTGAGATGTTGCCTAGGTGTGATGGCACATGCCTTTAATCTCAGCACTTGGGAGACAGAGGTGGATCTCTGAGTTCGAGGCTAGCCTGGTCTACATAGTGAGTTGCAAGCCAGTCAGGGATATATAGTGAGGCTATGTTTCAAAGGAAAAAAAAAGATAACTTGAGATATTAATTTAATAATATCTCATAGCATTACTTAATAACTAATGAGTTAATACATACCAAGTGTGTAGCTAACAAATGGCTTCAATTAATGTCCAATTATTAATGTAAATATTAGGTATAAAACCATAGGGATAGATACATACAGAGTTTAATCAGCAAGCACAGAAGCTAGGTGTTTATGATGGGGGGCTGGAGAGATGTTTTAGTGGTTAAGAGCACTGGCTGCTCTTCCGGAGGACCTGGGTTCAATTCCCAGCACCCACATGGCAGTTCACACCTGTCTGTAAGTCCAGTTTCAGGTGATCTGACACCTTCACACATACATGCAGGGAAAACAAACAGAAGGGAACTTGAAATAAAAATAAATTATTAAAAAAGATTTATTTGTAATCAACACATAGTTGAGAATGCTGGATGAATAAAGTAATTAAAAAAAAAGCTTGGCTGGGCGTTGGTGGCACACGCCTTTAATCACAGCACTTGGGAGGCAGAGGCAGAGGATCTCTGTGAGTTCGAGACCAGCCTGGTCTACAAAGGCTAGCTCCAGGACAGCCTCCAAAGCCACAGAGAAACCCTGTCTCAAAAAAAAAAAAAAACAAAAAAAACAAAACAAAAACAAAAACAAAAAACAAAACAAAACAAAAAGCTTGAACTTCCAACATGGTCATTAGAATATTATTGAGTTATTGAATGGTAGCATAGCAAACTGAATAGTGAAAAAGCACTCCATTTCTGGGTCTATAGGAAGTAGCAATACTAAAAGCATATCCCATGCCTGGTAAACTTATGCTACTGGTACTGACACACCCATAAGATGTGCTAGTAAAATTGCAGCTACTGTTGAGATCAGCTACGCTGATTTTTCAGATATGTTTCTGTTTCAACTGTCCAATCTCTTGAATGAGATACCACCTCCTACTAGTTAGCATGGGAGGGCTGCCACTGAGCCCTAGCTGCTTGAATCTTTCTGGCTTGGGGCTCAGAACTTCTCTAGATCAGGATGACAGCTTCGGTTACCTCTCTGCTCCTCTTCTGGAAGCCCCCATGCTTCTTTGTCCCTTCCATTTAGAGTTGTGTGTGTGCATGCATTCTTTGTATGAACACGTGTGGGCATGCGTGTGCAGGCCTGACACTGATGTCAGGGATCACCCTCAACTTCTCTTCCACCTTTTCACTGAGGCAGTGTCTCAAACCCAGAGCTCTCTAAAACAGCCAGTCTTGCTGGCCACCTCGATCTGGGGATCCCCTGTCTCTGCCTACCCAGGCCACCATGCTCACTGGCATTTGCTTGGGTTCGAAGGCTCTGAACTCCTGTTCTCACCCTTGCTCAGCAAACACTTTAACCACTGAGCCATCCCCACTGCCCCTAGCTCCCCATTCTTAACCCGAACCTTTCATCTCAGAAATTCAGCTTTGATCCTTCCCACTTCCTTCCGATGGTTACTTTAACCGAAGTGAGTCAAGGCTTACTGAAAAAATGACCACAGATTATCAGATCCCACCCGCCCCGTCCCAGGGCTGCCTGGCTAGCACGTGTGTGTGTGTGTGTGTGTGTGTGTGTGTGTGTGTGTGTGTGTGTGTGTGTGTGGTGTCAGGGTTACTCAGCCCATTATTTCCCCTTATCCTCCAAGTCACGAGACCTCCAGTAGGGCTTCCCTTGCCACAATCCTCCCCAACCCTCAGAAGTTAATCTAATACCTCTCCAGTGGCTCAGGGAGGGAGAAGAAAGAGTGACTGGTTGAATCCTTTGGGAACCTATCCCAAAGTAGGTCAATTTACCCATATTCTATTCTTTTGGTTCAACTCTCTTGCCTCTGACCTAAACCCAAAGAAGAATCCCAGGACTTGGACAGCTGAGGCAGGAGGAGCAGAGTTCAAAGCCATCCTGAATTTTAGCTGAGACCTTGTCTCAAAGCATCAAGGGCTGGAGATTGAGTTCAGCAGCAGATGCTTGCTTAACATGTGAAAGGCCCTGGGTTTAGCTCATCAGACTGTGGGAGGTAGGGTTGACAGCAGTTTTTAATTGTGGTTGCTAGTAGTAACCAAAGTTGTGGAGTGAGATTATCTTCCAGTTCCAGGAGCTAGTTATGACTTTCTGTTAGTCCCCAGAGTGCACCCCGACAGATCTAAACTTACCCTGGGATCTCTGCAGCTTAAAGGGATAGACACATTATGCTCCCCTTGCTTAGCATTAGCTGTGTGTCCAGAGTCACGTTTTCCAGCTTTGGACACTAGCATGGCCTTTAAGGGTTTCATGGTGTGTCTTAAAGGACTGAGATTGAAGATCTCAGTGGTTTATGCTGATGCTTTGAAAGTGAAGCAAGATTTTCCTCTGATGAGATCTGTGCTCCACCCCTTCCTGGAGAGGTTGTTGGCATCCTTTCTTTGGAATACAAGATTCATTCACCCCTTTGACCTTCCGGAGCTTTGAGGAACATTTTTCAATCAGACAGGACTCAATGGACAGCACAATGTCATTTGAATAAGATCCATTTATTTAAAATTAGAATCTGCTACAAAAACAGACAAACAGTACACCATTCCCAGAGGAATTGAATTACTTCTAGTTAAGAATGAGTTCTATTAGAACTAATTTTAGGTGGTTATAAATAAACTGGCCACAGCTTTCAAGAATGAAATGGTTAGAGAATGAAGTCAGCGGAATCCCTCTGAGCTGTTGGAAGGACAGACATCAAAAGGGATCCCTGGTTTCCTTTCCTAAGCCCTACTTCAGGAGTCCTGAACTCAGGGATGGAAGAAACTAGAGGGCATCACAGTAAACATGTCTGTAGCTATGAAGTGTGGCCAGCCTTAGAATGGAAGCTTCAGCTGGCTTCCCAAAGAAGACCCCCCCCATTATATAACATAATTTACCTTAGAACACTCAAATACTACCACGTGTCCCGTGTGGAAACAGCTTAAACATAGGTAAAGATAATAAATATTGTGAAGTTATAATATTGGGCTTCTTTCTAAATAGTTCACAGAGAAGCTCATTGAATAAATAGGGTGGGAACTGAGGTATCAGAGGTAATAAATACTTTGGAGAGAGGTACAATGAGGTTTCCCAAGGAGTTGCTTCTGCCAGCTAAGACCCCCCAGGTAAGATTAAAGAGCTCTGTTGAAGCCCTGGCGTCCGGAGACTCAACACACACTCTGGGTGTTTTAGCTTTTCATTTTGATGGTCATGTATGTTTCTATGCAGTTGATGAAGATATCAAATTCATTCATGGCCTTGTAGACGCCTTTCTCTTGGAGCTGTGCAGGGAGAAAAACACCTGGTTAAGACCTGTTGGAGGTTGAGGAGATCCCTGGACTTGGCTGGGCAGGACCTTAAATGCAGAAGGCTCTCTGTTTTTTTTGTGTGTGTGTGTGTGTTGGGAACTGATGAACCTTGGGAACACGAGGATTTATCCCACGGCCTTGGGAAGGAGCTGTGCCTTCACCTGCATCATCTCCCAGCTTTAAGCTCTGCCAGTAGCCAGCAAGGGAAACTCATTCTCAAAGTACTGACTTCAGAATGGTGCCTTTTCAACATTTTTGAGGCCCGGGCTCACATAATGCTTATGCAGAATGTTATGTGAAGTTGTTAGAGGAAAAAGTTTGAGAGCAGCACAATGATAGAGAAAGACAAATGTTTTTTTATGTTTTGGGTGTTTAGGCAGTCCCTGCCCCGCTCTTCAAGGGATTCATGCCTACTGATGTTGGAACCCCGCCAGGTATCTCTGCCTAGCCCACGAAGATGACGAAGATGACGTAGGCCGAATGGCTTCTGGGAACTAGGGTTTAATGGGTTCACAGGCAGTTGGCAGTGTGAAACCTCATTTTGTTTGCCAGGTGGAAAGTGCACCGGGACAAATAAGAATTCTGCTTCCTGCTCATTCTGATTTTGGGGGCATCCAGGCTGAGCCCCAAGATGTGCCTGTATGCATCAATTCATGTCTGCTTTCTGCACTTGTGGGTTCAGCCCATTTCCCAACAAGGTACTTTCTGTACTTTCTGTTTCCTTTGTCACTCTCCCCAGCACCTAGTGCTCTGCGCTCATAGGTTGTCTGGTCAGTCTAAGCTGAAAGCCTGCAAAGGTGAGGCAGTCATTTAGAAACCCTCAGAGACGCTTTGCAGAAAACAAATGTGACTGAGGTGGCTGCTCCTAACTGGCAGAGGAGGTGACACGATTTGCCAGGTTCCCACACTCCAGGTGCAAAACAGCCCCTCCTTCTGCCTTCGGTGAGCAGACAGGGGTTGCATTACGCCCACCCTCCTTGCTACTACCCAAGCTTACCTTATTAAAATCACTCTTCACCTTTTCCACAGCCTTGCTTTTATTTTCACAGGGGAGGAATCGATGCTGTAGAAGAAAAGGAAGTGTTAATAACTCTAGCTCCAATCCTGTGTCCATGCCACTTGGGGGAACAACCTCATTGCATGATGAAGGGGCTGGATTCATCTTCAATGCCCACCTCTTAGCTCCCAGGGAGAAATGAGCCCTGCTTGGTCCTTATCTATTACACCAGGGGCAGAGGAGAATAGTCCAGGAAGATGCAATGTATGTCTTTGGAATTACTAAGATGTTTGTAAGCTGTAGGTGTGAACTCAGGTCTTAGGCTTTGTCTCTCTATTGTGTTTTGCATGTCTCATCTTGTCTATCTCCAATCTCAACTGCCATGAACTATGTCTAGGTGTCTGAGAGTGGAGATAAAGTCTCATCTACTGGGGCCAAATCGTTGGCTTAGAACTTGTGCACAAATAGACACCTACTGATTTCCCAGTATCAGTGAGAGAAGAAAGCAAAAGCATCACTGCAGTCAGAGAAATAGATGCTCTGGGCATATTATTCATAGATCCTGGTTTAGGGACAGTAGTCTTCTGGCCCTTCTGAAATGCCAGGGAGAATCCTATCAACCCAGTTATGTGTCACTGAATTTACTTCCCAAAAGATGAGACAAAGAGGTGAATTTCTTCTTCTGCTTGGGAGTCTCAGCTGGCAGCCTGGGGCCCAGGTCCAAAGAGACTTGAGGGAGCTGTAACTGAAGCCCTGGCCTTCCCAAGAAGAGAGGGGAGTAGCTAATAACCCACAATGACTCACAAATAACAGGAAGACTATGCGCAAATCTTCACGTGTAAGTGTCTCAAAGCCACCCCCACTCTCGCCCAGAGACAGATGAGCCAGAGATCTGACTGGAGGCGCTGGTGTAGATTTACCTAGTCCCCAGTCTAGTCTGTGTGTCTCTGGATGTATGTGGCCTGGTTGGGCTGTAGAAAATGGAATTTGTTGGGTGGCTCCAAGGGAAAGAAGTGGTCTGCTACTCACACAGCGCTGCAGCTGCCTCCTGAGGGTCTTCAGCTTCTCTCCCAGAGAGTTCAAATGCTCCTTGATTTCTGGGCCATGGTTCTCTGCCTGGGGCATCACTTCTACCAGGTAAAACTGGATCATTTCTGATAAGGTTTGGCAACCCAAGTAACCCTAGAGGCAGAAATAAAAGATTGGGGCTTACTGGAAGGATGGTGTGTTGCAACTAAATTTGATGGACTGGTTTGTTGTCCCTAGGAACCCTCTCTTTCTCTCTAGTTGCATTCTATCCCTTTACCACAGAATGAGCTCTTCATAACCCTTGGTTGCTGCCCATATGCTGAGTTAAGGTCTTCCCACTTCTCCTTTTGAAAGCTCCCGCTGTCACAAGCAGTGCCTCCCTCCCCTAACCACCGGATCACTCCCCAGCACCCATGCGATGCGTACCTCAAAGTCCTGCACTAAGGAGTCAGTGAGTAGTATGTTGTCCAGCTGGTCCTTCTTTTGCTGCAAGAACAAAAGGAGCATGAATGCAAGGGCTGGGACGCATACCTGGCATACATATCTTCTGAATACCTCCTCATTTATAGGGTTTTGAATTAGTAATCAATGTAGCCCTGGCAAATATTGAAGGGAGAGTTTTACAAACAGGATTTGATGGCGCTAGAGCCTGGAGTGAAATCAAAGCCCTTCCTCTTAGCATCACACTGTTTGATAGAAGCCTCTTCTGCCTGGCTTGAACACACAGGGAGCAGCTTGCCTCAGGCCTGGTCTTCTTTCAGATGAGCTACATGAGATCTCAGGGGCACCTGTGTCAACCCCTCCTTCTGGAGTCCCTTATGGAGAGTGTCTTAGTTGCATGGCTCTCTGCTTTCTCTGGAAAGGGACTCCTCTTGTAATGCAAGCTCTCCATGCCTGGTGCTGCCCTGGAACCAGAGACTAAGCAGAGGCAGCATGTGCCTTCTACCTCAGACTTCTGTCCCAGACATCAAATATGCAGCTTCATTGGAAACTTCACGGAAAGCTCTTGAGCGCAGGAGAGACAACGCAGTCACCGTTTAGGTGGCTTTTCCTGTGCCTGGGTTTCATGTAACCCATAACCCATGACTTAGCCTAGGATGCTCTGGATATAAGTTAAAGGGGGATAGTGCTGGGAATAGAGCAGGAGCAAGGGGTGGGAGCAGGAAGATGAGGAGGAGGGCCACTGCTACAGTTCCATCAGAATGTGTACTTCCAGCCACCCCAGCAAGGAAGGATAGGCAGGCTTCATACTCACAAAGAAAGTCTTCACCTGGCTGAAGGCAGTTCTCAGCTCTCGGAGCATGTGGGTCTGGCTGACTGGGAAGTGGGTGCAGTTATTCTCTTGCTGGGTATACTGGCCTCTGCTGGGCCCCACTCCAGCCAGTAAGAGCAGGCAACAGAGCAGTGCTGAGACGGGCATGGTGGAGCTCTGTTTTCTGCAAGGCTTCCTTGTGGCTTTGGTACTGCAAGAGCAAGCCCCTCAAGTGTAGACCTCCCTTCCAGTGTCCCCCTTTTATACTGAAGGCTGAATGAGGGCTCTCCATTTACATACTTCCTGGCAAAGATTATTCAAGCTCCTCCTCCCTCTTAATTTTTTTCTTTTTTTCTTTTGCATTGTAAGCGAAATGAACTGGTAAACGAACTTCTGCATAGCTATATTTAGTATGGGCTACCTCTCTTTTAAAAAAGTTTTTCCTTTTTTTTTTTTTAGCTTCTCAATACAAAAAGTCATATTTCCTGGGGGGCAGACAGCTGTTCTATGTACAGAGGCCTATAATTGTGAGTTCCATTCACGAACTTTTTAGGTCACAATGACGTGGATAAATGGGCTATTCCAGAACATATTAGGATTGAGAAATAATTGGTTCCCCCACTCAACCTGGGTTGATGAGCCGATATTTCTTGCTGACCAGGAATTCACCTTAGCACGCAGTTATCTGAAGGGAGCATGCGTGTGCAGATTGTCCTTAGAACTCGCTCTCGCCTACTTCTTCCATCTTCTTTTCAAGACTATTCCTTGAAGAGGCATGTGCGCTGTGGGATGGATGGTAGAGTGGAGTGCCGAGGCCTCTTCTGGCCCTTGCTTCACTGAGATTCCCAGATGCCAGCATGGGAAGTTAGGAGAAGGAGCTCAGACTTCTGGGAAGCTTGCTGGGGCTGTCAGGTAGTCCTTATATGGTCCTGTTTTGCAGTGTCCCAGGCTTGGAGACGTGTGTAAACTATCCTACCACCTGTTATTGCTCAAGGACAGAGGTGGTGACGCTACTAGCTAGTGGGCCAGGCACCTGAGCCTAGCCAGTCTTACCTGATGTGGTGACTGGTTGATCAGGAACAAGGGCTTTGACCTCTCCTCTCAACACTCTGGGGCGAGTCTGTGCATAAACTTACTGTGAAGGGAAGAAGAACCTTCTAGAAGTTGGAATGGCGTTGACACAAGAACTGCTGCTCCTATTTATTCCAGGCTGAGTTCTACCAACCACAGGCACAGAGCAAGGGGTGAGGCGGGGCTCCATTCCTTTCACTTTCTCCTTCCCTTTTAACTCTTGGATGTTCTGGGATGTGTGTTTCTGCTTGCAGAAGCAACCCTCTCTCTGCGCTGCATGTTTTAGGTGTAAACACAGTGCTGTCAACCAGGTAAGCCAGGGGATCCGAATCCCAGATGAGGCTTGAGTTCCTCCTTGACCCAGACGGCATGGACCCTCACTACCCTTCCTCCTGACTGCATCTAGTACTTATTTCACTGTGACAGCACACCCCACCCCTTTTGCTGTCTTTGTCTTCCTGAGCAGGTTGTGTTTTTCCTTGTGTGTCTAACCCCCAGCACAGTCTGGCCTACAGAAGGTAGCTGCTGTCCTTGGAACTGGCATTGGATAGCTCAGTGAGCCTGACCCAGGGCTAGAGGATGGAACCTCAGGAGGCAGAGGGGTGGAGGTGCAACTCCGGGAGAGGTAGTGCCTCTTACATCTTTTTACAATTACTTCTTCTAGATGTACATCAAACTACTTCATAAAACACAAAAAATATTAGCATGTGTCTAATCATAGTATATAATTTATATTAATAAAATTTGTACATCATCTTGATATATTGATATCTTAATAATGTCTGAGCAAATGCTATTAGTATAATATAACATGGTTGTGGATATGCTATATGTATTGACATGCTATGTATGTGTACACTCCACACTCCCACAATGACAGGAAGAAGAGAGATGTATGAAAGCTATATATATTTCTTGTTAATACATATTCCACTCACTGGGGCTAAGGTCGGGATCTGAATTCTTTATTTGTTCTGAAATGCATAGCCAGTTATCTTCAGCCATTTGTTGAGTAGATGATCCTTTCTTTCCCCATTGACTTCAAATTGTTGCTCACTCTCTTCCTCAGCATTTCAGATTTTAAATGGTCCTCAAAAACCTCAGGTGAGTTCCTTGATGCAAGTACATATTTAGCCAATTAAGGACCAAGCAGAGAACTGCTTTATCTCAAGTCTGGGAGGACATCTACTCAGCTGAAAGGCATTTGGCATACGCTGGGAAAAGCCCGAAACCCACAGCTACTTCTGAGACATAAATGCCAAGAATTGCATGGCAGGAGGTTTGAGCTTGGGTTTCAGGACAAGGGAAGTGCCCATGAGGGGGAAGTGAGAGCAGAGCCTGGGGAGAAATGGGCACAGTGCCAGCCTGGGTGCTGTTTGGTGCTGTGAATTAAAGAAGACATGACTGTTACACATATCTATTTGTGCATTCCTTGGGAATAAGTGGCCTGAGTCAGTCTAGAACCTAGGGAAGTTGAATTTTAAAAAAATTCTCCACTGTGGAGATCAGACAGAGGCTGTGGGTGGAGGGGGGGGTGCGGAGGAACAATGTCTCCCCTAGTGCCCTTGTTCCAAAATATCCCCTATTTCTAGTCAGCTGCCAATGAAGTCACATTATTACACGTGGCTAAAAGAAAGGATTTGTTGTTTGTTTGCCTGTGTAGCTGAGGATAGCCTGGGACACACCATCTTCCTGTCTTAACCTGCAGAGCGCTAGGACGACAGACATGCCTTCACACCCAGCTTGAGTGGCCTGCAGTCTATGGCTGGTATTGCACTCACACATTACCAGGCCTTTTATTGCCTTCTGTCTCCGACACCATCCTTCACTGCAGGATGCCAAGGAGCCAAGACGTGGTGAAGTCCAAGTCTAGTGGCCATTGATGCAGGACATCCTAATGCTCTGGGAAGCTCTGTCTGGTAAATTATGCCATTTTACCTGCAGAAGAGTCTGAGAAGAAAAGAATTGTGTGTGCGTCTGTGCTCATATGTCTGCACGAGTAGATTTTAGAGTCTTATGGATAGTGTATAAGATCTTATGAAGAATCCACTCATGCCCAATGAAAATGGCACCTGTCTTGATATAGTTTCCCCATGCCTTTCTGAAATTTTAGGGAATAGTCTGTGAGCCCTGTGTGGCACTGGGACTGTCAGGATAAGGCTGAGGAACCCAGGTTCCGGACTCAGGGATCAGCCGGATTTCTTGGCAATAGAGTCCACATGGGGAACGAGTGTGTGATACAAGGAGAGAGAGTGGGATTGTTCAGACCTGATAAAAAGTCTTTTAAAGATCTTGATCCTATTTGCTATTAGTAGGTTTTTTTTTTGTTGTTGTTTGTTTGTTTGTTTTGGAGGGGATCTAGGGAGATGGCTCAGCCCCAAAGAGTGTGTGCTGTTCTTTCTGAGGACTGGAGTTTGTTTCCCAACTCCCAACCACAACTGGCTGCAACTCCCACCCTAGGGGAATCTGATGAACTTTTTTGGTCTATGTGAGCATCCTTATCCACTTGGGAATCAGCACTCACAGGCATGTATAAAACACACACACACACACACACACACACACACACACACACACACACACACACACACACACAGAGACACAGAGTTAAATAGATAATAAAAATCTTAAAAAAAAACCCTTTAAAAGGCTGATAATGGGAGTTTCATTTCTTCTTATCTAGTGTGTAAAATAGTTTCACTTTAATTTTAAGTGAAACTATTTTAAGTTTTACATTTGTAGTGTTTCCCAAATAATCTTGTTCAGTGACCTGGACAGAGTTCCCTTGGTGGTTTCACTGCATCCGATTTCACTTGTTCCACATATACACAGTGCCTGGGTAGGAGTCCAGGAGATGGGTCTACAGGCAGGGAATTCGTCAAAACAACCCTTCTGACTTTGGCCTTGTGATCTTTAAGAATATTTTGGAACGAAGACTTGGAAGGTCAGAAATTTAGGAGGAGTCCAAGTTAAGCCTAGCCTCAGGGTAAATCAAGCCAGGATTATGCAAACCAGATTGGATGTCCTGAGAATTGTGGCCAGCAGATGTTGCAAAGCACAGAGGAAGGGCAGATCACTGGATGGCCAACATGGAATTCCCCTTTGTGTAACTGTGGTGCCATATAAAGCAATCTGGATTTTACTCAGGGACCAACACCTTGCTCTTTAACTTCTCACATGAGAAATCTGTCTTATCAGAGGCACCAGGTGATATTTCTGGCTACTCCAAGATGGCAGGCATTTGAGCTGTCTCTGTGACCACCCAGGATAACTATAGGTACCTGAGCCTGGGACAACAGTGGCATCTCTCAGCTGCAGAGCTTGTCCTTTGATGGGATTTGGCTTATGCAAATCTCTCTATGGTTGATACTTCAAATCTACAGACAGGTCTTAGCAGGGTGGCTTCTTAGACTGTGACTTTAGCCACTCTAGCCACCACACAGGGATCCATGATTGAAAGGACCGTGCTCTTACTGTCTTGAAATTTTTAGTGACTGTTCAGCAGGGAACACTGTTTCTTCATTTTGCACTGGGGCCTCAGTTTATGTAGTACAGTGGTTCGAAACCTCCCTAATGCTGCGATCATGTTTTGGTGATCCCCCAACCATAAATTTAGTTTTGTTGCTACTCCATAACTAGAATTTTGCTACTGTTATGAATCATAATGTAAATATCTGTGTTTTCTCATGGTCTCAGGTGACCCCTGTGAAAGGGTTGTTTGACCCCCCCAAAGGGGTCCAAACCCACAGGTTGAGAACCTCTGATGTAATATCTTAATTAAAATGTTCTTTTTGGGATGTCATCTTTGTCACAGTAAACAGGGCCACCATCCACCTCAAAAAATAATCTGTTGGTTCCTTCCTCCCCTCTGCCAGTCCAGGTTCAGTTGATCACTAGCTCCTCTGGAGTTTCCTTCACAAACATTTCATCATCTCTAGTTCAGAGTAATCATTTACAAACACCAGCGAGACTATGACTCTCCTATAGTAGCTCCCCGCTTTGCCTTACGGCACAGACTGGCTAGGAGCTCACAATGTGCAGTAGGTTGGCTTTGAACTTATGATGCTAACTCTGCCTCTACCTCCTGCAACTCATCTTATTTTTTTAAAGAGATTTTTAAAAAATTATGTGTATATATGTATGGGAATGCAAACATATGAGTGCAAAGGCCCATGGAATCCAGAAGAGGGTGTTGAATCTCTTGGAACTAGAGTTCCAGGTGGTTGTGAGCCTACTGCTGTGGGTGCTAAAGCATTATTTGTTCTTGACCACCGAGTCATCTCTCTAGCTCCAAGACTCACATTCTTAACACTTACAGAAACTTATTACCATTTGACCCTATCCATTATTTCTACTTCAATTTCTTACTTCCCTCTATAATCTAGCCTCTTCGGTTTTTGTTCATTTTTTTTTCCTTTCAAATGATCCATAATTTCTCTACCACAGGCCTTTGCATATTTAGTTCTTCATGCTCTTTTAGCTTAAATACCACTTCTTATATGATTTTTCTTTCATTTCCTAGTCCAGGACAGATCCTCTGGGTGTCTTGTATTTCTAGTGTCCTGCATTTTTCCTGTATATGACTCATGTCAGGAATTTGTACAGGTGATGATGATGATAAGGCTATTTGCTCTCAACCTCATTATATAGGATCATCATTATCCACCCATCAAATCGCTGTGGACATACTGAATCTTATGGTGTCTGAAGACAGGGCAGTTGCACATATAAACTTAGAGCAATTGTGACCGCATACATAAGACCCTGCACAAACTCAAGCCAGACAAAACCCCAACATGGAGATATGGAGATGGCACAGGGGGGGGGAGAGGGAGGGATGAAGATGGGCATGAAGCCCCTCCCCTAGCTAAGGAGCTATTAACAATTGATGGCTGCTGAGTGAGGGACAGTTAGTTTTCTTTAAAGGTGCAACCCCTGGTAGGTCAACTGGTCTTTGGCCAGGCCCTACACCCAAGAGTATTGAGTAGCACAAATTGGACTCAATGGGTTTACAAAAAGAGTGAGAACATTAATTCAGGTGGATAGGGCAGTAGGGATGGATCTGGGAGGAGTTGGAGGGATAGGTATAATTAAATATATTACAAGAAATTCTCAAAGGATTAATACAAATATTTCTTAAATATTAGGTGGTTGATTGGATGACTTCTTGAAAATACGCTCAGGTTGGCCTGAAACTCCTGAGCTGCTAGAATTATGGGTGTGTCCCTCTACATCCAGCATGGCTTCCTAGAATTTTATAGCTTCAAGTGGTCCATGTCTGTTGCTATTCCATTTTATATAAAGTCAAGGATGGATTCATTTGGAGAAATAGCTATCATTACAAATGACAGGCCTAGTTCCAGAATTACCTTTCAGTTAAAAAAAAAAAAAAATTGATCCGCTTACTAACCAGCCTGTTCCAGGAGGCTGTTAACTAAATCTTCCCTGATTGTTGGAATGTAAACAATGACTTATATGTAGGAGGTCAGAAAAGAAGGTGGGTCAGGCATTACCCAATGCATACATCTTAGTTTTCACATGGGGAGAAAAGTGCAGAGAAGGAAGTGATGCTCCCAGGCGCTACAAAGGCTAACTTCAAAGGTGGGAATCACAGCCCAATCCTCGTTCGATAGTAGCTAATTCTCGATTCAGAATTAAGACAGTGAGTTCTTGAGGGGTGAGGGAGGGACATCTGGGGGATTGTTCTGGGATTTGTGCAGTGTGTGGGTTTTGTGGTAATGAGGAGAAACTAAAGGTCTGAAATTGCATCTTCTTCCACCTAGCAATATGACTGTTCTGCACTTGTTACACTCAGCCTCATGTTTAGGAACTGGCTTTGAGGTGAGGGGTGCTGAGTTATTTTTACCTCAGGGAAATGGTCAGGCCTTGACTGCAGGAGCATTAGAGCATCTTGACACACCATCTCTTTACAGAAACTCTAAATCACCCTAGTCCTTGGATTAGGAGTATCAAGACAAGACCTTTGCTATTCCTGAAACTTCTTTCTCCTTCTGGGAGTTGGAGGGTTATCAGAGTCATTTTTCTAAGCTACTTTCCAGATCACCTCCCACCCCACCCTTTCCCTCCAGTCTACTCCCCTTGGCAGAAATTAGTTGGCACTCAAGGTTCCGGTGTGTATTTTCCATGCCAAAACCCCAGGTCAGCACAAGACCAGGCCCTTTAGTTTCTACTAGTGTGTGCTCCTGCCTAGCCCTGGAAGTGCCATTCTGTAAGAGAAACAAGCCTTTTCCTGGGGGCAGCTTTTGCGTGTTCACCTGTGTTTCCTTCTCGCCATCCTGGCCCCCAGGGCTTTGAGGTTGCAGTTTCGTTGTGAGTCAAGCATGCTGAGAGCAGTGGAAAGCAGAGGCCTTCTTGAGTGGCAGGACATGATGCTGCCTTTTCCTCAAGAGCATGGCCAGGGTGGTGACCGAGTGTGGGAGGGAGGTGTCAGGTTTCTCGGATTGACTGTGTCAGGGAGAAATTACTGGAAAACCCTCGAGAGCACCACATCTATTCGGAATGGCAGACACTTTCTTAAGAAATAATCTATACACCGTAGGGTTTGATGGAGACACTCAGGGATCTGAGGCAGGAGGATCACTAGTTAAAACCAATCTGGACTACAGATTGAGACCCTGTCTTAACAAAAGCTTCCAAACAAGAAACAAGTGGCTAACCCACTAAATAAGAAAGTAGGAAATGGCTCACATTGTGCTGGAACACACCCATGACAGTTTAGTATCTGCTGAGAAGCAGGCCTGGTCCACATCAAGGCCTTTTGGTATGACTGTGTCATGGCAGAGGATTCAGGTGACAGATTTTCTTTGCAAAGGTAATTTGCAAAGGATCATAGTGGGTTCTTTCGACAGAACACAATGAGGCTAACTTGAGTGCTAGATCTCAGTCTTGGAGCATTAAGGTCCCCTAACCATCATATCCCATAGAGAAAAGGAAACAAAACAATTGAAGAGTTAGTGCTGGAAACAGACTGTTTGACAGTGTGGCTGAACCTTCCATCATGTAGCCACTACTGGAAGCAGACTGTTTGACAGTGTGGCTGAATCTCCCATCATGTAGACAGTGCTAGAACAGGCTGTTTGACAGTGTGGCCGACTCTCCCATCATGTAACCACTGCTGGAAACAGGCTGTTTGACAATGTGGCTGAATCTCCCATCATGTAGGCTTTATGTCAGTTATCATAGGTGCAGGAAGGAAGCACCATGGAGCAAGTGGGCTGGAAGTCCACAAAATAGAAACATGATACAAAAGAAGACGCTGGCCACCTCCAATGTAGAAATGCTTTTTCTATAGATTTGAATGGCAACTTTTCTGGTCCCTATCTATCTGTCTGTCTGTCTGTCTGTCTGTCTGTCTGTCTGTCTGTCTGTCTATCTATCTATCTATCTATCTATCTATCTATCTATCTATCTATCTATCATGTTTATTTTTTGGTTTTTCAAAACAGGGTTTCTCTTTACAACAGTCCTGGCTGTCCTGGAACTCATTTGGTAGATCAGGCTGGCCTTGAACTCACTAATTTCCACCTGCCTCTGCCTCCCAAGTGCTGGGATTAAAGGTGTGCACCACCGCCACCCGACTTCTGGTTCTTCCTTCTACTTGATGTGACACATTCTTTTTGAAAGTGATCAGCAGCTTCTAGAGAGCCAGGGTCAAGTGCAGAGGTGGGAAAGAAGCATTAAAAAACAAACAAACAAACAAACACCAACTGATTCAGAGTTTGGAAACATCAAAGGCTGCACAGTGTACAGGGTTGGGCGGGAAGCTGGCAAGGCGAATAGATCCTCCGGGAGCTCCTGGCTAAGCAGAATGGAGGCTAGGGTGGGAATCAATGAGAGACCGAGAGCCCCTCAGAGAGCTGAAGGTGTGGGGGCCTTCCTGACTGGGCTATCAGGGAGAGTACAGAATGATAGATAGAAGGTGACCACATGGTCTATTCAAGTGTCACTTAAGCTAGGTAGAGAAAGAAAGTCTCCCATGCAAATCTCATAGAACCCAGCTCCAGAGAAACTAACTGAGACTGGGCTGCAATCCAGTTACACTATATACTAAGAACAACCAGTTTTTAGGAAGAGTTTTCAGGGAGATGTTCTAGGTCCTAAAGGAGTAACTTACAAACATTTGTGGAAAAGCCCCAAATGACTCCTAGTGCAGCATATGAACGTGTGTCTGACCTGAAGGGTCTCCAGGTGTTAACCTGTGTGTAATTGAGCAGTGATAATGGGGATCTTGGGGCTAGGGAGGTAGAAAAGCAAAGATGATGAGCCAACTGTAGATGTCATGTGCAAGCTGGCTTCTTTGTTTCTCTGCCCCTGAAATCAAGGACCCTAATACACTTCTTCCAATGAAACTTTATTGTATCTCCAAGGTGAGAAAATGATAATACCCTTCCCCTGGCACATAGAGAGGACTCCACACTTGGTCCTGATGGCTATGGCCTACATTTTACCTTCTGGAACAGCTATGGAGGTTGGTACCACCTCAACTGGGCTTTCCCATCTCAGCCTCCTGAAATAGCTCTGAACACCCCAAGGCTGAGGAAGAGATAATCTTCCACAAGCAGAGACCTGTCTGTGGGAGCAGATGCTGGTGAGACTAACCAGGTAGGGTCTTTGGTAGAGGCTCATGACAGATGGTGGGTCTTCTGCTCATGATGACAATGGCTCATTTCTTTCTTTTTTTTTAAGATTTTATTTATTTATTATGTATACAACAGTCTGCTTCTATGTTTATCTGCACACCAGAAGAGGGCACCAGATCTCATTATGGATGGATGGTTTTGAGCCACCATGTGGTTGCTGGGAACTGAACTCAGGACCTCTGGAAGAGCAGCCAGTGCTCTTAACCTCTGAGCCACCTCTCCAGCCCCGAAACTTCTGTTTCATTTCATGTCAAGTCAGAAGACTTTAGGGTAAGCCTGGTGGGGGTGAGAGAGGCCACACAGAGCCAGAGTTTGTTCTCATGGCTGCAGTGGTGGGAAGAATGGAGTTTCAGGGTACAGGGCTAGGGTAACCATGATGTGAGTCAGAGAAAGTGTGTGAGGGAACCTGAGCACTTCAAATTGACCCCATCATGGTCCTCTGCACTTTCCACCTCAGCCGAGCCCAGGGCCATGTTCAAGTGTAACTGCAGCTGGCCCTTATGACTGTCAGCATTTTGAGGTTGACCAGCTAACCCTGCATACACCGTCCCTTCCAGCTCCTGGGCCATGAGAGAACAGAATGAATTCTTAAGTCATTAAGCCAGGCCGATCTTTTCAGGGCACTAATTTCACCACCAAATTCCTATTCTCCCAAGCCTTCATGCCCAGTGCCTTCAGCGTACAGCTCAGACATTCAACTTGGCACCACATTTGAATGTTTTTCAGTCTTCTTTCTTACAGTTTCTTTGTGCAGGCTCCTGGCCAAGACCAGAAAGTTCCTGCTGCCATCAGAGGTGGGGAATGACTTGTGGGTCTCCAATCATGGCCTTATTGGTCAGTCATGGCCTCCCCACTCACGTCTAACCCTCCACCCCCTATCTACCTCACCTTCCATGAGATTTTCTTCAATAACTTGACCTCAATGGAATTCCATTAAAAAAAAATTCCTGGCTCAGCTTTTTGTTGAGATCAGGTTTGCTCCATATTGCTTGTGTTGCCATGACATTCCATTTCATCTGAGGCACAAAGCAATACGGTTGCCTGGTTCTAACTTGTAGTAGAAACCTTTGAAAGCATGAATGGAAATACACATTCTCTCCTTTAAGTTTTATCCCTTAGGCATATGTCAGTGTGATGAAAAGTTTGCCTAGCATAACGGAATTTAGAAGGACGAGAAGGGCAGCGGTTACCCTAACAGGAGAAAACAACAGGTTTGACTCATCATCCTCATTTCTGAAAGACAGACAGATACAAGAACACATGCATGTGTGAATGCACATGGAGCTGTGGCCCCCTTGATCAGCCAACACCCTTGAGATGGGCAGAAACGAGTGTTTCTGGACATCTCATTGTCGTAAGAACCTTTGTGGATCTGTTTTTTTTTTTTTTTTTTTTTTTTTTTTTTTAAGAAATGTCAAAATCATTTGCTATTTGGGAAGGTTCAGCTACATTGGAAAGTGATATAAATTCACTTTATTAAGAGTTATTTTAAATTTCTTGTGTGTCTCTGTGTGGGCATATGCTTGTGAGTGCAAGCTTCCATGGAGACCAGAAGATGGCGCAGTAGTCCTTGGAGCTGGAGTTATAAACATAAGCTGCCTAACATTGGATACTGTGAGCCAAACTCCAGTCCTCTGTAAGAACAGCATGCTCCCTCAGCTGCTGGGCCATCTTCCAGCCCCAAGTCATATAAGTTCTAAATGGTACCTTCTCAGTACTCAAAATTTCACACAACAATAAAATAAAATAATTGTGTGATAAGTGGACCTTCAAATAGAAGCCCAGCTGGTTCTGCTCATCGTTAGACACAACAATGACAATAGCAACCTTTTGAGGGGGAATAATTTGTAAGTGCCAAGTGCCACACTAAAATGCTCTAAATGCCCTTGCTAGGCCTAGTCTCTCAGTCTCTCTGCCTCCTATCTGTGGATCAGGATGTAAGCCCTCAGCTACTGCTCCAGAGCCATGCCTACACGCCTTTCTCTGTGCTCCCCACCATGGCCATGGACTAACTCGAAACAAACTCCAACTAAATGCTTTCTTTGATAAGTTGCCTTGGTCCTGGTGTCTCCTCACAGTAATGGAGCAGTAACTAAAAGAGCTGGCTTTTACTCTTTTGTGTGTGGCTATGGCAATGCCTTCCAACTTTGATGACCCTCAGTTTGCATTTCTGTGCAATAAGGTTGTGTCTCGCTGCTTTCTTCTCCCTTGTAGAAGATCGGAGGCCTGCCAAGTGTTTAAAATATATTAAGGCCAAACACATGAAAGAGCCCCTCTATGGTCTTACCATTCACTCAGTGATGGGGGGAGTCCTGGTAACTTTTCTCAGGATCCAGGAGTTGGTCCTGTGCAGATATGCCACAAAACACCCCCCCCCCCCGGCTTTTCCTGTACCACGTGATGCAGCCTAGTAGGCAATACTTTCTTTTTTCCAGCAGCAACAATTGCATCTACAGAACCTGTCCTTTTCATTAATCTTCTCTCGGAAACCCTTCTTTGTCCAGGACTTTTGGCCCCCTGTGGGCCTCCCTTCTTTGTGACATAGCTGGGGAAACACTGTAGCCTATAGAACTCTTAGGTACCTTCTCAGCCGTGGAGATGCCAGTGTAGGCAATCACATGTGTTCAGTGTGTCCTTGTGTGTTCTTGCTGGGTGGCTACTTGGAACACTCCTGAGACTAATAGCAGTCAGCTGCCTGACACTATAGTATGTGATGCATTCTGAGCTGGGCCCTGGAACCTGTGCTGAAGGGATTCTCCCTATCTTAAGGGGTTCTCTTTCTTCACTCCTCAATTTCCTATACTTATTGTCATTTCATTTTGTTTGACAAAAGCCCCCAAATTTACCCAATTGTTAATACCACTTATAGCAGTATAAAGTAAAGCTCAGGGACTCTTATTTCATGATTAAGGCAGAAATGTGGCCTCAGATTTGATCCCCAGAAGCTTTAAAACAGTCATACCATTCAGGTTGGTAGCAGAGCAAGAACTATGTCTGAGAAGCAACCCATGAGCACCTGAGCTCCCCTCTTGGCAACTACCAAACGACTTTTTTTTTTTCTTCCAGCCCCATGTGCTCCCCAGAACACCCATCCTCCCAATATAGTGTTTTGGGAAAAACTGCCATGACCTCACGGCCCCAGAAAGCATTCTGCAGAAAGCCACCCCCAGATTCCAGTAAGCCTTAGAGGTTGGAACTAGGCCAGCTTAGACCCAAAAGCTATCATCCATACAGATTATTCCCCTCTTCAAACCATGTATGAAGCACTCAAGGAGTTCAGTAAAGCAGAAGGGAATTAAGTAATTGGGACACGCCTTCAAGACCTGACCAGTCTGGGTCTGCTCTTCCCGGAGGCCTTTCAGTACAGGCTCCATTGAGCCCAATGACGCCAAAGGTCAACAAGTTCCTTCCATCCAGGAAAACTGTCGCCTGCTTCACTATTGGCAGCTTGGTAGAGTGACTGAGCTTAGAGATCACTGAAACCTCCTTCTGTTCACATTTTCCCTGGGAGGTAGAAACGATCCAAATGCTTCCTGTGTGACCAGTGCCCCGAGGTCCACGAAGACCTTCTGTGAGCTTTAGGCCACTCGTTCCCTGCCACCACGAGGCAGGGTTACCACTGCCCTTTTAGAGCGGCGGAAACAGGCTAGCCGACATGCGCAGGCCAGGATGTACAAGACTCGGTTACAAATCAAATGCTTGGAGCTACTTGAGTTGGAGGGAAAATGTGGGATTTCTTGTCTAGTTTGTTGCCACAGCATATCTTCTTTTGTTTCGATAAGGATGCTGAAGTCCAGACCTTTCGGAGGAATTGCCCTGATGGTGGAGTAGAATTCTAATTTTAATGTCTTGATCATGATTTCATTTCTTTTGAGACTATGGACCCAATAATGTCTAAAAGGTTACAAAATACCCTCTTCTCTCAATATCCCAGAAGAAAACTCCAGCTGCATGACGTTCCCCACCACTGACTGCAACCTGCCTGAGAGCATGCCACACCTCCCAGAAAAAGGGGAAAGAAAATCAAACCAGCCAACTAAACAAACAACAAACAAAAAACCCCACCCCAGACTCAGCAACCACCGGAGGTAAACAGCATAGTTTCCCTAGAGCCAGCAGCCCCCACGAGCTGTATTTTTCCACCCTGGCTGTTACCATTGGGTTGCCACACTTGCTACTTTCGATCTTCTCAATGGAGTCATACTCTGATATGGGGTTAGGGTTCTGGCAGGTGTTGGGAGGTTTACTAATTTATCTCTGACCTCTGACATCTCAGCTCTCACCCCAGTGCTCTCTTCTGATAGGTCAGGTAGCTGGGCAGGAGGAGCCAGAGACACTGGGTGGGCTTCCTATCTTTGTCTTCTCCAGAACCTCTTAGCCTAGAGGCAGTGCAGGCAGAGCGGAAGGCAAGGGCTGTGTGCTTCTGCAGGCTTTCTTTTGAGCTCTGATCTAAGTGCGGGACTACTGGAGCCATCTTTGAGTGCCTTGTCTGTGCTTTTTTTTTTTTTTTTTTTTTTTTTTTTCCTCTTGAGTGTTGCTTATGTATGTAAGCCATTTCTGGACAGGGGGCTTTCCCAGGCCTGGTCATATTTACCATGTCATTAGCTGATCATGGCAGGGAAGAGGTTCAGTGCCCATTATACTCACTACTAATCAGATTCTAATCAGAGTGCTGAAGTGGCTGCCCCTATTTCTTTGGTGGTAAGCAAGGTAGTTTCAAGGTTGGATAAAGAGAACTGACCTGTGACCTTTTTTTATTCTTCAGGACAAGGCTGGGACAATTCCCAGTGGCCCCAGTACTAGGGTTGGCCAGGGGGTCTTTAGATCTTCATCATAAGTCTCTGTATCCTGTCCCCAGCTCCATTTCTGCTTGTATCCCACTCAGGCCCTCCAATACCCCTCTCTCTGTCCGATCTTCAGCTAGCAAAGCTTCCACGCGGTTTTCTTTACTCAGGACACTTACCAGATGTCCCCCACCCCTGCCTCTTAACCCCACAGGACCCCATTTTCATAAAGGTCAACTATAGACTTCCAAAATAGAATCTAATGGCAACCTCTTACCCTCTCAGGAAAGCACCTATAGTTTAAACTGGTACTGTTTAAACCAATGAACATTTCTCTCTCTCTCTCTCTCTCTCTCTCTCTCTCTCTCTGTGTGTGTGTGTGTGTGTGTGTGTGTGTGTGTGTGTGTGTGTGTGTGTGTGTGTAAAGACTAGAGGGCAGGGCCTTCCCCAGTTGCTTGGATTTACTATCATTGCTGATGTGAAATGGTCTAGTCATAGACAGATGTTCAGAAATTGCCTCATCTTGGGAATATCTGTGGCTTCTGCCATTTCTTTGAGAATGTCTGGGAAACAGTGTTGAGGGTGACCTTGGAAATAATATGTAACCAGTCTGCCAACTGCCTACCCACTTACTTAGGAAGACAATGCTGATGGGGTTTCTGAGCCAGGGGCAGGTTTGAATTCAACCCCTAGATCCTCTTCTCCTCTTCCCATCTCATACTGAGAACGGTCTCTTTCATCTCAGCAGCGATGTATGAGCTCAAACAGGGCTGTCCCAGGAAAAATGGGCAAAGTGAATGGTGATACCTTGGTTATCCCTGTGGGGGTTAGTGCATTCATCTTCCTCTCTTTTAAGCCTTTATGTGTCGTAAGTAGTTTAGAATAAATAATGAAAACAAGTGAAAGCTAACCTTGAAACTCTTCCTGGTTCTAAATGCTATGTGTATTGGTCCTTTCATCCTCACCATATTTCCAATGGGACATGAGCACTGCTAATTAGCCCATATTACAGCTGAAGAAACTGAGCTCAGGAAATGGTGTGCATGATCTAAGTTCCACACATGTAGCAAGGGTCAGAGTCAGAATGTGAACTTGAGCAGTGCGGCCATAGATACTCGGCTAACCCTTAAGAGAGTGGATAGAAGGGACACCCTTGGTGTGTCACTAGCTGGAATAAAGCACTTTCCCTGGCATCCTGTGTGTGAAGCACACAGCGGAAGTTAGTCATCTGACACAAGGAATGCTTTGTGCTTTTTTAAAAAAAATCATTAATTAATTAGTTAATTAATTTGGGGTTTTGTTTTCAAGACAGAGTTTCTTTGTGTAACAGCCTTGGCTGTCCTGGAACTCACTCTGTAGACCAGGCTGGCCTTGAACTCACTGAGATCTGTCTGCCTCTGCCTCCTGAGTCCTGGGATTAAAGGCGTGTACCACTACCACGTGGCTGCTTTGTGCTTTCACAACAGTGGGGTGATGGGCTTTCAGGCTCAGGTAGAGTTCAAAGGACGTGAGCTTGTGTATGGGGATGTATTTTCAGGGTACACATAGGCCACTGACGACCTCCTGGCCTGGCTGGCCTTTCTCTTCAGATAGGGCAAGCACTCCTCTTCAGCACGTCTGCATCTTGTTCCCAACTAGACCTTCTGTAGATGGTGTCTGTGGTTTCTGGCGCTCTGAGATCAGGGTGCTCAGAAGATCTGAGATCTTCTATCAGGGATTTAGGGGACGGTTGTTTTAAACATCACACGATGTAGTTGGGGACAGCTACTTTGGGACAGTTCTGAGCTAGGCCTTAGAGGGAGAAAGCCATGAATCAGGAGTCATGTAGCAACTCAGGGTTTTTCCTTCAGGCTACTTTGGTCAGCATCGGTCCGTGGTTCTCTTGAGGGATTCCCCGATGGTCCGCCTGGCAGCTGCACTCTGGTAGAAGCTTCTGATTCCCCACGTTGCCTGATTTACCCCATCTCCCAATTACTCAGACTCCATCAAGGAGCTCCTGGAGAATTTGATTGGGTCACCACAAGGGTGGGTGGGAAGCTGGGCAAAATACTACATCCTTTGGCCCTGGAAAGAAAGGACTTCCATCCGCCCTCCTCTTCACACCTAGAACCCCAACACAGGAAAAACACAAAGGCAGGAAGAAATTATTAAAGTAATTATCAGTACTTTTTGAATCTCAAGATCTATTGAATTAGTCATAGCTGCAGCTTGAGTACTTCAGATAACACCTCCCCTGGCCTCCCTAGCAGTGCTAATTAATCACATTAGCCAATCACGGAGCTCGGAGGAACATGCTGAGATGGGAAAGAGGCTGACCACCAGCAAAAACAGCAGGGGTAGGCTTGGCACCAGGTGTGGGTAAAGGTCCTGGAGGCAAAGGTTAATCTGAGTCATGGTACCAAACCTCCAGATCAGACTTCTGGGGGATGGGTGTAGGATGGGTGTAGGTCCTGACTCTCAGGAAGTTGATGAACAGCGCCCTGGATATCAAGGGCCGGCCAAGCGAACCCCATCACCATTGCAATCAGGTTATTTCCCAGTTTGCCATGGACCACTTTTCATTGGCTGCCATGTCAAGCTTAAATTCATATGATTTTTTTTTTCTTTCCTTAGCTGCAATATGGAAGCAAAGATTCTGCCATTCTAGTTGGGCGGATAAACTGAAATGGCAGATGGCAAGGGCTTGGCATAGTAACCAGTAACCACTCAACCATGGTAGTTCATTTCACTTCCACTTACCTTTGCAGCTTACCATGGTTTAGCGATACTTCAAAGTTCCGTCCCTCGTTCCTGGATCCCCACTCCCTGCCTCCCATGTAGCCACTGATTCCAATGCCACCATGCATGGCCAGTCCTTTTACATGAGACTCTGGCAGTCACTGATGGACCTTCCCCGAGCCTCTGACATTGTGGTTTGGCCCCAATCATTGTATGGCATCTTGGGGCCTCCCTCGAAGTAGGAGTGTTGAGTTTTGTTTTCCTACAAAGATTGTAGCTTCTGAAGTTCAGGAGCTGCAGCTCCTTGCTTCTGATGACTCCCATGCCTCACAAGGCCGCCAAGGGAGCAATAGGTTCTTGAGAAGAGACCTGGAGGGCGGGCAGAGTGTGTGTGGCAATGGAAAGTTACCCAAAGTGATGGGGAAACCAGCTGGGGTGCTTCTGTTTGGGGATTTCCCTGGACAATGTTTCATGACTTGTATCAAGCCCCATGCTTTGTCAAGCTGCAATCCCGTCGTGTCCTCCATTTTCCAAACTTATTTCTGTACCTGGTACTCATTTTAATTGGCAAAAGTACTCTGGGATGGAGACTATCGGACTATTTGGTCAGGATAAAGGGCTTCCACTATGCTTTGAGCTCTGTGGATGACTCAAGGTCTCCTCAACTCCACTGTTACTCCCCACCCTGCCTCAGGTTCACTGCTATGGGCCATCCTGCTGTGCCTGGGATTCCTTTCCAGCTTCTTCCTCTCTGTGTAACATGCCCAGACATGGGGTATGTCTGGACCAAGACCATAAAGCCAGCTGGAGAACTTGAGAGTACACTAAGGCTAGTACTAACTTCCCTGGTAACAGCCTGAGGGTAGTGGCCTATTGTTAGAGGAGGGAGTGTGAATCTCAAAGCTGTTTCCTACACCACTTTCTACAGACATTGTTTCTCTGTGTCCAGCTGGGTTTACACTATCATATTCATAGACAAATGGCCTTCTTTATAGATATTGGTCCTGGATACTGTTTGGTGATGGCTGGAGTACTCAGTCCAAGCTGACATACCTGAATCACCTGAGACTTGATGTCTCAGGAGCCTGGCCTACTCCTCACCCACTGTCCATTTGTTTCTCTACCCAAGCCCATGCATCCTTGGACTCTTTCCTATACTTTTAGAATAACCTGGTGTTGGATGCTGGAGTGGAAGGAGTCCTATAGGACTTGTTTACTGTCTCCCTTTTTATGGATGGGAGAGACTCTGGGCTAGGGAGGGCCTTGATGTGAGACCATACAATCTCTACAAGGGACATTGGTTTCCTTTCCTGCTCCCAGATCAAAGCCTGCAAAACCCATCATCCATCCCATCAGTTGTGTTGAATTAATGGCTCACTTCTCTTTCTTCTTCTATTATCAATATTGCCTTCTCAGTGCAGGTTCCCTTGATTGATTAATTGTCTTTATTTGTATTAAACTTCTTCAGGATCAATGGATTGAAACACACACACACACACACACACACACACACACACACACACACACACATATTCTGGAACCAGTTGGCACAGTTTTGGAAGCTGAGAATTCCTAAGAGCAGCAGTCTGTTGGTTGGAGAGCCAGAAAGTCAGTGTGGTTCCAAAGCTCAGGTTGCCAGCACAGGTCTGAAGGGCTGAGAACCAGGTGTACCCAGAGCAGATGAAGAATGCTTTAGCTCAAGCAGTCAGAAAGAGGGACTGTCCCTTCTTCACTCTTTTGTTCTATCAAGGTGTTAGCAGACTTGGATGATACCCACCCACACTGGGAAGGCAAGTGATTTTACACAGTGTCTTCATAGACACACTCAGAAGAAATATGTGTCTAGACATCTATCTTGTTATCCTGTGATCCATCCAATTAGTTTGACACATAAAATTAACTATCACAATCTTCTATCCTGTGGCCTGTGCTGTATTGAAATTTTTCCCTCTCTGTGAGGTCCTTGGTAGTATTTCAATGTGTTCTTTATCATTAACCTGGTAGCTCATCCATCATTTTAAGTGCCTTGGAGACAAAGGCAGTTGTCAGCATCTTCATCTGGACCTTCACTCTGTCCATGCTGCAGCTACAAACTCGTGGATGTCTAGAGTCTAGCAGGTGGATAGTATAGCTTGACAACCAAGTCATAAGTCCTCCTTGTCTGAGGCTTTGGTAAGACTTAGGGAAGAGAATGTTCCCTGAATGCTCTGCTTGGGTCAACTTAGGGGTCAGGACTCTCCCTTACTTTGAAGAGACTGGCTGGACAGGATGTGAATGTCCTTGATTTTTGCATGGTCAGGTCACTTGTTTGGGGTCACACTGTGACACACTCATTGCCAAACCTGCCCATTTCACCAGGGCCCCTTGGGATTTTTGTCAAGTCAGTCTTTGTCCTTTGTACTTTCTTGCTCAACTCATGTAGAGTTCTAGAATTCTCAGGCAAGAGGAGTAACCTATGGTGGGGCAAGGGGAGGGTTATGTCATTCACACTCAAACAGAACACATGAGAATCAGAGGCAGTGAACTGTTTCCACACCAACTGTGGTAACCCTTTCAGTAGCTCACAAAGTTCACAGGTCCTTGCAAATGTTTAAGTTTCTGCTACTTTAGTTTTGTCTGGAGCCCTCACCTTACTATTCACCCAGGAGACCAATAGACTTCCTGCTGCCTCCTCCATACTCATTCCTGTCATTCACAAAACCTAGAGGTTCCATGGCCAAAGTGCCATAGAAATTGTCATTTTGGCCATTGTTTCATTGGAGGGAGGCCAGAAGTGTTGCTGTTGGAAGAAAGTGCCACTTCCTGAGATATCCTAGCTTCTGACTTAAGAACCTTTGACATCACCTGGTCCAACCCATGATTTTATTAATAAGAGTGAACCTTAATGATAGTAGCAGATCTGGAAACAGACAGTCACAGACTTCCCAGCTTTCCTTAAAGAATCCAGAGCCTCCTTAATTTTGCTGCATTGAGTTGGAGTTAAAGGAAAGCGCAATATACTGCTGAAGGTAGTAGGGACAGGTGACTTTCTGTGGACCACTGATTTCCCACATCTCTTCATTACCAGGATCCAAGTCACAGTCATGACATTTCATGGGGCAGTCCTAGATCTTCCGAGGCTAGAGAATAATGCTAAGAGAAAAGGAGAACTTGTCTTCACTTGTATACCCGATTTTGTTTTTCACTGAGACATTGGCTGATCCCTTAAAAGCTCTAGACTTTATCTTGTTGGCTACGGAATGGAGCAAGTTGTGCAAAATCTCTGTCTACTGTTCTATGGTCGTCAATGTGATAAAAACTTTAGTTCTTCAGAAAGAAGGGAGGAGGAAGGAATTCTTCAAGAAGAGGACATTATCCTCATGAGTATGGGAAATCAGGGTGCTAAAACCCACAGTGGTTGTCTGGTAATGATGGTGAGTTAGGAACCCTAAGTGTCAATCTTACACCTTCTTGCCATCTGAATTTTTTGTTCCTCAGTTTTTCCACTACAACTGCATGACATAAGGGCTGAGTTTATCACAGTTTTGCAGAGAGGAAACTGAAATCTAAAGTAACTTTTCCAGTACCAAGTTAATAAGTGGTAGAGTTGAGCATTGCATCTAAGTATACTGCCTCAAGCTTGTACTGAGTTCCATTGCAAGGTGGATAGAGTCTCCCTTCTGCCTTCCCAAAGGAAAAGGCTGCATGACCTGCAGCAATGATGCTGTTTATGAAGCAAAGAAGCACAAAGACAAGGAGGAAAGTTGGAGAGCTCCTGGCATACAGGAATGGCAAGGATTGGAGGGAAACTAATTACTTACTTCTCTCCCTGCTAGCTCCCTGTTGTCTATTGACCAAGTGTTTTCTTCCTCCAATGTTTATGTTTCTAGTTTATGCTGGCTGGTAGATGACCCCACTATATCCCAATCATCATTTCTGCAAGGGGACAGGCATATTTTTGGAGCTGCAATTCTCTATTTTTTTTAACTTAGCATACAAAGTAATGGGTTCCAGCATGACATCTTCACATGTGTGTAACAAAGCATGGACATAGTTTGTTCTCATTTGTTTCCCTCCCTAGCCTCCCCTTCACACCCTTCTCTGCTTTTAGCAGGTGAAACACAGTTCTTAAGGACTTCAGTTTGTATAGTATGGGGACAAAGAAAAGGAGAGTTGAAGTTCAAGCTCTCATTTCTCCCTTCTCCTAGTCTGTTTCTTCTGATCCCAACACAGCTAAAGTATTAAGATAGCTTTGATGAAATGGCTCTTTCTATATGTATATGTATAATATGTATAATATGTATAATATGTATAATATGTATAATATACACCTTATACATCACCCCTAAAGAGAGCTTTTCCTCTAACTGCATATGCCATAGTGACCCATTCACTCTTGCTGTTCCTCCCCCAGCCCCACCTGGTTAGCCATGTATCACAGTCCCACAAGTCTCTGAGAAATACCGTTGATTCCTCTGCTTTGGAGCCCTCCCACACAGTCAGAACCTTGATTGAGGGTGTGATGAGGCTCAGAGTAGCTGGGTTAAGTTTTTGTAAAGAGGTTGCCTTGTGTGCACTTTTGCAGACCTCAAAGCCACCAAAATGTTGGGAGCTTAGTGTGCTTTCTGTAATGATGACTACACCTCCTCTCCACAGAGAAGGACTTACACATGCCAACACAGTGCAGCGTAGACCCAGGGGGAGCGCACATGAATTGGTGAGCTCTTTCACATTCATATGGACATGCATGTGTGCAGACATACATGGGGGTCCATTCTGCTTGTAGAGTCAGCCACTTGTTACAGTCATTCTCTGGGGATACCAGAGATACCCAGTTTGTTCCTAGGCTCTACAAGACGGATCTTCCAGATACCCACAAATGTCCAAGGCTGTATTTACGTGGCCATGAGATTTCTCACTATAAGGATGCTGGCTCAGTTTGGGCAGGTGAGGATGGAGAGACTTTTGGCTTTGAAGTTGAGTGTGAGTGAATGGAGGTAGGGTGCAAAGGGAGATAGATTACCTTCGTGCTTTTCCCTCCATCAGTCCTCTTCCTGGTCATGGCTCTTTCTTTATGCTAGTGATCTTTGCCAAGGTACAGTCCAGGTAGTTGAACAAAAGAAAGCGTGCACTCTAAGGAAGTCTGGGGTGCCTCAGAATATCCTTGTGTAGAAGTTGCTGTGGGTTGCAGATTAGAATGAGAGTGGAAGGCCTCTGAAAGTCGGCTTCCGGCCACTCATTTCCAGAAGCCACACCGTCTTTCTTCTTTTGCTTTTTCTTGATGCCCTTGACACCTGCTTTCTCCCCAGATCAGCATGCTCCTTATCTCTAGGAAGCTTGTAGGCAACATGGTTCTGGGAACACTTATTTTTGGTTCAAGGGTTCAGGAAAGATGAGTTCCTGCTTACAAGCCTACAGTCCCAAGTCCACCTGACTGGGAGACAGGGACAAACAGTGCAGCCTAAATCAGGTATCTGTGCTGCTGTCAACCACAACCAAGGACCAGTACCATGTGGCTGTCTGAGTCACAGTAGGGATGCATTATTAAAACAGTATCCCTAGTCAATTATCTTATCCTTCATGAAGACCCCTGACAAATCCCTGTAGAGGAAGTCCTCCCTAACTCACAGTATCTTATTTCCTGCTCTTCTTGGCACTTACTACTTTCTGCCTTGTGTTAGTGGTGTTTTTGTAAACACCTGTTTCCTGACTATCTGCAAGTTACTTTCATCCTCTTGTATCTTATGGCTTATGTCAAAGGGACTGAAAAAATATATCTGAAGTCAAAATAGACTCTGAATAAATTTTCAGGAAACTTAAGCAACCCATGAATTATGTTTCTTAAATATATTTCCTATCTACTTATTTATTTTTAGTGTGTATGCATGCGTGTGTGGGATGTGTACTTGTTCACATGTGCACATGTCCTAACTATACTGAAATAATTGTCACCCATGATTATCCTACTGAACATTAGAAGCGATTCTTCCTTTTTTATCCGTACCCATGACTTTCCTCACCCCATGCCTTGCCCTCATACTTTGCAAGATCTGATAGGTAATGTTCTACTGTTCACTCTTACCTTCTATATATCAGGAAGCCTCCTTTCTGTTGAGGATCTGGAAACACTCAACATGACAAAAAAAAGTCCTTACCCCACTGAACTTCCAGTCTACTAATGGAGGCTATCAGCAAACAAGCATTGCTACAAATGAGACTTTATGCTGAATGCTGAAGATAGTGATGCAAAAATCTCTGTCACAGTCCTTGGGGGGGAAAGGTAGATGGAGAGATACACTGTTATACAAGAGCACAGAGCTCTGGGATATGGGAGAAGTCTCTAGTGATTTACCAGTGGAGAAAAGGTGTGGTCAAAGCAGGCTTGACTTGGAGAGTGACATGTGACTGTGCCTACAGGGCAAGTTGGAGTGTGCTGGAGAGAGTGATGGTTAGGGGGTGTGTGTGTGTGTGTGTGTGTGTGTGTGTGTGTGTGTGTGTGTGTGTGTTTGGGGGTCAAAGGGAAGTGGAAAGTAGATATTAATGTTAACATATTAATGTTGGTGATCAGACCCTTCCAGACATGGTGGATTACCTTGAAGGAGAGTTTGAATATGAAAATGGGCTGGCATGTTTGGGGCACAAGGAGTATGAGAAAAATTAAGGGGAGACTGGATCTTCACGATCTTATATACTAAGTAAATTTGTAGTGTGAAGGTCAGCAGAAATGGGCCATTATACTTCATGCCTTTGAATTTTAAGCCTGTGGTCTATTAGCCAATGATATGATGAAGACCAGGCATAAGGAATTTCTAGAGCTTGTTGCTGTAAGATGTTCCCCATGGGTCCACTCTCATTTTCATCGTGTGCCCTGGGAAGGGGTGGAAAGGAGTCCTTCCCTGGGGCCTTTCCTGGCCAGAGTCTAGACCATTCACCCTGGTTCCCTCCTACCATTCCAGCTGCGTTGTCACTCCTTACCCACTCAGTGTCCATTCCTGTTGGCTCACATCTGGCTCCTACCTAAGCAGATTCTCCCCTTTCCCATGCCTCTCAAATACTGCTCTCTCTTTCAGAGCAGACACCAAAGCCTTTGTCTCTGTGCAGGCATTCCCAGCACCCCTCCCAGTCAGACCCTAGAGTCCCTATTCTACTTGTGCCCTACGCTCAAGACTAACTTCTGTTTTTCATCCTATATCATATTGTGACCTCATAGCATGCCTGTTGCATGCTTTAGCAAGCAGACTGGAGCTTAGGCTGAGAACGTGATCATCACTATGGCCCCTGGTTTCCTGTGGTAAAGATGAACACAACAAAGTCTCAAGGATATGCCACTGGTTAGTGAAAGATGGCTCACCTGGCTATCTTGTCTACTGGGGTTTGATAAGATAAAGATGGCTTTGGGAAGAACTCCAGTAATCAGAAAAAAATGGGAAAGGACATTTTGGGTAGATTGCTGAGAGTCTATGGTACAAAGGAATGGTAGAAGAAGGCAGGAACAAATGTGGGGCTCTGGAGGGAGGAAGGGAAAAAGATGGAGGCAGCATATTAAATGCTAAGATGATGTTGATGCCTTATGTGTGAAATCCCTACTCAAAGACCCAGTAAGGATGCAAGAGAAAGAAAAGGAGACCGAGGCTCATAAAATGATAATGAATGATGGAGAGTGTCTCCTCGCCCCCTTTTCACTTGGGGTTTTGCTATATAGTCCAATCTTGTCTTGAACTCAGAATCCTCTTGTGACTCTGCCTCCATAGTCCCGGGATTATAGGCATATACCATCACACCAGGCGCTGATCGTTGCTTGAGTATAAAAGGGAGCTGGGGATGCCAGGAACTCAGAGCTGGATGTCTTCCTGGTCCCTGTCCTGATAGAGGCTTTGACCCAGAGGCTGTGTGTAGGAGTCCCCATCTTTCAGAATTAGTGATGTGGTTAGAGTAGCAACGTGACTCTCTGTGGACGGAAGATGGTAGGTCGGATATGAGAGTCTCCCTCCGTGAACATGTGTGCGTCATCTGACTCATAGCCTGGATCTTTACTCTTAAAAACAAGTCACTTTTTGTTCCTGTCAGCATGTTGGCTGGCCCACAACAAAGAGCATAAGGTGAATTGGGCTGAGCTTGTGGGGCCCACAGGAGACTTCCAGGGCCTTCCAGGGCAGCCTAGGATGGGATGGAGGAGAAAAAGCAGTATTCCTCTGAGGACTGACCAAATACAAAGCACTGCTTACAGAAAACTGCCAGAGGACAGAAGAGCATCCTTCATGAGTCTGAGGAAGTGAATTTCAACCTGGATGTACTTTGAAATAACCTGAAACTTAAAACCAAATGTTCAGGCCTTATTTTATATACTAATTTAAAGCCCACACTTTCAAAGAGTGGGCTCTGGGAATCTGTATAAAGCTCCCTAGGGAGTTTGGAACAATTAATCCACTCCAGGGAATGGGTGTTTGAAAATGGTCCCTAATGAGAGAGAGAAAATCATCCCAGTTCAGACCCTGCACCGTTACCGAGCCGCGCTATTCTTGGCCTTTATTTCTCTTAGAAGGACAAATTCAAGGATATTTAAATATGAGTTGTTGGTCACAAACACTTCCAAAATTTGCATTTGTTAGCTATAAGCTTGGATATTATGCACGCGCGCGCGCGCGCACACACACACACACACACACACACGTATCTCTAGACCTTGAAATGAGTTGGATGACATTTGTCCAGGTCACAGTGATGAGAATCTCTGCACTGGGAGTGGAGGAGTGGACTGGTTAAATCTGGGGTCTTTCCAAGCATAGACCATTCCTAGCTTCACTGTTAAGCTTCCCTGTTGGTTTTTTTGAATCTTTCTTTTTTCCTTCGTTCCCTCCCTCCCTCCCTCCCTCCCTCCCTCCTCCCTCCCTCCCTCCCTCCCTCTCCCTCCCTCCTCCCTCTCTCCCTTCCCTCCCTCCCTCTCTCCCTTCCCTCCCTCCCTCTCTCCCTACTCCCTTCCTTCCTCCCTCCCTTCCTTCCTTCCTTCCTTCCTTCCTTCCTTCCTTCCTTCCTTCCTCCCTCCCTCCCTTCCTTCCTTCCTTCCTTCCTTCCTTCCTTCCTTCCTTCCTTTTGAAACAGGGTTTCTCTATATAGTCCTGCCTGTTCTGGAGTTTGCTATGTAGACCAGGCTGGTCCCAAACTCATTGAAATCCTCCTGCCTCTACCTCCCAAATGAATACTGGGATTAAAAGAATTTGCCACCACACCCAGTGATGGTTTTATTGATTTCTGTCAGTTTTCTGCACCTCTTTAGGTTCCGTACCTGGGGATAACCCCAGGTTAGGTGCTTTGGAATAATTTGGGTAGTGAAAAGCCGAAAGTATCTAGAAATGGAAGGAATCAGTGTCTGAAGCCTCCTTTTGTGCTCCATTTGAGTCATAGCTTGCGTCTTTGCTCTCAACAACACACTTTTATTGATGTCAGCATCTTTCCAGACAGGAGGGAAGCCCCGTAAGACGGAGATTTGGTACTGGAACGTGTGCTGACCAGAGAAGCCTGGGGTATCAGAGACGCCAGACAGTACTCCGCAAACACCTGATTCACCCAGTCTCCTCAGCTGTTTTTTTTACGTGTTTGTTTGGGCTGGAGAAGATGATGAGCTGTCTCTGAATTTTCAATCTAACATTCTTTATTAGTTCAGGCCCTGAAGTGCAAGTTCCATGATGTTGCAGCTGTGCCTTTCAGAGAATGAAGGGTGCTTTGTGGGCAGTGATGGGCATCCTAGGGGACTGCGCCTGGGAGGAGGAACCCATTGCTTCCATTGCTTCCGTATCCTGTCCCTTCTAAGTTCCTCTTGATCCTTGGGTCTTCTATGGATGCTTTTATGACCCTTTAAGCTTGAAGCAACCTGTCCATGCTTGTGTGGTTCAGATGGTCATTTTTGTTCTGGTCACTTGTGGGCTGGCCTATGTGTTCTGTAAAAATTCACACAGCTCTTTATCAGGTACATATTTCTGATTGCTCTCAGTTAATAGCGTTAGGTGTGTGTGTGTGTGTGTGTGTGCGTGTGTGTGTGCATGTGTGTGTGTTAGCTTTTCCTTCTCAAGGAGACTTTGAGCACATTAAGGGTAGGAATGAATTTCTATCTGGCCACTTCTCTGTACATTTTTTTTTTGAACGGCTGCTTGTACCAGACATTGGTCTAGGTCTTAGCATTTATTACAATTTTTCTTTATTCTTGAGAATTTTGTACATTTACAATGAGATGTTATCATAATAACCCCCATTTCCCATCTCTAACTTCTCCCATCCCATAACCTTCCCCAACACCACTGCTTACTCCCCTCTTCCTCTTCCTTCTTCCTCCTCTTCCTCTTCTTCTTCTACTCACCAAGTCCAGTTTGTACTGCCCATATGCGCCTGGATGTGGGACCATCCACTGGAGCGTGGGAAATCTTTCAATGATTTCCCTAAAAAAGTGATTCCTTCTCCCCAGCCAATATCAATTACAGTAGCTCTTTAGCAAGAGGAGGATCCTCACGAGCACCTCCTGCTCTATGGTGGAATTTTGGTTTGATCTTATGTAACCGCTGCTGCTCTGAGTTCATGAGCATCATAGCCATGTCCTGTCCAGAAGACAGCATTTCACAGCCATTCTCCTGCCTTTGGCTCTTAAATTCTTTCCACCTCCTTTCCGATGATGTTCTCTGAACCCTGCTGAGACATAGGGAGGTTGATACAGGTGCTCCTTGCAAAAAGAAGCTCCTATTACCTATGTTGAGAGCATCCAGGTCTGCTGTGTATAAACAAATATTTAGAAGAAATTTCACCATTGATCAAAATAGTAATTGCAGGCTTTACCAATAGCCCTGCTATGGGTTCTTGACCAAGATTACAGTACTAGGTGTGAAATTGCTTTCTGTGAGTCAGGTCTCAAATCCAATCTGAAAGTTGTTAATTACTCCAAGACAGTCAAGCCACAATTGCATCAGCAGGTATAACTTGCCTGGCATCTCGGTATTGTACCAGGCTGGTCCTGTGCTGGGTAAGGTCACTGATATCCCTAGCAGCCTGCATAGCACCTGCTGGCACTATGAGAACTAGTCCGCAGGGAGGAAGTTTCCTGCTTAGTTTGAGATTGATTGCTCCACATCCTGCTGCAAAAGTGTGAGGTATCTTCAGTGATGAAACCTTACTAGGTCTTCTTTATATGTGTGTAGATTTCAGGTAATAGGTTTTAGAAAGACCAGGTAGGGCTGGTGAGATGGTTCATTGGTTAAAGGCACCAAGTCTGAGTTTGATACTGGGGACTCATATCATGGAGAAAGAACTAACTTCTACGAATTGTTTTCTGACCTATGCACCCACGCCATAAGCATGTGTGTATGCATGCACATACACACATACCAAGTAAAGTGTAAAAAAAGAAAAGGCAAATGAAGAGGCGTTAATATGACTAAGAAAATCATTTATCAGGAAAAGAAATGACAACTTCTTATTTTTGTTTATCTGAAAGTGTCATACACTACCACATACTGGAAATGTTTTACTTGTGTGACCAGAAAATAGTATATTACAAAAGTGACAATCCAAGCAGAAGAAAAATGTATTAGGTCAACATGAATTAAAATTTAAAATGAAATCATGACTCACAAATGGACATGAGAGAAAACCAACTGCATGAGTAAAAAACAAACTGAAGATAGAGTTCCTAGAACACCAAATCAAAAGATAGAGAATTGAGAATGAAATACTAGAACAAATGTGAATGACAGATACCAGAGACACCCCACAATGAACAGTTCCTAAAATTACGTGAAGCCAAAAAGCTTTATGCAGAAAATGTATTCACTTGAAGAAAAATCTTTTATAAAGAAATGAATCTCTCTCTCTCTCTCTCTCTCTCTCTCTCTCTCTCTCTCTCTCTCTCACACACACACACACACACACACACACACACACACACACATTTTATTAACCAAGGTACTGGGTTGTGCCCAGCCCAAACTAGCTGATAGACAGAAACAAAGTTCAAGGCATCATCAGAAACCTGTCTCTCAATCTCTTGCTTCTCTGCTAGGTTGACCTGCTTCATGCTTGGGTAGCAGATTCCTACAGGGAACCAGTGTCTCTGGGTTCACGCTCTTCTAGCTCCAGAGGGAAAAGAGACTTCCTGTTCTGCTTACCTGAACCTTGTGTTAATCTTCATTGATTATTCCACTGTTGGGAAGAAACAGTTTGTTTTAGCTTACAGTTCTAGGTTAAAGCCCACTGTGTGGGAAAATTGTAGCAGTAGGAGTTTGTAGTAGCTGGTCACATCACACACATAGTCAAGAGCAGAGGAAAATGAGTGTATACACCTTCATTTGCTTGCTTGTGCTCAACTTGATTTCTCTATTCTTACACAGTTCAGGACCCCCCTGCCTAAGGAATGGTGCTGCCCACAGTAGGCTGGTCTTTCCATATCAATTAACAAAGAAAACACCTCACAGATATGTTCACAGACAGACCTGGTATAGACAATCCCTTACTCAGACTCTCTTCCCATGTAATCTAGGTTGTGTCAAGTTGACAATTAAAGCTAATCACCACAGAGATCTCCACTAGCCAGTCCCCAACCCCTGTATCAATCTACATGTGACTGAGAAGGGCTGTTGCCTTAGATGCATTGGTGACTGGAATGAAGAGTGGTCTTGTTCTATCTATGCTCATGTGGGCTGCAAGTCAGGGAGAGGCAGCTTCTCAGAGGAAAGTGAGGCCACTGATTCCAGAAGGAAGGAGAATGGATGCTGGATGGCCAGATAACAGCACGTTGGGCAGGTTAGCAAAAGATCTACTTTCAGACCTATCCAGGTAGGACTATTAAATTGAAAAGTTTTTTAAAAGCCTATAAAGTTTATAGGTATGTATATCTACTTTTTTGTGTTTATTCATTTATTTTTCTTTTCACATCCTGACTGTAGTTTCCCTTCCCTCCTTTCTTCCTAGTCCCCCTGCCTCCCCTACCACCCCATCCCCATCCTCTCATCCTCTGTTTCTCTTCAGAAAAAGGCAGGCCTCCCATGGCCATCAACCAGCCATGGTATATCAAGTTGCAGTGAGACTAAACACCCCCTCTTCTATTAAAGCTAGATGAGACAACCCAATATGAAGGAAAGGGTCCCAAAAGCAGCCAACAGGGTCAGAGACAGCCGCTGCTCCCACTATTAGGAGTCCTACAAGAAGACCAAGTTACACAACTGTTACATATATGCAGAAAGTCTAGATCAGTCCCATGCAGGCTTCCTGTTTGTTGTTTCAGTCTTTGTGAGCCCCTATGAGTCCAGGTTAATTTATTCTGTGGATTTTCTTGTGGTGTGATTGACTCCTCTGGCTCCTATAATCCTTCCTCTCTCTTCCACAGGGTTCCCCTGGCTCTGCCTAATGTTTGGCTATGGGTTTCTGCATATTTTGCCATCAGCTACTGGATAAAGCCTCTCTGATGACCATTAAGCTAGGCACCAACTTATGAGTATAGCAGAATATCGTTAGGAATCATTTCATTGACTTTTCCCCAGTCCTGTTTGGTTCTATCCTAGGTCTTGGGCTATCCAGAGTCTGGGTTCTGGCCCTCCAGACAGTATCAGGAGTGAGCTCCCTCTCATGGTGTGGGTCTCAAGCTAGAGCAGTCATTGGTTGGCCACTCCCATAATTTCTGTGTCACCTTTACCCCAGCGCATCTTGTAGGCAGGAAAAACCGTAGTTCAAAGGTTTTGTGGTTGGGTTGGTGTCCCAGTCCCTCCACTGGAAGTCTTGTCTGGTTACAGGAGATGGCCAGTACAGGCTCCATATCCCCCATTGCTAGGATTCCTGGGAGTTTCCATTGCACTAGGTTTCTAGCTCATCCCAGAGATGCCCCCACCCATTCCAGTTGTCTCTCTCCATACTCCCTCCCCCTACTTGATCCCCCTGTTCCTGTCCCTAATCTCTATCCAGACACACACCCCTGTCCACTAGTGATATCTGTTCTACTTCCCCTTCACAGTGAGATTTATGCACCCCCTGAACCCTCCCAGTTACCTAGCTACTCTGGGTCTGTAGATTGTAGCATAATTATCCTTTACTTTATGGCTAATATCAAAGTATAAGTGAGTACATACCATGTTTGTCTGGATTACCTCACTCAGTGTGACCTTTTATACTTACATTTGCCAGTATATTTCTTGATGTCATTGTTTTTAACAGCTTAATGATACTCTATTGTATAAATGCAGTACTTTTTCTTTGTCCATTTTCTTTTGGTTGAGGGACATCTAGGTTGTTTCTAGATTCTGGCTATTATGAATAAAGCTGCTATGAACATAGTTAAGCAAGTGTCATTGTGGAATGGTGGAGTGTCCTTTGGGTATATACCCAGGAGTGGTATAGCTAGGTCTTGAGGTAGACCCATTCCCAATTTTCTGAGAGACTGTAATATTGATTTCAAAGCGGCTGTACAAGTTTGCACTCCCACCAGCAATGGAGGAGTGTTCCCCTTGCTCTATAAAGTATAAACTCCTGTGTGTGTGTGTGTGTGTGTGTGTGTGTGTGTGTGTGTGTGTGTGTTGTTGTTGTTGTTGGTGGTGGTGGTAGCAAGCATGCTTTAGGTTTCCCCTCCATTTTTGAGCTGCACAGTAAAGATCTATAACCCAGAATTCTATACATTGGCAAATTGCCACTTATATGTACTCAGAAAGTACAAGCTTCTGGACTATCCTTGAGAAAAACAGAAGCAAACTGTGCTCATGAATAAGACTAAATCAGGTACGGATCATCACTAAGCATGTTATCCCCAACCATTCTGTTTATTTGCCTCACTGTGGTCACATGGCCACTTACCTGTTCTGCGAGTGTGCCAAGTCCTTATTCTCATCATTATTGTTCGTGCTATTTCCCTGGAACTCTCTTCAACCCTGTCTTACTGGCTGCTTCTTGTTTATATTGCACCTTACTCATCTTTACCCCCTCCTGCCCCGCCCACCCAGGTGTTAACTGGCCCCAGGTTCCAAAAATAGGCTCCATTCTGTGTTCTTGGGGAAACTTGACTTCAGGCCACTAGTCACTATTTTTACTTTACATACCTAAATTGTATGTGTTCACTTGTGTTACATGAATGTGGAGACCAGGACTGAATATATTCTGGTCACCTCTGAATTCCTAGGTTCTAGCACTATGTATGGGACATAATGAAGCTCAGGCTTAGCCATAACTTATAAGGTGGAGGGAAAATATTTTTTCCTATTGAAGGCACGAACTATATGACATTAAAAAAGTCATCGGGTAAATTTGAACTCTCCCAGTTATATGAAAAACAAAACAACCAAAACATAATGTACTTCCAGTTTCTGATCAGGCCTATAGATGGATGCCTGATGTGATACAGAAGCCGAGTGTGGGATGCCTGTGTTTATAGAGTTTCTGTAGCCTCAAGGCAAGGATAGAATCAGTGGATGGAAGAGCGGTTCCAGGGTGATTGTGTGCATGAGTGGAAGGGAAAGTCAAGTGAGCAGAGCTCTCATACTGGGATGGAGTAAACAGAGTGAGGCTGGAAAGGAGCATCCCAGACCCTCTGTTTCTGGGGACTCCCAGTGGGCCGAGGATATTGCCATGGAGAGGCCTGGGAGGGCACATGTACCTGAGTGGCAGGTGCATTTGTTCACCCCTGAGACAAACTCCAACAGGTGTACTAGGAAAAAGCTTCTAATTCATTTAGCCCATGGCCAACAAGGACCTCCTGTGGCATAATCAAGAAAGGGCAGGTTGTGGGGTGGGAATGGTGCAAGACAGGATGGTCAAGGTGGGGCACCATGAATGTGTGTGGATGGGTGCATGACGACTGTGTGTGGTGGCAAGGGATGGGAGAAGGTTCTAGATATGAATTTGTACTACTTCCCGTGATCACAGGAGTAGTGATGTGTAGGGAGAGCAAGGATGCCTCCATTCTTGGAACAGTCTGTCTGCATTTTAATAAGGATGTCCCCCGAGGCAGCCTGCCCACAGATTGGGGAACCTGGGAACTGGGAAGGGAGGCAGGGGTGGTGTTCTGGTTTTTATTGCCTGTGACGCCAAGGTAGTTCAGTATCATTTTATAAATGGGTAGAAACAATTTCTGTTCCTTCGCCACTACTGTTATTAAATACATTATGTTGCAGCATCTCACGTCGAAGTTAAAATGTCAGAAACACACACTAATATTTACAATTCTTTTGAAGGATATACAATATAAAGACACATTAAGGCAGACATTATTTTTGAGGCTTATTTATTTGCATTTTATATGTATCAGCGTTTGCTTGCATGTGTACATGTGAAGCGTATGTGTACCTGGTGCCTGCAAAAGCCTTAAGAGTCCTGGGTCCCTTGGAACTGGAGTTATGGATGATTGTGAGCCACCATGTGGGTGGCAAGAATTGAACCTGGGTCTTCTGCAAGAGCAGCAAGTGCTCTTAACTGCTGAGCCATCTCTCCTGCCCCATAAATTCTTTTTGAAAAACAGAAGACTAGTTACGTATTGTTGACAGTGTCATACGCATAAGCAATGAAAGTGGTTTGGGGATAGCCCCATCTCCTCCCTCCCTCTCACCCCAGGCATCCCAACAGGTGTCCCTTTCTACTTCATGTCTTTTTGTTGTTGTTAATAACTCACAGCTTCCAATTACTGCTGCTCATTAGAATGCTGTCTGATCTTGTTGACTGGATCTTGTGCAGGTAACCATAGCTGTAGGGAGTTCGTGGTGTAATGCGTGTCATGTCCAGCAGACAGTATTTCTCAGCACTCTTTCCCATCCTCCAGCCAACTCTTAATGTTCTTTCCAGCCATCTTGTTCCTTGAGCCTTGGAGGTGTGTGCATGCATGCATGAGGTGTGTGGGGGGGTCCCATTTAGGGATGAGCCCTTAGTATGAGACACTTATTCTCAGCCCCCTGACCTGCTGTGAGTCTCCACATTAACTGCTGTCCACTCCAGGATAAAGCTTTTCTGGCCAACACTGAAGGCAGCACTAATCTATGGGGATTCTAATAAACTATTAGAAGGCAGTTTGACAGCATCTTGCTTAGCAAAGCAACAGCAGTAGGTCCCGCCCTAGGGCCTGTAAGTTCCAGAGGCATGACCAGGTTTATAACACTAGACTTGAATTTCTTCTGTGGAGCAGGCTCAAATCAAACCCCAAAGTAGTTGTTTACTCCCACAATCTTCCTGCACCAGTGGGTATATCTTGAGACATACATTATTTCTGTTTATAATTTTTAAAAAGAAGGAAAACACAAAAAAGGCACAAAGTCTTCAATGTAAAGCTATGATTAAACTATGTCTTATAAATATATAGGATAAAACAGCAAAACCCCTCTTCCATCACATGGTTAGATGCCTTCAGGGAGGACTGATAATTTACACAATGTTTAAAATGTACATACAAAGGAAGTTTGATACATTTCTTAAAATATACATCATACAGGCCATAGACTGAAGGTCTGAGGTATCAAGGCAGTTTGGTAAATCAGTTGGTTGGGGCATTGCAGGCCACCTTGAAATATTTTCAGAGCATTACTGAACATTTTGGAGTATTTTATGAATTCTTTTGGTGTTCAAGTGCCCTGTGGTTCAGGTGTTGACCTTTTATTCTATTACTGTTTCTTTATTTTTGCAGACATCATCCTCCACATCAAGTGGTTCTTTTATTGTACTAGTCCCACCCTTGATTGTTGCAGATCCTTCACTCAGCCATTCACTTCATTTATAAAATGGAAAAAAAAACCCTTAATTATGTGATTCTGTGAATGTATGCATGTGGGTTTGTGCACATGAGCATATGTGCCTGAGGAGTCCAGAAGAGGGCATCAGGTCCCCTGAGGTGGAGTTACAGGCAGTTTCGAGCCACCCAATGTGGGTGCTGGGAATTGAACTTGGGTCCTCTGCAAGGGGACTACATACTCTTTTATTTTATTTTATTTTATTAGTTCAAATTAGGAACAAGCTTGCTTCAGATGTCAACCCCTTCTCCCTCTCCCTCCCCTTCCCCCCTCAACATCCCACCTGCTCCTAGTCATCCCCCCTCCACTCCTCAGGCAGGGTAAGGCCCTCAAAAGGGGCTCCCTAAAGTCTACCACATCATCCTGGGCCAGGCCTAGGCCCTACCCCATGGGGCACTACATACTCTTAACAGATGAGCCATCTCTCCAGCCTCCTCATTTGTGATCTTACCGGTATTTTTTTTTTTTTTCATGTAGGTCCTGGAATTCTGGCTCTGGTTGTTCGGTTGTGTGCTCTTCTACACCATCAGCTGGTGTTTGACAAGCCAACTGTAAAACTTCTGCACTTTTTCTCTAAGATTTTCCTCATGTCTTTTGTGAGTTCATTTTTCTCACTCAATGAAAGACGTTCAAGGTCTAAGCTGCAGACAGAAGTTCCTGTTGCAGCTTTTTGAAATACAGGGTGGGTGACTGCACAGGCAGGCATAGAAGCCAAGCCTATGGCCTCAGAGGCATTCTTCATTTCTTCCTTTGTCATCCCCATTCCAAAGCCTGCATCAAGGGAAAGGAGTTCTAAAATGCCAAGGAATCTTCATCATTGCAACACCCCCTCTCTTCATGTGTGTAGAAGAATGGGGAACACAGTGCACACTGACTGGCAGCTGAGGCGCGGAACTCATTTTCTACCCATGGGGCTTTCCTTACCTCCCAGACCAAGTCACTCTGTGACACAGAAAGCCGTGGAGAGGGAGACTCATTTGGTGCCTTGAGAGTGTGAAGTCATCTGAAAGGGAAAGATGGCAACTTGTGATCCCCAATCTTTATGTGTGACCTCATAGGTGAGCTTTTGTTGTCTGTCTGGGACAATGGTGAGTCTGGGTGGGTATGAGGCAGTGGGTCTACACTCTCCTGGCCTTGAGGTGGCTTCTCACTTTAGCCTTAAAGTTGGATAACTGAAAACAATATCCTCTGTCCAGCCTGAAACTCTGGCAGAGACTTTAAAATATGGCCTTATCCTCCACCTAGTCTCTGAGAAAGTCTGGACTACATGCATCCCAAACTCTGAGCATCCATCCAGTTTTAGGATAAACACCAGAAACAGTATATACAAAAGGTGTTGAAATGCATATTGTAAAGGTATCCGACCCTTGTATTTATTACAGCACTAGTCACAGTAGCCAAAATGTGAGGCCACACATTGGTGGACAAATATATAAACAGGAGTTTATATTTGTATATGCACATACATGTATGCATATATATATATATATATATATATATATATATATATATCAGAATATGGTTTAGCCTTGGAAAAGAAGGAAACACTGCTATTTGCTACAGCATTAATAGATAGCGTGCTAAGCTTTAAAAAGTGGGTAAAGAAAAAGTGTTGCAGAGTCTCAGTCACACGTGTGACATCAGAGATCAAGTGCACAGAGACAGAATGGGTGCCCTGATGGGTGGGTAGGAAGTGGAGAGTTGCAAATCAAAGGTTATAAAGTAGCAGATATATAGGAAGAATAAGTCTAGAGAGCTGATGTTCAACATGAGGACAGATGCTAATAAAATAGGTATTTTTGTTTAATAAGTAAGTTTTAACTATTTTGTCATACAAAGTAACTGTGTGAAATAACAGCCATCTTAACCTATTCCTATATATAACCATGTACGTCTACCCAGCACACATCCTGAATTACCATGAGAAATGGGGTTCAATAGCCACTAGATGGCACTGTAACAGTCCCTGTGCGTCAGATGAAATGGATTTTGAACAGGAACTATTACAGTTATGGGGTGGTGTGGGGATGCTGGTTGGTGTGAGATGGTAAAATATATTTCCATTAAATGATTGTCCTCCAGCTACACTGAAGTTGACAGGAACTTAAGATAAGTGGTGGGAAGTGTGACTGGACTCGGCTGCAGCAGGTGCAGAGTCAACCCTCATCTCACAGCAGCGTTACCTGGGCAACTGCTTTCCAGAGAATGGCTGCTACTTTCCCCCTAGCCCTATCCAACCTGTCTCAGTTGCCACTGGCTTCATAACTCAGGTCAGATTGCAGCATCCTCTGAGGTTTGGGGAGCAAAAGTCAAATGAACTCAGGAGAAAGGAGTTTATATTCCAAAGAAAAGTATGCTGACCAATGAGGATGGAAACCTGGGAAAGATGTGTGGAGTAGATTCAAATAGCTCTAGATCAAGAAGAGCAGAAGGGAGATCAGAGTGGATTTACTCTGTGCATTTATTAGATGCCATGGGCTCACTGTGTTATTGACAACTAGAAATGGTTGCAAATGTTTCTTGGTTGACTTGACTGAATGTTGTATTCAGTGGTGTGTTTGCTAAGGCTAGATAGATTACCTGCCATTCTATGGAGAAGGAATTGATGAAGTGACTCACATGAGATCAATATGCCCATCTCTAAACTTGTCTCCCAGAATGCCCAGAGGACACTTTGCTCATTAAGACATTGAGAAGGATGTCCCTGAAGGTATATTTGCATCTTGCTGTGTTAGCTCCAAGCCAGGAATGGTAGGGACACTCACCTTTGTTGAGCTGGCCCTCTGTTTTCAACAGTAATGATGGGATGGCAGAGACCAAACGCTATACCTCAGCTCTTAAGGGCACCAGACTAACAAAACAACAGAAGGAACCTGCCAATAGTCACATTATTTTGAAACATTAGGATCTTTTGTTGGGATGAGTACACAGAGTACACATGATGGTACACAGATGAGTGAAAAAGATTGAGAGCTTGCTAAAATGTTATTTACCCTATATAAAACAGTGGTTCTCAACCAGTGGGTTGCAACCCCATTTGGGGGCCTAACTACCCTTTCACATGGGTCAGAAAACAGATATTTACATTACAACTCATAACTAGAAAAATTACAGTAATGAAGTAGCAACAAAAATAAATTTATGATTTGATGGGGATGTCCTTCTGTATATGTTTCTCTTATTGGTTGATGAATAAAACACTGTTTGGCCAATAGAGGCAGGAAGATAGGTGGGACTAGGAGATGAGAACTCTGGGAAAGATAGGCAGGGAGAGACCTCGAAGAGACACCATGTAGCAGACAAAAGAGTAACAGGTCCGGACATTCTCCGAAGACAACATGGAAATACATAGATTAATAGAAATGGGTTAATAATTAAGACAGAGCTGGCCAATAAGAAGGCCTAGCCATCGACCAACTATTTTATAATTAATATAGCTCCTGTGTGTTTATTTGAGGCTAAGCAGCAGCAGACCTGGCAGGAAAGAAACTCCAGCAATAGTGGTTGGGGTCACCACACATGAGGAGCTGTATTAAAAGCTCACAGCATTAGGAAGGTTGAGAACCATTGATACAAAAGGTCTAGTCAACCAAAGGGACTTGTGTTGCTTCTCATCTACTTCCTAGGCCTATAGTTTCATAATTGAAGAGAAACAAGTGACTCACATAGGTTTCACTTGTAACCTTTTCTGAGCCATTTGTATGCTTGCCCAAAGACCCTGTGTATAAGTGGCCATATTTACAGGGATCAGGGCTATGCATGATCTCAACAACATAGTCTTAACCTAATCAGCCCTTTTTTGACTATGAATACTGTCTGACTCATCAACTGAACTAAGCCTCTGACATATTCCCTCAGGGCCTAAGATTCACTACAAACATTCCACCAGGGAGGGGAACACATGTTTTTCTTAACTGCAGTACACATGTATTCTAAATACACAATTGCTTCCCTGCCTAAAAATTCTCTGCCAGAATCACCATCTGTGATTATGAAATACACTGTCCTCTAGATACCACTTCTGATCAAGACAGTCATTTCAAAGGAAGTGCAATAATGAGCTCACACCCATGGATTAATAAGTACAAGCACATACCCCTACCAGAAGCAACTGGCTTAATAGGAATTTGTAATAGCCTACTGGAGATCCAGCAGTAAAATTACATCCTGAAAGGATTGGGCCCTACATCAAAAGTGTCAGTGGTCTTTGAATCAGAAATAGCTACATGGTTTCCATGATTGGACTACATGGCTGAAGGCTTCAGGGGCAGAAGCAAAGTTGGTTCTTCATTTAACCTTCTGGCCTACTCACAGAACTTTGTTTTCCCTTTGAACACTTTGGGTTTGTGCTTGGAGATCTGATGCCTAGAGAACCAAAGCCTCTACCAGGAAACATGCAGGTGTCCACTGATTTGGAAACGATTTCCATTTGGTCATTTTGGGCTTCTCACATCACTGAAATCAACAGATAGAAGAGGGATGCTCTGGCTCTGATAACTGGTCTTTATTGCCAAACGGAAAGGGTGCCACTCCGTGGGAAGGCTACATCTAGAACCTAGATGGATATTCTGGGTATCTTTTAAGAATCCATAATTAATAGTAAAAGTTAACAGAAGATAAATAACTTCCTCAACCTCTGGCTAATGTGCAGGTGACTCAGATCCTTCAGGGAAGATATGCCCCACCATATAAAACCCTACTCTCTGAGAACCGGTTGAAGACCAAGGCAACTGTAAATGGGTCATGGAAAGAGGGAGTTATACGTGTTAATTATGACTGCATGACCAGTTACTTGGAGTGTGTGTGTAAACCTGTATGCCCATTTCTCTTTCCTTCTTATTTTTGTCTCATCTATCTATCTATCTATCTATCTATCTATCTATCTATCTATCTATCTTCTATTTATTTTTGAGACAGGGTCTCTCAATGTACCCTTGGCTGTCTTGTAACTCACTAGGTAGATCAGGCTGGCTTCAAACTCACAGAGCTCTGTCTGTCTCTGTCTCCAGAATGCTGGGATTAAAGATGTGCTCCACCATGCTTGGCTTTTGTCATGATGGCTATTAACACATATTAAGTTTTCTTACTGGTCAGCGTTTTACGGTGACATTTCTGCATCTACAGACCATGTTTTCATTAGATCTACTGTCCCTTCTGTCCTTCTGTCCTTCTGGCCCCACTCTCGCCTCTCTCCCCTTCCTTAACAGTCCCACTTCTACTTCAGCTCTTAAAAAAAAAAAGTCTACATTATTTGTGGGGAAAACGCCTGATCATCTTTCTGTCTCTGTACTCGTTCACTCACTACAGTGACCTCCAATTCCATCCATTTTCCTGTCAGTGATAGAATTCATCCATCTTTGTGGTTTCATTTTCTACTACACCACATTGTCTTTATCCAGTTATCCACTGGGCACACAGGCTGGTTGTGTATCTTGACTATTAGTGCAAATCTCTCTTTTATAAGCTTGTGCCATTTCTCTGCCATATGTAAATAGGACTGATACAACTGCATTACAGGGAAGGTCTAGTTTTATTTGATTTTTTGTTTGTTTGTTTTGAGTGTAGTTTTTGAAACTACACTCTGCTCTCTGGAGTGACTGCATTAATTTATATTGCCACAAACAGCAATATTTTAAGGGTTCCTCCCCCCACATCTTTTCATATTGATATAGTTAAAAATATTTTATTTATTCTTTGACAATTTAATATATGTATGCATTGATTGGATCCACTCCCAACTTACCCCTTTCACTGACTCTGACTCTGGGTACCTCCAGAACACCCCTCAACACACCCCCTCGCACCTTCATGGCTTCTCTATTTTTTTTTTTTTTTTGGTAACCCACTGAGTTTGATTAGTGCTGCCTGCTGGGATGTTGACTGATCTTGCTGGCTTGATTGTGGGCAGGTCTTATACTGTAATCTTAACTGCAGTCAGTTTGTGCAAGCAACAACTGTGGCATGTCCAGAAGAAGCATCTCAGAGTACTTCCCCCATCTACTGGGTTATTTCCACTTCCTCTTGCCTTAATGTTTCTGGAGCTTTGGTGGAGATACAGATGTTTCATTTAGGGCCAACAATCACTTCTCCACTCTCAGCATTTTGACCAGTTATGGGTCTCTGCATGCAATGCTTCCCACTGTAAAAGAGACTTCTCTGACTTAGGCTGCACTAGATTGTGGAAATAAATAAATATTTAAGAAGCAGTTTGACAATGTGTTCATTTAACACTCCAGCAGTGATAGGTCCCTTCTTATGGCCTGTTACTTTACACACCATGGAAGTTTGATAATATTTACCATATCAGACATGAATTCTCTCTGGTGGGCAATGTTGTTATCCAGGCAAACCTGGCCCCTCCACTCCCCCACCTGGGCATGGCAGGTATATGTACCCTGACTCTTTAAAAGAAAGGCTCTGCTCAGCCCATCCCACTTGAAGGGATGCGCTCTGTCTCTGGACACATGGAGAGGGGCTTAGGCCCAGCACAGGAAGATTTGGTGGACTTGGTGGAGCCCCGGTTGGGGGCCCTACCCTGCCTGGGGAGTGGTGGGTGGATGGGGTGGGGGGTAGGTTGGAGGTGGGGGAGAAGGAATGGGGATGAGGGGAGGGAGAGGGGAATTACATGTGAAACAAGCCTGTTTCCTAACTTGAATTAATAATAATAATAATAATAATAATAATAATAATAATAATAATAATAATAGAAAAAAATAAAATAAAATAAAATAAAAGGAGAAAAAAAAGAAAGGCTCTGCTCACTTGTACCCCCCCATTCCTCTGGAGGGAAGGCAGGACATTTCCTGTCCACCTCCCCTTCTTTTTTGTCCTGTCTCTGTGTCTCTTTGTCTCTTTATCTTCTTTTCTTTTTTTTAAAAAAAAACTATGGTATTTTTTAAAATTTAGAAACAATTGTTTTACATATCAGTCCCCACTTCCCTCTCCCTCCCATTCTTCCATGCCTCCTACAAACCCTCCCAACCCACCCCCACCCACTCCCCAAGGACAGTGAGGTCTTCCATGTGGGGATCATCAAAGTCTGTCATATCATTTAGTGGAGGGCCTAGGCCTTCCTCCATGTATCTGGGGTGAAATAGTATCACTCCATAGGGAATGGGCTCCCAAGTCCATTTGTGCATTAGGGATAAATGCTGGTTCCACTGTTAGAGGATCCATAGACTGCCCAGGCCTCCTAACTGGCACCCCCATTCAGAGGATTTGGTTCAATTCAATGCTGGTTCCCCAGCTTTATGATTGGGGTCCATGTGCTCTCACTAGGTCAGGTCAGCTGGTTCTATAGGTTTTTCCAGCATGGTCTTGACTCCTTTGCTCATCCTTCCTCCTTCTCTACAACTGGATTCCAGGAATATGGCTCAGTGCTTAGCTGTGGGTATCTGCTTCTGCTTCTATCAGCTGCTGGATGAAGGCTCTAGGATGACAATTAAGGTAGTCATCAATCTCATTATAGGGGAAGGGCATCAAAGGCAGCCTCTCTACTACTGCCTAGATTCTTAGTTGGGGTCATCTTTGTGGATCTCTGAACATTTCTCTAGTGCCAGATTTCTCTTTAAACCTATACTGGCTCCTTCTGTTAAGGTATCTTTTTCTTGCTCTCCTCTATTCATTCCCCGACTCAATCATCCTGATCCCTCATGTTCTCCTCCCCCATTCTCTTCTCTCCTTCTCTTTTTATTATCTCACACCCCACCCCCCACCGTGCTCCAAATTTGCTCAGGAGTTCTTGTCCCTTTCCCCTTCTTCAGGGAACCATATATTTTCAGGCAGGTAGTCTTTTGCCTATATCTAATATCTAACATCCATATATGAGTGAGTACATACCATGCTTGTCTTTCTGTGACTGAGTGTCACCTCACTCAGGATGATTTCTTCCAGTTCCATCCATTTGCCTGTGAATTTCAAATTTTGTTGCTTTTTTTCCCACTTAGTAATACTCCATTGTGTAAATGTACCACATTTTCTTTATCCATTCTTCGGTTGAGGGGCATCTAATTTGCTTCCACATTCTGGCTGTTACAAACAATGCTGCTATGAATATGGTTGAATATATGTCCTTGTTGTATGAATGTGTATCCTTTGGGTATATGCCCAAGAGTGGAATTGCTGGATCTTTAGGTAGACTGATTCCCATTTTCCTGAGAAACCACCATACTGGTTTCCAAAGTGGCAGCACAAGTTTGCACTCCCACCAGCAATGGAGGAGTGTTCCCCTTTCTCAATATCCTCTCCAGCATAGATTGTCATTCTGGCCAGTGTAAGATGGTATCTCAGAATGGTTTTGATTTGCATTTCCCTGATGGCTAAGGATGTTCAACATTTTCTTAAATGTCTATCAACCATTTTAGATTCTTCTATTGAGAATTTTCTATTTAGTTCTGAACCCCACTTTTTAATTGAATTGTTTGGTATTTTGTTGACTAGCTTCTTGAGTTTTTGTATATTTTGGAAATCAGCCCTCTGTCAGATGTGGGGTTGGTGAAGATCTTTTCTCATTCTGTGGGCTGCCATTTTGTCTTGTTGACTGTGTCCTTTGCCTTATAGAAGCTTCTCAGTTTCAGGAGGTCCCTGTTTATTAATTGTCAATCTCAGTGTCTATGCTACTGGAGTTATGTTCAGGAAGCAGTCTCCTGTACCAATTCATTCAAGGTTACCTCCTACTTTCTCTTTTAAGAGGTTCAGAGAGGCTAGATTTATGTTGAGGTCTTTGATCCATTTGGACTTAAGTTTTGTGCATGGTGATAGATAAGGATCTATCTGCAGTCTTCTACTTGACAGCATCCAATTATGCCAGCATCATTTGTTGAAGATGCTTTCTTTTTTCCATTGTATAACTTTAGCATCTTTGTAAAAAAAATCAGGTGTTTGTAGGTTTGTGACTCAATATCTGGATTTTCAATTCGATTCCATTGGTCTACCTGTCTATTTTTGTGCCAATACCAAGCTGTTTTTAGGACTATAGCTCTATAATAGAGCTGGAAGTCGGGGATGGTGATGCCTCTGGAAGTTCCTTTATTGTACAGTGTTGTTTTGGCTATCCTGGATTTTTTTGTTTTTCCATATAAAGTTGAGTATTGTTCTTTCAAGGTCTGTGAAGAATTATGTTGGGATTTTGATGGGGATTGCATTGAATCTGTAGATTGCTTTTGGCAAGATTCTATTTTTTACTATATTGATCCTAACTATCCAAGAGCATGGGAGATCTTCCCATTTTCTGATATCTTCTTTAATTTCTTTCTTTAAGGACTTAAAGTTCTTGTTATTCAGGTCTTTCACTTGTTTGGTTAGCATTAACCCAATATATTTTATGTTGTTTGTGGCTATTGTAAAGGGTAATGTTTCTCTGATATCTTTCTCAGCCCATTTATCATTCTGTATGTAATAGGGCTACTGATTGTTTTTTGTGTTTCTCCAGTTGGGTAAATCTTGTATCCTGCCACTTTGCTAAAGGTGTTCATCAGCTAGTTCCCTGGTAGAATTTTTAGGGTCACTTATGTAAACTATCATATCATCTGCAAATAGTGAAAGTTTGACTTCTTCCTTTCCAATTTGTATCCCCTTGATTTCCTTTTGTTGTACAATATTGAAGAGATATGGAGAGAGTGGACAGCCTTGTCTTATTCCTCATTTTAGAGGAATTGCATTGAGTTTCTTTCCATTTAATTTGATGTTGGCTGTGGTTTGCTGTATATTGTTTTTATTATGTTTAGTTTTGTTCCTGTTATCCCTGATCTCTCTAAGACCTTTATCATGAAGGTGTGTTGGATTTTGTCAAAGGCTTTTTCAGCATCTAGTGAGATGATCATGTGGCTTTTCTTTTTCAGTCTGTTTATATGGTGGATTACATTGATCAGTTTTCATATGTTGAAACATCCTGTATCCCTGGGATGAAACCTACTTCATCATGGTGGATGATTTTTCTGATGTGTTCTTGGATTCAATTTGCCAGTATTTTATTGAATATTTTTGCATCAACGTTCATAAGGGATATTGGTCTGTAGTTCTCTTTCTTAGTCGTGTCTTTATGTAGCTTGGGTACCAAGGTAATTGTAGCCTCGTAAAAAGAGTTTGGCAATGACCCTTCTGCTTCTATTGTGTGGAACACTTTGAGGAGTATTGGTATTAGCTGTTGTTTGAATTTCTGGTAGAATTCTGCATTGAAACCATCTGGCCCTGGGCTTTTTTTTGTTGGGAGAATTTTGATGACTGTTTCTATTTCATTAGGGGTGATAGGTCGATTTAAATTGCTTATCTGTTCTTGATTTAATTTCAGTAAGTGATATCTACCCAGGAAATTGTCTATTTCCTTTAAATTTTTGAATTTTGTGAGTACAGGTTTTCAAAGTACGTCGTGAAGATTCTCTGGATTTCCTCAGTGTCCATTGTTATGCTCCCCTTTTCATTTCTGATTTTGTTAATTTCCATGTTTTCTCTCTGCTTTTTTGTTAGTTTGGATAAAGGTTTGTCTATCTTATTGATTTCCTTGAAGAACCAGCTCTTCATTATATTGATTCTTTTATTGTTTTCTTTGTTTCTATTTTATTGATTTCAGCCCTCAATTTGATTATTTCCTGGTGACTCCTCCTCCTGGGTGAGTTTGCTTCTTTTTTGTTCTAGAGTTTTCAGTTGTGCTGTTAATTCTCTAGTGTGACTGTTCTCCAGTTTCTTCATGTGGGCACTTAGTGCTATGAACTTTCCTCTCAGAACTGCTTTCAAAATGTCCCATAAGTTTGGGTATGTGTGTCATTCATTCTCATTGAATTCTAGGAAGTCTTTAATTCCTTTTTTTTAAAAATTTTGTCCTTTACTCAGGAGTGGTGCAATTGCACATTGTTCAATTTCCATGAGTTTGTAGGGTTTCTGCAATTTGTGTTGTTGTTGAATTCTAACTTTAAAGCATGATGGTCCAATAAGATACAGGAAGTTATTCCTATTTTTTGTTTCTGTTGAGGTTTGCTATGTTGCCAATTATGTGGTTGATTTTAAAGAAGGTTCCTTGTGACTCTGAGAAGAAGGCATATTCTTTTGTGTTTGGATGGAATGTTCTATAAATGTTTGTTAAATCCAATTGGGCCATAACTTCTGTTAGTTCCTTTGTTTCTTTGTTAAGTTTCTGTTTTGTGGTCCTTTCTAGTAGTGAGAATGGGGTGTTGAAGTCTCCCATTATAAGTGTGTGAGTTTTTATGTGTGATTTGAGTTTTAGTAATGTTTCTTTTACGAATGTGGATACCTTTGTATTTGGGGCATAGATGTTCAGAATTGAGACTTAATCTTGATGGATTTCTACTGTGATGAATACGAAATGACCTCCTTCATTTCCTTTGATGGTTTTAGTTTAAAGTCTAATTTGTTAGATATTAGGATTGCTACACCAGCTTGTTTCTTGGTTCCACTTGATTGGAAAATCTTTTCCCAACCCTTAACTCTGAGGTACCATCTGTCTTTGAAGTTGAGGTGTATTTCTTGCATGCAGCAGAAGGATGGATTGTCTTTGTTTCCATTCTGTTAGCCTGTGTCTTATTATAGGTGAGTTAAGACCAATAATATTGAGGGATATTAATAACCATTGATTGTAAATTCTTGTTTGTTTTGGATTTGATGGTGGTGGTGGTATTGTGTATGGATCCCTCTTATTTCTTTTGGCTGTTGGTAAATTGGGATTATCTATACCTATGTTTTTGTGGGTGTAGTTAACTTCCTTGGGTTGGAGTTTTCTTTCCAGAACTTTCTGTAGGGCTGGATTAGTGGATATGAATTATTTAAATCTGGTTTTGTCATGGAATATCTTGTTGAGGTCTTTGATCCATTTGGACCTAAGTTTTGTGCTTGGTGATAGATATGTATCTATCTGCAGTCTTCTACATGTCAGCATCCAGTTAAGTGGGGTACAGAACTAAATAGAGAATTCTCAATAGAGGAATCTAAAATGGCTGAAAGACACTTAACAAAGTGCTCAATATCCTTAGCCATCATGGAAATGAAAATCAAAACATCCGAGATAGCATCTCACACCTGTCAGAATGGCTAAAATAAAAAATGCCAATGACAATTTCTGCTGGAGAGGATGTTGAGAAAGGGGAACACTCCTCCATTGCTGGTGGGAATGCAAACTTGTGCTGCCACTTTGGAAATCAGTACGGTGGTTTCTCTGGAAAATGGGAATCAGTCTACCTCAAGATCCAGCAATTCCATTCTTAGGTATATACCCAAAGGATGCACATTCATACAACAAGGACATCTGTTCAACTATGTTCATAGCAGTATTATTTGTAATAGCCAGAACATGGAAGCAACCTAGATGCCCCTCAACCGAAGAATGGATAAAGAAAATGTGGTACATTTACACAATGGAGTACTACTCAGTGGAAAAAACAATGAAATCTTGGAATTCGCAGGCAAATGGAGGAACTAGAAGAAACCATTCTGAGTGAAGTAACCCAGTCACAGAAAGACAAACATGGTATATACTCACTCATGTATAGATTTAGACATACAGCGAAGGATTATCAGCCTACAATCCACACCTTCACAGAAGCTAAGAAACAAGAAAGACTCTAAGAGAGACACACATACATAGTCTCCTGGAGAAGAAGAAAGGGACAAGAGTTCTTGAACAAATTGGGAGCATGGGGGAGGAGGGAGAAGCAAATGAGGCAGGAGAAAGAGGAGCAAGGAGGAGAACATGAGGGATCAGGAAGATTGGTTGAGTCAGGGGATGAATAGAGGAGAGCAAGAAAAGAGATACCTTAATAGAGGGACCCATTATAGGTTTAAAGAGAAATCTGGTACTAGGGAAATGTCCAGAGATCAACAAGGATGACTCCAGTTTTGCTTGCCAATCTTCATATTGATTGGCCTATTGTTGAGTTCACTCACAGGAGAAAAAACTGCTGTTACAGTGACAGCACGAAACCGTACAAGACACTGACATACATTAATGATGGTTAATCTTAATTGCCAACTTGATGGGATTTAGACTCATACAGGAGACCTACAGCCAGCTGTGCTGTGAAGGTATCCATAGAGTTTTAGCAAAATCTGACTGTGGCTGACACATCCCATGGCTGAGGTCCCAATCTGGATGGAAATGAGGAAGTGAATGACTTACCAGTGTCCATCTCTCTTCACTTCCTGGATGCTGATGGACAAGCAATGTCTCGCACTCCTGCTATGTATGTAACTGAGGATGGCCTTGAACTTCTGATCCTTAGCTCCTCTCTGGAGCAATGAACTTTACAAAAATGCTCCACCATACTGGTTTTATTGGGTGCTAGAGAGTGAACTCAGGCAAGCATCTAGTCCCTAAATAACATCCGGAAGCTCACAGTTACTTACTGGTGTATGTAAGACATTTAACTCTATCTGTTTTTCCTCAATTTAGGTAAGTCTCATATGACTAGGTCAAAGTTCTTTCTTTCTTTTTTTTTTCTTTACATCAGGGGATTTCTTTTCATATTCAGCCAACAGTCTTGTGTTTATCCCTCTTAAATTTCACCTTGTTGGAATAAACTTATTGTTCCAGAGTGTCAAAAATATTTAGGCTCCTCATCCTGCCATTCCTTGTCCCTACTTATATTCCAGGTGTCACAACTATCTCAAGCTTGCTAAGTATGCCCTCCTAAACCTTACCCAAGTGATAGATATATCCTCAGTAAGACAACAGAGAGGCATAAGAGGTGGCTCAGTGGGCATGGGCACTCTGTGCTCCTTCAGAGGACTGGAGTTGGGTTCCCAGTACCCATGTCAGGTGATTCACCATGTCAGGTGCCTGTCACTCCAGCTCCAGGGGATCTGATTCCCTTTTCTGGCCTCTGTGGGCACGTGAGCATAAACACTCAGAATGCACACACATAAAATTTATTTCAAAAATAAAACAAAGGAAAGATGAGCAGCTTGTGACCAGGTGTTAGAAGCCACTCCCTTTTAGGGTGACATTATTATGACTCTGTGAGCTTTTCAAGATGCCAGAATCCCACCTTCCGAGGTTTTATCCAGATTTGGGAGATATGCCCTAGCCCTACATTTGAAGCCTAAAGACTCTTTTTCCATCACCTAGAACCATGAGCTGATACTAATTAGCTGATACAGTGAGCCTCCAGATGTTAGGCGAATGTTAGCTTTTATCCCAGAACGAGGCCCGGAAGGAACAAGCTATTGGCACTTAGTGTGAACACTTGTCCTTTGCACTTAGCCTTCCTCCTCCTCATCCTTTTCTCAGCTCCAAAGTGATTGTTTTCATTATCTGTTGCTGAAAAACAAACTGTCTTAAAACAGTGGCTTCAAACAATGGCAATTATTTATTTAATCATGGATTTGAAATGTGAGCACGGTTTGGCATAAGCACTTGGCTTTTAATCTGGGCTTATGAGTTAGACTTGCAAAGTGAGGTTCAGTTGGCACAACTCTGAGCAGCTCATGAAATTGCCTCAGGTTTTTCTGCCATTCACTTCCTCATCCCATTTCCAAGTTCTGTCCCTGTTGACTGGTCTGTGCTTCCTAGGGTTTGCCACCCTGGGCCTAACTAACCTCTATTCTCCCCCCCCCCCCCCCCGCCCCGTGCTCTTCAGCATGCTGTGGGGCCTCTTCAAAGCGCTCATCCCACTCAATCATGCTTTCTGTCGGCCTACTTCTCTCACTACATCACTGGCTCTCCAGGGAAGGAGATGTCTCTTTGTGTTCCCGACGCCTAGCATACTGTGTGTTCTGTAGGTTGAATCAACAACTGGTGTCATGACACCACAATTCTTTTAAGTTAAAATAATCTTATCAAAATGAAAGATCGGCAACAAGACCCAGTCCCTGCAAAAGGCCCAGTGAAGCAGGCTCTTTTAGATCAGAGGTTACATGAGTTCAAATTCTCTAGGTGTTTAGAGACGTGTCTCCTACGTGCTAAACGATCTAAGAGCATCAGTTGCTGTTATTATTAACATTGTCAGGTCTGCAGCTTTCATAGGTATATCTGTCCTAGCCTAAGGTCCTTTGTGCTCTCCCATGAGGACTCTCCTCTGAACAGTACTTTGAACTACATTGACCTCTTCTCCGATGGTGTTCCTCCATTTCTGGTGCCCCTCTGCCCCTGGGATCTCCCTGGGGTTAGCATTCCCACAAGATTATCCTCTGGAAGAGGATGTATGTTCAAGAGTCAGAGTCTGAGCTGGGTAATGGTGGTGCACGCCTTTAATCACAGCACTCAGGAGGCAGAGGCAGGAGGATCTCTGTTCAAGGCCAGCTTGGTCTATACAAGTGAGTCCCAGGACAGCCACCACCAGCAATGTTACACCGAGAAGCCTTGTCTCGAAATCCCCCCCCCCCAAAAAAAAGAGTGGGATCAGCATCCTTTCTCCCTTCACCCTTCCTCTTCAGCTCAGGGGTCATTTGGAGGAAGTCTGGGAGGAAAGACCAGTTGGTGGAATAGAGCTAATTCCACCCTAAAATATCTGGCCCACCTCTTAATTTAAGAGAAGAGTCCAGGTTCCTCAAGTTCGCAGGCCCTGCTCTTGCCTGGACTTTATGAGATAGCTAGGAGCTAAAATGTGCCAGAATGTCCCCTTATCGGGAAGTCTGTGCCCCATCCTGCCCCAAATTTGGATAAACTTGGGTATAGCATTTTAACTTGAACTCTGATTAATGTTGGATGCTAGTATAACTGTGGTTCTGTGCTAAGCTCAAAATTCCTCTAGGGAAAGAAAGAACAGAAGAAATTTTCCACTCGACTCTGAGAGTATATGGCAGGCCAGGATTCTGGTTTAAAGGCTTGCATCAAGAAGGGGTTGGAAGAGGCTTCATGGGGAGAACATCCCTGAAAAGGAGGGCTGAAAAGCAAGACAGATGAGAATGGGAGAGGTAGAGCCCACAAATAGCCACACCTGTGAGCAGTTTGAGTAAGCATCTTGGGGAGATGTTGAAATCTCTTGGGGGATGAGAGGAAAGAATGGAGATTGTTTTATTCATATTCTTTGTTGTATCTTAGACTTAACCCCCCTCCCTTAGGGCACTGTTCTCTGATCATGGACCAGATTAGGTTCTCTATCACAGGCTCCCATAGCAGCACCATAGCAACCATCATCATCATCTACCCTGGCACATACTTTTGAAGGATCTGGTCCCAGCTTGACTCGTGAGCTCTGTAACTGTAACCTAGTGGGTTTTTTGTTTTTCTTTAACAAATCCCCTTAGGCTTTTAAGAAGAAAAAATATTTATTTAGCCCATGATTTTAGAGGCTGGAAGTCTAAAATCAGATATTCCCCATTGCTTTGGCCTCTGATGAGGGTCTAATGGCAGATAGCATCATGTTGGAGCATGCACAGGAGAGAGACTTCTGTGCTTGCTAGTTTTATGTCAACTTGATGCAAGTTATAGTCAACTGAGAGGAGGAAACCCTGATTGAGAAAATACCTCCATAACATCAGGCTGTAGGCAAGCCTGTGGAACATTTTCTTAATTAGTGATGGACTAGGGAGGGCCCAGCCCACTGTCGGTGGTGCCATCCCTAGGCTGGTGGTCCTGGATTCTATGAGAATGCAGGCTGAGCAAGCCACAAGGAGCAAGCCAATAAGTTGCACTGTTTCATGGCCTCTACATCAGCTCCTGCCTCCACAGGTTCCTGGCCAGTTTGAGTCCCTGTCCTGACTTCCTTCAATGATGAACAGTGCTGTGCAAGTATAAGCCAAACAAACCCTTTCCTCTCCAAGTCTCTTTGGTCATGGTGTCTTATTGTAGCCATAATAACCCTAACTAGTAAAACTTTCTACTGTAAGGCAGGATTCCAGAGTGAGGGAGGGGGTACACTTGTTCCTTTTATAATGACTTTCTCAGAACTAAGTCAAAGTACCATGAGAATCTCTTCTAACGGTGGTTCCCAGTGTCCTAGGGACCTCCCACAAGACCTCACCTCTCAATAATACCTGCAACCTTGAGTAACAAAACTAGAACCACATCCAAACCATAGGATCTAGGTTCTCAATCCCAGTGGTGTAGCTAAAAAACAGTTCCTTCTCACAAAATTGAAAGAGTTGAATATGCTGAAAGCTTGCTTCTGGGGCTTGGCTGATGATGCCTCCTACATCAGTGGAGGGCCTGGGTTTCCCCATGAGTAGGACCACATACACTACTCTTGTAGGAAAGTTGCTGGGGGGCGGGGAGACAGATTGGCCTTTGATACCAGGTTGAGAGCATTATTTGTAGAAAAAATATGGAATTAGAGACCATCATGTTTGGCAAAAGAAGCCAGACTCAGGAAAAGCAAGTATTGCATATTTTTTTCTAAAATAAATCTAAAGAAACAACAACAGGAAAGCAGAAGAACTGTTAGGGAAGAGAAAGGGGCCAAGGGTGGGAGGTGATAACAGATGGTAATGGAGATGAAGATGATAAAAGCACATCCCATAGATGTATGCAAACACATTCATGAAATTGATTGGTTTGTGTATGTACAAATACAGAGCACAGCAAATAAACCATTTTTTTTTTAAAGCAAAAGAAGTTGAATATGCTAACTCCAAATTGTTCACACAGTGCCCTGTTCCTGAGTGGCGAGTGGTCATTAACAGCCATGCATAGTGGCCTGTGTCTCCTGC